>NC_082706.1:24769461-25490234 GCF_030144855.1 Hypanus sabinus
AAGAATTAATTTTCTGGCCTAGAATTCTGTAATTTCACTGGTTGCAATGCTCGCAAATCACTGATTTTGTAATGCTTGTTTTCATTTCGAAAAATTAAACATAGAATATGGAATTTGGTCTAAACTGGTATTTGTGCTTACAAGCCACTGAATGCCATCAACTTAAATCTAATTTTTTAATTCCATTATCCATCACCCACTTACCTGGCTTCCTTAAGAATATATCAATCCCATTCTTCTAAACTATTCCATTTGATTATGAATCCCACATTCTTACAACTGAGTGTATCTATGAGTGACTTTTATCTGAATGGATCCTGGTTTAGGAGCCACTTACAGATGGAAATTGCACACTTTATTGAACCATTTTGTAATTTCACCATTTAAGCCTGACAAGAATGCATTTTCTGTGATTTATTAAAAAATATCCTTTTATTCCTGAAGATTTCAAAGCACATGAGCCACCAGATAATTTCTCTTTCAATATGTTTAAGAACCACTGACCCCAACTAATTTGGTTAATAGTAGGTCTTATTTTCTTTGTGACTAGACCTCTAGTTATTGGGAAGTACTTTAGTCTGTGCTTTCATTCTCATATCAGTAAACAGAAGCTTCGTTCATCACATGTACATTAAAACATACAATGAAATACATCACTTGCGTCAGTTTGGACTGATAACATCTCCTCCATGATCTCAGTCAGCACAAGTGCACCACAAAGATGTCTGCTTAGCCCCTTGTTCTAGTGCCTTTACTCTTATGACTGTGGTTAAGCACAGCTCCGACGGCATATTCAAAGTGTGCTGACTTCACCACTGTCAGCTGAATCAGTGTATGAGGGAGGTTGAAGATCTGGCTGATTGGTGCCATAACCACAACCTCTTACTCAATGTCAGCAAGATCAAGGGGCTGATTATTGATCTCAGGAGGAGGAAACCAGAGGACCATGAGCCAGTCCTCATTGGAGGAAAGTAGGTGCAGAGGGTCAACAGCTTTAGATTCCTCAGTGTTATTATTTTGGGGGACCTCCTGTGCCCAGCACGCAAGGGCAATTGCAAAGAAAGCACAGCAGCACCTCATTCCTTAGGAGTTTGCAAAGATTCAGCATCACATCTAAAACTTTGACAAGCTTCTATAGATGTGTGGTGGAGAGTATATTGACTGGCTACATCACAGCCTGGTATGGAAACACCATTGCCCTTGAACAGAAAATCCTACAAAAAGTAGTGCACACGGCCCAGTCCATCACGTGTAAAGTCCTCCCCACCATTGAGCTCATCTACATTGCGGCAGGAAAGCAGCATCCATCATCAGCGATCCCCCACCACCCAGGAACATGCTCTCCTCTCGCTGCTACCATTAGGAAGAAGGTACAGGAGCCTCAGGATTTACACCGCCAGGTTCAGGAACAGTTATTACACTTGAACCATTAGGCTCTTGAACCAAAGGGGATAACTTCCCTTGTTCCATCATTGAAATGTTGCCCCAACCTATGGATTCACTTTTTACAACTCTTCATCTCATGTTCTTGATTATTTATCGCTTATTTATTTATTATTATTATTATTTATTTCTTTTTGTATTTGCACAGTTTGTTATGTTTTGCACACTAGTTGAATGACCAAGCTGGTGCAATCTTTCATTGATTCTATTATGGATTTATTGAGCATGCCTGCAAGAAAATGAAGCATAGGGTTATATATGGTGACACATGTGCACCTTAATAATAAATTCACTTTGATCTTTGAACTTTGAAATCAAATCAGTGAGGATTGTGCTGGGGACAGCCTGCAAGTGTCTCCACACTTCCAGTGCCAACATATTTACTAACCCTAACTATATGTCTTTGGAATGTGGGAGGAAACCAGAGCACCTGGAGGAAACACATGTGCTCATGGGGAGAATCTACAAATTCCTTACAGAGCGAGGCAGGAATTAAAACCCAGTAATCATTAGTGCTGTAAAGCGATGATGCTAACTGCTATGGTACCATGTTTTTCCCTAGTTAGTAAATTGATATTAAGAAATAAATAACAATAAAAAATCTAATATTTTAGGACTAACAGGCCTGAAAATCATAATGGGGTCAACTAGTTAATTTCAGTTTCCGAGAGTTGATAGGGAGAGGGCTTCAATTAATAGCCTATTCAATTAATAGCCTAGGAATAGGGAACAGAGTCTGTGATTGGAACCAAAGACAGTGGTTTCAATATTTAGCTGGGGAGCTATTGCTAATTCATTACTGCACCTTGAGTTAGCAGTTTGACAACTTAGAGATAGATATCTCAGTTTAGCTGAGATAGAGCTGGGTGTTTTCATGATACATTTGAAATTGTTATGTTGCAAGATGATGTTATCAGCAGGCATTATGTAACTGCATCATAAAGATAATGTTTAAATTTTCAGGTGGTTCTAATGATCAACCATTATAGGGTGATCAACCAAACCCTAACTGAACTGGAGTCCAGTACAATCAGAGATGTAGCTTTCTACCTTGTACAGGGACATCTGCTTTGAAATGGCAGATATGAGTTGTTACTTCTGCTTTGTTTGTTAGGAGTGCACAGTCGCCCTAAGTTCCATCTTCCCAGAACCCAGTGGGTTCTGCCCATTGGTAACTCTATAGGTGGCAATCCTACAGTCGTACCTCATGTGTTCTCGTAGTAAAACAAGAAACTTGCAACTTCTGCTTCAATTTCATCCTGTTATCTTTCTCATTACTCCTTTTACAGTTTGAAGTATCCTTCCTTCCAAACTGTTACCCTCTGAAAAGTTCTTATCATAACTGTTTCAACTCTGTCTCCTGATTCCAGCTAGTAGATACCAGACTGTGTAAAAACTCTGCTCCTCAAATTCCTATTGAATCTTTCCACTCTCACCTATGCCCTCTAGTTCTTGATTAACAAACCTTGGGAAAAGCTTGAGTGAACTCACACTACCTGTACCATTCATGGTTTTATACACCTTCGTAATAGCATCTTAGTCTCCTATGCTATAATAATCTTTGCCCTTATAATTTTTGTGAAAATTCTTCATTGTGCAGTATGCCCCCTATTTTAATGTCAACTGGAATCTTTCTAACTTTCCTGTACATTCTCATCCAAGTCATTGATATAGATTATGAAAAACAGTGGGTCCAGCACTGATCCCTGAGGCACAGCACTAGTTATGGCAAAAACAGAGGAGAAACATTCATTAAGGACCTTGTCCTTCTCCTGAAGCTCAACCCAAAGGTGCCTTCTTTGATCGCTGAGGAGCCCTATTCTCTCTCTAGTTGCTCTTTTTCCCTTAATAGTCTTATAAAATCTCTCCAAATTTTCCTTAATTTTTTCTTCCAAAGTTATCTCATGTCCCATTTCTACCCTTCCCACTTCCTTCTTGAGTACTCTCCTGCATCCCTTATACTCCTCCAGGAATTTGTTTGATCCCAGCTGTCTGCACCTGACCCATATCTCTTTATGTTTCCTGGTTAAGGCATCAGTCGTCCAGTGTTCCCATCTCCTACCCACTCTGACATAGTTGCTCAGGATGTAAAGGCACCCATAACAATCATTTCTATCCACTTTGAACATGCATCAACATGAATTCAAGAAAACAAAAGAAGTGGGCCATTCAGTCCCTCAAAACCATACTGCCATCCATTATCGTATGATCATGGCTGGTCTACATGGTTGTTCTCTTCTGTGCCAGTTTCATAAAGCCCTCAGTTCCCTGGCCTTTCAAAAATATATCTAATTCCTCTTTAAATGATCCTGTCTCCACACCCTTCAGGGTAGAATTCCAGAGAATCCTTTCTTCCTTTCCACACAATTATTGCCTAATCTTATAGCACTGTCCTGTCATTCAAGATTCTCCCAGTAGTGGAAACATCTCAACAACTATCCTGTCCCTCTTCAGTCCCTATATATTTCAGTTAGATTACACTTCATTATGCTAAGCACTAAAGAATATAGATCGAATATATTTAGCTGTTCAATTCTTTCTTTCCAGGAACTAGCCCAGGTAAATGTTATGAAGACTAGACTCCCAGCTTTTTTTCTGCAGTCTTGGCCTGAAACATCCATAGACGCTGCCTGGCCTGCTGAGTTCCTCCAGCATTTTGTGTGTGTTGCTTGGATTTCCAGCATCTGCAGATTTTCTCTTGTTTGTGAGAGCAGCATGACTGTGCTTTGGAAACTAGCCTTGATGAAAAACCAGCCAGTCATTTATGTGCATTCTCCATATGGTGGTAAAAACTACATCAGTGGTGTAAAGTGTTAAGTCACAGGATAGCAAAGCTTCAGTAAATGATTGAGAAGAACCCCACAGCAATACTTCAACTCTTGGAACATAGCTGCTTGTTTCTTCATCTACTTCCAACTTGTCTTGTGATTTGACAATTTCTGTAAAGGTCTTAATACTTTGATCAAGATGGTAGGAAACGCTTACAGTAGTGAGGAGTCCTTCACCTCTGTTAAATTGGTTGGACTATGTGCACTCGACACTGCTTCATCCTTGACCTCTAGGTAAAGTTTTTGGTATTTATCACAACCAACATAAACTTTCTTTAAAGTGGCAAAGACAGAGTTGCTGTTCAGCTGATCTCAGAGTCAGTCCTGAACAAGGTCAAGGATTAAGGACGAAGGGTCAACTTATTTGTCATCTATATTTACACTTATTGTTGTGGTGTGTTGGCGTAACATCTAACACAAAACAAAAACATTCAACTATTATATAAGATAAAAAAAACTATATTAAAATAAAGTTAGAGATTATGGTATAAAAATGGAAAAAAAATACCTGTCTACATAAATACCACAATGTAAGCAGCATTAGAAAATGTGAGGGGACTCAGCCAGAAATGTTGCCTATTCATTTCCTGTCATAGGTGCTTGCTGACCTGGTAGGTTCCTCCAATAGTTTGTGTGTGTTATTCCAGATTTCCAGCATCTGTAGACTCTCTTGTGTCTCAGTAAAATATGTTTTCTGGATTCTCCTTCCTTCCTGCTTTGTCTGTCCATACACCAAGATGTCATCTAAATATCTTTCAACAGCAGGAAATTTATCAATGACCTTTGGAAATTGTCTGGAGCTGATGCTGTTTCAAATCCTGAAGTATTGTAATAGAACATTCCAGGATGAGTATTAATCATTGTGCTTTCTTTCAAACTTTTACCTGATTTGATCCATTTAGAATTTGACAAGACTATGAAGAGCAAATCATCAGTCTACTGTCTACATGACCACTGTCTATCTCTGCTCATTATTATCAAATAGTGCCATCTGTCTTCACTATAAGAAGTGTCTAACCAAATAACTAACCTGCATTAATAATAAAACTGATTTGACATCCTTCAAGTCTCCTCCCACACTTTTCTTTATACTATAAGATACAGGTTGTTCTAACCAAGCGTCCTTGATCCTTTCTCCAGGGTAGATGTAATTAAAGGCAGACAATCTCTGAACACCCAGCCAATGTTGGTTATATGGAGACACAAGATACTACAGATTCTGGAATCTGGAGCAAAAATAAAACAACTGACTGAGGAACTCAGAGAGTTAGGCAACATCTGTAGGCGGAAATAGACAGTCAACATTCTGGATCAAGACTCTTCGTCTGGAATCAGAGAGTTAAGGGGAGGTAGCCAATGTAAATAAGTAAGGGGAAAAGTGGAGCAAGAGCTGACTAATTCCAGTCGAGGAGGGGTGATTACAAATGCTATTTTAACATTACAGTTATGGCAAATAGACCCCTATGTCTGTAATAAGACAAGTCTAATTCCTGCTAAACTTGTAAATGTCAGTTATTATGTCTGTAATAACTCAAGTCTAATAACTCAGTAGACTTGAGTTATTACAGACATAATAACTCACTGGGAGTGATGGGACACAAATGCTATCCAACTACTTAAACTCTTCATATGTTTTGTCTCCTAACTTGGTTGGTCTTATGAGCTGGCTTATTTGAATACAGCCAGAGAGGGGTGCATTAAGCTGGGGGTCACTACTGTCTCCTGGCCAAATTAGAAGAAGTTGATGAGGTATTTTTCACAGAAAGAGGCAGGAATTACAACTTAATTTAGTGGTCCCTGAATGACCCGAAGTCATTCAAATAGCTATATAAATACAACTCTTCATGTTGCTATATATCGCATTGTAACTGAGATGTATACTCCGGAGTTCACCTGTTTTAAGTGCCTACAAGGAGATAAATTATTATTGTTTTGGCCTGTGGCAATGCACTCCCGTCAGCCAGACTAATAATATAAATATCAAAAGCTCTTTGTGTGCGCCCTCTCGGTTGCAGAGGGACTGAGGAGGTGTGAAAATCTATGATAGAAGGAATTTACATCACAATGACAAGAACAGTAGAGAAAATCAATGAGGCTTGTTTGTCACCAAGCTGAAAGAAATAACGGATGCCACAGTACTGTAGCACGAACCAAGGGGAATATGAAGTTCGATTGATTCTACAAAGTAAACAGACCAACCTTCATATTGTCCCAAAACACAATTGCAACATGATTTGGCTGATAAGCAATTTCTATCTTTTCCAGAGAAATGACAGATTAGTGACTATGATTTCTGGGTAAGTCCATAGATATCAAGTAAGTCTTAAGTATAATTGTTCAACTGTCTTTTAAGAGTTGTCATTGTCATCAGTTACCTCCTTTGGCCCTTCATTCTATAAACACGCCCATCTGTGTGTGAAAATATAGCTCCTCAAATTCCTATTGAATTGTTCACCTCTCATTATTGACCCCTGACCTTGGGAAAAAGTCCTAGCGCATTCCCCCTGTCTATGCCCCTCGTGATTCTATACTCCTCTATAAGATCAGCATATAGTCTCCTGTGCTCCAAGGAATAAAGTACTAACCTGTCCACCTCCCCCTATAATTCAATCCCTCAAGTCCCGGAAAAATTCTTGCAAACCTTTTCTGCACTCTTTCCAGCTTAATAACATCTTTCTGACACAACCATGGATTCTGCCGCAGGGTCTGATTGCCCACGCAGGCAGGCTGCTGAATGGGGTCAGCAACCATGTTTGTGAGTATGCACGGTTTAGCTGATTAGCATTTCACTGTGGTGCTATGTAACTCCCTCCCTCGTGTGGACTATGTCCACACTAGACTGGATAAATCTGTAACTGAAACTTTTTCTCTTCGTTTTGACCCTCCATCCGCACTGAAACGGCGTTTTCCTCCCCCCAAAACGGAGCTTTTCTAAAACGCCCTCCAGAGTGTGTAAATTTGAAAATGCCGATTGGGCACAGTAGTGTGGACAGGGTAACCAGAGATTTCTAGAAATGCTGTCATGACGTGCCAGAACAGATAGTGGCAACAGCGCGGTATTTCATTGTTTTCTTGAACGTAACCCCCACACAACCTAACAGATGGCAATGAGACTGAAGCCAGAAGAGTTTGAAATGTACTCACCAAATACTTTGACTAATAACTTATTGAATAAATAAGTATACTTACTTTGCCCTGTTTTCTGTCCTTGCTTGTATGAAGGTGGTTTACTTATTTATGCAAGTACTTCTCTGACAATAGATATGTAATAGCCTACTGTAACATTGTATGGAAACACAAGATAACACTGATGCAGACATGTTTTATACATACACCAGAGTTAGTTTTTCAATGTTCATCGTCAGCTGGGTCATACTGTCCATGAACTCCCTGTCGGTTGCCTCCTTACGGTCCAGTATTTATTGTTTTTAGTTTTAAGTCCTCCTGCACGAGGACAACAGCTGTCCGTCGTTTGGAAATTTCTTTTTAAGTTTTTCTAGTCTGTAACTGCACAAACGCGCACTTCCACAGTGAGATTCAACACCAAACATGTCGCTCGTTTATTGTAAATGTGTCCTGCACATGCCCAGTAGGAGGAGATTTGCCTAAATACCCGTTTTAATGTGGATGGAGGTATTTTCAAAATTGCTTGGTGTGGCCACCTATTGTTTTTACACAAACCGGCGTTTTCAAAATTATCCGGTCTAGTGTGGACGTAGCCTCAGTTTTGTCAAGTCTTGACCAAATCACAAGAATTTCAAGTCTCCCTGCTTACCTTTGTCCTTGTTCTGGGAAAAAAAGAGTACAGTTTAGAACGACGCTATAAAGGAGTGGGATTCATTTAGTTCTTAGTTACTGCTTCTGAGTCACAGTGTCGGTGTTCGCTTTCAGTTTGAGAGTTTTAGTTAATGGTCCTGTTGGCCTAGCATTTATTATTGTAGTCTAATCTGCTCTTATTAAACTTAAGTGAATTGTACAATGAGCTAAGGAGCCTCTCCCTCTGCTCTAGCACCACAACTGCAAACCCTCGTCACTTTGCTATAGCAGGGTGACCAAAATTCTTCAAGTGTGGCCTCCCCAGCGTCCTGTACAACTGCACCATTACCTTTCAATTTCTATACACAATGTCCTGACTGATGAGAGCCTTCTTCACTTCTTTATTAAGTCCTTTGCAAAGAAACTCATTAGGTGTATTCTTGTAGTCTTCTTTCTGCAGCCTGAAGAGAAAGGAGTTAATGGGGCTAGCTTACTTTGCACTCTACAAATTTCTTGATTTAATTGCACTCCTGCAGTGAGAACATTGGCAGAGTTTCATGGGCCTAGGTTATCAAATGAGTCCAGGCTGGCACAGGTGAACCAAGACATAACTAAACAGATTAGGTGCTATTACAAGATTTCCACCATCTAGGCCAAGCCATCTTCTCACAACTACCATTGGCCAGGAGGGCAGTAGGAAGAACAGAAGTCCCACACCACCATTATTTGTTTATTAAACCAACTGGCACAACCCTAAACTCTGTTTCGAGAGTTCACCAATACAATTACGACTTTACACTAAAATTGGTATTGTTCTTTTCTATTTATTAACTTTATTCAGTGATACAGCACAGTAACAGGCCCCTATGACCCAGAGAGCCTGAGCTGCCCAATTACACCCATCAGACCAATTATAATTGGCATGATTGCATGGCTAGGCACAGCTCAAATACCATCTACAAATTTGCTGATGATATAAACATTGTTGGCAGAATCTCAAGTGGTGACGAGAGGGCGTACAGGAGTGAGAAATGCCAACTAGTGGAATGGTGCTACAGCAACAACCTGGCACTCAATGTCAGTAAGACAAAAGAGCTGATTGTGGATTTCAGGAAGGGTAAGATGAAGGAATACGTAGTAATCCTCATAGAGGGATCAGAAGTGGAGAGAGTGAGCAGCTTCAAGTTCCTGGGTGTCAAGATCTCTGAGGATCTAACCTAGTCCCAACACATTGATGTAGTCATAAAGAAGGCAAGGCAGCGGCTATACTTTATTAGGAGTGAAGTGATTTGGCACGTCAATAAATACACTCAAAAACTTCTATAATTGTACCGTGAAGAGCATTCTGACAGGCTGCATCACTGTCTGGTATGAAGGGGCTACTGCACAGGACCGAACGAAGTGCAGAAGGTTGTAAATCTAGTCAGCTCCATCTTGGGCACTAGCCTACAAAGTACCCAGGACATCTTAGCGGTGTCTCAGAAAGGCAGCGTCCATTATTAAGGACCTCCAGCACCCAGGGCACGCCCTTTTCTCACTGTTACCATCAGGTAGGAGATACAGAAGCCTGAAGCCACACACTCAGCAATTCAGGAAGAGCTTTTTCCCCTCTGCTATCTGATTCCTGAATGGGCTTTGAAGCTTTGGACACTACCTCAATTTTAAATATACAGTATTTCTGTTTTTGCACATTTTTAATAATCTATTCAATATGTGCAATTTACTTGTTTATCTATTATTAAGTTTTTTTTTAATTTTATTTATTATTACTTTTTTTTCCTGTCTCTGCTAGATTATGTACTGAATTGAACTGCTGCTGCTAAGTTAACAAATTTCACATCACATGCCGGTGATAATAAACCTGATTCTGATTTTGATTCTTTCTTGTGCAAACTGTTAATGTTCAATTTGTGTTTTCCTTGTCAATGCTGCTTATGTGATGCTATGTGTTAATGTTGTTGCTGCTAGTAAGCTTTCATCGCACCTGTGCAGACAGGTAATAGTGCATATCACAATAAACCTGACTTTGACTTTGAAATGGTAGGAGTGAGCAGATAAGGCAGCAACTATGGTCAAACAGCATTAATATTACATTAGAACTATGCATTTGAAAAAAAAAGCCTAAAATTGAAGCAGAAAATGGGGTGAACAAAGAGAGCATGTGGTGGCCTGTGGTGTATTGGACTTTTAGGTGAATGCCCCTGTGTTTGAGACCGGCTGGCTCCTTGCATGCTTTCCATCAGTGCCAGGTTGAGCATCAAACTAGCAACTTGGCCTTGCCAAAAAAAGAAGTCAAAATGCTATGGAAACGCCAAAAATGCTGTCCGATGCGCCACACGAGAGGATGCGATGCAAATAATGGTGCTGCCATCAGAGAGAGGGCGTTGAACAATTGTTAATTGCAAATAAAGTGTCTGGACAAAATGTACATTGTGCAAACTGAAAGAGAGCAGAGGAAGAGAAAAAATGCAGAAACTGAGATAAAGATAACTGTAGTTATTGGAACTCTGAAATAAAAGAGCTATCTCTCTCACACCTGAGATATGATCACTGGCTGATGGTGCCTGATACATACAAAGAGTTTAAGTCATTCTCCCAAACTTCTATTTGAAAGCAATGAAGTATCCTGAAGGCTGCTGCAGCAGGTGCCCAGTCTATGTTATTGAATTCCATTGCCTGCATTTCATTGTCAGTTTGTGAATAAATAGTTATTTTATCCTTCGTAGGATGGATACAAGGTTAGTTTAGAGATCGTTTGACAGGAATCCAGGATAGATTTCTTCATAGAATGCTGCACTGGAATACTAAGTATAACAAATCTACTTCAAATAATTTTATGAAGCAGCAACTCATTGATTCATGGGTAAACCTTGCAGTTTGATTCTGAAATTTATTATTTATGGTTGTTAAATATCTTTTACAAATTTCTTCTATGACTCTAACATAAAATAGACACTTTGGTCCTTTAAATAGCTGTAGCAATGCGACAACATTTTTCCTCCATGGTAAGGATGCTGAGTGGGAATGCGATAACTGTCAATATTTAATTAGATGGAAATAAATAAATTCTCTCTTGGTCCAGTTGGGAGAACATCCAGCTTCACATTATTCCTGCTGCTAACTTGGCAGATGGAAGTTTTGTAAAAGTACTTTATTTCCATTGTTGAAAGTAGACCTATTGCTGGGGGTGAGAAAATAATGCTGAGTCCATTACCGGTAAGTGATATATCATTATGGTCAATTTCTGATGGCCATTGACTGAATACTTCTATTTCTGTCAAAATAAAATAAAATTACTGAGTTGATTAATCTCTTTATATTAACAATGATATAACTTCTGGCCTTTAACCAGAACTGTGTACAATTGGCATCATAAATGCTGAGGTGAGCATTTCAACATAAAACCACAAACTTAGCAATATCTGCCTTCTGTCAAGAGCTGATTGGTGTGAAATTAAGAACATCAATGTCAGAGGAAAGTACAGGTGTTATAGATGGATCTGGACTCAGAAATTCACTTCAAACCCCCAACCCACCTAGTCCCAAGCCCTATCCAGTCCATCACTACTTGATGATATCTCAGTATCTGTCATATATGTGGAAAAAAGCTTTGACAGTAGCTTGAAGGTATGGATACTCCCTCATCCTATTTCTCAAGCTTTTCATCATTCTTTCTTCCTAATGCTAATGGGAAGAAATATTATCTCATAGCCAAAAGGGGTAGCTGGCAAATGTGTTAAAGTACTGATCATACGGGAAATCTCTCAGAGAATACTTTACAACTGCCTGCAGTTTACTTTGATCAATTGCAGTGTCCTCCCTCCATACCAGACAGTGATGCAGCCAGTCAGAATGCTCTCCATGCTACATCTGTAGAAATTGGAGAGCGTTTTTGGCGACATGCCAAATATTCTCAAACTCCTAATGAAATAGGTGAAATGAGCTGCCTGAAGAAATGGTAGAGGCAGGTTCAATTAGTGTTTAAAAAACATTTTGACAGGTGCATGGGTATGGGCCAAACATAGTCAAATGGGACAAACTTAGGCAAGCAACTTAGTTGGCATGAACAAGTTGGGCCCATTTCTGTTTCTGCGCTATATAAGATCAGACGATATATTTTTTCCACTGACGCTATAAACTATTTAAAGTCAATGTACCCATGCTGAGTGCTTTGTAATATTTTAAGTAACAGTCCTGATAAAGAATTTACAGAGCTGTGTAACTATGCTTCAGCATAGCAGTTTGCAATTTGAATTTTATGAGTTTTGGAAATGTTCAATGGTTAGATTTATTGGTGTTACTTAATCATCAGTAAATCATAAACAGAGACATAAAATAAAAACATTCAAAAACTTCAATAAATTTAGCATGGAGAGCATTCTGACAGGCTGCATCACTGTCTGGTATGGGGAAGCTACTGCACAGGACTGAAAGAAGCTGTAGAGGGCCGTAAATTTAGTCGGCTCCATCTTGGGTGCTAGCCTACAAGGTACCAAGGATATCTTCAAGGAGCGGTGTCTCAGAAAGGCAGCATTAAGGACCCCCAGCACCCAGAGCATACCCTTTCCTCATTGTTACCATTAAGAAGGAGATACAGAAGCCTGAAGGCACACACTGATTGATTCAGGAATAGCTTCTTCCCCTCTGCCATCCAATTCCTAAATGAACACTACGTCATTTTTTAAATATATATTATTTCTGTTCTTTGCGTGATTTTAACCTATTCAATATATGCATACTGTAATGGATTTACTTATTTATCATTATTTTATTATTATTTTTTCTTCTTCTATATTATACACTGCATTGAACTGCTGCTGCTAAGTTAACAAATTTCACGACACATGCTGCTAATAATAAACCTAATTCTGATTCTGACAGTAGAGATCCTGCAGATGCTGGAAATCCAGAGCAAAACACACACACACACACACAAGTGGGAGGAACTGAAAAGGTACCCCATCCCTTTCCCTTGACTACCACCCCCTCCCCTCGAACTCTGGCTCCTCTCTCACCTCTTTTCTTTTCGTCACCTGCCTATCACCTGCCACTGGTGCCCCTCCTCCTTTCCTTTCTCCAATGGTCCACTCTCCTCTCCTACAAGATTATTTCTTTTCCAGCCCCTTAACCTTCTCCACTTAACACCTCCCTGCTTCTTGCTGCACTCCCCCCACCCATCTTACTTCACCTTCTAGCTTGTAGTCCCGCCACTTTATTATTTTGGCTTCTTCCCCCTTCCTTTTCATTCCCGATGAAGGGCCTTGGCCTGAAACATCGACTATATATTCATTTTCATAGATGCTGCTGACCTCCAGCATGTGTGTGTTAATCATCAGTAATGGTTTTTACTACTTTCCTTCACTTACTTTCCCACCTCCTCAAAAACTGCTGACTTCACTTTGATGAATGATTCCATGGGTACTGCGTGCTTTCTGCTTTCTTTCTCCAAGAGGCATTATTTGTTTATGCACCTTAGAGCAATCTTTGTATCAGCAGAAGGAGTAGGACCTGTTGTTTTTGTCCTCATTGCGTCATTCGCATAAGCCTGGGCTGTCTGACTATCATTAATCCAACAACAAAGACAAGGCCAGGACAGCTTCACATGTGGACAATAGAATTTTCCATGCAATAACTGTAAACAAAATACTTCTGAGAGAAGAGAAAAAGAAACCTGTTATCTCTGTCTTAAATGGGTGACTTCTCATTTTTAAACAGTCATTCCTAATTCTAGATGCCTGAACAAAAGGAAGCTTCCTCTACATACCTGTCAGGTCATGACCCCTTCGGATATTACATTATTCAATAAGGTCGCTCTCACTCATCTAAATTCCAAAGGGGACATGTCAGCTTATTACAAGTTTTCCACAAAAGGCAACTCATTCACTCCGGGTACCTGTTTAATTATTGTTCTCTGACCTCCTTCCAATGCATTAAAATCCTTCCTTAAATACAAGGGGTGATTGATAAGTTCATGGCCTACGGTAGAAGGAGTCAAATTTAGAAAACCTAGCACATTTATTTTTCAACATAGTCCCCTCCTACACTTACACACTTAGTTCAGCGATGGTGCAGCATACTGATCTTGGACCTCCAGAAAGTGTCCACAGCAGGGGTGATTGATAAGTTTGTGGCCTAAGGTAGAAGGATGAGTTATACAGCTCTCGTTACATGCACATGCAGTTCAACTCTGAGTGATTATGCAGAAAGGTTGAAGTTAATAACTCATCTCCTTCTACCTTAGGCCACAAACTTATCAATCACCCCTGATGCATTATTAACTTCAAACTTTCTGCATAGTCACTCAAAAAGTTGAACTGCATGTGTACGTAATGAGAGCTGTATAACTCAAAGGCATCACGAGTGGATCTGCAGATGCTGGAAATAAATAAAAACACAAAATGCTGGCAGAACTCAGCAGGCCAGACAGCATCTATGGGAGGAGGGAGTGACAACGTTTCGGGCCGAAACCCTTCATCAGGAGTGAAGTAACATGGGATGGTCGAGGGGGATAAGCAGTGGGGGGGGGGGAGGGATGAAGTAGAGAGCTGGGAAGTGATAGGCTGAAGGGAAATGGGCTATGGGGAGGGTGGAGAACTATGGGAAATAAAAAAGAAGGAAAGGTAGAGCTGGGGGGAGATTATAGTGAGGGGGGGAAAAGAGAGAGAAAGAGAACCAGACTAAAATTCTAGATAGAGATGGGGCAAGGGGGGGGGGGAGGGTGGCAGGGGTACCAACGGAGGTCTGTGAGTTGAATGTTCATGCCGGCAGGAAGGAGGCTACCTAGGCGGGAGATAAGGTATTGCTCCATCGACCTGCACGCGGCCTCATCTTGACGGTAGAGGAGGCCATGGACAGACATGTCGGAGTGGAAGTGGTCTGTGGAATTGAAGTGTGTGGCCACAGGGAGATCCCGCCACTGCTGGAGGACTGAGTGTCGGTGTTCAGCGAAACGGTCTCCCAGTCTGCGGTGGGTCTCCCCAATGTATAAATGGCCACATCGGGAGCACCGGATACAGTATATCACCCCAGTTAACTTGCAGCTGAAGTGGTGCCTCACCTGAAAGGACTGTCTGGGGCCTGGGATGGTGGTGTGGGGGCAGATGTAGCACTTCTTCTGTTTGCAGGGATGAGTGCCTGAAGGGAGGTCGGTGGGGAGGGATGGGGGGGATGAATGGACAAGGGAGTCGTGTAGGGGCCGATCCCTGCGGAAAGCCGAGAGTGGGAGGGAGGGGAAGATGTGTCTGGTGGTGTGATCCTGTAGGAGGTGGCAGAAGTTATGGAGGATTATAAGTTGGATCTGTAGGCTGGTAGGGTGATAGGTGAGGACCAGGGGGACTCTATCCCTAGTGGGCTGGTGGGGGGATGGGGTGAAGGCAGAGGTGCATGAAATACAGGAGATGCGATGGCGGGCAAAGTTGATAGTGGATGAAGGGAAGCCCCTTCCTTTAAAAAAAGGAAGACATCTCCTTTGTCTTGGAATGAAAGCCCTCATTCTGAGAGCAGATGCGGCAGAGGCAGAGGAATTGAGAGAAAGGGATAGCATTTTTGCAGGAGACAGGGTGGGAGGAGGAATAGTCTAGGTAGCTGTGAAAGTCTGTATAACTCATCTCCTTCTTCCTTAGGCCACAAACTTATCAATCACCCCTCGTAAGGAGACAGAACTGTACACACTTCTCCAGTATCTGGTTTAACAGTCATCTTCACTTTCAGCTCCTCACTGCAGATACTCGTATTTTTAATTACTTTTGTCATTACTTCATGATTAATGCTGCCAAATTATAATCATAAAATTGCAGTGGTACTGTCAGCCAAAGAACAGTTAAAGCATCTTTTCAGCACTTAACTGCCTTTAGTATGTTTGTGAACTTAGTATTTATCTGTTAAAAACAAAAATAATAACTTCACTGTTCAAATTCAATAACTGAATACTTTGAAGGCAGAGGTAGAAAGATTACCACAAATACAAAGGAATATGGAATTAATCTTAATAAATGGAGGCACAGCTTTGGTAGGCACTGATTGTGTGGATAGTCAGGGGCTTTCTCCCCAGGGCTGAAATGGTTGCCACAAGACGACACAGGTTTAAGGTGCTGGGGAGTAGGTACAGAGGAGATGTCAGGGGTAAGTTTTTTACTCAGAGAGTGGTGAGTGCGTGGAATGGGCTGCTGGCATTGGTGGTGGAGGTGGATACGATAAGGTCTTTTAAGAGGCTTTTAGATAGGTACATGGAGCTTAGTAAAATAGAGGGCTGTAGGTAAGCCTGGTCATTTGTAAGGTAGCGACATGTTCAGCACAACTTTGTGGGCCGAAGGGCCTGTATTGTGCTGCAGGTTTTCTATGCTTCTATGTAACCTGCCCCTGTTTTTATTTCATATGATAATGGAAGGCAAGGTAAAGATAGTATTTTGGATATGCCATTTTTAACAAATCCATTTCCAATACAAAACTCATTGACCTCCTTTGCCCATTCTTGGTCTGACTCATGTCCTCTTCCTTTCCAGTCCTGCTGAAGGGTCTCGGCCCAAAATGTTGACTGTTTATTTTCTCGTTTTTATAGTTGCTGCCTGGTCTGCTAAGTCCCTCCAGCATTTTGTGTGTGTGTTGCAGCAACAATATTTAGTATATTTCCTAGTGGTGATCAAATTGTTACATAAAGATAATTCTGTCATTATTATTTTTAATCTACTGCATTATTGACGGTTTTCAGTTTGGATTCTTGCTATAAGTCTTGCAGTAACCTGCAACAGTGTGTTGTTCTTTATGAAATACTGACACTATAAACCTTCTCAGTGCCTCCATTCTTTTTCTGTGTGTCTTGCACTGTTCAACTAAAACCATTGCATGTTAGCAATGTTTGGTAAATTTGAATATTTCATACAGTATCTTCAGAATTAGTGCAATAAGTCAAAATAAAGCCTTCTTTGGACAAATCCAACAAGAAGGATTGTGAAACTATTTTGAAAACAAAAAAGCTTCAATATAGATATTGCAATTTATGTTAACCTTAACAAAGTAATCAGCAGAGAAATTTTTTTTATAAGTGAGAATGCAGGGAAATAAATTATTCTTCAGTTTTCACTGTGGATTAAATACTTCAGGTGCAGTATGCCAAAGACAGATGCTGCACAAGACTCCTCCTGTGTTGCCCTGACAACCCAGATTTTTGTTTTAAGGCTTGCAAATATATTTTTAGTTACTGAACTCATACTTAGGTTGCTTAGAATCAATCTCAGAATAATAGGTCAAATTGATAACACTTGTTGATTTAATTAGTATCTATTCTAATCGATCAACTATTAAGTATTAGGAATTTGCCAATGTATCTTTTGAAAACAATGTATTTTTGGTCAGTGTTTAGTGCAAAGGAGAAAGCTAGAGTTTGAAATGGTTATAATATCAACAGTACTATTTTATAAAAGTTGGACCCTCAGGTTTCGGTTGAGCAGAATCTGAAACTCTCCCCTCATTTTTTTGTGACATCTCAATAGTCAAATGCTCTATTGCCAAGTCATTGAACTAAAGTTCTGGCGTCATACTTATAAATTTCCTGCAACTAAGCATTGCATCTAAGAGGTTTACCAAGGTTCTCAAAGATGGGTCTTGGCTTCTTCACAGAAGAAGTGCATAATTATGCACCGACAACCCAAAAGCATGAGCACTGAATTCTCCAGTTTCAGACATTTTGTTATCCCTCTATGACTCTCTCTCTTCTTCTCAGCCACTCAGGTTTTCTCACACTTCCCTTCTGTCCCCAGCCCTTTGCACTCCATCTGCCCATCACCCTCCCACTGGAAGGAAGAATTGCAAAATGGTAGCCTTTGCCCAATCAACAAAATAACATTGAAAAGAAGATTCATTCCAATTACAAACAGAACAGATATTTAACATTACAATTCCAAATGGAATAAAAATGTATTATTAGAAATTTTATTAGCACATAAAAGTAGAACTACAATTTCACATTCTGCATCCAGGGAAACTACAGGCTGCAACTCTAATAAAGCAACGCTGTTAACATTATGGGTAACTCAAATAACAACCTACCTGTATGTGCTTAAAAATGATCGCAAGCTATTGCATTGCTCTCAGTGATGAGATGGTTTCCTAAACCATTTACTGCCTGTAATTACCAGTTTCCTGGATTTGTATCCACTGGTGGGGGCATAAATCTGAGTTTAAAAAATTACTGTAATCCTTTTTAGCAATGTATTGGATTCTGGGGAATGAATGAGTTGTTATCCATTGGGTAGCACACAACCTTACCATGGTTGGCGAGCACCTGAAGTGCTAAGTGCATGCCCTTAATCTGGTTCATGATTACTGGGATCCTGTGTTCCTCCTGTCAACTCCTGTACAAATGCCTGTGTGAATTAGGCATTCTCTCTCTGACTCCTTCACTCAGCAGTTGAGAGGAATGGCATTGTTACAATAGTTCTAGCACACCTTTTAGGATAGCTCTGGCCAGGGATTGTCCTGACAAATCCCCAAGCCCTCTAACTGCAGATAACATTCTGCAAACAATGGAATATATATCTTTTACATATATAAAAAAAATTAACATAATATACATTAGATAAACCCTGAACCAAAAACTGAAAAAAGACACTAAATATTAGTTTATTTTACATTTTGGTGTTTGATCATTTAAGAGGCACTTTGATGGTAAATAGTGAGGAGGATCTTAAAGAGTTGTGGATCAAATGCAGGACATTGGGCATTGCTGGGCGGACACCATGGTCAACACAGACTCATTGGGCTGAAGGGACTGTATCCTTGCTCAGTTGTTCTATGACTCTATAGCCGTTGAAGGTACTGCCAGCAATGTTACCAGGCAACACACACACACACAAAATGCTGGAGGAACTTAGTGGGCTGGGCAGCATCTATGGAAAAAAGTACAGTTGACGTTTTGGGCCAAAACCCTTTGGTAGGATTGGAGGAAAACAGCTGAGGAGTGGATTTGAAAGGTGTGGGGAATTGAGAGAAACGCCAGGAGCTGGAGGGATGAAGTAAAGAGGTAGGAAGTTGATTGGTGAAGGAGACAGAAGGCCATGGAAGAAAGAAAAAAGTTGGAGGGGGTGAAAGAGGGTCACCAGAGGGAGGCAATGGGCGGGCAAGGAGATAACATGAGAGGGGGGAAAGGGGATAGGAAATGGTGAAGGGTGGGGGAGGGAATGGCGGCATTACTGGCATATTACCAGGCATATGCTTAGTACATGCTTCTTTTAACTACTATTTTGGAAGAAGTAAAATTTAGCTTGAATTTATGGATAAAAGAAGTGCTGCACAAATACACTGAGCTTTGATTCCTTATACCGCCAGCAGAAATATCTAAGCTTTGTTCTCTTTTCACTTTTTCCAGATTAATGGCTTTCTCTCATAAGTATTATATTTGCATTAATTTACTTGGGTTTAACAATGAAAGTTCCATTTTTACCTCATCGATTTGATGTTATCTTCTTACTGCAAAAGGTTAGCCTGATAATAGGAGAAATAATTCCATAATTTTCTCACCTAAATATTTTACAAGCATGAGGGAATGTAAGAATTGGAGCAGACTTTTCTATCCTCCAAACCTGAACCAACATTTAATGATGTGATTGTTCCATTGTGAAGACTTCATACTTCTGTTACATCTTCCAATTCCATGACTTCCTCAGCTGTTGCTGACTGTCTCAGCCACTGCTGATATTGAAATTCATACCAAATTTTGTTCACCTGTCATTGCTTGTGATCCATAACGACACCCAGCTTGGCAACACTTCAGTCTTAACATTTCCATCCGTGCTTTCAAATCTCTCCAGGGCCTTATCCACTTCAATCTCTTCCAGCCTTTCAACCCAATGTCTTTTCCCCCCCACCCTTGTTTAACATTGTCATCATTGGTGACCAAATACTCAGATGCTTAAGCTTGAGAATTCTAGTCCTCCACGTCAATCTCTATCTTTCTCCCTCTCCCCTGTTAACATATAGTTTTAAGGCTAACTTCTTGCTGAATTTTAGAGCACCTATTATAATAACTCAGTAAGTGGTGCAGGGTCAAATTTTGTTCTGTTAAACCCTTTGTGTGCTTTTGTTTTAATAAACGGACTGCATACATGTAAGTTCTTGTTGAGGTTACTGCTGATTATATCTGAACTCAACATGCCTTTTGATTTTCCATTCCCACTAGCACAAACGTTTGTCAGTTTCAGACTTGAAAGTTTAGTTTTCCTGACCCATTCTTTGGGATGTGAGTGTCAGGGGCATGACCAGCATTCATTATCAGCTGAGAAGGTGCTGGTGAGCCACTGTCCTGAATTGCCGCAGTCATTCTAGTGAAATTGTGCCTGCACTGCTGTTGGATAGAGAGTCCATAGATTTAGCCAGTTCAAAGGAAAAGCTATGTACTCTTAAATCAGGATGGTGTACTACTACCATGGAAACTTGAAAATGATGTTTCTTCCATGTGTCTACAGCCCTTGTCCGTCTTTTTGAGAGAGGTTGAAGGTTTGGAAAGTACTGTCAGGTCGTCCAGGCAGGTACCATCAATTAAATATGTTGCATTTAAGCACGACAGCCATGAAGTTAATAAGTGTTAGGACAATGGGTGAGTTTCTAGTCAAGGCTTTTATGTGTTGGAATTGTATTCATACATGCATGTTGTTCCTGACCTGTGCTTTGTAAGTCAGGAGAGGAGTCGTTTGCCACAGTATGTCCAATCTTGTACCTTCTCTTGTAACTATGATATTTATGTTGTGTTTCTGGATAGTGGGCACTTGGCACCAATTGGTAACAATCAATAGGCAGTGCACAAATATATCAGTGCTGTCTCAATTCTGCTCAACAGACCTGGAATATCGAGCGGTTAAGTGCCGATCTTTTTACTTACTGTGGGAGATTCTGGGATCACTTTGCAGTGATAAACATTCCACCTCAAGCCAATGTCAATCAGGCTTTACATGATTCGAACTTTGGGATCAACATGCACGAAACAGCACACCCTAATGCCTCCACCAACGTTTTGGGGGACCTTAACCAGGTCAGTCCGAAAAAAATCACTAAGCGATTATCATCAACAGACCACTTGTAATACCAGAGGAAACAACACACTGGACGACTGTTACACCACCATCAAGAATGCCTACTGTGCAATTCTACGCCTTCACTTTGGTAAGTCTGCTCACATCTATAGTGATGAAATGCTTTGCGAGGTTGGCCATGACTAGACCAAACTCCTGCTTCAGCAAGGACTTGGACCCATTGCAATTTGCCTATCGCCACAATAAATCAACATCAGATGCAATCTCAATGCCTCTTCACATAGCCTTAGACCACATGGACAACACAAACACCTCTGTCAGGATGCTGTTCATTGACTATAGCTCAGCATTTAATACCATTATCCCCACAATCCTGATTGAGAAGTTACAGAAGTCTCTGTACCTCACTCTGCAATTGGATCCTCAACTTCCCAACCAGAAGACCACAATCTGTGCGGATTGATAATAACATCTCCTCCTTGCTGATGATCAACACTGGTGTACCTCAGGGGTGTGTGCTTAGCCCACTGCTCTACTCTCCCTATACCATGACTGTGTGGCTAGGCATAGCTCAAATACCATTTATAAATTTGCTGATGATACAAACATCGTTGGATGGAGATGAGAAGGCATACAGGAGCGAGATATGCTGAATAGTGGAGTGGTGTCGCAGCAACAACCTGGCACTCAATGGCAGTAAGATGAAAGAGCAGATTGTGGACTTCAGAAAGTGTAAGACGAAAGAACACATACCAATCCTCTTAGAGGTATCAGAAGTGGAGAGAGTGAGCAGCTTTAAGTTCCTGGGTGTCAAGATCTCTGAGGATCTAACCTGGTCCCAACATATCAATGCAGTTATAAAGAAGGCAAGACAGTGACTTTTCTTCATTAGGAGTTTGAAGAGATTCGGTATTTCAACAAATACAATCAAAAACTTTTATAGATGTACCATGGAAAGCATTCTGAAAGGCTGCATCACTCTCTGGTATGGAGGGGTGGGGGGGGGGGGTTGCTACTGCACAGGACTGAAAGAAGCTGCAAAGGGTTGTAAATCTAGTCAGCTCCATCCTGGGTATTAGCCTACAAAGTACCAAGGACATCTTCAAGGAGCGGTGTCTCAGAAAGGCAGCGTCCTTTATTAAGGACCTCCAGCACCCACTGCATGCCCTTTTCTCACTGTTACTATCAGGTAGGAGATACTGAAGCTTGAAGGCACACACTCAGTGATTCAGAAACAGCTTCTTCCCCTCCGCCATGAAATTCCTAAATGGACATTGAACCCATGAACACTACCTCACTTTTTAAATATATATTATTTCCAGTTTTTTGCATGATTTTTAACCTATTCTTCCGTCCTTGGACTCGCTTTACACCACGCGCTGTCGGAGCTGTGCTGCCAGGATAATCAAGGATACGACCCACCCAGCCAATACACTTTTTGTCCCTCTTCCTTCCGGGAGAAGGTTCAGGAGCTTTAAGACCTGTATGGCCAGATTTGGGAACAGCTTCTTTCCAAATGTGATAAGACTGCTGAACGGATCCTGACCCGGATCTGGGCCGTACCTTCCAAATATCCGGACCTGACTTGCACTATCTTACTTTACCTTTTCTATTCTTTATTTATGATTTATAATTTAATTTTTAAATTATATTTACTATTGATTTGTACTCCAGGGAGCGTGAAGTGCAGAATCAAATATCACTGTGTGCGCTCTAGAATCAATTGTTTGGCGACAATAAAATAATAAAGTATAAAGAACTATTCAGTACTGTATACGTTTACAATAATTGATCTATTATTTTTTTTTCTTCTATATTATGTATTGCATTGAACTGCTGTTGCTAAGTTAACAAATTTTACGACACATGCTGGTGATAATAAACCTGATTCTGATTCATTGGAGATGATCATTGCATTGAACATTTGTGTCAAAGAAGGTTACCTGCCTCTTTATCAGCCCATATGTCAGTAATGACCAGGTTTTTAATGCATGCAGGTTTGGAATGTTTTGTTTGTTTAACAATTGAAATTAACTGAGCTGAGACAAGTTTCCATCTGTGGGCGAAAGCTCCATACTTTTAGCTTTTTCAGAAAGGCCTGTTCCTAATTTCATAGTTGTCTCCTTGTCCTAGACTCTTCCACAAAAAGATGAAAATTCTCGGTATTTCTACCATCTCACCATATACCCAAAAGTAAATTGCAAGAGTTATATTGAGATCTTGCTTAGGAATTTTGTGTTAGAAAGTTAAATTTCATTAAAAACACAATTTAAGAGTTGTCCATCTGCAGGAACAACAATGTTATCCTATCAACAACATTCAGGAGGATGCAATGCATAAACAATGAAAGCCAATACTAATGTGCAAATTGGCCATTGAGCACCATTGTCTGATGATCAGCAGAAGTTACTAGGAATTTATACAGCTTTTTATGAAAAAATCTCTAGGTCTAGCTGATGACGGGTCCCTGAACTCCAGATCACTGAGTCACTTCCGTACTGGGGTCCTCCAAGCTGGGATGGCCTAATAGCCATGGAAGTCTTTCATCACATGTCCATGTCCTGGCCGTTGAGCATGGAACAACTCTAGATGTCCTTCATCCCATGTCTGCATCACTGGCCTACGAGAGCGGTGTAAAGGCCTAGACTCCAATGTCTTTCATCACCCATTCATGTCGCTGGCCTTTGAATGCGAAGCAGAGGCCTAGACTCCAGCCTGACCTTTAACTCCTCCACATCCTTGACCCTAAACCCTCATCTGATCTTCAACTCCCCTCTCTGTGCCCAAAACCATCCCTATGAGTTTAAAAACCAATTAAGTCTGAGCCACGACTTCTTCGGAGACCATCTTGACTGGAAGATCCCAAGCAACCCTGCAGGCCCTATTTTAATTGTAGTAAGGCATCTTTAATCTGATATTCAAATCTTGTCATAATAAATACCTACATTTGCCTCCATAACTGTTTGCTCTGCCTATATGGTGTTTGTGACGTGTATAAGGACATCCATGTCCCAATAAGCAACAACGAACATTAACTAATATTTCACCTTTTACAAAATACCCTGCATTTCTGTTACGTGTTATCAGTCTCTTCCACATTATATGAGATCTGATATTTTTGTACCCACCCTGTTTGAAGCCTCTTTAAATACTCCTCTCTGTTGATAATCCCGCTTAGCTTTGAAACATTACGAAATTTGGATGCCTGACAGATAATGAAATGGATTGTAAAACTCTGGAGACCCAGTACCATTTGTTCAATTTCACCGCTAGTCACAGCTCGCCAAACTGAGAGGGATCTGTTTACTCTCATTCTGCTTTCAACTTGATAACCAATAATCCATCCACGTCAGTATACCCAACGCTTCTCCAACTTTTTGACGAACCGCACGTGTGGGCAATTATCAAAATGCTTCTGGAAATCTAAATAGATCACGTCCACAGGTTCCCCCTATTCTATTAGTTCCATCTTCAAAGAACCAGCAGGGTTCTAGCTTGCAATAATCGCAACTTACATGTTTTTATTCCCTTTCTGAGTCAAGGAATATTGAGCTGTAATAATATATGCACCGTTGCTGCAGCTGATTTAGGTTCATAAGTAACGGTCAGGTATGATTTCCTTCTTTGCTGGCTCAGTAACATACTGGGCAATATTTTTAGCTACTGAGCCACACTGTGTACCTCAGCAGCCAGATGTTAATACTAATTTTTCAGCATGTGAATCCTGGTAATAAGATGACATGAACTTGGTTGTACTTTATAAATAAAATTTGCTTCTTTAAATTCATTTAGGGTTCTGCTAAAAATTAGATCTGGAAAATATGTATAAGCTAACTCAGATGGCAGTGCCAAGCTGAAGGGAAATTCTTACAGATATTAAGTGAAAGGAGCACATCGACCTTTCACTGCTTGAGCTAAGTGTGAAATTTACTGCCAAAATGCATGACTAAGCTGCAAATTCCACTCAGCACAGATAACATAATTTAGAATTCATGTCCCTAAAAAAGCAATTTCCATTTACATGTAGGCAGTTGATATACAACCTGTTAAAACACATTCATAAAGATACTTTTAAATCACGTAAGGGGCCTTGGCAAACTGAATTATAATTTCATGTGCAAATATTAAGACAGGCCCTAACAGGTGGCACATTTTCTGATTATGAATGGGAAGATTTAACCTCAACACAATTTTAATCTTATAACAAAGGAGATTATAGTATAATCTCAAATACAAAGTCTTCTTCGACAAAGCTCTGGGCATTTTTTTATTATTAAGTATTTTTTTAAAGCAGATTAAACTTTTCAATTTACCAGTAGATTATATTAAGTCACGGCAGTAATCCTATCTACTTTTCCCTTTATAACAACGTTCTCTTGCATGGTGAGTCCTGTTATTTCATTTCATCTATGGGCAATGGTCTTAATACGATTGGTGTTGCAAACCTCTGCTGAAAGTTTTGTGGGGGAGTGGTGAAGGAATAGAAATTTACAGTATTTCTAAGTTAGGATGGCATATGATTTGCATGGGCAGCTGCAGTGGCTAAGCTTCCATGTGTTTGCTGGTTTTGTCCTCCTTGGTGTGAGAGACTCAAGGTTTAATAGATGTTGTCACAGGAATAGTCGTAAATAATCAAAGTGCATTCATGTTGGTGGCATCAACCACAACTATGCTGTTGGTAGTAATATGTTTAGGGTAGGGAATCAGTCCTGACTATTACTAAGCTTCTCAGAATTGGAATTGCACATGTGCAGTTACACACAGGGTGTTCTGTTACACTGCAGATCAATGTCATGAAGTTGGCGGTGTAGTCAGACAGTGAATTTCTTGCTGTAGGTTAGCTAGCTTCTTCTGTCAAGGCATGTACAAGGCAGGTTCAACTGGGTTTCAGGTCAACACTATAACGAAGATGATTTGTTTGAAAAATATAGCAATTATAATGTTGTTGATTGTTATGGGTAGATAATGAGATAACTTTTTGTTGTCGATAGCCCATGCTGCTTTTTGTCTGCCTGCAAGCAAACAAATGTCAAGGTTGTATAATTTATACATTTTTTGATAATAAATGAAATCTTTTGAAAGGCTCAATGTTGTGTAGGCCTTGACACAATCAAAGATAGGTTGGTTAATTTTTTGAGAAGTTCTGTGAAGAATTGGACATCGTGCTAATTTCTGTGAATAAGATCACCTCTGAACAAAATAGCAAAGGACATTGATGAAATAGCTGAAGTTGCTTAGGCCTTGGACATTATTCCAAGGAGCTTCTCCTTCTCTTGAAACAACTATGTGCTGAAATTACTAACCAATACTACCACTGTCTTTCTTTTTGCGAAGTATGATTTCAGCTACTGCTGAGTTATTTCACTGGATTTTCACCAATTTCCATCTTACTAGGAAACTTGATGCCAGGTTTATTCAAATACTGTTTTGATGTCAAAGGCAGCAATATTCACTCTGTCCCCCAGAATTCAGTTCTTCTGTCCAGGTTTGAACAAAAGCTGTAATGAGGTTTGCAGTGGAATAATTCTGATGAAATAGTGAAATCAATATTGAACAGGAATTGCTGAGTAACTACCACCTGATACCATCTTCATTATTTTGCTGACAATTGAGAGTTATGATTAGGCAGAATAGGTTGATCCTTTTTTAAGAGACGACATAGGATTTTCCATATTGCTGGATAGACATCAGAATTGTAACTATAATCAAAAAGCTTGACTAGAAGCAAAGCTAGTTCAAGCGTTTTTTTTCCACAAGGAAGTACAGAGCCTTAAGTCCCACACCACCAGGTTCCAGAACAGTGACTTTCCTTCAACCACTGGGTTCTTGAATCAAGTTGCTCAACTCTAATCACTACCTCAGTATAGCAACACTATGATAATTTTGACTACTTTGCAACACAGTTGGCTTTGTTTATTTTGCTATGGTCTTTTCTTTGTAAAAATGTTGTGTATAATTTATGTTTAATTTATTTTTCTCATGAATGTTGCATATTCATGAGATGTTGATGTGATGCTGCTGCAGGTAAGATTTATGTTGCACTTCTGCTTGCATGTATGTATGTATATGACACTTGATTCCGATCAAATCCACATAGCACGAAAGGCTGAAGATAACGGCAAATGCTTTAACCTTGTCTTTGATTTCATCTGTAGATGTTCTTGGAGCCTCTGGTTCCCTTTATCTATTGAACTATTCACCATTATTTCTGGCTAGATGTGACAGGACCTGATCTGACATGTGGCCCTGTTACATCATGGATAAAGTCCCCTCCTCCCCCCCACCATTGAGCACATCTACATGGAGTGTCATCACAGGAAAGTAGCATCCATCATCACGGACCCCCACCAACTAGGTCATGATTTCTTCACACTGCTGCCACCAGGAAGAAGGTACAGGAGCCTCAGGAACCACACTGCCAGATTCTGGAACAGTTATTACCCTTCAACCATCAGGGTTTTTGAATCAGAGGGGGTAATCTCACTCGCCCCATCACTAAATTTCAAAGACTCTTCATCTCATGTTCCTGATATTTATTGCTTATTTTTTCATTAGTATTTGTCCATTTTCTTGTCTTTTGCACATTGGTTGTTTGTCTATCTCGTTGGGTGTGGTCCATTAATTCTATTATGCTTCTTTGTTTTACTATGCCCACAAAAAAACGAATCTCAGGGCTGTATATGGTGACATATATGTACTTTGATAATAAATTTACTTTAAAATTTGAAGTAGTCCTGTGATGGTTATCTCATTTAGCTGTTGTGACTCACAATATTCCCATCTGCACTCCTATTTGATCCCATGGTACAATGTGGAAATCCGTAACATCCCATGGCTCCAATGTGAGTTACAAGATCTTTCTAAATTTCTCTCACCGTGTATACTGGTGAAAAGTGTCTAAGTGTGAATTCTTATCAAAGGACTCTTGCCACAGAAGTCACAGATATATAGATTTGTGAGGTCACCACCTGCTGCATACACAGCATGACATCATTAGTACTAACTGTGAGCCAGTCTGTGATAGTACATTTTGTACCCTTACTGATCAGTGCTTCTTTCAATAGCTGTTTGACATGATGGGAGACTGATTCAATAGTTGAGGGAGGGTTGTTGGAGGTAATTAGAGATTGCCTTCCCACTGCTTAACTTCATGCGTACAGAATCAAAGTTGAGGAATGCTTGTGTCACTCCTTGTCGACTCTGTACCACCAGGTCACCTTGTTTGATGGATCTGGCTTGATGGTGAGACAATACATATTGAGGGTCTCTTGGAAGCTGGCAGAATAATGGAATTCTGTGAGTAGAAAAATATCAGGCTATTGCCTGATTAATCAGTGAGATGACTCTCTCACTAGGTCTATATGTTTGTATAAGGATGACTGGGTTGGAAATCCAAAGCTAAAGAAGTCGCCTATCCAAATTTTGTTCCTATTGTCTCTTAACTGAATGACTTGATTAGCCATTTTAGAGGGCTGTCAAGATTCAACCATTTTGTTGTGGGTCTGGGGTCACTTCTAGAAAGCAGATTTCCTTCTTTGAAATTAGAAATTATACTTAAAACTAATTCTATTTGAAAAGAAATCCAGATTACTTCACTAAATTCTCTGGTTGGCAGCTACTTTAAAAAAAGACAATCTTAACAATAAGATAAAACACTAAGTTTACTTAATGTTCAGGTCTATTTTCATCCTGAGAGTGCAGAAAAGTAAACAAATTATATTTCTATGATAGATACCTGGGGATTCAAGTTAAAAGACACACACACACACACACACACACACTCACTCTTATGTCAGCAGTTGTCTGTGAAAAGAGCTTGTGTTCTAAAGAAATATTTTTATATTTTGCCAATGCATTTTCTATTGCATGGTAAATCAAAGCTATGCTGTTAGTTGAACATACTAATCTCAGAATAAAGACAGGATGTTTATTCTAAAGGCAAAGCATTCAAAAGACTACAGAAGTCACAAAAAAAACAAAAGAAAAACCATACTGTACACAAAATCCTTTACAGAACAGAGTATGGAGTGCAAACTCAAGACAAAATGTTAAAGTAATTCAAATATTGGTAAAGCTGTCATTAATAGAATATGCCTATATTGGGCATCGCACTTTAAGAAGGATGTTTAAATTGAGAGCAAAAAATATTTTTGAAATCATACCAAGGATATAACGTGACAATTAAGAAAACTGAAACTTCTTTATGATTTGCAATCACATTTCCACTTAATTCTAGAATTTCCTTGTGGCACAGGATATTTTATAGCCCATTGAAAGAATAAGCCCAACAATATGGTTTAATAAATTGAAAATTGAAATTGGTTTAAAAAATTGGTCTAATAAATTATAATTTTGGTCAATCCATTTCTGTATATTGGGAAAGATATATTTGGAAAGAAATTTGGGCTAAGGCAATTAAAAAATTTTTTTTTTCCTTTTTAAGAGGATGTAGTCCTTCAGTACTCAAATCTAGAAAAATTAACATGTATATCAGAAAGGCAGGGATGAACTTCAAACATGAGGAAATCTGCAGATGCTGGAAATTCAAACAACACGCACAAAATGCTGGTGGAACACAGCAGGCCAGGCAGCATCTATAGGGAGAAGCTATAGGGATGAAACTTGCACTCTTCTCATTCTTTGACTCATACAGATTTATTTTTTCAACAATTTTTATACTTTCAGGTAGTGTGAGGACTGTCATTTGGTCTGTTTGTTGGCCAACATCTTATGACAAAGATGTGTCGAGATGGCCTTCGATTATTCCTTCAAAGAAGGAGATTGACAGACTTTCATCCAGTAGCTAATTAACTGTATACACCTGACATAGGAATGTTTAAACTTTTGCCAACTCTGCTTGTCTTATTCTTCAAGGTTTCAATACTTCCTATCTGCTACCAGTTCCCAAGAGGCTTTTTAAAAATAATTATTTAAACAGTTGTAACTAATGAATGAGAAAGAAAATATGCACAATTTATTTTGAAGTACCTGTGATTTTTCTCAGGAATTGTTCCCAAGAGGATTCTGGAGTTCACTGTTGGCAATTGTCAGAGGATTGGGAACCCTACTGTGTCTCACACTCATTACATTCTACAAGAACCAATTTCTTTTATTTCATTGTTTCCAAATACTATTAATTTTGAAATATTTCTTACCTGATCTATGAACAGACACCCCCAAAGGGACATCAGACTGCATCTGTATATCACTTAGAAACTTGACTGACTTTGTTTCAATTTCTGCAGAAACTCTAAGGTTGTGAGGTTGTAAAATATGCCTGCTTTATTCAAGCTTCAACAGGAGGAAACAGGCTCCAAAATGTATCATGAGTTCCAATGATCACCTTTGACACTGTATAATAAAGAAACAGCAAAATCCGATGGAGCCTGTAACACTGAAATAAAAGAGAGAATCAACTCTCCAGTATATAAAAGCACACTTAGGACTGCAAATTGGAAGTGCAGCAGGAGTAAAAGTAACAAATTTCTTACAGATTTGGTCACCTGCACTTTCTAAGACACTTTAGCCATTTATTCTGAATCTTTTGACCATTTAATAATCATTGTGCCGCACCAGCTTACTTTCATTTTTGAAATTATATACCTTTTATCTTGGATATGAGGATCTTCACTTGAAGACAAAAAAGAACAACCACGTTAACACTTTGATATGAACACTACAGAAGAAAATACAGGCAGTCCTTGGGTTATCAATTCCTGAACATGTCTGTAAATTGATTTATCAGCTTCAACAAGGGCTGATTAACATGAATATTTATTTATTGTTTTCTCCAGTGACTGTTTATAATGGTACAGTACCAGAATTTCTGATATTCAATGAATGTTATTATAAAGTATTTTACGATGGTCAATAGAAGCCATTTGCCTTGTCAATTTCCAAAGCAAGTCTCTTATGTGGCTTCTCACTATGTTCTTAAAGATGTTAATCAGCCCTTATTGAAATTGATAAATCAATTTATTGCTGGGAGGCTACATGTGATCTGTCTTTGAAGGCTGCCTGTGTTTTGTCTTAAGTAGCTGCTACCCTGAAGATGATTGCTTTTCTGTAATTAACTTTCCTGTCTTGAAGAATGCCAGGAAAAATGTGAGAATTTGAATAAACTCAGATTACCCTCACCTAGGTCTTCCATAACCCAGCCCAACAACTGGAAGCAATGATTAGATGAAGTACAACAAAGTCAGGTGTTACTTATACTCAGGGTATTACAGAGTTCGAGTACTTTTTTTAAAAACAGGAATAAAAAATAACAGAATTAATAATGGTGACCATGAAACTACTAGGTTGTTATAGATACTAAATAGTTCACTTAACTTGCTCTCTGGAAGGAAATGTTAAATCAGGTTAAACCCATATGCAAACTTCAAAACCATCACAAGGCCATTTCTTAACTGCCCTCTGAAGTCAATGTAATAGTCAATATAATATAATATTGTATCATTTCAATTTTTTTTTGCTCTCTGCATATCCTAAACATCCTTCTTAAAGTGCAATTCCCAATATAGGCATATCATATTAACTACAGCTTTATCAATATTTGAATTATTTTAACATTTTGTCTTGATTTTGCACTTCATATTCTATTCTAAAGGATTTTGTGTACTGAATGGTTTTTCATTTGTTTTTTGGGATTTCTCTAATCTTTTGAATGCTTTGCATTTAGAATAAACATCCTGTCTTTATTCTGTGACAGTAGTGTTTGACTAACAGCATGGGTTAATATTATAATATGCCCTGAACATCTAGATAAGTGACCTCCACTGTGCTGTAGAGAACAAGCAGCAGCTGCGAATGGGGAGACTGAACAACCAAAAGACCCAACTACTAACAGCAGCCACCATTAACTCTTGCCCACACTGCACCAGAATATGTGGACCCCAGATCAGCCTCTACAGCCACCTGAGGAACCATCAATAGAAAACCCCTTTGGAGAACATCATACTCGACTTGAATGATTGCAGCACCACCACCCTGAACATCCAGGAACCTGTTACACCTGAATTCAATAATTGAGCCCTTCCAGGGTGAAGAATTCTATCTTCGAAAGAAATGAGCCGACCACTTATTCTGAGAAGTTGATCCCCAGTTCAAAACTCATCTGCTAAGGCAACATCCTCTTTACGTCAAGCCTGATGACCACTTAAAGAATTTTAGAACTTTTAAGGAAATCTCCTCTCATTTTTCCAAATTCAAGAGAATTGATGCCTAGTCTTTTTAATTTCTTGCCAAGCTCGCCAACCCAGGAACCAGTTCAGTAGATTTTCATTGTACTTGCTCCATGGCAGGTTTATTAATTCTTTTTAGTCAAAGGGACCAAATCTGAAAGCATATTCCATGCGTGGCCTCACTGATTCCCTGTATAATTGCAACAAGGCAGCTTTATTCTTGCACTTCTCTCCTTAAAGGTCAATGTACCTGTTGCTTTCAGAATTACTTCCTGCACATGCAGTGACCAGGGCTCAACTAAATGTCATAAAGTCTTAGAGTACTACAACATAGAAACTAGTCCATCTGCTCCACTATATCCATGGTTATCTTTTTGCCCATCTACACCCATTTTGTTTGTCTGCATTATGACCATATCTTCCTCTGCTTTGCATATTCAAGTTCCTGTCCAAATATCTGTTAAACGTAGTGATTGTATTTGACTGCACCATCTCCCCTGGCAACTATGTATCCTCAGAAAGGAATCAGGATATTGAATTGGCTTTTGAACAACATCATTCCCCAAGTTGTCACCATTTAAGAGATATTTTGCTTTTCTGTTTTGTGCACCAAAAGTAGACCTTTCCACGTTATATTCGAGCTGGCAAGTTCTTGCCTCCTCACATAGCTTGCCCATACAGTTTTTCCCCCATTAACAATCCCATCTCAATGCTAACATTAGCAATCTTAGAAATACTATACTTAATTACATCAGCCAAATGATTATAGTTAAGACCCTTCCCATTGATCCCTACAGAACCCCTCAGTTACAGTCTGCCCATTTTGCTCTTTCACTAAATTCTCAGTCTATCTGCAAATAGAAGAGAAAAAAAGAATCACCTGGAGATCCCACCAGTTTTATCAAGAAGAGAAAACTTCAAAGTAGGGTCGTGGGAACAATGACTTCTTGCACGGCGCTGTGACGCAATGTGAGCGACGTCACGCTTATCCAATCAACGTCTCCGCGGTCCGGCGTTCAGGCGAATAGGGCGGGCTCGGGGGCGTGACCTTGGGTGGGCTGGCGAATCGCGCGCTCGATTTCGTCCGTTTTGCATTCATAACATTGCTGGCTTTCTCGGAGGTTTCGCGTTTCCCGTCGCTTTTGCTTAAAATTTAATTACTATTGTTTGTTTTAAAAAGTACGGTTGTTGTCAACAGGTAAGCCTCTTTGTGGATCTGTTGTCAAGATTATGTAATGAAGTTGTGGAATTTCTGGAAGCATGATTTTTTTTTCTGCCAGTTCTTCTTTCTTGTCAGTCGCATGTTTCCTTTTAAAGCAAGTAAACTCAGTAAAAATGATTAGTAGTGGCCTTTGGAAATGTTTGGAGAAGGTGAAATGTGTGTTTCTTCTCCACTTACCGTGCTGTCAAGTTTGTGTGGCTTTATCTTTTTATAAGTATAGGTATGGACGGTTTTGCTCTGAAAACAAATCGGAATGGAGTTTGCATTTGCTTGAAGTAAGTCAACAGAAAAGACATGATTAGAGTAAGGATCCAGGGAAGAAGAGTTTAAGGTAGACTGCACTTGCAAGCATGACCTATAACCAGCAAACATTGGGTTAAAAACTTAACTGTCAAGCTTTTAGATTTGCACATGTGACGTGACTGTCGAACTGTGCTCAACCATACTGGGACAGGACGCGGATGTTGTTACGGAAGAATTGTGGCATCCTGGACTCAAAAGAAGTGAGGATGTGGCAAGGTGCGTGTCATGGATCTGCATTGCAAGCTCCTGCCCCGAGCTTGCATGCTCCGTGGAATTGAAGCAATTCATTGAGCCTGCCTAGGTATAAGCAAATGCATCATTTCTGTTCTTGTTCCTGCTAGCCACATAAAAGACGACGATGACAGGGGAGCTGGTATGACACATCGTGATTAAGTGACTGCGTTCAGGGACCTGGATCATTGATCCAAAGATGTGAATTTGGATCATTATTGCAGCTAAGGAATTAATGAAATTAAATAAATCTGAATCACAAAGCTAATGTGAATGTGAAACTACAGGATTGTTCAAGGAAGAAATATTAGTGTCCTTACCTATGTTGTCCATTTGTGACTTTGCCAACTACTGCCGCACCTTGGGACAGAGTTATGCAGTACAGAAACAGGTCTTTCCACTCACCATGTCTGTGAAAATAATTAAATACCTATCAATACCTAGATAACTAGAGATAGATAATACCCCATGAATGGATGATTTTTTAAAAAAAGGAGCAACAAGAGATCTGCTGGAGGAACTCAGTGGATTTGCACCTCTGTAGGAGAAAGGACTTGTAGATATTTCAGATCAGAATCCTTTTTCTCTACTCCCTCTCTCCTCTTTATATGGGGTTCTTTCCTCAGCACACTCATTCCTGAGGTAGAAATTCAACATTTCCATTCCCTCAACAGATGCTGTACAACCCCTGAATTCCTCTAGTAAATTTGCTGCTCCAGATTTCAGTATCTGCAGTCTCAGGTGTATCTGTCTCCAATCACAAAGAAATGCTTTGAAATAAAGTTACAGTTGGTAAACCACAGTTCTGAATTCTTTTGGTCAACCATTAGGAGCAAAAATCGACAGAATTTATCCAGTACAACTATCTTCACCTCTTTAATTGACTCTTTCAAACTCCCTTTTTCTTTCTCTGTCTCTTCTTTAAGCATGATGCTGACCTTAACACCAGATGCTTTAATCACACTTTCACCATATGTGCACCTCTCTCCTTTTACCCGGCTTGACTGATATTTAATTAAAAGCCTTTCTTTGAATGTTTTGCTACATTAACGATAGTAGGTAAATGTAGGTTGTTGTTTACTGTATGAAATTAAAATGAGTGAGGGTTGTTTTATGTCTGCCACTCTTTGGTCTAATCCTGAATGAATGACATCACCTTGTATTTTAATAGTGTGCTAGCTTTAAAATTCTCATCCTTGTTTTAGGATACCACCATAGATTTACTTCTCCCTGAAAATGTTGAACTTGACATTGTCCAGAATAGTAACAGTGATATACCCCACCACCAATACATACACATCTAACATCACTTTATGTACATACAATCAGTCAGTCTGTGTATATAACAATTACTTGTACATTATGTTTTATAGAATTGCTTTTATATTTATTGTGTGTGTGTTTTTTGTATTCTTTATGCTTGCTGTGTGTTTTTATGCTGCATGGTATCTAGAGTAACAATCATTTTGGTTTCCTTTGCATTTGTTAGTGAAGAATGACAATAAACAATATTGAATTAGTAAACAATGTAACAAAGCATAAATTATGTGAATTGAAAAATGAAAACATTGCTTATCTGTGCTGCTTTGATTTAGAGCTATCAATTAATCATAAAACAGTCAATATGACTAATAAGATTGTTAGAATCTGGAGCAATCATATAAATATTAATCAGAGTGACTATTAGAAAATGAAATAGCCATGCTGACTGGATGAAATGATAATATTTTTCAAAAAAAATTACGGTAAGACAGGAGAAAGTCCACTGTGGAGTTGCAGAGAGAAATAAACATTTTTCTTTTTAAAGAAGAAGTAGTATATTTTTGAGGAAAATTGTGGGAGAATTCAATATTTGTATAATGTAGATAAGGAGTTTTAAGACAATGAGTTAGGTTCAGGGTGCCAGTGTCAGAGCTGGAAGTTAGCTTTTTTAATCATGGTTTAAAGTTATGATGCCTTGTATGCCAGGATGTTGTTCTTTGACTCTAGCTCGGTGTTTAACATGATCATCCTTCAGAGGTTAGTGGGTAAACTGTTCTCATTGGGACTCAGCACCCCTCTCCGTAACTGGACCTTGGACTTCTTGATGGAAAGACCCCGGTCATTCTGAGTTAGCAGCAGCATTTGCAAACTCTATCACAATGAGCACTGGTGCCCTCCCAGGTTCGTATGCACTGTCTCCTGATGTTCACTCTGCTGACTCAGGACTGCACATCCAGTTCCAGCTCAAACTACATCATTAAGTTTGCTGATGATACTATAGTGATTGGCCTCATCAGCAACAGTGATAAGTCAGCATACAAGAAGGAGGTAGAGAGACTTTTCAAAGAGTGCAAGAATAACAACCTGAGTTTCAACGTGGACGAGACAAAAGAGATGATTGTGGACTTCAGGGAGGCACAGGTTGACTATTCTCCATTGCATATGAATAGCTCTGCTATGGAGAGAGTGATAAGCACAAAGTTCCTTGGTGTGCACATAAAGGATAATCTAACCTGGACCCACAACACCTCCTACTAGTCAAGAAGGCACTTTTGAGGAGGTTGTGGAATGCAAGGCTGTCCACCACCATTCTAACTTTGTACAGGAGTGCCATCAAAAGTCCTGTCTGGCTGCATCATTGTGTGGTACGGAAGCTGCAAGACCTTACAGAGGACAGGTAGAGCCACTGAAAGAATCATCGGGGTCTGCCCCCACCGCTCCCTCATTTGTGGCATTTAGTGGGAGCATTGCAGGCAAAGGACCTTGTTGAGGATCCATACCACCTATCCCACAATCTCTTTGGCTCACGACTGTCAGGAAATAAATGTCGAAGCTTTAGGACCAGGACTGCCAGACTGGATGGCAGCTTCTTCCTTCAGGCTATGAAACTAATGGATACCCTCCCACCACCAAGGTCTTGTCACTAGGGCATGTACTATTTACTGTACTGTTTACAGTTTTGCTGTGCTGTGCTTTACTGCATGCATTTATGCATTTTGAATTTTATTTAATTAACTTGTATATAGGATAATACTTTGGTTTATTTGATGTTTGTGATATATGTTGTGTGGGTGCACCGTGGTCTGGAGGAGCATTATTTTATTTGGTTTTACACACAGACATACACACAACAATAAACTTGAACTTAATTCATGGGTATTTATTAAGTCATATATGTGTGATTTGATTTTTCAGGATGAAGCAGCTTGTTTTTCTTCTGGTTGGACTGACCATTCTTTCACATCAGAAGGCAAACTCAGCAATGAATGAGGAAGAATCAATGTGTATTATTGAAAATGGTGGTGACAGCAACATTTGCAGGCAAGCACAAGCAAATATAATTTACCTGTGCAAATATAAGTTACCTCTAGAACAGTGTCTTTGACCAAAATTTAAAACTTAAATGCCTCGTTTGTATTAATCATAATATATTGAAAGTGGTGCATTTACAATGCTTTATAACTGCATTATCTTATTTTAATTATTGATTATACAAAAGTGCAAGGAATTCAGTTATGTTGTTCCTTTATATAAGTTCTGCTGTATCTATAAAGTGAACTAAACTTTTTTTGACATTGGTTGTTTCAAGTTTCGTTTCTGATCCTCCCAGCACATCAAGTTTCATTGAGTATTTTACGTCTTTTCTGATTGAGGAGGCGCAACGAAATTCAGAAAATTAGTCAAAATGAGGAATCCGCATGGGTCATCATGTCATGGCAAGTTCTGGTCACACAAATGGCTAAGTTTCTTACTGGATGATGAATAAATTTTGAATGCCTGTAAACAGAATGACTGGAGAATCATAGATGCAAATTACATTGGAATAAGGGTAAGAATGGAGTAGAACATGTGATATGTGTACTCCCAGCACAAAGATGAGTACCATTTTTACTCCTGTTAGTTTTCACTGATTTTACAAGGAGGTAGATCAAATGGAAAGCTATATGTCTAATTAGATCTTAAGTATTTGATTGTTAGGTAGATAGAGACTCCCCTTGCCACTTCCTTGCGTAGTGCTTTACAACGCCAGCAGTCAGAAAATTGGAGTTCAATTTCTGCCACTGTCTGTAAGGAGTTGGTGTATTCTCCCCATAACTGTGTGGGTTTTCTCCGGGTTCTCTCACGTTCCAAAGACATACAGGTTAGGGTTAGTAAGTGTTGGGCGTTTCTAAGTTGGTGCTGGAAGTACAGTGACACTTTGTGGGCATATCTATCCAAGTTTGGGTGGTGTTGGTTATTAATACAAGTTCACTTTGTTTCAATTTTTTGATTTACATGTGACAAATAAAACTAACCTTTCTTTAATGTTTTCCTTTCCATCATTGGGTGGCACAGAATGACATTGTTAGAATCAGCAGGTGGGATCTCCAGCCAATATTAGCATGTTTTATGATAACAAGATTCAAGATTGTTTAATGTCATTTCCTGTACACATGCAAGAATGAAAGAATTGTTACTCCAGATCTAATGTAGTGGAAAAAAATGCACAAAAGATAAATAACACAACAATAATAAAAAACACTTAATCAATGTAAATAAATGAGATAGTTTATATATATTGATTGTATGTCCATTAAGTACATAAGGTGACTGACGGGACGTAATAAAGTAGTGGTGGAGTTAGTGTGTGGAGATGTTGATCAGTCTTAACTGCTTGGGGAAAGTAAATTTTTTGAGTTTGGTAGTCCTAGCATGGATGCTACGTAGCCTTCTCCCTGAAGGGAGTGGGACAAACAGTCCCATAAGCAGAGTGTGTAGGATCCTTCTTAATGTTACTGGCTCTTTTGCTGCACCTTGCTGTATGTTTGTCCTTGATGGTGGATAGGTTGGTGCCAGTGATGGGTTGGGCAGTTTTGACTACCCATTGCAGAGCTTTACTGTCCGCTGCTGTGCATTTTCTGTACCAAGCAGTGATGCAGCTTGTTAGGATGTTCTCTACAGTGTATCTGTAAAATGACATGAGAGTGGATGTGCAAAGTCAAGCTCTCTTCAGCCTCCTCATTGGTGAGCTTTCTTGACTGTGTAGGACCTGTTCTGGGACCATGAGAGGTTGTGTGTGTAACTTCAGACATGTTACATCGGTGGTGGGGAAAAATGCTAGAGTCGGTTATCAAAGATGTGATAACAGCACATTTGGAAAGCGGTGAAATCGTCGGACAAAGTCAGCATGGATTTGTGAAAGGAAAATCATGTCTGACGAATCTTATAGAATTTTTTGAAGATGTAACTAGTAGAGTGGATAGGGGAGAGCCAGTGGATGTGGTATATTTAGATTTTCAAAAGGCTTTTGACAAGTTCCCACACAGGAGATTAGTGTGCAAACTTAAAGCACATGGTATTGGGGGTATCGTATTGATGTGGATAGAGAATTGGTTGGCAGACAGGAAGCAAAGAGTGGGAGTAAATGGGACCTTTTCAGAATGGCAGGCAGTGACTATTGGGGTACCACAAGGCTCAGTGCTGGGACCCCAATTGTTTACAATATATATTAAAGATTTAGACGAGGGAATTAAATGCAGCATCTCCAAGTTTACAGATGACATAAAGCTGGGCGGCGGTGTTAGCTGTGAGGAGGATGCTAAGAGGATGCAGGGTGACTTGGATAGGTTAGGTGAGTGGGCAAATTCATGGCAGATGCATTTTAATGTGGATAAGTGTGAGGTTATCCACTTTGGTTGCAAGTACAGGAAAACAGATTATTATCTGAATGGTGGCCGATTAGGAAAAGGGGAGCTGCAACGAGACCTGGGTGTCATTGTACACCAGTCTTTGAAGGTAGGCATGCAGGTACAGCAGGCGGTGAAAAAGGCAAATGGTATGTTGGCAGTCATAGTACAGGAGTACAGGAGCAGGGAGGTTCTGCTGCAGTTGTACAAGGCCTTGGTGAGACCGCACCTAGAGTATTGTGTGCAGTTTTGGTCCCCTAATCTGAAGAAAGACATTCTTGCCACAGAGGGAGTACAAAGAAGGTTCACCAGATTGACTCCTGGGATGGCAGGACTTTCATATGAAGAAAGACTGGATCGACTAGGCTTATACTCACTGGAATTTAGAAGACTGAGGGGGGATCTTATTGAAATGTATAACATTCTAAAGGGATTGGACAGGCTAAATGCAGGAAGGTTGTTTCCGATGTTGGGGAAGTCCAGAACGAGGGGTCACAGTTTAAGGATAAAGGGGAAGCCTTTTAGGACCGAGATGAGGAGAAACTTCTTCACACAGAGAGTGGTGAATCTGTGGAATTCTCTGCCACAGGAAACAGTTGAGGCCGGTTCATTGGCTATATTTAAGAGGAAGTTAGATATGGCCATTGTCGCTAAAGGGATCAGGGGGTATGGAGAGAAAGCAGGTACAGGGTTCTGAGTTGGATGATCAGCCATGATCATACAGAATGGCGGTGCAGGCTCGAAGGGCCGAATGGCCTACTCCTGCACTTATTTTCTATGTTTCTATGTTTCAGAATTATGAGAAGAAGAAGAAGAAAAAGGGGATTGAATAGTAAACTTAAAGATAGGTGGGTTCCTGGAATCTTGAAGTGGGAAAGAACAAGTGTGGGATGCATTAAGCTGTGCACACACATAGATGTGTGATAGTTGCAACATTCCAAAAACTCAGGAGATCTACATTGCACTGATTTTTTTCATATAACACTAAATTAGCTTTCATTTGTATTTCAGTTATTGAATGCTGTTTATAAAATATGACACAGACATACTACAGGTTTATGATATGTTTAAGGAATAATTTGCAAAAAATGATATGTAATGGCATACTTCTAGATGCTAGCAATATTCATTATGTAGTATGAAATTAAAGATGTTTCTGGAAAAGCAGTGTTTTATCTACAATAGAACAATGGGCATTCTTCATTAATACTGACTTGACAAATCCTGGAAAGGGAAGAAAAATGAATGGATTTGTCACAGCATGGAAATAGCCATCAGGTGCAAGAAGCCCACATTGGTGTTCTTTTTTTATCTCCATATCTAATTACTTCCTTTTAATTTTCTCATATTTCCTAACATTTCTCTTTTGCAAAGTCTTTAAAATCTCCATTTACTTTGATTTTTGTTTTAAATTTGTGCTGCCCTGTTTTCATCTGCCTGGGTATTGAAAACAATTTACAAATGTTTGTACCAGTAGCCCTTCTTAATGTTACGTTCTGTTGTATTATCTCTGCTCTGGTAAAACTGCCTTTGGATTCTCCTAATAACTTATCCACTCATCTAATAGTTCTGTAATGCCTTACAGCATTCACAGTTGCATTTTTATTTTTATCTTTTGTTTTTAAACATAGTTACAGAAAACAAAATTGATGGTAATGCGTAGCTGGTAAACATTGATGGAAAAGACAAAGTGGAAAAATTATAATATTATGTTTGAGCAACAATACTTGGGTAATTGTGAGTCCCTGTCTGTCAAAAAGTATACACTCTATGGTGCCCTCCTAATGTGATCTCCTGGGTAAAGTATAAAGCCAAAAAGACATAAAGCCAATTTGAGAGATATTAAGGACTTCTATTTTAGGTCTCCCTCCCAAATGTGCAAATGCCCAACTTGTGTTCAGCCCCTACACATGAATCAATGTTTGGGAGACCTGCAGAATGGATTTGCTGGCTGCAGTCATCTTTTGTTCAGTTTATGACCATATACCTGATTTGCAAACTTTTTGATTTGCAATGACTTCACAGGAACAGAGCCCTCTTGTAACCTGGGGAGGATCTGTATAGAAAGTACTTGAAGGTTTTCAGAAATTATCATCCATCATATAAACTCATAAACCATTGCAGGTGTCCACTGATTGATCCCAGGAAAACTGATGCCTTAAAAACATCTGTATTCCTTTTGACATCTGAGGTGGAGTTTTAGTAGTACCTATTTTGTGCCACTAGGTGGTACAGACGTGCTTTTGTATTCCATTGTTAAAAGTTGCAAGTTCTTGCCTGTTGGTACAGAATTGTGCTTGGAGTTAAAATCATTGAAGCAGACAGTCGTTACATTTCATTGTTCATATTCTAGCACCTGAAAATATGCAGTTAGTTTGTAATCTGTAATTGCCTATTGAGTTACTTCTGACCTGAGTCTGACTGAACTACACTAGTCATTGGGCTGGATCATCAGGGGGTTGGTGTTAACTTTTTATGATAATGATCCAGCCCGCTCCACTAGTGAAACTCAACTTCCCTTAGTCTTTGCTCTATATCAGAACATTTCAGCTTGGAATGGCTTAGAAATGCTCTTCTGGGCCAGGTCAGTGATGTATTCAAAATGAGTTAACATGATGGTAATGAGTGATAGCTATGCTAGATAGACACTTCATCAAGGACTGGATTACAAAGTTGACTTTAAATGGGAGGGTTATTTTCAGCATATGATTTCAAGTTTGACTCAATGTCAAAATAAGGGTATAACACTTGGCATGGTAATGTTTTCTAGAATTGATAGGTTCTTTTCTGGTCATTGACTTCATGTTTGTTCTATTGTCACAGTTAGGCAGTGACATTTGCCCTCAAAAAGTGGAGAAGGGAATTTACCTGAGCTCAAAGTGTTTTTTTCAAGTCTGACATCTAGGTGTGATATTGTTGCAAATGTCTCCAGATTACATTGGGTAAAGAAAATATAAAAGTTCTTGGGCTTGGATGGGTCATGGTTGAGTTGAGTCTTAATTTGATACCTGAATAGACCTAAATTAGAAAAACAATTACCGTAATAAGAGATCAATTAGCCAAAAATAATTTTCTCTTTCATTGAATTAGAAATCCAGTTTTGAGTTCCTGACCCCAGTTTTCCTTGACATTCATTATTTTTCATTTCCTTTGAAATTGTCTAACATTTAAGAAGGATTCAAAAACTACTAAAATGAAATATGTGCTTATAAATATTTTAATTTTCCTTGAAGATAAAAGCAAATGTATTAGAACACTTTGAAACTCTAAATAATTAGAAACATCAAAATGAATAGAAATTTTTTAAAAACTTAACTTTATTTTAACTTTTTTTTACAATTGTGCAATTCCTATTCAAGTGAGCATGCTTGTGAGTCATGCATTAAGTTTTACCTGGAGCAGAATCCAAGAGCAGAATCCCTAGGATAGATTTTGGAGGGAAGCTGTGGTCTGCCATTGGTCTCCATGTGGAGTCCAAGGACAAATGCAGTTGGGAATCACTAGCAAGTTCAAGCTTCCTCTTCTGTGTAGGAGGCTTGAAACCTGCTGCAGTCATGCTGAGAAATGTTAGCAATGCAGAACTGTTGGCCAACCCCGAATAAAATTTAGGCATAATATTCCTTAATTGAAGTCCTTTACCTCCCCTTACTTTTTCAATGCCATTCCTAATAACACGTGCATTAATGTTTAGAACTGCAGACAGACCTTCATTGGGAGAGGGAATCTGTCTAAGATTTAAGATTCCACCTTCCCTTTTGTAAAAGTAAAAATGTTTTTCTTGCATCTTGCATAACAGTAATAATGCTTATTTTAAAAATTGTTAATTCCCAGGGGAGACCTCCAGGTGATTTATCCAGACCTGGGAAATGTGACCTGTATTACCAACCCAAAATGCCATCAGTTTCGAAGGCGCCTAAGTGAAGAATGGGGTGAACAGCTTGTTAAGTTTCCTGAAGCCAAAGAGGTAAAGTGTTGCAATAAAAACAGCATTAGATGGATTGTCTACATCTAAGGTCTTGCTTTGATACCAATTGGTTTTTTTAAGGATACCCTGCAAATATCTGACTGGAAAGTACACTTCCAACAACTTAAAAATTTGCACTTCTCAGTTTGTACTGTAATTGCCCTAAAGTAGTGGTCGCCAACCCGTCGATCGCGATTGACTGCTCAATCTTTGAGACTTTCCCAGTAGGTCCTGAAAAAAAAAACAAATTCTGTTGACAAATTGTTTCTGGATTGCAGGGTTTTATTTCCATTCTTTCTGCCCAGTGTGTATGCGTGCAGCTCCCCTGCACTACACAATGTATTTCAGTGGTCCCCAACCACCGGGCCGCGAGGAAACGATATGAGTCAGCTGCACCTTTCCTCATTCCCTGTCACGCCCACCGTTGAACTTGAACGCACATGAGGTCATTAGTCCCCTAAATGCCGTGATACTTTCACGCCAGGGATCACTGCTTGGCCTCAGGCGGCCGGCAGGAAGTGCCGTTGCTACTGGCCTGGAGTGTGGACAGATGGGCGCTGCCTCTAAACCTGTTCAGCACACCGAATGTTCGTGGGGATCCGGGTGCTAAAATATTTGCTGAGGACCAAATTTGGGCTCAGGGTTTCGTAAGTAACAGAGCAGCTACCGCGCTGAGATCTACTGAGACAAACTTTTCTCGGCCGATAGATCCTACAAGGGGGGCGGGCGCGGGCCCTGTCGCACTCCTCGCTCGGTTGGTCGCTCTCTCTGGACTGCGACCGCTGATGCCCCGGCTCGGGGTTCTCCGGCCCTGACCTTGTCCTCTCACCTCACCCCCAACCAGCCGTGCCTGGCAAAGGCGTCTAGTGGCAGGAGGCTGGAGCTCGGGCCTGGAGGCTGTCTAATGAGGCAATGAAGCCCTCAAAACTGCTTCAGTATCTTGAGTCCAAGCACCCTGCACTTAAAGACAAATCTGTTGAGTTTTGTGAGTGGAAAAAACATGAGCAAGCGGGGACAGAAGCTAAGTGCCGAGAGCTGCGAAAGCTGAATTGCGGAATAGACTGGACATAAGGAACCTGCGTCGAGTATCGCTGTATTCTCGTTGTGTTTAATACCCCCCATCCCCCATCGTCAGCCGGTCCGCAGGAATATTGTCAATATTAAACTGATCCGCGGTGCAAAAATGTGTGGGTACCCCTGGTGTTTATACATTGTTTCTACTTCCGGGTTGCGGGGTTTTACTTCCAGTCTTTTCTGTCCTGTTGCGCATGCGTGTAACTAATTGATCTGGGGTGGATCTCGCCTTTCACTGAGGTCGAGGTAGGGGATCTTGGGGTTGGTGACCACTACCCTAAAGAGAGTGGCTTGCCAAGCATTTTCAAAGAATATTATAAAAATCATGACATTGTTGTGGATCTGACTCACATATAAACCAGACCAGGAAACAGTGGAAGATCTCCTCCCCTGAGGAATATTAATGAACTCGACTTTTTATAATCATATACTTTTTAAATATTATATCCTATACTTATATTAAACTTAGCATCTTATACTTAGTATAATCCTATACTTAGCATTTTTATGTATTGCACTGTACTGTTGCTACAAGGCAACAAATTTCATGACATAGAAGCCCTTAACTCTGAGTGGAGTCATTGGAATGTCGTCGTGACGGCATTTCTTTTTTTTAGCAGGCTTTCTTGTTATTACGAGGCCAAATTGCTAGCTCGACGCTCAACCCAGCATGAATGGAAAGCGTGCAAGGGAGCCGGCTGGATTCAAACTTGGGAGCCTTCACGTCCTGCATTGATGCCACTGCGCCACCAGCCGGCACTTCATGGCATAGTCAACGATAATAAACTTGATTCTGCTTTTATGTCCTATACATCTAAGATTAATTATTTTGTTTTAATTCCAGAATATGAACTGAATTTAAATTCCATGGCCACCTTGGCAAAGTTTGGCAAAGTCTTTGAATTATTAGTCTAGAGCTGTGGTCCAGTAACTTAATCACACATGGCTTTTTAGATCTTAGATTGTCTCAAAACGTGTAGTAGTCATAGTATTTGTCATATCACAATCTAAGAATAAGCATTCACAGAAACAAAATTTATTACAAGTGTTATCTTTATTATACCATTGAGATGCATTTGTCCTCAAAATCAAAGGGAATGATTTCCTGTCTTAATTAATTTCACAGAGAGTGCTGGGTGCATGAAACACACTGCCACGCAAACTGGGAGAGGCAGATATGTCAGGGGTATTTAAGAGACTTTTAGGTACATGGATGAAAGAAAATTAATCCATGGGCTGCACAGTAGCATAGTGGTTAGCACAATACTTTATGGTGCAGGCAACTGGGTTCAATTCCTGTTGCTGCCTGTAGGGAGTTGGTACATTCTCCTCCTGACAGTGTGGGTTTCCTTCCGCAGTCCAAAGGTGTACCAGTTAGTAGGTTAATAGGATATTGTAAATTGTCCTGTGACTAGGCTAGCATTAAATTGGGGGATTCCTGAGCAGAGAGGCTCAAAGTGCTGGAAGGGCCTACCCCACGATGCATCTAAATAAATAAATAAATAAATAAAGAAGGAGGGCTAAGTGGGAGGGTAGGTCAAAAAGTTGGGACAACATTGCCTGTACTGTTCTATGCTCTATTTCATATTTTACATGTGGTGTAGCAGGCAAATAGAATTGGACATATACTTAATTAGAAATAAGTGAAGTAAAAATCACTGAGGACCCTCTGCAGATGTATCGAATTTGGATTTTACTCTCGCTCCTCCCCTGCGTGTAGCTTGTGATGTTCAATTGAGTCCATGATTCAGTTCTGAACCAAAGACTTAGGGCAAGCTGACACAAAAATTGACAGGGTTTAGCTGTGACTGGAGAAGGGGACCAAGTCTGAGGTTGCAAGTAGTGGGAGATCGTGGAGGATAATATAATGGGAATTAGTCTTAGAGAGTTTCTTGAAATGGAAAAAAGGAAAGAAGACTGTAGTGAGGACAAGCATGAGGAGTGCTGTGTTAGGAGGAGGCTTGAAACTTCCTCTTGGGTGGCCCATTGGTTGTCCATGTATCTAGCGGTGTATTACTCATGTTCTCATTTGGACCAAAACAACTTATGGATACTGAATAGACTCTGAATTAACTTCACATGATAAGGCTGCATGGATTGTTGTCGTCATCGTGGCTATCCCTCGAGGTCGAGGATGATGGTCTTCATTCTGTTGATCTATTTATGGGTTCTCAAGTGGCTTATGAGTCCAATTGTGGCTTTGAAAGTCCTTCCACATTTAGGACAGATAGTTCCAGATCGGAACTTTGGTTGTGGCTGACTCTCTTTACATTTTCTTCTCTTTTCATCTGTAGGTTTCGAAAGTTGCTGTTCCTTCTCGGATGATGGCTTGCCAGAGTATCCTGTCCTTGGCATTGTTGATGTCAATGTTACATTTCTTTATGTTGGCTTTTAAGACGTTTTTGAACCTCTTCGGTTGTCCACCTCTTTTACGTTTGCCTTCTTGAAGCTGGGAGTAGAAGATTTGTTTCGGCAGACATTCGTCTTTCATCCGAACAACATGACCGCTCCATCTTAGTTGGTTCTTGATGACGTAGGCTTCAATGCTTGTTTTCTTTTTTTGCTTCATTTAGCATGCTTACGTCGGTTCTTCTAACTTTCCAGCTGATATTTAAGATGTTTCGAAGACAGCGTTGATGGAACTTTTCAAGTACCTTCAGATGTCCCCGGTATGTTGTCCAGGTTTCTGATGCATACAGGAGCGTTGGGATTACCACTGCTTTGTACACTAACATTTTGGTGTCTGTTCGGATGACATCTGTGGCTGCATGGATATCACTGAAGAATGGCAATATGGCTAACCATTCTAATCTGTTTTGCCACTGAATTAATGCACTAAACATCACATTGTTCCTTGCTCATCAGGTGACTCTTCAAATAATTATTTTATTTTGCAAATGCCAGTTACAGAAAAGTAGACGTGGAAGATTAGGCTGAAGATAAAATTATCTTTTCAGCAGATTAGTTTTGGAATTATCAGTTGTTCAAGTCATTGTACAGGAGTACAGAAAAAATAATATAACAGTAGATGGCAATAGCACAACTGAGTTTCACTCAAGGTTTATCAGCACAAATTGATGTGATTCTTTTTTTTGTTGTTTGTAATTCTTGCCTTCCTATCAGTTGTCCGTAGTTATGAACGTTATGCAGTAATCAATTTTAAGATTATAACTTGTGCAAAGAATGTAATTGAATGCAATTACAAATAGCAGACATGAAGAGCCTTGTAAGCTGTGATAATAACAAATAAAAACCCAGGAACTAGATTTATTAGCACCTGACTTTCATGTGCAAACCATGTATAAAGATGATTGTACATGGTTTGTAATGCACTAATGACTACTTCTCGGTGAAATCCCATCAATAGCACACTTTTCTTGGGAAATCACCTTAGTATATATGATTTTGTTTTTCCAACACAATTTATGCACCTAATGATATAATAGTTTGCTCAGTGAATGTTTTTTTAATTTTGGAGGCAATCTACATCATTTGATAATCACCACAAAAACTGAGGAACAAGTTGTGCTGGTGTCAAATGAAGGACCCACATTTTGACATCGGTGTCTTGGTTGCAGGATCTGCAAGGCTTTTTTTTTATTACTCAGATCTGTGCACTTGTCTCTTTTGCTATTTGCAGTCTCTTATGCAGATTACATCAGAGTTGTGTGCTGAGCTGCCTGTCTGTTTGAACATGGAGCACCCCATAGTGCTGTGGAGCCATTTAAAGCAAGTGACTCAATCATGCAAGACCATCATGGGGAGGGTGAGGGAAGTGGCATCCACATATGAAAGAACTCACCATGTTCCTCCTTCCCAGTGGGTTTCCTGCCAACCATGATATTTTTGTTGCTTTTCTATTGATGCAATCGGCACAACAGTGTTTGAGATCTCATGCTCTTTCCATTAACATAGCAGTCATGCAGTAATTGAAAGCTTTTCTAACAGTCCCTGATTTAAATTAAGCTGATCATGTTTTAGCAATAATACTATGTGAAACTGTTATATAATTGCTTTTAATGCATGTTTGCCATATTTCATAATATTTTCCAGACTGGATGCTAGCACTTTATTTAGGTCAACAAAAAGGGGTAGAATCCAATTTCTGGGGAGGTATGTTGTACTGCAACTGAGGAGGTTTATATCAATAACGGAGACCAAGTAGTAACTCTTAAATCTTTAGTTAAAGATCTGTATTTAAGTTATTTTACTCTTTGCTTGAAAGTTTTTGATATATAAATATAGTAAATAAGAGTAATCCATAAAAATCCATTATTTTCTCAATAATGGATGCATTTTAGCCTGCAACTCCAAATAATATAGTTTGTGGATTCCTGCAGTTGTGTCCAGGATCTCTTGAATGAATTATTTCACCTCCTAGTCCAAGAATGATTTTTTTTAGCACTTACATAACAGATGTATAACTGGGTCTTTGCCATTTAATTGAATCAGCGATGAATGTTGGTTGGCTTTACTGATATCTTTCTACTTCAAGTGTTTTTCAAATAAAAAAACATTGTCATGTAAAAATTACAACCTTCATGACTTAATAACATAAGTTTGAATTAAATGTGGAAATACATAGTTCACAATAGATTAACAAGTAGTCATTAGAAGATGTACGTATGATAAGACAGTTCATACTTAATAATGTTTTGTGATATGCATTTGCCACTTGTTCGGTATTTATTTTGTTGGTTTGAAATTAAATGGTTAATCAATCAAATTGTCTCAATCATATCAGTCCAAACTTAGTTTTTTAAAAGCCCCATGATAAAATTTTGGTTTTCAACAAAAATGTATATTTCTTCTCTTGTCCTTTAAGAGAACTATCAAAGAATATTGGATAATGAAGTTACACAATGTCAAATCAGAATCAGAATCAGACTTTAATCGCCAAGTACCTGTGCATATACAAGGAATTTACTTCCGGCAGATGTTGTCTCTCTGCTCATAACAATAATAATGATAAATATAAATGAAAATATAGATTATACATACAGGTAGTGCAATCCAAGTAATAGTTAGCTGACAGTTAACCGGCAGTTAACTGTTCAGCAAAGTGACCACTGTAGGGAAGAAACTTCTCCAGTGCCTATTGGTCTTAGTCTGGAGGGATCTGAAGCACCTACCAGACGGAAGCAGTTCAAACAGTCCGTGTGCAGGATGGAAGGAGTCCCTTATGATGTTCCCCACCCTCTTCTTCAACCTGGAAGAGTACAGGTCCACAATAGAATGCAGGGAGGCTCCAATGATGCGCTCGGCAGTCCTCACTGTGCGCTGTAGTCTGGTTCTATCCTTCTTGGTGGCGGCTCCAAACCACACAGTGATGGAGGTGCACAGGACAGACTCAATGACTGCAGTGTAGAACTGCAGCAGCAATTCCTGAGGCAGACCATATTTCCTCAAGAGCCGCAGGAAGTACATCCACTGCTGGGCCTTCTTCAGGATGGTGCTGATGTTCTGATGGTGGTTCAATAATAGTCAAGCCATGATTCCAGTGCTTATTTTTGAAGATAGAGGATTTTAACATTTCATGAAGTTGCAAGAGAGCATTTGAAATTTATTAAGGTTTTCAGCAATGTATTTTAAATAGATCAATTGTATTTTGTTTTGATATCTTAAAGTTAAATCTGGCATTGAAGTAAATGTTAAAATTGTTTTAACTGAAAGCAATGCTAATAATACATTTTTGGGAGTCAAAAGTTGAATTTAATATTGTTGATGACTGCCTTTATGTATTGGATTGTGGTCTCCAGTTTACCCTTTTGGCAACTGATAGAGGGGTCTAAATATGTTTGGATATTTTAATTATTTGGTGAGTCAAACCCACAAAGTTAATCTCTTGCATTCATTCAAGGCCCCAAACAGACCTTCCACGTGAGGCAACATTTCGCTTGTTAATCTTTTGAGGTTGTCTCTTGCATCCAGTATTCCTGATGTGGCCTCCTCTACATTGGTGAAACTCAACATAAATTGGGGGAGTACTTTGTCAAACATCTCATCTCCATCCACCAGAAGTGAAATTTCCCAGAGGACAACCATTTTAATTCCTCAGAGGCCACTCTGAGGATGGAGGAGCAACACCTCATATTCCATCTTGGTTGCCTCCAACCTGATTACATGAACATCGCTTTCTCCTTACCGTAAAATGTTTTCCCTCCCCGTTCCCTCTTCTTCCATTCCCAACATTGGCCTCTTAACTCTTCTACTCATCTCCTTCTGGTGCCCTTCCTTCTTCCCCTTCTCCAATTTTCCTCTCTTCTGCCCTATCAGATGCCTTCTTCTCCAGCTCTTTACCTTTCCAACTCACCTATCACCTTTTAGCTATCTTCCATCCCCCTCTCACCTTTTTATTCTTGCATCTTCCCCCTTCCTTTCTAGTCATGAAGAAGGGTCTTCACCTGAAGCATCAACTGTTTATTCCTCTCCATCAATGCTGCTTGACCTGCTGAGTTCTTCCAGCAGTGTGTGTGTGTTAGACTAAGTTGTTCTGGTCAACTGATACTATTTATAGTATTATACTGGGTAACCATCTTCTACTCAATCACTGCCTCATCATTTATTTTGGAACCTCTTTCACTTCGATAGAAATACTATATTCACACCTGATTAACTTGTTTTATAGTGTCATTTGTTAGGATATTTTGGTATTTGAAAGAAATGCCCTTTTAATGTAATTTTTTTGGTGCAGCTCTTCACTGCATGTAGTATCAAATTACATTAATATGTTTCTAATTATCTGTAACAACTATGCATCAATTAATATAGCACTGCAAATCACATTGTCATTCTGTTAGAATTTTAACTAATGTGGTACAGTAGTTAAAATTCTTGAAGGGCAGAAAGGTTAAAAATATTAAATTACTTGGCTAAGGAGGGAAGTCTCATGTTTCCACTCACAACATCAGGATATCACAGCTAATGAAGTACTTACAGTATGTAATCACTTGTAACGTAAAGAACCAAGAGGCAAATTGTGGTCAATCTGGCCTGCTGTCTGATCTCACTATCCCTAATGCTATCCTTACCATTTATGATTATGAGCCTCGAATCAAGCTTGAGACCTCATTTGCAACCTGCAAAGCCATCCAGAGAGGCTGCTCCTGAGGCCACCACAATTTATCCCCATATCTTCACTAACCTGAAATATCCTTGCATCCACTGGCAGCTTACTGTGGCTAAAAGCATTTTTAACTACCTTTTCATGTATCTCATAATTATAGGTATTTAAAACCAAAATGGATTAGAGTAATTAAAATCCAAATATGAATTACTGTAAATTGGGAACATGAGGATACAATTAAATAGAATAAAAAAACCAACTTGCACTCATTTTTAATCAACATCAGTGACTCAATTTGAATGAATAAGGTTGTGCTATTTATTCCATCTGTCTTTGACATAAAAATGAGAGAATGGATGTACATCTGGCTCCTCAGCACAACATATCTTTGCTCCTTCCTTGGGGTCAAGGCTAAGTAGGTGGGGCAGCAGGTTAGGTGTGCTAGCAGTGCATTGTAGTGTACTGGTGAAGTCAGGGGTGAGTCATCTCACAGCGGTATCATCTACCGTTGTGCATTCATTTGATGGACAAAAGTAAATCCATGTCATATAATTCATAATTCAACAGTTTAGTAATTGTTATAATTGTGCTTGATAACCCATCAAAATTACTCAGTTGCTGCTTTTCTGATTTCACTCTTTTATGTGCCTTAGTAGGTTTTGTATGGTAACAGTATCGAGCAGTTTTAAATAATCTGCAATTGATAGAAAATGCAATATACGTATTGTCCTAATTTTTTTGTTTAACTTCTATCATCATTATAGCCAAATTTTAGTCAAATGAAGAATGCTGAATGTAGAACGAATGCACTATTATACAAGGGAGAATAAAACAAATTTAGATAACAGGTATATTTCTTTCTTCTGTGGCTTATAGTTACCTATTCAAAACAGCACATTGTTCAGTGGCTCTAAATGAGGTTATTTATGTGAGTCTGAATAGTTGGTGTGGACAGATTGTTTGATTGTTCTATTGAGGATTTAAACACCAAAGATACCCATTGCCTGTAAATTTGCACTTTACAGTATGATTTACAAGATAATGATTGCTTCCTGGTCAGGATCAATAAACCTAATCTAATATGAGCACTGTTGATGTTTTCTAAAGGTATAGTAATGAAATATCAGTGGCTGTGCAGGAACAGAGTTTATTTTTGTGCATTGGTGACTTGTTATTGTCTTTGATCACTATTGAAAGCTCTCTTTTTATCCATAGACTGCCATCTGTTTCTTGGCAATTGGCTGAAGATACATCAGACTAAGCTCAATCTTAATATTCCTTATGGCCCTGAGATGAATCTTTACTGGATTAAAGGCATTTATTTTCCCCATCTCTCTCTCTGTCTTGCTCACTGCTCCCAGAGGAAGGTGCCTGTGTTTGACTGGTCTCTCTCTCTCCCTCTCATTCATTGCTGCCAGAGTCTTGGATCTTGGGCAAGGTTTATTGATCTAGCTGTGGATTGGCTCTCCAGTTCATGATTCTGGGTCTGATTTCCGATTATATTTTTTTAATTGCCAATCTGTGCAATTTTGATTGGGGTGCACTGACTCTGTGACCTGTAGTCAACGAATAACACAGCACTGAATTGAACTGAACTGAACAACATTTGAACAACTGAACTGATTGTTTCAGTGACTCTGGATTGATGTTTTATACTGTGTGATTTTTGTTTTTATTTTTGTTGTTTGTGTGATTTGTTCTTTATTCTTGGAGGGTTTGATGATTTCTTTGAACTGGTTCCATGGTGCTTCTTTGTTTTGTGGCTGGCCAGGAAGATGAATCTCAGGGTTATATACTGTATACGCACTTTGATAATAAATGTACTTTGAATTTTTCAGTTCATTTTACTCTGCCATGCCTCAAATCACAGTGCACAGTTACTTCTAGATATTATTATTGGTATACTGCCTTCCTTTTCCTGTTCTCATGTGTTCATTTCAAGTTCATTGTCAGGCAACTGTACACATGTATATGGCTAAATGAAACATTGTTCCTCGGGGCCAAGGTGCAAGACACAACACATACGTTTACAATCCAGCACATAAAGTCGCAAAAGAATTTTAACAGAAGTCCCTGAGCGGCTTGGCATGAATGTTGAGGGGTTGACCTAAAGTATGAGCAGCATGTTTATGTAAGCCAGTATTATGTTACCGGCACTATTATATTAAAAGAAGCAGTATTAGAAATATGTAAAACAGCAGAGTTGGAGAGTTGGGCGGGTTTGATTGGAAGGTCATTCAGACAGGTTGTATATGTGTGCTGGGTGGCAGCAGGGTGTTAAGATGTCCGGCAGCCTGCAGAATGAAGCTGTTACCTAGCCTGACAGTTCTGGTACTTGTGCTGCGATGCCCTAAATCCAAATTGCACCACTCCTTGTTCACCAATCACTTTTACACTTGCACAAATACATTGACTCTGGTTTAGGCAGAGTTTCATTGTCAAAGTGTATACATCTGATTTCAGGTTTCTTCATTGTCTCTTCCCTCTTCATGTCCTCCATTTTTGTCCTTTAATATATCCTTGGATTTAATTGCTCCCACTATGAGTCCAGGGGTTTCACCAGAAAGGCACAAGCATAATAATTTCTTGCCTAATCCTCTTCATACCCCAATCTATTTTATATTCTCGAGTTGGATTTGGCTTACTTTCCAGACTTTTACCTGCAGCTTCTGTCTGCCCAAATATTTAGGCCAGATGGTGAGGATGAATGAGGAGATTCTTACTTCCTCCCACTCAGTGACTAGCATATGTCTCAGGGTTTGTCCTGAGAATGTTCTGGTAACCTTAGAAAGAAGGCAATGCTGAGGATGGAGTTTGGTTTTATTGTTATTTTTCAAAATCATTTACAAAATAGGTATTTTTCTAAATTAAAATTATTAAAACATTAATGTACAGTACTGTGCAAAAGTCTTGGGCACATATATATAGTTTACGACTCTTACGCAGTACTAAAGTAAATTTAGGTCTTTGATATAAGATCAGGGGCAGATTCTCAAGGGTAATATTTTGGGGTCCCAGTTACAACTACTGGACAATTTGTGGAATTCAGGAATGACTTACCAAAGTCTGTGGCTTAGCTTCTTCTAATTTGTGAATGATTCACACAAGTTTGGGCCATAAATACCTGCTGGTGGCTTAATGCAAGGTTTGCTTGTATAATGTGTTAACAACCTAATGTATTAGGTTGAGTGCTGTATTTTGTTTTTATGTTTTTTTTTGTGAACTGGGACACTTATGACATTAAAAGCAATTTATACAAAGTAAATACAAGCTGGTGTTCATTTGTGCTGATGTCTTTGTTACAACGAAAGCATTGCACTATCAAACCTCCAAGGATAAATTATGATCATTTTTAATGCAAAGTTGGCCAACAGTAGTCAGCTTCTAGGAATTACTTTAATTAAAGTTGACCAATCCATTAGCAGTTGTTGTAATTTACAGCAAAGATTTGGTTGTTGGATTAAGTAGATTTCCCTCCTCAGGATTATGGAAATGGAAGAATAAGACAGAAGAAAGAGACGTTAAACCAGTTAAACCAGATTTGTCCCCATTTTGTCTTGCACAAGCAATCATATTGAAGGACAAAGGTTCATCTACAGGTCACATATTGCAGAAAAAGATGTAATTGTGCTAGAGGAGATGCAGGGAAGATTCACTAGAATGTTCCCTGGGAGGGAGGGTTTTCGCTAAGATACTGGAGAGGCTGGGCTTGTTTTTCCAGGAGGTTTAGAAAGGACATGAGTGAGGAAGATAGGATAGACTGTACATATGTTTTTCCCCCGATCGAATATGAGGATATGCTTTTAGGGTAAGTAAGGGCTAAGGGATTTGTAGAGGATATGTGGAAGTTTTTTTTTCCACTCAGAGATGGCGAGTACATGAAGTGCAGTGCTGGAGGAAGTGATAAAAGCAGTTCCTCACACTATTTAAGAGGTATCAAGATGAATACTTGAATCACCTGGGCATATGGGTCAATTGCTGGAAGCTGCGATTAATACAAATGTGCCCACTCGTTGGCATGGTGATGGTGGGGAAAATAATCTTTTCCCATGGTGCATGACTCTATGACTCTAACCAATGGGATAATGTTGGAAAAAGAAGATCTTCATTAATATCAAACTGTTCATGTGATTGGGGCTTCCCAAAGCAATTCACAACAATTGAAATACTTTTAAAGCAACACACACACTAAATGCTGGAAGAACACAGCAGCAGGTCAGGCTGCATCAGTGGAAGGAAATGAATAATTGATGTTTTGGGCTAAGACTCTTCAACAGAGCTGATGAAACATCTTGGCCCAAAACAGCAATTGTTCATTTTCCTCCATAGATATTGCTTGATCTGCTGAGTTTCTTAGCATTTTGTTTTTGTTGCTCAAAATTTCCAACACCGGCAGAGTCTCTTGTGTCTCCTTTTATAGTGTAGCTTATGTTAAATTGTGGAAAATATGGCATCCATTTTGTGCACAGGAAATTCTCAATAACAAGGTGACAATGTTTAGATATAGGAGCTTATGAATTTTATTGCACCTGAGGCTGCCAAGAACTGGCCCAAAATGACAAGGCACTGTGCATTTTTGGAGTTAGTCTTTCATTTTTTTTAGGCTGAAATCATGGTGTGGAATGTTGGTGAGGCAGGTAATGGCATATTTATTGTGGCCTGCTAGAAGAGACTTCAGACCTCAGTTTTAGGACAGAGCGAGCTGGAATCAAGATCATGGGTTTGGCACCTTATCTTTGTGGTTAAAGTAGTAGAGAACTAGTACTGCCAGTATTTTGTTGGGGATGGGAGTCAAAGAAGATTGTGTGTTTGGGAACCTGCGTGAAGTGGTGCTGACTCGGAGGTGTTGTGTTTGTTTTGTGTGAGTGGTTTTTGGGTTCAGAAATGAGTGTATGCAATTTCCTTACCTGGAGTGCAAACATCCAGTATAATTGATGATATATAATGCTCTCAGGAGGGTCTAGCAAAGAGTGACCTCTGGCAATGTTTGTAAGTTTCTTGTAATGCTTCAGTGTTATTGTTCTGTGTGGAAGGTTGTCACTCTGTCCACCTCTGACTTGAGCAAAAAGTAGCTGAATGTACTACATGATAGTTCTCTAATTCTTACAGCTAGAGTCATAGAAACATACAGCAGGAAACAGACTCATTGACATATCAAATATCACCAACCATTAATTGCCTATTAACTAATGGTTTGAGATCTTTTAAATCCATTTGACCGCACACTTTATTTAAAAGAGAGTTGTTTAGAAATTGTTTAGTACCTTTTAATTGTTCAGAGTGGATTATTGAGCCCTTGATATTATTAAGGATCTCACCCATCCATTCAGCATCCTCTTTGACTTTCTACCATGGTGCAGGAGACTACAATGTATACAAACAAGAATGAGAAACTATTTCTTCCCCCAGATCATTAGGCTTTTGAACTCTCTGCCTCATCATATTTGAAGTGTTTTTGGTTAATCTGTAGCAGTACAATATTTAATATTAATACACTTTAGTTTGTTCTTTAAATGTGATTCATCTGTAGATTTTATTCTTGCCCTCATAAGTTATTGTGTGTTATGTGTACTACTGTGCTTTATGCCCTGGTTCGGAGAAATGCCTCATTTCTATATGCATTATATGGTTATATACAAGTATTTAGTTTGTGTTGTTACAAAGCCCCGTAACTGGGTCACTTACCAGCAAAGATAGAGAGGTCTGTTGAAGTCTGATGGTACTATTTTTAAAAGTATTTATTGATAAAGGGGCACAAAAATAAGATTAATGCAAACATACAGATAATATATGTCGTCAATACTAAATCTAAAGCGCGGGTATAATAATAACTAATGAGAAATAGCTCTATCGCTGTCCAGGGGATAATGTATTGTCCGATGGAAATATAAAAGTCACTGTTAGTTCGTTGAAGCTGCAGCGTTTTGGGTTTAAGAGAGAGACGATTTAACTTGCCCAGGTCTTTTATGATGCCAATCCTTTGAGTCGGGGAGTTGGTTTCCCCATTGTTAGCTAAAAGCTGTTTTCCGTGTTACAAGCCACCAATCCCAGTCAACGGAACTGAACGCATGCGGCCTCCTTCAAATGGCTTCCCGCTATCACGGGAGTGCTGGCGTTTCTTCTGGTGCGTCTGAGGGGCTGTTCCCACAGACCCTCTTTTATCCTGACTCGTAAGGTCATTGATGTCAATCAGGTTGGGGGTGATGCAATCTCTCCCTCAACCAGCCCACTTTGCCTGAGGGCGTCCACGTAGTACAGTCTCCAATCCACAAATTCGCCTTCCGGAGACAATGGCCATGTCCCGTAGCTTTACATCGCCGGGGGAACGAGACATTCTGCACGTCTCTCTCTCATTTCCTGGGCCCCCTGACTCAACCCGACAGTGATCTTGCAATTCTCACAAAGGAGGGGGCTGCAGGCATAACAGTGTATATTAAGCAACAATAAACTTGATAATGGCTCTTGCAAAGGTGTGAGTTGCACAGGGTATGCAACGTTTTAAAAAGATAGGAAAATAGAGAAGAAGGGTTGATGGGTGTGAGGCCCATCTACTTAGCATACACCTGAGTCATTTATGGTACCAAACAGTTTTAGAGGGGCAAATATGTTACCATTGTTCAAAAGGACATTTTAGAAAGTGCCTATAAGTGACAGAGCACTTTCTAATGCGTCTTTGAGGGTCTATCCTGGGAACAACATATTGATGCAGTCACAAAGAAGGCACAACAGTATCAACGTTTCATTAGGAGTTTGAGGTGAATTGGTATGCCTCCAAAGAAACTCGCAGATTTCTACAGATGTATCGTGGCGAGCATTCTAACTGGTTTCACTGTCTGGTATGGAGGGGCCACTGCACAGGATTGGAAAAAGCTGCAGAAAACTGTAAACTCAGCCATCTCTGATACCCAGCATCCAGGGTACCTTCAAAAGGCGATGCCTCAAAAAGGCAGCATCTATCATTAAGGACCACCATCACACAGAACATGTCCTCTTCTCATTGCTACCGTCAAGGAACAGGTACAGGAGCTGAAGACACACACTCAACATTTCAGAAACAGTTTCTTCTCCTCTGCCGTCAGATCTCTGAATGGATAATAAACCCATGAACACTTCCTCAGTATTTTTATCTCTGTCTTTTTGCACCCCTTAATTTATTTTTATTTACCCTTATTGTAATTTATAGTTTTTATCGTTAGGTATTGCAAAGTACTGCTGCCAGAACAACAAATTTCATGACATATGCCAGTGATATTAAACCTGATTCTGATTCTGAGAGCATTTCCATTAACCTTGCAGGAAGAAGTTCCTGCAAACAATAATCAAGAAAATTGCAACATTTGGAGAAGTTTTAGATAATAAAGTTAGAGTTCTTTTTAAAAGCAAATCTGATTGAATGTTTTGATGATGTGATAGAGGTTAAGGAAAAGACTTCAGTTTGTTTTGTTTGAATGAATTTTCAATAGGCCTTTGTCAAAGTTCCATAAAATAAGCTGTTTAGCAAAACTGAAATTCATAAAATAAAGACATTGGTGGTAGTATTGATACAAAAATGTCTCTCAAGGACAGAAACAGAGAGTATTGGCAGGTGGTTATTTACCAGATTGGAGGATAATAGGCAGTGGGTCTTTAAGAGTCAGTGCCAGTGTTTATTTATATTGCAGGTTAGGATCTGGATGTGCAAGGCAAAATTTCAAAATTTGCAGAGAGCAAAAGCTTGATGCAGGGTAGTAGTATCATGCAAAAGGGTTTTGGTGTGGAGTGGGAACATGAGTGGCAGATGAATTTTGTTGCAGGGAAGTGAAATGATAAATTTTATCAGAAAAACTTAATTTATTTAACGACACATTTCCGAAAGAAATGAAGAAACTGAGGGTATTTTCGAACTGATATACGTGCATAGATTGTTGAATGTGTAAAAATATTTTATGAGGTGGTTTGGCACTTTCCAACAAACCTAAGTAGACCAGCCACATCAATAATGAGGCTACATGAGCAGGTCAGAAGTTAGATCAAATAATAAACTGCTTGAAGAACTTAGTGGGTCAAGGCAGCAGTCTTCAGCTGCAGTCTCTCATATCTCCAAGCTAGAAGCTGTGTATCTTACTGTTTGTATCATTCAGAAGGCACAAAAAAGAAAGTCATGGTATACTGTCTATTTGCCTGGATGTATCCACCCTTGACAACTTGGGAAGGTCAGTGCTTTGCAGGACGTATTAACCTAGGTAGATTGGCATCCATCCACCACACAGGAGACATTTATTCAAAGTTAAAAATTCAAAAGTAAATTTATAATCAAAGTACATATATGTTACCATATACAATCCTCAGATTAATTTTCTTGTGGGCATGCTCTATAAGGCTATTATAGAATCAATGAAAGACCACTCCAACGATGGGGCAAGTGAAGTTGAGTGAAGTTATCCCCTTTGGTTCAAGAGCCTGACAGCTGAGGGATATTAACTGTTCCTGAACCTGATGGTGTGAGTCCTGAGGTTGCTCTACTACCTTCCTGATGGCAGTAGCAAGAAGAGAGCATGCCCTGGATGGTGGGGGTCCTGATAATGGATGCTGCTTTCCTGTGTTTTATCTAGATGGGCTCATTGATGGGGAGGGCTTTACCTGTGATTGGGCCACATCCATCACATTTTGTAAGATTTTGTGTTCAAGGGCTTTGTTGTTTCCACACCAGGTTGTGATGCAGCCAGTCAATAAACTTTCCACAACACATCTATGGAAGTTTGTCAAAGTGTTAGATATCATGCCAAATCTTCACAAACTCCTAAGGAAGTAGAGGTGCTGCCATGCTTTCTTCATAATTGCACTTGCGGCTGGCCCAGGACAGGTCCACTGAAATAATGACACCAAGAAATTTAAAGTTGCTGACCCTCTCCGCCTCTGATCCTCCAATGAGGACTGGCTCATAGATCTCTGGTTTCTTCCTCCTGAAGCTCCTTGGTCTTGCTGACATTGAGTAAGAGGTTGTTATTTTCAGTCTCCCTCCTAAAATGGGACACCACATTGTCTCCATACTTAATTCATTGGGTTTTCCCAGGAGAAAAGGTAGCTGTAAGGATGCTTTCTAGCCGTTTGCAGTGATTGTAAGGCATCACTATAAAATGATAGCAAGTCCTAGGAATGAATTGGAAGATCTCAGTCAGCACTCTATTATTCTGAGGGAATCACTATTGATGGCTCAGGGTAGGGCTACAAAGTTAGTGGATATGACTATAGAGCCAGCTTCTCAGCTCATGAAACTACAGCACTTAGACACTGTATGTCAAGTTGGTTGGCAGCCCGACCTTTTTAAGGTTTGAGCCATGATGAGGCAGGGTGATGATTGTAATGTTGGGCTGGAGAATGAGGATGTCTGGCTGGATGATGAAAATGAGGGAGAGAGGGTAGTGTGGACCCCTTGGTTTAAACCTTGAGATGATTACCCTCTCTCTTACATGTCCAAAATAGTTTGGACCAGGCCAGTGATTACATGTTTCAACACCCGCTGTGGAGGGCATCGGCCCATGGCTTCTTACTCTCAGGATTGGGATGGGGAGCAGGCTCAGGACTGTGTTGGGGATGGTACAATAGGTACCTTTGAGATAACAGAGCTCAGAACATTCTCTGCAGTGATACGTTCCTGGGGACGGTGTTTGAATTTGCACGCTGGTTCAATGGGTCAGACTGCTGAATTTGTATGAGGACTCCTTACTACATCACTAAAGTTTTGCCACTGATATCGATCCCTTTGACAATTCTCTGCTAGGGAATTAGTGAGTTTAGTGGATAGATACAGACAAAATGCTGTGGTGTCTTTGGCCACATGGTTATTGAGGATATAGGATGAGGGTGGGGGGGTTACAGGAGTGATCCTATTTAACAGAGAGATGCGTGCTTTAGGGAGCCTATCATCCCAACACGTGATCAATAATACCCCGAGAATGCTCCTTGATTTCCCTAGGTGTAAGGCATCACTGTGGGTTCAGGTAACAGTTGCAGTTAAACTTGGGAACCCACTCTTACTGAGTAGAATTTAAAACCCCAAGCGGAGCAGACTACAGTAGAGGAGGGCACTGAAGTTCTATGCCAGTGGGCTCTTATCACAGAATTGTACTGCAATTGTGGTAGTGTGGTGAACTACATATACCTGTCTGGACACACCCCCTGCTAACTGCTCCTGTGGCTCCTCCCACAGACCCCTGTATAAAGGCGATTGAGGCCTGAGCCCGGCCTCTCAGTCTCCAGGATGTAGTATGGTGGTCACTCACTGCTTGTTCCTTCTTCCAGTCAATAAAAGCCGATATCTCGCCTTTACGTCTCAGAGTGAGTTATTGATGGTGCATCAGGTAGCCCACCAGAGGATACTGAGGTAACTTCTGGAATGATAGAACACGTGGTTACTTCAAAGGTTTTTCCAGTAAAAGGAGTAGCTCCAACTGTTAGTCATTTCAGAGGGAAATGAGCATTTGGGGGAGAAATTCTAGTAGTTCTGTTGTCTTTGTGGTTTCTACATATCCAGTGACTAATCAGGAGCCAGTGCATTTGTATTTCCCTGCAATACAAAACTGCAAAGTGGTGGATGCTGATTTGTGCTGTGATACTTTCCTGGGGACGGTGTTTGAGTTTGCACGCTGGTTCAATGGGTCAGATTGCTGAATTTGTATGAGGACTCCTTACTACATCACGGAAGTGTTGCCACCGATATCAACCCCTTTGACAACAAAGAAAAGACTATTGGGGGAAATTATTTGGCTTCTGTGTTGGAGGAGCTGGGAGGGAGTAGTCTATTCCAGCCAGCCTTGACCCAGAGTATAGGAACAGTCTTAAGAGAGTTGCACCTTAATAGCCCTGATGGTATAAATACTTTAAGAGCTGGTATTTCCCTACATACTATTTGTTGAATTGGAAAGTCCTGACTCTTAAAGTGATTTTTCCACCTGCCAGAGTGTTGGTGTAGGTGGCATGTTGGGAACAGGTACAAGGTGCAAGGTGGATAGCAAATGTGTGCAGGAACTGTGTCCTGGGATGGCTCTGTCTATGCCATCTGTTGTTGTGAAGGTGGGTACTTGTTGGATGCTGAAAGACACTTACTGGATATGCAGTTCTAAGGCTTACCCGTGATTCCCACAGGGTGGTGTGATCAATACTGTGGTGCCATATGTACAGTATGACTCCCCAGTGCCCGGGTCTGTAAGAGGGCTATTATAAAGGAGAGAAGGCTTTGAATTATAGCCTTTCTCGGCATGGTGTGGCCAGACTGTCCTGGGAACTGGTTATCTTAATCATCTGTTCACAAAGGAAGGCGGCACTTGTGCTATAATTGGTCAAGAATGCTGCACCTACATTCCTGATGGGTTGGGAAACATCACTCACCTGATCGATCATATCTCAGAGTCAGTGTATAAAATCCAGGGGGACCAGCTCATTAGCTATTACATCTGGGGTGGGCTGGTGGCCTTTTGACGTGCAGGGAGGCTGCTGGACTACTGTAGTATACTGGGAGGTAACTATTGGGTTTACAGTACTGGGTATTGTACTCGTGTTTTATGTCTAACTTAGGGAGTTCACGAGGGTCATACTAGTCTGAAGGTTGGATCATTACGTTCTCACCTTTCGAGGGTAGTGTGTCCTGTGGGGGGGGAGGGAGTGGAGGGTGGTCTGATTGTTGAAAGTAAGTAGTTTCCATTGTGATTAGTTAGTTTAGAAACTGCAGCTGCTTTCCCCATTGGATAGCTGCCTGGTGTCCAGTTTCAATCATCCTGGGTATATAGAGGACATGATGGGTGGTTCCTTGTTTTCTCTCCCTTTGTTTAAGGCAAGCAGTGCACATGTTTGGTTGAATTTTTAATGTTTGCAAATAAATGATTAATGTACTTATCCGCAGTCAGCATTTTCTGTCTCACTTGCTAGACCCGTGAACCTGATTCAACATTGCATATTGTCAGCCAATTTAAATATGGAGCTGTGCTTAGCCACAGTGATAAGTGTAAAGCGAGTAGAGCAGGGGGCCAAGCACACAACCTTGTGATGCACCTGTGCTGATGGAGATCATGGAGGAGATGTTGCCAATCTGAGCTGACTGTCGTCTGCAAGTAAGGAAATCGATGATCTAATTGCACAAAGAGGTATTGAGGCCAAGGTGTTGAAGCTTATTGATTAATGTTGAAGCAATGATGGAATTGAATGCCAAGCTGTAGTCGATAACGAGCATCCTGATGTATGCACCTTTGCTATCCAGATGTTCCAGTGTTGAGTGGACCTATTGCTTCAGTAGGTAAATCAAAGCAGATCCAAGTCACTTCTCAGGCAGGAATTGTTATGTTTTATAGTACGATGAATAGCGACGTCTTGCAGACAGTTCTCGAAAACTACTTCTTTTAAATATACTTCTGCTACTAATCTGAGTGTGATTGAAGTTTTTATTTACTTTTTGATCATGTGTTTTTGGGCCTGGTGCTTTTGTTGACTCCGAGGGAATTTGGCATGGTTGAAAGCAAGCTTGGGAACAGAGTGTGCGGCCTAATGGCGAAGTGCAAACGTGTGATCAGCTCTAAATCTTGACCAACTCTTTGATTAAGGCATCGAGGAAGACTGAAATGAACAAGGATGAGAGCGGAAGGTGAACGGGTGTTCAGTGCCTCTGTTTGACCAGTCTCCTTCTCCTTCTTGCTTGCTGCTGCTGGAGGAAGGTGCAGGAGTCTTGGGTCTTGGGCAAGGTTTGATCGGTACGGTTTGTGGACTGTCTCATATTAGATGACTCTTCAGTTCATGTGTTTCTGGTTACTACTTTTATTGCAATTTTAATTGGGGTGGACTGGCTCTGCAGCCTGCACTCAACAAATGACTCAGCGCTAAATTGAACTGAACTGAACAACGTTCCTAGACTGTTTCAATGACTCTGTGGATTGATGTTTTATACTAAGTGATTTTTGATTGTTTTTTTGTTGATGGCATGATTTGTTTTTTTTTTTGTGTGAAGGCTTTGATGTTTTCTTTGAACTAGTTCCATAGTATTTCTTTGTTTTGTGGCTGTTTGTGAGAAGGCAAATCTCAGGATTGTATACTCCATACATACTTTGATAATAGATGTATTTTGAATCTTTGTTTCTTCACCAGCCACTCAAAATACTTCATCACAGTGGATGTAAGTGCTACTGGATGATAGTCATTGAGGTACGTTACCACGTTCTTCTTAGGCACCAGTATAATTGAAGCCTGCTTGAAGCTATTGGGTACCTCAGACTGCCAAAGCAAGAGGCTAATGATCTCAGTGAACACCCCAGCTAATTAATCTGCATTGGTTTTAAGTACGTGGCCAGGTACTCCATCTAGGTTTGTGGTGAACTATGTGCCTGTCTGGACACGCCCCCTGCTGACTGCTCCTGTGGCTCCTCCCACAGGCCCCTGTATAAAGGCGATCTTAGGCCTGACGCTCGGCCTCAGTCTCCAGGTCATAGTATGATGGACACTCACTCCTGGTTCCTTCTTCCAGTCAATAAAAGCCGATATCTCACCTTATGTCTCAGTGTGAGTTATTGATGGTGCATCAAGGTTGGATACCTTTTGTGGGTTCACCCTCCTAAAGGCTGCTCGCGCGTTGGCCTCAGAGATGGAAATCACAGCATCATCAATGGCTGTGGGAGTTTGTGATAGTTCCTCCATGTTTTGACAGTCACAATGACTTTAGAAGGCATTGAGCACATCTGGAAGTGAAACTCTGTTGTTGTCTATGTCGCTTGATTTAACTTCGTTAGAGGTGATAGTATTCAAGCCTTGCCACAACTGCCGAGCACTCTTCATTGATTCAGGTTTAGTTCAAAATTGTCACTTCACCCATGAGATGGCTTTCCGGTGATCGTACCTGGACCTTTCGTAACATTCTTGGTCACCAGACTTGAATGGTCTGATCTGGCCCTCTACAGATTGTGGATGTCAAGGTTCATCGAGGTCTTTTGGTTGGGGTAGACTCTGTTCTCCATTGATGCATCCTCTATAAAGAGTCAATAAGTGCATAGAAATTACTTGCCACTATCTATTTTTTTGATGTCACTACTTTTAAAATCTCCAAGTCACCACCATCCTAACTTGGAAATATATTGCCATTCCTTCAGTGTCTTAAATCATGAAACACATTACTGAATAGTGTCGTCCATCAGAAGGACTACAGTGAGGGAAGGTAGCTCCCCACCATCTTCTTGAGGTGATTAGGGTAGGTAATTTATGTTATTATCACTAACAGTAGTCATGAAATTTGTTGTTTCATGGCAGCAGTATAGTGCAGGCATTATGTTATATAAGTGTAATTACGACGAAAGCACGGCAGTGCCTCCAATTCCTTAGGATTTTGCAAAGATTTGGCATGCTATCTAAAACTTTGACAAATTTCTATAGATGTGTGTTGGAGAGTATATTGAATGCCAGTATCACAGCCTGGTATGGAAACACCAATGCACTTGAATGGAAAATCCAACAGTGAATAGTGGATACAGCCCAGTCCATCACAGGTGAAGCCATCCACTATTGAGTACATCTAAACAGAGTGTTGTCGCAGGAAAGCAGCATCCACCATCAGGGGACCCACTGACCAGGTCATGCTCTTTTCTCACTACTGCCATCAGGAAGAAGGTACAGGAGCCTCAGGACTCACATTAACAGGTTCAAGAACAGTTATTACCCCTCAACCATTAGGCTGTGGAACCAAAGGGGATAACTTCAATCATATTCACTTGTCCCATCACTGAACTGTTCCCACAACCAATGGACTCACTTTTAAGGACTTTTCATCTCCTGTTCTCAATATTTATTGCTAATTTATTTATTTATATTATGAATTTGTTGAGTATGCCTGCACAAAAATGAATCTGAGGGTTGTGTATGGTGACATATATGTACTTCAATAATAAATTTACTTTGAACTTTGAAATGACTAGAAGTTACTAAAAGAAGTAAATAAGAACAATGAGCGAATGTTCATGGATCATTCAGAAATCTGATGGCAGAGGGGAAGAAACTGAACCTAAAATGTTGAGTGGGGTCTGTAGGTTCCTGTACATCCTCACTATTGGTAGTACTGAAAAGAAGACACGTCCAATGGTGAGGGTACTTTATAATGGATGCTGTTTTCTTGAGACGTTATCTTGTGAAGATATCCTCAATGACAGGTAGGCTTGTACCCATGATTGAGCTGGCTGAGTCTACAACCTTCTGAAGCCACTTACATCCTGTTCATTGGCACCTCTATACCAGCCAGTGCTGCAACCAGTCAGAATGGTCTTCGTGGTAAATTTGTAGAAATCTGCTAGTCTTTGATGACATGCCAAATCTCCTCAAACTCCTAATGAAGTATAGCCACTGGTCTGCCTTCATCATGGTTGCATTAATCTGGTTGTCCCAGGATAGATCTTTTAAGATATTGTTGCTCAGTAACTTGAAACTGCTCACCCTTTCCACTACTGACCCCTCGATGAGAATTGGTGTGTGTTCTCTGATTGCCCCTTCCTGGTCTACAGTCAGTCCCTTGGTCTTCCTGATTTTGAGTATAAAGTTGTTGTTGTGACAAGACCAGATGGAATAAAGTATATTTTCTGTGCAGTGGCACTTAATGTGGTGATGTTTAGTGCTCAGTTGTTTCCTTGTTCTCCTCTCTTGCTCTGGAAGATTGCTAGCTGAAATTTTGATGTCAATTAGAAGTAAGGTAGTAAATGCTCAGATGAATGAATCTGCAGATAGAACTAACTGCACCAATGTTTTAATTTTTGATGGCTTTCCATTTTAATCTGTAATAAATAAATACAAAATTATCCAAATTTAGATATCTCAGCAGTACATGATTGATCTTAGCTATAACTGCACGAGAAGAATGAAAGGGGATCTTATAGAAACATAGAAAATTTTGAAAGGGATAGATAAGATAGAAGTAAGAAAGTTGTATCCATTGGTAGGTGAGACTGGAACTAGGGGACATTGCCTCAAGATTCAGGGGAGAAGATTTAGGATGGAGATGAGGAGAAAATGTTTTTCCCAGAGAGTGGTGAATCTGTGGAATTCTCTGCCCAGGGAAGCAGTTGAGGCTTTTTCACTAAATATATTTAGGATACAGTTAGATCAGTTTTTACATAGTAAGGGAATTAAGGGTTACGGGTAAAAGGTAGGTAGATGGAACTGAGCTTACAAACAGATCAGCCATGATCTTATTGAATGGCGGGGCAGGCTCGATGGGCCAGATGGCCTACTCCTGCTCCTATTTCTTATGTTCTTATGTTTATTTCTCCCCACTGCTCTTGCATTTGCTTCCTCAGCAGCTGAGGATTTGTTAGTTGTAGGTACTTCTGCAGTTGAGAGTAATTTTTGCTGGGAGCATTGTTGTTGTCGCTCTGGAGCTGGTTTGTATATGATCCTGCAGCTGTGATCCAGACAGTGTGTGGAAGTAATTGGGCGCTGCGGTAGTGCAGATGTTAGCGCAACGCCATTACAGCTCAAAGCATTGGAGTTTGGAGTTCAATCCCGGTGTCCTCTGTAAGGAGCCTGTGTATCCTCCCTGTGGAATGTGTGGGTTTCCCCCAGATGCTCTGGTTTCCTCCCATAGTCCAAAAATGTACTGGTTGGTTAATTGGTCATTGTAAATTGACTTGTCGGGGGTTGCTGGGTGGCATGGCTCGAAGGGCCGAAGGGACTATTCCACACTGTATCTCTAAATAGTAAGCTTTGTGACTTGCTGAAGAGGCGCTAGAATGCTTTGCTCCAAAATAGGGTTATTGAGAAAGGGGTAGAAGTGAATAACTTTGAAATCCAGATATAGGAAGCTGTAACAGAAACAGTACTGAAAAGGAGGAATGCACTTAATGAGGGAGAGATCTTCAATATTAAGAAGGGTATGAAGTTTAAATGGTGGTTGGTTTGTGGATGAAAATAGAATAGATTGAAGTTCACAGAGATTGCAAATCATATTACAAGATCATCCATATGCCTGGAACGTAGCTTGTAACTAAGGTTCTTCTATATAAGCCTTCATCATGGACATTTAACCCTATAACTCCCTTTTGCTTTGTGTGGGCATGTCAAGATAATAGCATATTGAATGATAATAGATAGCAAGAATGTTGGCAAGGGTTGCATTTGAAGATAAATCTCAGATCATTACCCTATAGATTTACTATTACTTGGTAGACCTCAACTTCTTTCTCTTTTTCTTGTGCTTTGTCTTGTTCCATGCTACTATCAGCGTTGTGTTCTTTTTCTAATTTTGATCTGTTCACATTGTTTGCTTTCTTTTTCCTCCTTTCCTGTTTAGACAGGAATTAGATAGTGTCTGGTTTTGAGCAATAATTCATCAATGAAGCTCCAGGCACTGAACTAAAAGATGAGACGAAATGAATTCATTGAGTGAGAAGCCTTTCTCATTCTAATATTTACGGTATATGTAAAATGCTTTTGTTTTCTCTCTCCACTCTTTTCTGTCTGTTGTGTTTCAGACCTTTCATAATACTGTTCTTTTCATTTATTAGTATTTGGAATCTTTGCCACACCCACTCATTGAAACATTGCCCACATTGCTTGCTTTTTTCTGATGTCACTTCATCTGTTGCTATAAATTTTGTATATATGTGCTTCCTTTGTAGCTGAGTGCTCACATATTTTTGTAGCAGCTAACTGACAAATTCACACCCTGCCTTGCTTTTTTAAAAAAAACTGGTGTTTCTGCCACTTGTCTTTTTGGTAACTTCTTGTCTCAGTTACAAATACACCACGACAACTACTTACCTTTTGCAAAACGGTGAGAGACATCAGAAGAGGCTATTGCAACTTACATGACAAATAATCAAAAGTTTTATAAGTGCAATAAAGGTGTCATATTTTAAAACTTCTATTGTTTCCAATTTAATGTGATCTACAGTATATTTAAAATGAACCTTCATAATATATGTACTGTAGCATTGAAGTGTGTCTTTTCCTTTAATATCATGACACCCATTCCCAGATCCACTTTGTAAAAGGTTATGATGAATTGGCAGTGATTTAAGTATTGGCTTCAACACACCAGTTGATGCTAATTCACTATAAAACTGCTTTAGTAGATATCAAAGTTCAATGCATGATTGTTCTCATTTAAACAATCAGGTTAAGAGTTTCTAACAGATGGAATTCCATTCCTTGCTAGTGGTAAGGTTGACAGCTGCTGTGTTTGTGGTCAGTTTCTTTGCTTGATTTATGAATATTGCTCAGCTAAACGAAAAAAAAAGAACATTGGTAAAAGAAAATAGACAAATTACAGTTAAAGTAAATTTGTAAAATTTGCACCAAAGCAGTTGCTGTATCAAATGATAGATCACTTGAATGCTATTGTAACTGCCTGTGATATATGGCCATATTATCTACAAAACTGTGTTACGTGAGTTTTTTTATTGCTAGTGTTGGTGGCAGTCAGGAAAACAGATTACTTTTTAGGTCAAATCGATAAGTATTTCATTTACTGAGTTTTCAAACACACTTTAAGTTTATATGAAAACATACTGTAGATTCTCTCCATGGAATGTTTGCGCACATTTCAAAAATCTATTTGGCCCTTGCATTAACTTCCTGTTGAACTGATCAATTTTCTTTTCAGATTTTGGCAAAATATTCCTTTCAGACAGGTAATACAATCACTCAAATGTATGTTTGTAGAAGTGCAAGGAAGGTACCTTTATGAAATTTGGGACTATTTCTGCATTAGAGGATAGAATCACGGATCCAGTATCACTGATGACAACACTGTTGGCCAAATCAAAGGTAGTGATGAATCGGCATATAGGAGGGAGATTGAAAATCTGGTTGAATGGTGCCACAGCAATAGTCTGTCACACAACTTCAACAAAATCAAAGAGTTGATGATCAACTACAGGAAGAAAAAACTGGGGATCCATGAGTTTGTCCTCGTTAGGCGATTGGAGGAGGAGTGGGTCAGTAGCTTCAAGTTCTTTAATGTTATCATATCAGAGGATCTGTCCCAGGACTGGCATGTACTATAAGAGCTATCACAAAGAAGACACAACAGCGGCTCTACTTTCTTAGAAGTTTGTATAGATTCGGGATGTCACCTAAAACTTTGACAAACTTCAATAGTTGGGCAGAGGGGAGTATTACACCTGGTTGCATCATGAAAACTACAAAGATTAAGAACAGAAAAGTTTACAGAAAATGGTTGATGTTGCCCAGTCCATCGAAGGCAAAGCCTTCCCCACCATTGTGCACATTTATACGGAGCGCTGCCACAAAAAAGCAGCGTCCATTATCAAGGATTCACACCATCCAGGCTGTGTACGCTTTTCGCTACTACTATGCAGTAGTAGGTACAGGAACCTTAGTTCCAACACCATCAGGTTCAGGAATAGTTAATACCCTTCAACTATCAGACTCCTGAACCAGTGTGGGTAACTCCTTCTGCCACAACCCTGAACTGATTTTGCAGTCTACAAACTCACTTTCAAGGACTCTACAACTAATGTTCTCAGTATTACATATTTATATTAATATTATTTTGCAACAGAACCTCCTGATTTTTGAAGTCAGCGCTCTGATTAATAAAAACAAGCACTCAAAAAGTTATTGACCTGTGTAGCTGCTTTCAAAGAACTTTGAACTTAGAACCCAAGATCTCACTACTCACCAACACTTTTAAAGACTTTGCCCTTAAAAGTGTACTTTCTCCTTGTATTTGCCCTACCAAAGTGTAACATCTCACATTTATCTGGGTTAAACTCCATCTGCCATTTCTCTGACCATATCTACAACTGATGTATATCATGCTGTGTTCTCACCACTCTTCTACACTATTCACAACTCCACAAATCTTGCTATCATCCATAAATTTACGAACCCACTCATCTACATTTTCATCCATGTCATTTATATGCATTACTAACAGTAGAGGTCCCGGCTCAGATCCCTGCAGAACTCTAGTAATTACAGACCCATAGTCTGAATTAATCCCTTCAACCACTACCCTCTGTCTTCTGTGTGCAAGCCAGTTCTGAATTGAAGCAGCCAATTCACCATGGATCCCATGCATCTTACTCTTCTTGATTAGCCTCCCATGAAGGACTCTGTCAATGGCCTTGTGATGGCTTGTGTTTTCCTAAGTTGTTATGGTTTTATCCCATGCTGGTATGCTGATGGTTTCTATAAATTCTACCTATAGATTACTGGCAAAAGAACCAAAGTGGAGTTGGTAGTGTTGATCATCTTTAGTTAGAATAGACACACTTACGTTGTGAATATAGGTTTACAATTGCTGGACTGAATGCCAGTAGATATAGACATGTAATAAATCAAAGTAACAGTATGAATCATAGTCAGAGATGTACAACATTGAAATGGACCTTTCATCCACCATGTCAATGCCAATCTTTTTAGCCATTAACATTAATCTCATTTGCCCACATTAGGATTTGCATGTTCATGTGTCCTGCTTAAATCCTAGCACCTCACTTCCTCTCATTTCCAGATATTAACCACTCCCTGTGTAAAATCTATTTACCTCCTTTGTCTCTCTTAATTTTTCATGTTTTTGTTTGGTCACCCATTAGCCTCCTTGACTACAGGGATACCAAGCCTAGGCAATCCTAGGTTCCTTGCTTCATAACTAAAGGCCTCCATTGAGCTGAAATTGACACAGGTAATGTCAGTTGTTCTGTTCAGGAGATTTCACAATAGAACTTGTATTGTTTATGGGACTTTTACAAACAACACTTTTTTTATGCCATTAAAAATGCAATTCCTAGACCAGGTATGAATGAAAGTTGCTCTACTATTTCCAGATATCACCTTTCATCATTCCATCGTTTACCTTTAGCCTTTGGATCTGGTATTTGACCCCTTAGCCAAGGTGGCTAGGTGCTTCCAATTTACTATATCTAGACATTTCATAATTTTTTTTCCTCAATTAAGTCTCTCCTGTATTTTCTCTGTTGTAGGAAAACAATCCTAGCTTATCCAATCTTTACCGAAAGTGTCAGTTTTCCATTCTGAGCAATATCCTTATTAGTCTGATCTGTATCCTTTCTAATGCAGTTACATCTTTCTATTTACATTGGTAATAATGGTAAAAATATTGTTTAAGTACAATGAAACTGACAGCAACTTCAGGTCTTTCATATCAGCTGAATTTAATGCAGAAGCCCCCATTTAGCTCACTGCTCTAACTGCAGTATTTTCCGAATATGTCAGAGACGATTAGATAAATGCTTCAATACACAACTAATTCTAAAGTTTAAAGAAAATTCAAACAGGTTATTTATACTGTTTTTGTTTCTACTTCAACCAAATTGATATTTTTATTTAGCACTCTGAAAAACATTAAAAATGGAATGTTTAATCTGATCCCTAGCAGTTCCTGGTGTCAAGGATTTTCATAAAGTTAGTAACAGGAAGCCTCAGAAAAGTGAAAGTCCATGCCACAATGATAGCTAGAGAACAAAATTGAAGCCACATTAAATAATTTTCACCTATCTTGAAGGAAGGATAATAATTAGTGTGTTGAGGAAACTTACTAGAAAGAAAGCAGAGATGTAAAACTTGGAATCCTACAACTATTCTGAAACTCCCATATACTCTTTCAGTCCAGATGAAGGATTTTGGCCCAATATATTTATTGTCCATTTCCCTCCATGGATCTGTGGATTCTTTTGTATCTGCTTTCTAGAATCTCCATTTTCTTGTGTCTCTAGACTTAAGTTGAAAATGTATTTCTGAGAGAAGCAAAACTTGAGGAGGGCAGTGCCTCCTGATTAAAGAAGTCAAAGGCTTGGTGAATCTGACACTACACTTGACCTTATTTGTCCTAACTAAAGGCCTTTCAAAGGTAGTAATATAGGGTAAATCGCTGTGGCTTATGCAAAAGAACATAGAAATGGGATACTGCAGGGACTGGTGTCTCATAAAGGCAGCGTCCACTATTAAGGACCTCCAGCACCTCAGGCATGCCCTTTTCTCACTGTTATTATCAGGTAGGAGATACAGATGCCTGAAAGCACACACTCTGCAATTCACGAACAGCTTCTTCCTCTCTGCCACCTGATTCCTAAATGGACGTTGAACCCTTGGACACTACCTCACTCTTTTTAATAAACAGTATTTCTGTTTTTTTCAAGTTTTTAATCTATTTAATGTACGTGTACTGACATTGATTTACATATTTATTATTATTATTTTATTTATTCTCCCTTTCTCTTCACCATCTACTCCTTGGACTTCAACTACTGCACAGAGTCTTGCCATCTTCAGAAGTTTTTCTGATGACTCAGCTCACAGTTGGATGCATCAGCTAGGGAGATGAGGCAGGGTGGGAAACTTTGTCACATGGTGTGAAAAAGAATGTGAAAAAGACTAAGGAGTTGGTGGTGGACCTGAGGAGGGCTCAGGCACCGGTGATCCCTGCTTCCATCCAAGGGGTCAGTGTGGACGTTGTGGAGGATTACAAATACATGGGGATACGAATTGACAATAAACTGGACTGGTCAAAGAACACTGAGGCTGTCTACAAGAAGGGTCAGAGCCGTCTCTACTTCCTGAGGAGACTGAGGTCCTTTAACATCTGCTGGAGGATGCTGAGGATGTTCTACAAGGCTGTGGTGGCTAGTGCTATCATGTTTGCTGTTGTGTGCTGGGGCAGCAGGCTGAGGGTAGTAGACACCAACAGAGTCAACAAACTCATTCTTAAGGCCAGTGATGTTGTGGGGGTGGAACTGGACTCTGACGGTAGTGTCTGAAAAGAGGATATTGTCCAAGTTGCATGCCATCTTGGACAACGTCTCCCATCCACTCCATAATGTGCTGGTTAGGCACAGGAGTACATTCAGCCAGAGACTCATTCCACCGAGATGTAACACTGAGTGTCATAGGAAGTCATTCCTGCCTGTGGCCATCAAACTTTACATCTCCTCCCTTGGAGTGTCAGACACCCTGAGCCAATAGGCTGGTCCTGGACTTAGTTCCACTTGGCATAATTTACCTATTATTATTTAATTATTTATGGTTTATATTGCTATATTTCTTCACTATTCTTGGTTGGTGCGACTGTAATGAAACACAATAAAGTATGTCTGTCTGTCTGTGTTATTTTTTTTCTCTTCTATATTATGTATTGCATTGAACTGCTCTGCTAAATTAACAAATTTCACATCACATGCTGTAATAAACCTGATTCTGAAATGTTGAAAATGGTTTTAGCTTCTTGCGGCATTCGGACCGGTTCTGGAAGAAGATGGGATTTGTGTGAGACAGCCGGGTTGCTCCTGCCTGAGTAAATCAGATTTCACTTAGCAGAGGGTTCAGAAGTCTAAGTGAAGGGATTTCGGGTAATTGGGTTGTTGGGAAAATGAGGGAAAAAATCACTTAGAAGAAGGTAAATGTGAAACTCACTGCTTGAAGTGTGGTAGAGGAAAAGTCTTATCACAGTATATGAGAGTTGCGACTTGCAGGACTATAGACCTATTATTGGATAGTGGGATTAGGCTGGATAGAATTCTTTTGATGTGATGGACTGAATGATGACCTCCTGTGTCTCAAAACTTATGTTCTCATGTGAATAGCGTAGGATAGGCTGTCTGATCTGCTGCATCATTCTTCTGTTGTTTATAAAACTGCAATGTACTCTCCCCATTTTTGATTATATTGCTTGAAGTTTGTACTGGGTTTGTACGCTGACACAGGGAATTAATTGTAGTGCATGTGTCCTTCATTCTGTGACTTAATTACCTTCATTTTCAGGTAACTGTGTTGATGCAATTAGCAGGCAAGTGGACCATTAGGTGAGATTTTTATGGTTAGTTATTAAAAGTACAAACTATTGCTTGTAAATCATCATTCTCAAACAGCATGTATACTGTAAGAGCATTTTTATTGCAATGATATTTCAGCTCTGTGCAAACCAGGGGTATATTCTGTTTATTGGTTCAAATTATTTCTGGGCTCTCATTTTCTTTCTCAGAACATTGGTTTCCAATTTGATAAAATCAGATCTATGATTGGATTAAGCAGTGACCAAGTATCACAGCTGTAGCTATTGATAAGAAGATTGAGTATCTATCTCTTCAAAGTGAATGTGAGTAAATATGCTAAGGGAAGTGTACTGTGTAGCCTTGGGAATGAACTCCCTGATGATAAATCATGTTGCTGCACATTAATAAAATAACTGATGATTTATTTTCATTCTAGGATTTTTGTTATTCTTATTTGCTGAAGTACTTTGAATCCAAAATAATCTCTTGAATAATGATTTTCTCATGTGCTGATAAAGTGAAGAAAGAGTACTCTGTCCTGCAAACTATTTTTAAACTGATAAATCAGTGGAAATCCAGAATTGTTGCATGATTCCTAGACATAGTTTTTTTTTGTTTATGGAAGAACTTCCACTTACTTTGTAGCGTTCAGGATGGGCTAAAGCTATTCACATTCAAGTAAGTACTTTTGAAATTAAGCCACTGTTAATGTAGGACAGATATAGGCAAATGTGAAGCACAGAGCAGGTATTTGTTTCAGTGGTATTGCTTGGGGAATCAATATGGGCAGGTTATCTTTTAAAAATATTTTATTTCAATAGTGTAGGTGAAATCTCTGTTAAATGCCTAAAGCAGAATAGTTGTTTTGCTGGTATCCAATCCATTTTGCTCTGTTGAGCCAATCTACATTTTGTGCACAAAATTCTAGCTCAACCTGAATTCGATACTTTGAAACTCAGAAACAGGTAATACTGCTGAGCTACAGCTAAGGTAATTAGATATTGAACTGAAATAAACCAAACTTTAATGAACCAATTTTTACACATTTTTGGCACAGTCTTACAAAATATTTTAACACAACATTTCCCAATTTTAAGTTTTACTTTGAAAATATTTGCAGTTTTGCTTAGCCATATTAGGTTTCTTGGTGATTATGATTTCTGCACAGGAATTGGAAAGAAAAACAAAGGCACTTTGTCACTTTTCTTTCAAATGTTTCATAGTGCTTTACATATAATTATTGAAAGTAACTTGTGGTGCAGAATCAGAACTGGAAGCATCAGTGAGATGAATAACTGATTACATTCTTGTAGTTGAATGGAATAATGGCAAACTTTCTGAGATTCTTTTGAGTAATACTATGGAAATTTTGCATTTACCTGACCCACTAGAAGTGGTGAACTGACCTAATCATGGCATCTTGTTTGAAGGATGGCATTTGTGGAAGGGGAAGCAGACTTAACATTTTAGGTTAAACATCCAACATCTATCTGATGACCTGCTGAATGTTGAAAAATATTTGCAACACATACAAAATGCTGGAGGAACTCTGCAGGCCAGGCAGCATCTATGGGGGAAAAAGAAGTACAGTCAACATTTCAGGCTGAGACCCTTTGGCAATCTTTATTTTTTAATAAATATTGAAAAATATTTATTTTGTTGCAGACATTAAAACAATAGCTATAGAACTGGTTTAGCAATATTAAACAAAACGAAAATTACTCTATTTAAAGCTGATTTCAATTGAGATCTGAGGATAATTGAATATGTTCATATTTAGGCTTGTTGGTATAATAAAACTAGATTATTTGTGAATGGTTGTATTAAGGATGCAATTACATGGAATACCTTATTTTGTTAAATAATAACATTGGTCATTAACTCCTTTGCCGCCTGGTCACACTTGCTTTTGTCTGACTTAACACTTTTGAACACTTTGGATAGAGTAGATGATGTTTTTATTTGTACAGAGAGTCAGTTCTACAAGGCTTGAATATTGAAGTCGTTTTGATCTAAAGCAGTTTATCCTGTTTCTTCTTGTAAGGTCGCAGAGGTATTATACCTTAGATTAAATCAACTTTTAAAGTGAACCAATTCTAAGTAACATTCCTGCTAATGTAATGTGAAATAATATTTATATGATTTTGTAACATGTTTGAATATGGAGGTACTGATAATGTTTCATCAGCTGATTTCTAATAATCGTTGCAAGGTATGAGCTTTACTGTGATCCACTAGGTTTTGGGAGATTTTGCTCTGTTTCAAACTTGTGGATTTTGTTGATTAAGATGCAGACAACAGGTTGAAGTAGCTCCTTGGGAATCTGTACATTATTCCTGTGCATGCCAGGAATTATTCATGTCTTGATCATAATCAGAATTTTGACAGGGTTTCTTTGCCTCTGTGGATTCATCCATTTCATATCTACAATTAGCCGTGAACTAAGATTGATAATGGAACTTGAATGGGCTGAATACAATAGTGAGGTTAATGATTAACCTAAATTCTTCATGTGTGCCCATATTTTGGCAGCTGGGCCCAGTCTTTATCTGTCTAGCTGAACATGATGGAAGACATCTCATGGAAGAGATGAGGTAATACCTTTGTAGAAAGTGTGCTGTGCTCACTTTTGTTAATTCCTTTGTAGACAGATGAAGCCGGTTAGGTGAGAAGAGTACATGATCAATTGAGTTCCCTTCATTGAATTGTTCTGTAACTTCCTTTGGCATGCCCAGTTTGACAGCTATGTCTTTCAAGATCTGTAAAAGGACGTAAACTAGAACCTTTGTCTTTTTCAGAACATTTAATTCACTTTTTCAGGTTTTGGGCATTACCAGCAAAGCCAGCATTTAGTTCCATCCCTATTGCCTTTGAGAAGGTGTTGGTGGGTCACTTGCTGGTCACTTAACTCTTTTTTCATGTTTCAGGTAGATTCTCTTGAGTAGAAAATTCCAGAATTTAGACCTAACTGATGATGGATCATGGGGACGAAGCTTGACTGATAGTGCTACCCTGAATTTGCTACTCTTGTCTTCCTTAGTCCATAAGACACAGGAGCAGAGTTAGGCCATTCGCTCATTGAGTCTGCACCACCATTCCACCATGGCTGATTTATTATCCCTCTCAACCCTGTAAGCTTTAATGCCCTGACTGATCAAGAACTTCTAAACCCCCATTTTAAATTTACCTAATAATGGCCTCCACAGTGGCAATAAATTCTACAGATTCACCACCCTCTGGCTAAAGAAGTTCCTCCTCATCTTTGTACTAAATGGACATTCCTCTATTCAGAGGCTGTGCCCTTCCCTTGGCAAATTCCCTACTATAAAAAGCATCATTTCTACATTTCCCTCTATCTGGGCCTTTCAATATTCATTAGCGTTCAAAGAAATACCCCTCATTCTTCTAAACTCCAGCCTTCAAATGCTGCTTGCATGTTAACCCCTTCATACCATTAATCCTTCTCATGAACCACCTAGGGACCCTCCCCCCCGCCCATGACAGCACATCTTTTAAGATTGTGTACAGTATTTAGTGCAGTCTGACCAATGCCTTTCAAAGCCTCAGCATAACATCCTTACTTTTATATTCTAGTCCTCTGAGAATGAATACTAACATTGCATTTGCCTTCCTAACCACCGACTCAACCTGCAAGCTAACCTTTAGGGTATCCACCATTTCTAAGACTGTTTGCATCTCTGATTTTTGAATATTCTCCTTATTTAGAAAATAGTCTATACCTTTGTTCCTTCTACTAAAGTGCAGTACACTACACTATATTCTAACTGCACCTTCTTTGTCCATTCTACAAATCTGTTTGTCCTTCTGAAGGTGCTCTGCTTCCTCAACACTATCTGCCCCTCCATATTATCTGCAAACTTGGCCATGAAGCCATCAATTCCATCATCCAAATCATTGTCATAAAATGTGAAAACGTGATCTCAACACCAACCCTTGAGGAACAACATTAGTCACTGGCCGCCAACCAGAAAAGGCTCCCTTTATTGCTACTCTTTGCCTCCTGCCAGTCACACAATCTTCTATCCATGCTACTATCTTTCCTGTAATACCATGGTCTCTAAGCAGCCTCATGTGCGGCACCTTGTCAAAAGCCTTCTGAAAATCCAAATAAACAACATCCACTGACTCTTTGACTATCCTACTTGTTATTTCCTCAAAGAATTCCAATAGATTTATCAGGCAAGATTTCCCTTTTTCTTAGGCCTATTTTATCATATGCCTCCAAATATCCTGAAACCTCATCCTTAATAATGGACTACACATCTTCCCAATCACCAAAGTCAGGCTAACTGGCCTATTATTTACTTTCTTCTGCCTCCTTCCCTTCTTAAAGAGTGGAGTGATATTTGCAATTCTCCTGTCCACCATAACCATTGCAGAATCTCGTGATTCCTGAAAGATCATTACTAATGCCTCCACAGTCTCTTCAGCCACCTCTTTCAGAACCCTGGGATGTAGTCCATCTGGTCCAGGTAATTTATCTACCTTCAGACCTTTCAACTTCCCAAGCACCTTCTCCTTAGTAATAGCAACTACACTCAATTCTGCCCTCTGATGCATGCTATTTATTGGCATACTGTTATTGTCTTCCATAGTGAAGACTGATGCAAAATACAGTACGTATTAAGATCATCTGCAGTTTCTTTGTTCCTTATTACTAACTTTCCAGTGTCAATTTTCCAGTGGTCTGATATCCCCCTCTCACCACTCTTTTACTCTTTATATATCTGAAAAATATTTTGGGATCTTCTTTTATATTATAGGATAGCTTACCTTATTTCATCTTTTCTTTCCTTGTGGCTTTTAAAAACTGACCTCTGTTTTGGTTTTTAAAAGCTTCCCAGTCCTCTAAATTCCCACTTAATTTTGCTGTATTATATGCCCTCGCTTTTGCTTTTATATTGTCTTTGTCTTCCTTTGTCAGACACTGTTGCATCATTCTCCCTTTTAGAATACTTCCTTATCTTTGGGATGTATTTACTCTGCTCCTTCCAAATTGCTCCCTAAAACATCAGCCATTGCTGCTCTGCTGTCATTCCTGCTAATGTCCCCTTTCAATCAATTTTGGCTAGCTCTGGTATCATGCCTCTGTAATTCACTTTACTCCACTGTAATACTGATGCATTTGACTTTAGCTTCTTAAACTGCAGGGTGAATTCTATCATAGTATGATCACTCCCTCCTAAGGGTTTGTTTCCCCTAAGCTGCCTAATCAAATCTAATTCATTACACAGAACCCAGTCCAGAATTGTCTTTCTGTTAGTGAGCTCGATCACAAGCTGCTCTAAAAGCCATCTCATAGGCATTCTACAAGATTCAAAATTGTCTAATGGCAAATAAAAATTCCGTCTTTTGGGATCCCCCAGCAACCTGATTTTCCCAGTCTATCTACATATCAAAATCGTCCATGATGATAGTTACATTGCTGTTTTTACTTGCCTTTTTTTTTAATCTCCTATTGTAATTTAAATTCCACATCCTAGCTGCTGTTCAAGGTCCTGTATATTCAGTGTCTATAAAAAGTATTCAAACCCCCTTCTGGGAAGTTTTCATGTTTTGTTGTTTTACAACATTGAATCACAATGGATTTCATTTGGCTTTTTTCACACTGATTAACAGTAAAAGAGTCTTTTATGTCAAAGTGAAAGCAGGTCTCTACAAAGTGATCTAAATTAATTACAAATGTAAAAGACAAAATAATTGATTGCATAAGTATTCACTCCCTTTAATATGACACACCAAATCATCACTGGTGCTGCCAATTCATTTTAGAGATCACTGTATGCAATAAGGTGTTTCAATTGATTGTAGTAAAAATACACCTGTATTTGGAAGGGCCAACTGCTGGTGAGTCAGTATCCTGGCAAAAACTACACCATGAAGACAAAAGAACACTCCAGGCAACTCCGCAAAAAAGGTTATTGAAAAGCACAAGTCAGGAGATGGATACACAAAATTTCCAAGTCACTGAATATCCCTTGGAATACAGTTAAGTCAATCATCAAGAAATGTAAAGAATATGGCACAGTTGTAAATCTGCCTACAGCAGGCCATCCTCAAAAACTGAGTGACCGTGTAAGAAGGGGACTAGTGAGGAAGGCCAACAAGAGACCTTGACAACACAGGAGGAGTTATAAGCTTCAGTGGCTGAGATGGGAGAGACTGTGCATACGATTGTTGTGCTTGTGGAAGAGTGGCAAAAAGAAAGCCGCTGTTGGAAAAGCAAAGGTTCTATGGTTTGATGAAACCAACATTGAACTTTTTGGCCATCAGCCAAACACTGCAAATCATCAAAAACACATTATCCCTACTGCATCATGCTGTGGGGGGTGCTTCACTGCTGCAAATCTGTGAAGATAGAGGGTAAAATGACTGCTGCAAAATATAGGGAAATCCTGGAGGAAAACCTGTGCAATCTTCAAGAGAAATACAACTTGGGAGAGGATTTGTTTTACAGCAAGACAATTAGCCCAAGCATAAAGCCAAAGGTACAAAGGAATGGCTTAAAAACATCAAAGTTAATGTCCTAGAGTCGCTAAGTCAGAGTCCAGACCTCCATCCAATTGAGAATTTGTGGCAGGACTTGAAAAGGGCTGTTCACTCATGATTTCCATGCAAACTGACAGACCTTGACAGTTTTGTAAAGAAGAATGGTTAAATACTGTATTGCAGTGTCTAGATGGGCAAAGCTGATAGAGATCTATCCACACAGGCTGAAGGTTATAATTGCTGCCAAAGTGCATCTACTAAATACTGACTTGAATAGTCAGTATTCTTATGAAATCAATAATTTTGTGTTTTAAGTTTATAATTAATTTAGAGATCTGTTTTCACTTTGACATGATAGAGTCTTTGTTGATCAGTGTCAAAAGTGCCAAATTAAATCCACTGCAATTCAATGTTATAAAACAATAAAACATTAAACCTCCATGGAGCAGGGTCGAGTACATTAATTTATAGACACTATAACTCCCAACAATGTCTTCTGACCCTTGCATTTTCTTAACTCTATCCACAAGGACGTCTTCCAATCATGTAACCTCTTTCTAAGGATTTGATTTCATTTTTTGTCAACAGAGTCACCCCAGCCCTGTGCCTGCTTGCCTGTTGCTTTGATACAATGTGTATCCTTGGATGGTAAGCTTCCATTTATGATCTTCTTTCAGCCAAGACTCAATGATGCCCACAACACTGTATGCACCAATCTCTAGTTGCACTACAACATGATCTGTCTTATTGTGTTATACTGTGTTCATTTATACACGTTCTGTCCTGTATTCATCATCCCTTTTGATTTTTGCCCCACATTACATTTTAACTCATACCACTGACTGCAATTTTGCCTTATTATCTTCCTGTTCTTCCTCACAGTCTCATTGCTCAGTGTATGTAAATTGATCTGCCCCATCCTCTTCCCTACATTCATGTTAGAGTACACCCTGAAATTTGAGAAGAAGTTAAAGTCGGATGTATCAGTATTATAGTGGAGTAAAGGGAATTACAGAGGCATGAGAGAAGAGTTGGGCAAAATTGATTGGAAAAGAAAACTGGCAGGGATGACAGCAGAACAGCAATGGTTGGAATTTCTGAAAACAATTCGGAAGGCACAGTATATGCATCCCAAAGAGGAAGAAATATTCGAAGTGCAAGATGCCAACCATGGCTAAGAAGAGAAGTCAAAGCCAACATAAAAGCCAAAGAGAGGGCATATAATAGAGAAAAAATATTGGGAAGTTAGAGGATTGGGAAGTTTTTAAAAACCAACAGTAGGCAACTAAAAAGTCATTAAGAAGGTAAGGATGGAATATGAAAGAAAGCTAGCCAATAATTTTAAAGAGGGTATCAAAAGTTTCTTCAGATACATAAAGTGTAAAAGAGAGGCAAGAGTGGATATTGAATCATTGGAAAATAATGCTGAAGAGGTAGTAATGGGGGCCAAGGAAATAGCGAACAAACTGAATAAGTGTTTTTCACTGTGGAAGACACTAGCAGTATGCTGGAAGTTCAAGAGAGTCAGAGGTTAAAAATGCCTGAAGTTGCCATTACTAGGGAGAAATTTATTGGGAAACTGAAAGGTCTGAAGGTAGTTGAGTCACCTGGACCCGATGGTGTACATTCCAGGATTCTGGAATGGTTCTGGAAGACTGGAAAATTGCAAATGTCATCCCACTCTTCAAGAAGAGAGAGAAGCAGAAGAAAGGGAATTATAGGCCAGTTAGTTGGGAAGATGTTGGAGTCGATTGTTAAGGATATGGTTTCAGACTTGGAGATACATGATAAAATAGGCAGTAGTCTGAATGGTTTCCTCAAAGGAAAATCTTGCCTGACAAATCTTTTGGAACTTTTTGAAGAAATAACAAGTGGGATAGACAAAGGAGAATTGGTTGATGTTGTGTACTTGGATTTTCTGAATGCCTTTGACTAGGTGCCACACATGAGTCTGTTTAACAAGATGAGAGACCATACTATTACAATAGACAATAGGTGCAGGAGTAGGCCTTCTGCCCTTCTAGTCAGCACCACCATTCACTGTGCTCATGGCTGATCATACACAATCAATACCCTGTTCCTGCCCTCTCCCCATATCCCTTGACCCTGCTATCTATAAGAGCTCTATCTAACTTTCTCTTGAATGCATCCAGAGACTTGGCCTCCACTGCCTTCTGGGGCAGAGCATTCCACATATCCACCACTCTGAGTGAAAAAGTTTTTCCGCATCTCTGTTCTAAATGGCCTACCCCTGATTCTTAAACTGTGGCCTCTAGTTCTGGACTCACCCATCATCGGGAACATGCTTCCTGCCTCCAGCGTGTCCAATCCCTTAATAATCTTATATGTTTCAATCAGATCCCCTCTCATCCTTCTAAATTCCAGTGTATACAAGTCCAGTCGCTCCAATCTTTCAACATATGACAGTCCCGCCATTCTGGGAATTAACCTTGTGAACCTACGCTGCATTCCCTCAATAGCAAGAATGTTCTTTCTCAAATTTGGAGACCAAAACTGCACCAAAATACTCCAGGTGGGGTCTCACCAGGGCCCTGTACAGCTGCAGAAGGACCTCTTTATTCCTATACTCAATTCCTCGTGTTATAAAGGCCAGCATGCCATTATCTTTCTTCACTGCCTGCTGTACCTGTAAGCTTGCTTTCATTGAGTGATGTACAAGAACACCTAAATCTCATTGTACTTCCCCTTTTCCTAACTTAACTCCATTTAGATAGTAATCTGCCTTCCTGTTCTTGCCATCAAAGTGGGATTTATCCACAGTAAACTGCATCTGCCATATATTTGCCCACTCACCCAACCTGTCCAAGTCCCCCTGCATTCTCTTAACTTCCTCCTGACATTTCACACTGCCACCTAGCTTTGTGTCATCAGCAAATTAGCTAATGTTACTTTTAATCCCTTCATCTAAATCATTAATGTATATTGTAAACAGTTGCGGTCCCAGCACCGAACCTTGCGGTACCCCACTGGTCACAGCCTGCCATTCCGAAAGGGACCCGTTGATCGCTACTCTTTGTTTCCTGTCAGCCAGCCAATTTTCAATCCATGTCAGTACTTTGTCCCCAATACCATGTGCCCTAATTTTGCCCACTAATCTCCTATGTGGGACTTTATCAAAAGCTTTCTGGAAGTCCAGGTACACTACATCCACTGGATCTCCCTTGTCCATTTTCATAGTTACACCTCAAAAAACTCCAGAAGATTAGTCAAGCATGATTTACCCTTCATAAAACCATACTGACTTGGACTGATCCTTCTACTGCTATCCAATTGTGTCGTAATTTCCTCTTTTATAATTGACTCCAGCATCTTTCCCACCACTGACATCAGGCTAACCGGTCTATAGTTCCCTGTTTTCTCTCTCCCTCCTTTCTTGAAAAGTGGGACAACATTAGCCACCCTCCAATCAGCAGGAACTGTTCCTGAATCTATAGAACATTGGAAAATGATTACCAATGCATCCATGATTTCTAGAGCCATCTCTTTAAGTACCCTGGGATGCAGACCATCAGGTCCGGGGACTTATCAGCCTTCAGACTCAACAGTCTATCCAACACTGTTTCTTGCTTAATATAAATTTCCTTCAGTTCAACCTTTATCCTAGTTCCTTTGGCCACTATTACATCTGGGAGATTGTTTGTGTCTTCCCTAGTGAAGACAGATCCAAAGTACCTGTTCAACTCATCTGCCATTTCCTTGTTCCCCATAATAAATTCACCTGTTTCTGTCTTCAGTGGCCCAATTTTGGACTTAACTATTTTTTTGCTATTCACATAGCTAGAGAAGCTTTTACTATCCTCCTTTATATTCTTGGCTAGTTTACCTTCATACCTCATTTTTTCTTGGCGTATTACCTTTTTTGTTATCTTCTGTTGCTCTTTAAAAGCTTCCCAGTCCTCCGATTTCCCGCTCATCTTTGCTATGTTATACTTCTTCTCTTTTATTTTTATACTGCCCTTTACTTCCCTCGTCAGCCAAGGCCGCCCCTTACTCTTCTTAGGATCTTTCTTCCTCTTTGGGATGAACTGATCCTGCACCTTCTGCATTATTCGCAGAAATACCTGCCATTGTTGTTCCACTGTCTTCCCTGCTAGGGTATTGTTCCATTGAACTTTGGCCAGCTCTTCCCTCATAGCTCCATAGTTCCCTTTGTTCAACTGCAATACTGACACATTCGATTTTCCCTTCTCCTTCTCAAATTGTAGGTTAAAACATATCATATTATGGTCACTACCTCCTAATGGTTCCTTTACCTCGAGGTCCCTGATCAAATCTGGTTCATTGCACAACACTAAATCTAGAATTGCCTTCTCCCTGGTAGGCTCCAGTACCAGCTGTTCTAAGAATCCATCTCGGAGGCACTCCACCAACTCCCTTTCTTGGGGTCCAGTACCATTCTGATTCTCCCAGTCTACCCTCATGTTGAAATCCCCCATGACAACTGTATCATTACCTTTGTGACGTGCCAATTTTAACTCTTCATTCAACTTATACCCTACATCCAGACTGCTGTTTGGGGGCCTGTAGATAACTCCCATTAGGGTCTTTCTACTCTTAGAATTTCTCAGTTCTATCCATACTGACTCTACATCCCCTGATTCTCTGGTCCCCCCCTCGCAAGGGACTGAATATCACTCCTCATCAACAGAGCCACCCCACCCCCTCTGCCAGTCAGTCTGTCCTTTCGATAAGATGTATATCCTTGAATATTCATTTCCCTGGCCCTGTCCGCTTGAAGCCATGTCTCTGTTATTCCCACAACATCGTACTTGCCAGTTTCCAACTGAGTCTCAAGCTCATCTACTTTATTCCTTATACTTCATGCATTCATATATAATACTTTTAATTTGTTACTCCCCTCTCCTTTCATATCAATTCCTATTTCACTTGGCCAAGAAAGATCTAGCATGGATAAAGCGGTTGACTGATTGGCAGGAGGCAAAAAGTGGGAATGAAGGGATCCTTCTCTGATTGGTTGCTGGTCAGTTCCACAGTGGTCTGTGTTGGGACCACTTCCTTTCATATAATATGTCAATGACTTGGATACGGAATTGATGGTTTCATTGCAAAGTTCGCAGATGATAAGTTAGGTGGAGGGGCAGGTAGTTTTTGAGTAAGTGGAGAGGCTACACAAGGACTTCAACAGATTAGGAGAATGGACATAGCAGTGGCAAATGGAATGCAGTTTTGGAAGTTTATGGTCATTCACTATGGTAGAAGAAATAGAAAGGTGGACCATTCTCTTAATGAAGAGAAAATTCAAAAATCTTTGGTGCAAACGGACTTGGGAGTCCTTGTGCAGGATTCCTTAGGGGTTAATTTGCAGATTGAGTGTGGTAAGGAAGGCAGATCTGTTGTTAATATTGATTTCAAGAGGACGAAAATATAAAAACAAGGATAAAATATTGAGATTTTCTAAAGCACTGGTGAACCATCACTTGAAGTAATTGTGAGCAGTTTTGGGCACCCTGTCTTAGAAAGGATGTGCTGACACTGGAGAGGGCTCAAAGGAAGTTCCTGAATATGATTCCAGGCTTGAATGGCTGGTCATATGAAGAGTGTTTAATGGACTGGACTTGTATTCACTGGACTTCAGAAGAATGAGGGGTGACCTGATTGAAACCTATCGAATGTTGAAAAGCCTTGATAGAGTGGACGTGGAGAGGATATTTCCTATGGTGGGAGAGTTCAGGACCAGAAGACACAGAATAGAGGGGTGTCCTTTTAGAATGGCCCTGAAGAGGAATTTCTTTCACTAGGGCTTGGTGAATCTATAGAATTCATTGCCACAGGCAGCTGGGGAGGCCAAATCTTTACATATATTTAAGGCAGAGGTTGATAAATTCTTGATTGGTCAGGGCATGTAGGAATATGGGTAGAAGGCAGGAGATTGGGGCTGAAAGGAAAATAGATCAGCCACGATGAAATGGCGGAGCAGACTCGTTTGGCCAAATGGCCTAATTCTGCTCCTATGTCTTATGGTCTTAATATGGTTTCCATTCATTCCCAGCAGCAAACCTAACTGTAATGATATTTGTCCCCCTTGGGTTCAGATGTAAACTGTTCTTTTTGTGTGCATCATACCTTCCCCAGAAGAGATGCCAGTGATTCAGAAATCTGAAACACTGCTCCCTGCACCAATTCCTCAGCCACACGTTCATTTGCCAACTCATCCTTTTCTTACCCTCACTGGCACATGGCACAGGCAGCAATCTAGCGATTACTACCCTGGATGTTCTGCTTTTCAGCTTTCAACCTCATTCCCGCTATTCTCTCTTCAGGAACTCCTCCCTTTTCCTACCTGTTGGTACTAATATGTACCATGACTTCCAGCTTCTCACTGTCCTCCTTTAGTATGCTGTGGATCCAATCTGAGACATTCCTGATCGTGGCACTTGGGAGGCAGCATGCCATCCAGGTGTCTCCTTCACATCCACAAAATCTCCTGTCACTACTGCACTCCTCTTCTCTCCCCTTGCCTTCTGAGCTACAGAGCCAGAATTATTGCTAAAGATACGATCACTGCAGCTTTCCCCCAGTAGGTCATTTCCCTCCCCCCACCCCAACAGTATACTAAGCAGTATTATTGAGGGAAACGGCCACAGGAATACTCTGCACTAGTTGCCCATTTCCTTTCCCTCTCCTGACAGTCAACTAGGTACTTGCTTCCAACTTGGGGGTGACTACCTCTCTGTAGGTCCTCCTTATTCTCCCCTATAAGCTGAAGGTTATTAAAAGGGTCACTAGGAAGCTGCAGCTTAATGCACTTCATAGAGATGTAGTTATCAGGGAGACTGGAGCTCTCTTGAGTTCCCACATCTCACACAACCCTGACCTATTCTCACCGCCATAGCTGATAGATGAAGAAAGGAAAAAAAAACTTAGTCAAAACTTATTTACAGCCTCTGTTTGCTCTTGCCAGAGTCTGTTGAGCCAAAACCTGATGACTCTAACGCTGTCCACTCATACAACAGTTGCACTGCTTGTACCTCACTTTCTTTTATTAGCCTTTGCCGAGTGCCTAATTGAACATTTTGGTTGCAGCCAAAAAGCCCTGAATGGCCTTAAGCTCTTTTTCAACTCGTGCAGCCTTAGTTAAACAAGCGACTGCTTGTGATGATTGCAGCCCAACAAAAAGTCCTGAAAGGCCCCTAGCTCATTTTAAACTTTTTTTTGGTTGAGTTTGTGCATTTGGAATAAGTTTTTGGGGTCTCCTATATAAGAAATTGCAGTCTGTATACTGATTGTTAGCATCTTAATAAAATCCACAATAATGGAGCAATATTTTTCAACATCCAGTGGATCACAGTAAAGCTTAGCGCCTGCAGCAATCATTTGATATTTTGATTGTAGATATTCAGCCAGCTGAGTAGTATGCTGGCACAGGAGTCTACGCTGCTGTTATATAGCTTCGGGGACCTGGGTCTGTGTTGAGATTTTGCACTCTCTCTGACCACCTCACAAAGATGTGCTAGTTAACTGACCACTTTAAATTACTCCTTAATGTGGAATGATTAAAAAATACTCAAAGAGGATTTAATAGGCATATCTGAAAGAGAATCAGCTGCAGAGGGAATCAGCTGAAATAAGGAGAAAGGGAAAGGCAATGGGATTGCTCTACTAAGAGATAGATAGATACTTTATTGATTCTCAAAGGAAATTACAGTGTCACTAGCATTGCAAGTGCACAGATATAAGTATTAGAAGTAGAAAGAATAAAAAAATAAGTTACCTCAAACAGGAGTGGGTCATCACTTCCCCAGTTATAGGTAAATAACCTCATATTGTGATCTTTGGAGCAGCGCAATTGTCTTAGTCTATTACAAAAAGTGCTCCTCTCTTCAGCCAAGGTGGCATGCTGAGGGTGAGAAATGAAAGACCTCCTTTGCTGTTAGTTTTGGTGTGGAAAATATGTTGGTAGTCACAAAACCTGCTTTGTCCAATTATGATGATGATCTTTTTGAGAGTTGTTGGAGTTGCAGTCGTTAGGCATTTGATTACTCCCCTGTCTTGTGCTTTGTAAATGGTGGGAAGGCATTGCGATGCCAAGAGGTTAGTCACCTTGTACAGACTAGCAAACTTCTAAGGTATTATAGGTCCATTGAATTGAGCATGATGGACGGTGATCTTTGTGTTTAGTCTCAAAACACTGTCTTTGAGATACTGTCTCAATAAGAATGGCCATTCACATTAAAGCTGCCACTGACAGATGTGTGCAGAACAAATAGACTGATGAGAATGAGGTTAAGTTGGTTTGCTCACTGCATGCCATGGGCAGCAGCTATATCCTTCAAAAGTGGCCAGACGACTCAGTGTTCAAGGTACTAAGCTGTTCTTTGTCATGGAACTGCACTGATCAACTGAGGGAGGACAGTTGGAGGAAGTCAAGAAAATGTTGCTATGAGACCTGGTGCCATGAGACTTCATAGGCTCTGACTCACCACTGTGGACTCCCAGGGCTGTTGCTTATTGCTGTTTACTACTGTGCAGCCTCCTCTTGTGGGTGTATTCTGCTGGTGGGATGTACTGAATAATTGCAATGAAGTGGTCTGAATTATTCTGAGATGCAGTTTTGTGAGTAAGTGGGCCAGACTGTAGCTGATCTTTTGGGCAATTTTCACAATTTAGACAGCAGCCCCTGATGTTGCTTGCAATACTTTGTAGGGCTAGTCCAGGAGAGACTGTCCTACGCCCAAATGCAGTTCTTCGGACAATTCTAGCTTTATCTGCATTTGCTACAATCTGGCTGTTATGGCTAGCTGGGCCATTTCAGATAAGAGAACAAGTAAGGATCAACCATATTCCTGTGCCTGGAGTACGATCCAAGCCTGTCCAGGTAAGAATAGCAATATTCATTTTCTGAAGGATTTTCATGAACTAGGTGCCTTTTTCCACACAGCCTGTAATTTATAGATTGTATAGAAATCCACTGTATTTATTTATTTGCCTGAACTTAAATTCTACAATTATAGAGGGCAGGAATGAATTTGGATCTGACAATGGTTAGTGTAAGTCTTTGAATGACTCATCAGCTAATTTCAGTGCTACCCCATCAAAAGGGTTTGGAAAGGACAATCAGATTTGAAGTTACAGCTACTGGAAAAGAATGAGCAGCTTGGGTATCACATCCCTAGAAATGATAAAGAAGTTCAGCAGAGTGGACAAGACAAACTTTTATCTTTTGTGGGCGAATCCAGAAATAAGTGTAATTATAAGAAAGCCACAAATGGATCAAAAATAAAGTTTGAGAGGAATTTATTTGGCAGTTGTGCAATAATTATTGAAGACCTCCAATGCAAATTAAAACAATGTCTAATGCGTACTAAAGGAGAATGGAAATTAATGAATTACTGATAAATTAAATGGACAAAGGAGAGCCAGTGGATGTAGTGTACCTGGACTTCCAGAAAGCTTTTGATAAAGTCCCACATAGGAGATTAGTGGGCAATATTAGGGCACATGGCATGGGGGCAAAGTACTGACATGGATTGAAAATTGGCTGGCTGACAGGAAAGAAAGACTAACGATTAACGGGTCCCTTTCGGAATGGCAGGCTGTGAACAGTGGGGTACTGCAAGGTTCGGTGCTGGGACCGCAGCTGTTTATAATATACATTAATGATTTAGATCAAGGGATTAAAAGTAACATTAGCAAATTTGCCGATGACACAAAGCTGGGTGGCAGTGTGAAAGGTTAGGAGGATGTTATGAGAATGCAGGGTGACTTGGACAGGTTGGGTGAGTGGGCAAATGTATGGCAGATGCAGTTTAATGTGGATAAATGTGAGGTTATCCACTTTGGTGGCAAGAACAGGAAGGCAGATTACTATCTAAATGGAGTTAAGTTAGGAAAAGGGGAAGTACAATGAGATTTAGGTGTTCTTGTACATCACTCAATGAAAGCAAGCATGCAGGTACAGCAGGGAGTGAAGAAAGCTAATGGCATACTGGCCTTTATAACAAGAGGAATTGAGTATAGGAGTAAAGTGGTCCTTCTGCAGCTGTACAGGGCCCTGGTGAGACCCCACCTGGAGTATTGTGTGCAGTTTTGGTCTCCAAATTTGAGGAAGGACATTCTTGCTATTGAGGGAATGCAGCGTAGGATCACAAGGTTAATTCCCAGAATGGCGGGACTGTCATATGTTGAAAGATTGGAGCGACTGGACTTGTATACACTGGAATTTAGAAGGATGAGAGGGGATCTGATTGAAACATATAAGATTATTAAGGGATTGGACACGCTGGAGGCAGGAAGCATGTTCCCACTGATGGGTGAGTCCAGAACTAGAGGCCACAGTTTAAGAATAAGGGGTAGGCCATTTAGAACAGAGATGCGGAAAAACTTTTTCACCCAGAGAGTGGTGGATATGTGGAATGCTCTGCCCCAGAAGGCAGTGGAGGCCAAGTCTCTGGATGCATTCAAGAGAAAGTTAGATAGAGCTCTTATAGATAGCAGGGTCAAGGGATATGGGGAGAGGGCAGGAACAGGGTATTGATTGTGTATGATCAGCCATGATCACAGTGAATGGTGGTGCTGACTAGAAGGGCCGAAGGCCTACTCCTGCACCTATTGTCTATTGTCTAAATTAGGAAGAATGATTTGATTGAGAAAAAGATGCATGGAGTATTATCACCAGAATAGTTATGTTGTATCAAGTGACCTATTTTATTGTGCTGAAGATTCACTGTGGTTACGGGCACTGTGGATCTGCTTCACATAAATATGCTTGTGCTTTGTGGTTCAATATTTTTGGAAATAGAACTGAAAAAACAGATTACTATATCACAGTAAAAGGATAAAAATCTTATGGTAAGATCCACTAAGTGAAACACTAAAAAAATTACTGTCAGTTTAAGAAGTGTCTTTTTTTTCTAAAGGCTTTCACTTGTCAATTTTGAAATATTTTAAAAAAGCAGATTTTGGTAATCATCTTTTTTCAAGAAGTGATTTGTATTGCTTTATATCTGGGGGTGGAAAATTTTAATGTTGCCATAGCTGCCTGTTACTGACTTTAAAGCCTTTGATGAGATTGCAAAGCCTCCAGCTGTCATCACCCCCTTTGGAGGAGGAGTTTTGTAGCCCCCACACACCTTCACCGGTATTTCTGTAAGTGGGCTGTGCCTCAACTTTAAGCTGAGATGAGCCTTGCCATTTGGGGAGAGCCCACATGCCAACCCACACAGGATCAACCAGATTGTTCAGTAACAATTGCCTACCTTTTGGGAAGAGAGTTCTTTTTACAAAGGGGATCCCCTGTGAAACATGGATAAAGTGGACAATATTTTACTCTGATCTCAACCCAGAGACAGCAGATGATTTATCTTAGTTTTAATTGTTATATGCTTATATAAGGAATTTAAACCCAATCTTTATTTCCATGAAATGTGTTTCAAAGTTGTTTAATTCTGCCTGCAATTTTTCAAAGCTGACCAGGTTGAAGGCCCTTATCTAGAAAATTGTCAATTGAGCCATGTCCGAATCTGAGTCCTTTAAATTAGGAAATAATTTGATGTAATAGGTGATGATAACTATTTCAATTTATGGCACATCCAAAAAATGCTGGTGAAGGGGCTGAAATTAAGATATTTGCTAAATAAATCAAGTAAGGAATTCATAGTTCTTTTTATTTAGTAGCTGCAATGTAAAATTGTTATCACTTGATATTAAAGCAAAATTTATTAATTCAATACATGAGGGAACCAAAGAATTAAAACCATAAGACATAGGTGCAGAATTAGGCCTCTCGACCCATTGAGTCTGATCTACCAGTCCATCATGGTTGATTTATTTTATCTCTCATCCCCTTTACTAAAGTGGAAGGAAAGTGAGATAAGAAAAGACTCAGTGGAGCATGAATACTGACCAGTTGGCAGAAACCAATTGGACAGCCTTGGCAGTTGTAATGTAATTTTGCATAATTCAAAATAAAGCGCATATGAGGCAATACTTAATTTGTCACTGAGTGAACAAGGACTTAGTTCATACTTCATATTTGAGTCTCAAACATAAGGAAAGTAAGTTTGTAAAAGAATCATGAAGATCAGATAAATATTTTTCAAATATTCATACAAATCAATTAATAAAACCTCAGGTTTGGTTTTTTACTCTGTGCTGTTGGGGTTGATAATAGATTGGGAAGGTGTATTAACTCTCCTTTAGGTCTTTGTGGCCTATTAATGAATAATCATTGCTCTTGGCACTTACCTCAGCTCGGAGTTAATGTATCCAAGGGAGGTGATTATAAAAATACTGTAAAGAATTCATTAATATATTGTCTTTCCTCATTGAAAAAGATGTACATTGGTAATATATTGACCACTGTAAGGAAGGAAATGCTTGATGAATTAGTACAAGGCAAATTGCATTATAAATTGCATTGTTAAATAATCTTTTTGAAACAATTTGGTGGAGGAACTCAGCAGGTCAGGCAGCATCAGTTGAGACCCTTCATCCAGCATGAGAAATAATCCCACAGTTTCTCTAAGATGTTGTGCCATACAATTTCTTCTGCTCACCCGAGAGTTCATACATTCCCTTGATTTATGGTTTCAGCTGAAGTATGGCTTCTCTGAAGCGCAGGAATCCCTTTAGAATCATAGAAGAATATAGCTGGAAACAGGCTCTTCAGCCCAACTACACCATGCTGACCACAGCATCTTCCCCACCAATCCCAGTTGCCTGTATTTTGGCTCTTAACCCTTCAAACAAATGCCTCTTAAATATAGCAATTGTTCTTCTTTTGACAGCTTTTTCCAGGTACTCAGTACCCTCTGTGTGAAGAAGGTACCTCTCAGGTTTTCTTTAAATCTCTCCCCTCTTATTTTGTATCAATGCCCTCTAGTTTTGAACTGTCCAACCCTGGGGAAAAGACCATGACCTTCCTCCTCCTGCATACCATTCATGGTTTTATGAACCTCTGTGAGGTCACATTTCATTCTCCTATACTCCAAGGAATAAACATCTAGCATGACCAAGCTCCCCTTTATTTCAGGCTCTCCAGTCCAGGCATCATCATCATAAATCTCTTTTGCATCCTATCCAGTATATTAATCTTGAAGTACTTTAAGAGTGAGGTGACAAGTTCATTTTGTAAACATTGCTTTTAGTATTTGAAGAAAAAATGTCATGAGATTTTCACTTGTGTTACAAGAAAATATCAATAGACTTAAACATTACTAATGTGTCATTAGAATAATCAAAAACTGAATGAGCCTTTTCATAATGCCATCCTGATTTGGGGTATCACCAAGCATGGCTGGCATTCATTGCCTGTTCTTAGCACTTGTGATTTGAATGTTTTTGGCGTTAAGTGAGGAAAATACTTGACCATTAAGATTCAAACTCTTACCCCTCCCCCTCCTCTCCCCCTCTCTCCATCTCCCTTCCCCCCCTCGTTTGATGTTCGCTTACAGCATATTATGAACATCCACTTTCTTGATCTTCTATGACTCTCTTGCAGTGAACTCAAAGACAGTATCACACAAACACTGGCCTTAGTAACAAAACCCTATAGTGATCTTCTGCTTTTGCTTCTTTTACTTCATGTTGGTATTTAAATCATCTGGCTAATAGCTTCTGTGCTTCAGGTCTTGAGGCAAATTGGAACCCAAATAGTGTTACCACGTATCTCTTGGAAGAAGCATTGAACATGAGGAATACAGAAGTCTCCATTTCAGATACATTCTGTGCTCATTATAAAGTTGTAATCCACATAAATAAATTTTGCTTCATTCGTTGAAGGACGTGGATTTCAACAGTAAGCTTCCTTTCTAGTATCTGACCTACTTTTCCTTCTCCACCATTTTTCACCAAGTTGCCATCTTAATGGATTCCTGCTGTCAGTGCCACAGAGTATAAAAGGGGACTGTGATGGAGGCATTAAGGATCATTGGCTGAAAAATACGATTCTTTAAATATGACTATGTCATGCTGTACTTTAGTAGTCTGAGGGAGAACTCTCCCGTTTTTTTTGCTTGGTTTTTTTATGAGGAGAACATGACAAGTCTGACTGCTGGGTGTAGCTCTGTCAGGTGTGGCACCCCAGGCACTGGCAAGAGTTCTTTTTTGTTTTATTCATATGTTGTAGTCTACCAAGCAGCTGCAAAATTGACATTACATATAGAAAGTACTGACAGATTTCCTGCATTGAGGCTGTTACAGAACCAGATATCCTGATACAGCAATCAATGGTCACCATAATTGTCTCCAAGCTTTTATGTTGTAGTTGTCTTGTGTCACACGTTATAATTTTACGAGCAGATCCCTTTTGCAATAGGAATTTCTATCTCTCTCATAATGCATAATACTGCACTGGAATCTGATGCATGTGGATTTTCACCTGCCTATTCAAATCAGAAAGCTGGTAAATTTGGAAATACTATAGTAATTTCTACTATAAAATGTTAAAACAGTCACTTACTTCCAGTTTTCCTGTATGTGACTGGACCCTATTGTTCTCATCTCAATGGGAAAATTGTTAGAATCAATAATTGATGAAAATTGTCCACTAAAAGCTTAGCATCAACTTGAACTGATCAGACAAGTCAATTTTTCCTTCCTTTTTCCTTTTCCTTTTTTTTAATATTTAAAGAGGAAAAATAGGTAACTAAAGCTAACAAAAAAAAGTGAATCATTCCATCTGGGCACCAAACTAATAATCCATAATGTATTCTGTAGAAACAGTCTTCTTTTTAATATGTTCCATGTCTTTGCATGAGCAACTCCAGGGAAGATTTGTTAGTATTACATGATTTGGTCTGTTTTTGCAGTTTTTATTTTTCCACACAAAACAGAAAATTTAACATGATTGTAAAATCCATTTGAATTATTTAATTATAAAATTCAGAACAACAAATTCTCAACCAGCTGCTGATAAAGCAAAAAGAGTAATTATTCTTTTAATTTTCTAATTTAACCCAGAAGTCCTACACTATGTTTCTAGTTCTGTCTGAGAGGCTAGTGATTAGATATGTGACCTACTTCTAGTGTCTGTAGATGTGACTGAGTTGGCAGATAGAAACAACAGTTAAACAGACTGAAATCAAAGCTTCACAAACAAGAGAAAATCTTCAGATGCTGGAAATCTGAGCAACACACTCAGGAGTGTGTGAAGGAAGAGAAGTGGGTGCAGTTACTATTACAAGAGAGTGCTCAAAAAACTGAAAGACCTAAAGGTACATAAGTCACCCGGATCAGATGCACCCTAGGATTCTGAAAGGGGTAGCATTGGAGATTATGGTGGCATTTAGAAATGATATTTCAAAAATCATTGGACTCTGGCATGGTGCTGGAGGACTGGAAAATTGCAAATGTCACTCCACTCTTTAAGAAAGGAGGAAGGCAACAGAAAGGAAATTATAGACCAGTCAGCCTGACCTCAGTGTTGGGAAGACGTTAGAGTCAATTGTTAAGGATGAGGTGGTTGAGTACTTGGTGACACAGGACAAGATAGTACAAAGTCTGCATGGTTTCCTTTAGGGAAAATCCTGCCTGATGAACCTGTTGGAATTCTTTGAGGAGATTACAAGTAGGACAGATAAAGGGGATGGAGTGGATGCTATATATTTGGACTAAAGAAGGCATTTGACAAGGTGCCTCACATGAGGCTGCTTATCAAGTTAAGAGCCCATGGTAGTACAGGAATCATTGGCTGATTGGTAGGAGGTGGTGAGTGGGAATAAAAGGATCCTTTTCTGGTTGGCTGCCAGTGAATAGTGTTTTTTTTGCAGGGGTCACTTTTTTGTTGGGATCACTTCTTTTTATGCTGTATATAAATGATTTAGATGATGGAAAAGATGGCTTTGTTGCCAATTTTGCGGATAATACGAAGATTTGTGGAGGGGCAGAAGTGTTGAGGAAATGGGTAGGATGCAGAAGGACTTAGACAGATTAGGAGTATGGGCAACAAAGTGGCAAATGAAATACAATGTTGGAAAATGCATGGTTGTGCACTTTAGTAGTAGAAATAAATGTGCAGACTATTTTCTAAATGGGAAGAAAATCCAAAAATCTGAGATGCCAAGGGACTTGGGAGTCCTTGTTCAGAAAACCCTAAAGGTTAACTTGCAGGTTGAGTTGGTGGTGAGGAAGGCAAATGCCATGTCAGCATTCATTTCAAGAGGTCTAGAATACAAGAGCAAGGATGTGATGCTGAGGCTTTATAAGCCACTGGTGAGGTCTCACCTTGAGTATTGTGAACAGTTTTGGGCCCCTCATCTTCGAAAAAATGTGCTGGCATTGAAGAGGGTTCAGAGGAGGTTCACAAGGATGATTCCAGGAATGAAAGGGTTATCATACGAGGAACATTTGATGGCTCTGGGTCTGTACTCAGTGGAATTCAGATGGATGAGGGGGGATCTCATTGAAACCTTTTGAATGTTTAAAGTCCTAGACAGAGTAGATGTGGAAAGGATGTTTTCCATGGTGGGAGAGTTGAGGACAAGAGGGACAGCCTCAACACTCTTTCAAAACAGAAATGCAGAGAAATCTCTTTGGCCAAAGGGTGGTAAATTTATTGCTACATGCCGCTGTGGAGGCCAAGTTGTTGGGTGTATTTAAGGCAGAGGACGATAGGTTTTTTGATTAGATATGGCATCAAAGGTTACGGGGAGAAGGTCGGGAACTGGGGTTGAGGAGGAGAAGGAAAAAGGATCAGCTGTGATTGAATGGCGGACCAGTCTTGACCAGTCTTGATGGCCTAATTCTGCTCCATGTCTTAAGGTCTTAAAATGCTGGAGGAACTCAGCAGGCCAGGCAGCGTCTAGGAAAAGATTACAGTCGATATTTCGGGCTGAAATCAAAGCTTTCTTCTTTTGTTCAGCTTTTCAACAATACAAGTGTGACTTACAGATTAATCTTGAAGTATATCTTGGTACGTACAATATAAGTATAAAAATATTGTTATAGAATTCAATCAGAAAACATTTTTCCCTATTTCAGAATATCTTTGATAATCTTGTTAACTGGTTTTGAATACTGATAATAGATATGAGAAAGGAGCTACTGATAAACAGACTAAAATATTTCACACAGATCGAGGTCAGGATATGTGATATACTCTGTAATAGGATGTAGCTAATTTTAACAGTTTGGCCTCACTAATAGGACTGGTGGGCTCTTACAGACTGTAAAGAGAGGGGGCAGTGTACCTGGCTCTTGGGTGGGATTTTGGGTTGACATGTAAATTAATCCTTTAAAGGCACAGTGCATTCACATCCTGATGCAGGGTTTTGATCTGAGACATGGACAATTCCTTTTTTCTCTCAGATGCTGCTTAGCTCACTGAGTTCCTTCAGCAGATCTTTTGTTGCTTTAGATTCCAGCATCTCATGTGTCTGCTTTCACTTTTGTCATTGTTGCAAAGAGCTGTTTCTTTCATATCACTGGAAATGCTCTTCAACCAACAATCTCCCTGTTGGTAATGTGATTGCTGATGGATATGGGGAATACTTTACAGTTTGAAGTTCAATATGTATTTATTATTGAAGTACATACATGTCACTATATACAACCCTGTGGGCATATCCAATAAATCTAACAACCATGATAGAATCGATGAAAGACTGCACTGAACAGGGAGCACAACCGATGTGCAAAATACCACAAGCTGAAAATACAAAAGGGGAATTAAAATAAATAAGCAATAAATATTGAGAATATGAGATGAAGTGTCATTGAAAGTGAGTCCATAGGTTGTGGGAACAATTCAGTGGTGGGGTAAGTGAATTTGAGTGGTTATCCCGTCTGATTCAAGAGCCTGATAGTTGAGGGGTAATACTATTCCTGAATCTGGTGGTGTTGGGTCCTGAGGCTCCTGTATTTTCTTCCTGATGGCAAAAGTGAGAAGAGAGCATATCGTGGGTGTTGGGGGTCCCTGATGATTAATGCTGCTTTCCTGTAATGACAATATGCTCAAAGATGAGGACGGCTTTGCCTATGATGGACAGGAATCGTGCATCTAACGTGCCCAGTTTTCTGTTCATTATGTCTTTCAACTGTTCAGGGAGGAAGTAAGTATGTGCTCAGTGACCACTTTATTATGCAGCTCTGGTCCCTAATGATGTGACCACTGAGTTTATGTTCGTAGTCTTCTGCTGTTGTAGTCCATCCACTTCAAGCTTTGATGTGCATCCAGAGTTTCTCTTCAGCACGCTGCTGTTGTAACATGTGGTTGTTTGAGTTCTAACAGATACAAGTGCTAAAGTGGTTCACTGCAGTATTTTTAGCAGCAGTCATTGGAGTCAGGCCCCAAGCTGCAAAGTCGCTTTTTCAGCTACCGGAGGAGAGGCTTCTGAGCCATTGTTCTCTACCAGGGGCGGTGTGAAGTAGTTGTGGTTACTGAAGGTTTAAAATGGACTGAGGGATCTGGACTATATACTGTAGATATATATTTGTCTGGTTGTGTTTTGTATATGTGAAGACTGGGCCTTAAAGCCATGAATTTGCCTAGTGAGAGTTGGGCATCAGGGTGAGGACTGGGCGTCAAAGCCACAGTGTGGCCTAGCGGGTATTGGGGGCCAGTTAACAGATGATATCGGTGGGCTGGGGGGGATCTGGACTATATATAGACTCTTATTATGTGATTGTGATCTTGTGTGTGCTTACTGTGTGTGACTGTTGGCGATGTGTCTTTGCGCCTTGACTCCAAAGTAACGAAGTCCTGTTTGGCTGAGTATTTATATATGGTTAAATGATAACTAAACTTGAATTGAAATACTGTTGCCTTCCTAACAGCTTGAACTAGTTTGGCTATCCTCCTCTGATCACTGTCATTCAGAAGACATTTTCATCCACAGAACTGCTGAATCATTCTCTGTAAGCTTTTGAGACTGTTGTGCATGAAAATCCCAGGAGATCAACTGTTTCTGAGATACTCAACCCACCTGTCTTGCACCAACAATCACTCCATGCTCAAAGTCTGTTGTATCACATTTCTTCCCCATTCTAGTTTTGGTCTGAACAACATCTGAACTCCTTGACTATGTCTGCAAGCTTTTGTGCACTGAGTTGCTGCCACATGATTGACTGATTAGATATTTGCATTAACACACTTATGTACAGGGGTACCTAATAAAGTGGACACTGAGGAGATACTCCTCTTGTACTATTGGAGTGCCAGATGTACTTGTATCTGACGAGCTGTATCTGCTGGGATTGAAATGGTCAAACAAAATTTGACACTAAGACTAGCCGATATTGTTGTTTCTGACCAATAATTTTGTAAAAGCAGAGATTTTATGAAGTATCCTGAAGATGATTGAAAGTAGAAATGTCTGTGGAGTCACTTCAAACTGGTCCACAAAGAAATATTTTTCCTTCACAAAAAGCTGAAAAATTTTAGACCAAAATTCAAAAATGAATTGAATTTAAAGTAGGATTTAAGGGCAATTTGAGATGATGGCCAATTTAGTTTATTATAAGACTATAAGTCATAGAAGCAGAATTAGGCCATTCAGCCTATTGAATCTTCTCTACCATGATCATGGCTGATCCCGGATCCCACTCAACCCCATATACCTGCCTTCTTGCCATAACCTTTTGATGCCCTGACCAGTCAGGAAACTATTCACAGCTGTTTGTGGCAGAGCATTACACAGATTCACTACTCTTTAGCTAAAATTCCTCCTTAAATCTCTTCTAAAGGGTTACCTCTTAATTTTGAGGCTGTGTCCTCTAGTTCTGGACACCCCTCCATAGGAAACAGCCTCTCCATAGCCACCTTATCTGGTCCTTTCAAGATTTGGTAGGTTTCAATGAGATCCCTCCTCATTCTTCTAAATTCCAGTGAGTACAGGCCCAAAGTCCTCCTCCTTATATGTTAACCCCCTCTTTCCTGGAATAATCTTCGTGAACCTCCTTTGACTCGTTCAAATGACAACACATTCTTTTTGAGATATTAAAACTGTTGACAATACTCAAGTGCAGTCTAACCGGGGATTATAAATCCTCAGCGTTATGTCCTTGTTTTTATATTCTATTCCCCTTGAAATTAATGCCAACATTGCATTTCCCTTTTTTACCACAACTCAACCTGTGAAGTAACCTTCTGGGCACCTCTGATGTTTGAATTTTCTCCTCATTTAGATAATAGTCTGCACTTTGTTCCTTTTCCCAAAATGTATTATTATACATTTCCCAACACTGCATTCCATCTGCTGTCTTTTTGCCCATTTGTCTCAGTCAAGTCAAATCACTCTTTATTGTCATTTCGACCATAGCTGCTGGTACAGTACACAGTAAAAATGAGACAACGTTTTTCAGGACCATGGTGCTACATGAAACAGTCCAAAAACTGCACTAAACTACATGAAAACAACACAGAAAAAACTACACTAGACTAGGATCCAGACTGACTGAGGTCTCCTAGTCAGGAAGTCTAGGATCCAGTTGCAGAGGGAGGTGTTCAGGCCCAGTAGGCTCAGCTTTCCAATCAGTTTCTGAGGGATGATTGTGTTGAATGCTGAACTGGAGTCTATGAACAGCATTCGAATGTACGTGTCTTTTTTGTCCAGGTGGGTTAGCGCCAGGTGGAGGGTGATGACAATGGCGTTGTCCATTGAGTGGTTGGGACAATATGCAAACTGCAGGGGGTCTAGTGAGGGGGGCAGCAAGGTCTTAATGTGCCTCATGACGAGCCTCTCGAAACACTTCATGATGATGGATGAGAGTGTAGTCATTGAAGCAGGACACTGAAGACTTCTTCGGCAATGGGACGATGGTGGCAGCCTTGAAGCACGTTGGGACGGTGACGTCGCTTGGGGAGATGTTGAAGATGTCAGTGAGAACATCTGCTAGCTGGTGTGCACATCCTCTAAGCATTCCACCAGGAATATTGTCTGGTCCAGCAGACTTCTGTGAGTTCACCCTGCACAGGCTTGTTCTCACATCGGCCACGGTGAATCACAGCACCTGGTCATTTGGAGGAGGTGTAGACTTTCTCGCCGCCATGTCATTTTCCACCTCAAAATGAGCGTAGAAGTTATTCAGCGCATCTGGGAGGGAGGCATCACCCGCACAGTCAGGTGATGTTGTCCTGTAGTTGGTGATGTCCTGCTGGAATCGCATTGCTTTCTCAGAACTACCTACCCTTCCATCTATCTTCATATCATCTGCAAACTTTGCCACAAAGCTATCAATTCCATTATCTAAATCATTGACAAAAAATGTGAAAAGTAGCAGTCCCAATGAGGAACAGCACTAGTCACAGGCAGCCAACCAAAAAAGGCCACCTTTATTCCCAGTCGCTGCCTCCTGCCTGTCAGCCATTTCTTTAGCCATACAGTATCTTTCCGATGAAACTCTGGTTTCCTTGGCTGTGCAAGTCTAGGGAAGACAACCTCCAGCCCCACCAAACTCATGGGACTGAGATGTGCAAGCACTCCCCCTCCCCTGTTTGTGTGGATGCTGTGTAATTCTCTACCCTGTCACAAATTAATGCCACGAAATAACAGACAGTACACTGCATATGATTAAAGGAATTATATTCAGGAATCCAACTAAAGTGTTAGTAAAGAATAACAAAAAAAAGGGCCCATTCTGATTAAATAGTCAAAAATACACAAGTTGAAGCTCATCTTGAACTTCTCTGTCACTCACGTGCTGGACCCACAGTCAATGTGAAAGCACACATCACCTTCCGAATGTTGCTCTCAATCCACCTCAAACAAACGGGTCTCCCCAGCGTTTTTTCTCTTCATCTCCTCTTGAACAATATCCCAAGACCAACTTTATTGTCCCTCACCAAGAAAACCTTCCCGCTAATGGGATGGCACACATTCCACATCTTCCCTTATCTTCAACAATAACCCAAACAGGCTGAAAGCAGAACAAACAGTTCTTACATAGCTGCTAAATGAAATACCTACAACATAACAGTAAAGGTGTGAACCAGGGCACTACACCTGTAATCCCATGGGATTTTATCTTGTTAAGCAGCCTCATGGATGACAGTTTATCAAATGCCTTCTGAAAATCCAAGTACTGTCTCTCCTTTGTCGATCTTGTTTGTTACTTCCTTGAAGAACTCTAACAGATTTGTCAGGCAAGATTCCCCTTTACAGAAACTATGCAGACTTTGATTTATTTTATCTTTAGACTCCAAGTACCTTGAAACCTCATCCTTAATAATAGACCCCAACACTTTCCCAACCACTGAGGTTAGGCTAACTGGCCTATAATTTCCTTTCTTTTGTTTTACTCCCTTCTTAAAGAGTGGAATGTCATTTCCAATTTTCCTGTCCTCTGGAAGGATGCTAGAATCAAATGATTCTTGAAAGATCATAACCAATGCATCTGCTATCTCTTCAGCAACCTCTTTCAGAACTTGGGGATGTAGTCCATCTGGTTCAGGTGACTTGTCCACCTTAAGACCTTTCAGTTTGCCTAGAACTTTTTTTTCTCTGTAATAGCAATGGCACTCTCTCCTGCTCCCTGACACTAATGGTCCTTTGGCACACTGCTAGTGTCTTCCACTGTGAAGACATGCAAAGTACTTAAGTTCATCCACCATTTCTTTGTCCCCAATTACTACCTCACCAGCACCATTTTCTAGCAGTCCAGTATCAACTCTCATCTCTCTTTTACTCTTTATATAACTGAACAAACCTTTACTATCCTCAGTTGGCTAGTTTACCCTCACATTTAATCTTTTCCTTTCTTATGGTTTTTTTTTTGTTGCCTTTGGTTGGATTTTAAAAACTTCCCCAGGGTTACCTGCTGGTCCCCATGTTATGGTATGGCTGATTCCATCCAGGGTACATGTAACCATACATACACCACCTTAATGCTCTGGGTAGTGCAGTAAGAGGTGCATCACAGAGCTGAAAGATTATCGCCTTACCCTGTATGGTATGGCCAGGCTTTTCTGGGACTTGACAGGAGATGTTGTGATGTGTTGGAGATGCTGGCCAACGAGACAACTGCAGTACTCAACCATCCAGAAGATGCTCTGATCAGCTGAAATGATGGCTACTCGGATGGTGGCCAAGCAAAACTAGATGGTCATGGAGAAAGGTGGCACCTATGTTGTGATTGGTCAAGTGTGCTGCACTTACATGCCTGATGAGTCTGGGAACATTCCTCACCTGGCTGATCATACCCAGCAGTCAGTAAATAAGATCAGAAAAGTGGGGGGCCAGCTCCATAGCTACCATACTTCAGGGGGAGGGAGAGTTTGTGGTATTGGGAAGATGATGAACTGTGGCATTACACTGGGTGAGTTGGTAATTCTAGATATGATATTTTTGTGTGTAGTACCTTGTTGGAAAGGAGAGGAGAGAGAGGTACCGCTTCTACCTCTTCCAACAATTCTGAGTGAGGCACCGAGAGATCTGTATTTACTGACAATTACCTTTATTGTTCAAACTAACAAATATGTGAATTTATACACTAAATACCTTGTACGCACACCTGCTAAGTACCCCTGACTCTCCTGGATAGTCAAAGAATAGCAAAGGTATTACCCGGGCGGAGGAATTTATGCTAACCGGGCCCTCCTTGTTCCTCGTGGTCCCGACTCACTCTCCATGTGTTCATGCAGGGTTCTTCTCGCTTGTGTCTGCGATGGTTATTCTTCGAAGTTACCGCCACCGGCGCACACAAAGCATCCACTTTTATATCCATTGCTTATCAATTCAAATGTTGCATTCCCGTGTCATTGGCCACAGGTCATGTGTCCGGCCTTTAACACCTGGTCATTGGCTCTGGTCCAAGCCAGCATCCATCTATTATCCTCTTTCCATCAAGGGACAGTTGCTGACTCATGGCTTTTTGTTCTCAGTCAGCAATGAGCTTGAATCACCTCAGGTATTCACAAGTCTGCATGTTATAGCCAACCAAAGAACACCTCACAAACAACTCCTTATTTGGAAATGACCTCCAGTCCAGCAGATTACCTGGTCTTTGTGTCTTCTTTAAAACACTAATGAAATCCAGCATGTCAAGCTCACAAAATGGAGAATTGAGTGTCTTCACAAATGGCAGCCTCCATCCCCCAAGCACACGGCAAGAACAAAAACTGTTTCCATTGTCATTGATTCATTTGAATTCACTGATTTGAAGATTGTCATTCTTTCTGGCCAACAACCTGTATAGTGGGATGTCCATGGGGGATACACTAGCCTGCACCCCGAGTGTCATGGTGATACGTTTTTCAAGGGGTGGCATATTTCAATGAGTGTCAATCATACCTGTGCATCCAAAGCTGTTCCCCTGTGCTAGCTAGGGATTGGCCTGATTGTGAAGCTTTGCACCGGCTGATGACATATTGGCACTGGTAGAGTATAAATCTGGCGTGCTGAAAACATCCAGCCTCTTTTTCCTCTTTTGCGTTGGGGGCTTACTGAAGTTGTGACTGGTGCTGCCGGGAACAGTGGAGGTCTGTTGCAGTGAGAAAGGGCCCAAGTGCACACTTTAGGCAAGTATTTGTAACTGGGTGTAGCTTGAAGGTTTTACTGAATGTTTAGTGTTGGTCTTGTCCTGTAAATAAATAATTAACTTACTTACCAGAAGTGAGTGTCTTTGGTCCCCACTCACTGAACTCAGACCTGATTTCACTCCACAGCTTTTAGAATATGAGTTCTTGAAGTTTGACATTAATAATATTTTCATATTTAATGTATGCTGAACTGTATTATAACAGAGGGTCTCGTAAATGTTTTTCATCCAAACATCGTTTAAAAGGTATAATCATTCAATGAAATACCATGTAACAACAATGTTACCTTTATTTCTATAACTGTTCAAACTACAGTGTTATTCTATATATTTCTCAGTATTTTCACAAATGCAATCTAAATTTTTATTTTTTTAATTTTGAACAGCTCTGCTTGGTTCTTGTTTTGCTTTAATTTATGTTGGCATGTTAAGAACAGATAATCCAAATACTTGTAGCTTGTTCAGGAACACTCAAAAAAAGCACACAAAGTGACTTGCAATACAATTTTAAATAGACTTTTTCTGTTATGAACTTGACATTAAAAGGTATAAGAATATACATTCAATCGTTCACTACTCTTTGGTAATTTGGTTTATTGTTGTCAAATGTACTGAGGTACAGTCGAAAAAATGGCCTTCTTTACCATTTGTACAAATCAATTCATTACAACAGTGCATTAAGGTTGTACTAGGGAACCATTCAGTAGTCTTATAACAGTGTGACAGATGCTGTCCTTGAGCCTGGTGGTATGTGATTTCAGGCCTTTGTATCTTCTGCCCAATGGGAAGGGTAAGAAGAGAGAATGTGAGGATGGGTGGGGTTTTTGAATATGTTGGCTGCTTTACTGAGTCAGTGAGAAATGTAGACAGAGTCCCCAGAGTGGTTTCAATGATGTGCTGAGAGTCCATACCTCTCTGCAGTTTCTTGCTGTCATGGGCAGAGCAGTTGCCATACCAAACCATAATGGAACCAGATAGGATGTTTTCTATGGTGCATCTATAAAAACTGATGAGGGTCAGAGGGAACACGTCTAATTTCTTTAGCCTCTGGAGGAAGTAGAACTTCCTTGGATGTGGTATCAACATGTATGGACCAGGTTAGGTTATTGGTGATGTCCACTCAAAGGAAATTGAAGCTCCCAACCTTATTGACCTCAGCACCGTTGATGTAAATAGGAACATATGCACTGCCCCCCACTTCCTAAGGTCAACGACCAGCCCTTTTGATTTGCTGATATTGAGGGAAAGGCTGTTGTTATGACACCATGTCACTGGGCACTCTCTCTTTCCTGTAGCAGTCTCAAATTGACGAGGCATGCTTGAATAGTTTTTCATAGTCTATATTTCTCTTAAAATTTGCAAAGGAAAGATAGCTCAGGTCTATTTTTCTCTGATCCTATTAGTTATTTACTTCAATTATTTAAAACTAAAGCAAGAACAGGCCTGTTCTCATTCTTCAGTGCAGTTGAACTAACTTCAATCATAGGTAGTTGCAATAGAGATATTGAGTGGAATTTATTCAAGTATTTGAAATAATCTTGTTTTCCTAATTATTTTAATTCACTTGCTTCAGTCGACCAGTTAAAACTATTCACCTCATTGGAAATTACTGAGGCTAAAACCAATCATTTAATTTCATTCCAAAAGCAGCAGTTAATGTACTCTGAACCAAACAGAATCAAGTTGAGGAAAACCAAATCAGTCCAAACTAACTCAGGCATGATGAGACACATGGGAGGAATGGAGACAAAATTTCATCTCTTTTAGTGTAAGGAGTATTGTTGCTATGACAGAGAGACATGGTTGAAAGATGAGAAGGACTGGCAAATCAACATTCCAGGCTGTAGAATCTTTAGGCTTCACAGGCCATCTGGGGTGGGGTAGAGGAATATGTAGAATTGAATTGAATTGACTTTATTATTTCTTACAGCCTTCATATACATGAGGAATAAAATTCTTTATGTTTTGTCTCCGTCTAAATGTGCAATGTGCAATTTATAATAAATGGTATGTACAATGGGACAGTCAATATAACATGGAAATGCAGTTGCGTCAGCATGAATTAATCAGTCTGATGGCCTGGTGGAAGAAGCTGTCCCGGAGCCTGTTGGTCCTGGCGTTTATGCTGTGGTATCGTTTCCCGGATGGTAGCAGCTGGAACAGTTGGGGTGGCTTGGATCCACAATGATGCTATGGACCCTTTTTACACACTTGTCCTTGTAAATGTCCTGAATAGTGGAAAGTTCACATCTACATCTGGGCTGTCTGCACTACTTTCTGCAGAGTCCTGCGATTGAGGGAAGTACAGTTCTCATACCAGGCAGTGATACAGCCAGTAAGGATGCTCTCAATTGTGCCCCTATAGAATGTTCTTAGGATGTGGGGGCCCATACCAAACTTTTTCAAGCGTCTGAGGTGGAAGAGGTGCTTTTGCTCCTTTTTCACCACACAGCCGTTATGTACAGATCACGTGAGATCCTTGTTTATGCCAAGGAATTTAAGCAATGAATTATTGATTATTGTGTTAATGAGAGATGATTTCCTAGAAAGTTCTTCAAAGAAAGACAGTAGGTTGATATCCTTAGGAATGAAGTGAGGATATACTACAGCTTCTGAACAATTAAAGGGAGATAGAGGAGCAGAAATGTAGACAAATAAGTTAGAGGTGTAAGAGTACAAGTCCTTTCGGTTACAAACTGTACTCAGGAGAGGAACCCTGGGGAACTTGGAGCGGACTTGTGTATGGATAGTCCTACTGGAGAAGGGGTAGCACTGGATCTAATGTCAGGAGAGTAGCTTAGTAAGCAGTTGAAATATCAGTGGGAGAGCACCTGGAGTTAATGGCCATAACTCTGTAAATTATGGAAAGGGATTCAGTGTTCTGGAAGTTATAATCCTGAATTGCTGGGGATGGGGAGAGGCTGATTTCAATTTCATAAAACAATATCTTGCAAAAGTAGACTGAAGGGAATAAGTCAGAGCCACTCAAAGTTAAGTAATGGGCTTTCAATATCAGTATTTTCCCATAAGGATGAAAGGCATGTACAGTAAGTCCATAAAATTCTGAATGTCAAATGACATTGGCTCATGAATACAAAAATAGACATGGCAGATATGAAATAATGCCCTTAGAGACAAAAGGGTAATCTGTGCTTGGAATCAGAGGACATTGATGAGGCCTTAAATGTATACAAATGAGAAATATTCAGTAATGAGAAGATCATTGTGGTTTAGGAATTCAGAAAAGGGGCAATGAGATTGTAGGACATGATGTCATTAAAAAGAATGCACCCATGCTGTAATAAGGAGGTGAGAGAGGAGATTGTTGGGGCACCTGCAGGGATTTCTAGATCTGCATTGGTCACAGATTCTTTACTAAATGATCAGAGTACAGCAAGAAAAAATATGCTTGCTTAAGAAGGACAGCAGGGTTAAGGCAGGTAATTATAGCCCTCTGCGTCTAATATCAAAAGATACCTCAGGACTCACGAAGGCCTGCTGCATTCTCCAGCATTTTGTGTGTGTTGCTTGAATTTCCAGCATCTGCAGATTTCCTTGTGTTTCCATAGGATACTTGTCCCATAGCACTAGTATCTAAAACTATAGGTCATTAGTTTAGCATTGTCTGTAAGAGGTTTACAAGAATCTGAGCTATAGAATCAGAGAAGTGCAGCACAGCATAAGGCCCTTCAACCCATCTAGTCCATACCAATCTATTATTCTGTCTAGTCCAATCGACCCACATCTGGACCATTGCCTTCCAAACCCATCCCACCCATGTATTTTAACAAATTTCTCTTAAATGTTGAAATAGAATACACATCCATCACTTCCACTGGCAGTTCATTCCACAATCTCACTATTCTCAGGTTTCCCTTAAGTATTTCACTTTTACCCTCAATCTATGACCTCACCCAACCTACCCTTTATGCATTTACCCTTTATAGCCCTCATAATTTTGTATTCCTACATCAAACCTTCCCTCATTCTCCTATGTTCCAGGAATAATGTCCTAACCTATTCTACTTTTCTCTGTAGTCTCAGCAACATACTCATAATTTTTTTTCTGTACTCTTTCAATTTTATTCATATCTTTCCTTTAGGTAAGTGTTTAGAACTACACACAACATTCCAAATATGGCCTTACCAATATCTTCAATGTGCCAACTCCTGTATTCAGTACTCTGATTTATGAAGACTAATATGCCAAAAGTTCTCTTTATGACCCTACCTACCCATGACACCTCTTTCAGGGAATTATGTGCTTGTATTCCCAGATCCCTCTGTTCTCCCTCACTCCCCAGTGCCCTTTTCTTCATTGTACAAGTCCTACTCTGATTTCTCCAGCCAAAGTGCTATGCCTCACAACTGCCTGCTTAAAATCTAAATCCCGCTGCAAGCCCTGATAGCCGATGCACCACCAATAACTCTCGGAGATGGGAGGTGAACAATAGGCTTTTATTAGCAGCAAAAGGGAGCACGGCATCTTGGAGACTGAGGGAGGAGCAGCGCCTCCAATCGCCTTTATACAGGGGTCTGTGGGAGGAGCCACAGGAGCAGTCAGCAGAGGGGTGTGTACAGGCAGGTATACATAGTTTACCACAATAGCATTCCTCACTGTCTGCTACACTCCCCAATCTTGGTGTCACTCACAAATCTGCCAGATAAGATTTGCCACATTATCATCCAAATCATTAATAGAAGTGACAGAGCAGATCTAGCATTGAACCCTGTGGCACATCAGTAGTCATGGGGCTCCAGTAGAAAGGCAATCATGTACTACCACTCTCTGGCTTCTGCAATGTCAATGTGAATTTAATTTGCTACTTCATCCTAATGTCAAGTGACCGAATCTTCTTCACCAGCTTTCCATGTGGGACCTTGTAAAATCTATTGTCTCGTCCATCAAATTTCCTGGTAACTTTCTTGAAAAACTTTACATGATTGGCTAGATGTGACTTGCCACATATAAAACTACCTTGACTACTCCTAATCAGATCATGTTTATCCAAATACTTATACATCAAGCCCCTTTGAATAAGTTACCCACTACTGACATTAGGCTTACTGGCCTATAATTTCCATTTTGGGAGAAGGAAAACCTTTTTCACCCATAAGGGTAGTTAGAATCTGGAATGCACTGACTGAGTGTGTGATGGAAGCAGCATCTAATAAGTATTTAGATGAATTCTTGAACCACTGGATGAAATTACTTCTACATTAAATATGAGTCTGAAGATGCACTGGAGTAATTTACTGTTGAATTGAAGAGCTTCTGTTAATTTGCTGCAAACACTGAGTGAGATCTGAAGGAGATTTGAGACTAGTAAGAGACACATGAAGGTGTTTTTGTGGAGGATGAGTGAGTAGGTGAGAGAATATACAAATTGTAGATGATCTATACTTTACCAAGCATGCTCTAATTATGTGAACATTTTACCATCTTGTGGGTTGTGAGTTCTAAATGCCTGGCACTCTGTAGGTGATTTCTTTTTTCTCCTCCATTCTCTTCCATTCTTTCTAAAAGCTACTTAAAATGCCTCTAGTTAATGCAAGTTAATCATTAAACAATATGATAGCATATTTTATTAAAAATTCTTACAGAAGTATTTGGATATGGAGATTATTTTAACCAATGGATCCAATGGTAATTGATGATCATGACATAGAAAACTCCTTCAGAAATTGGATTTCTTGTTGGTTGGTTTATTTATGGTCAATGGCCAGACTATTAACTGATCTTACTTAATCATGCAAGTAACACATAGCCCTTTCTGGTACTACTTACAAAAGCACAGAGCAAGTCTTTTGGCCCAACGTGCTCATGCCATCCATCAAATACCTATCTATGCAATTTTAATTTACCTGCACTAGGTATGTAGCATACCTGGAATAACAATAATTGTTATTCCAGCAGTGATTGAAGCAATTGAGGGAACATCTGGGATTGCATTGTCTAATGTACTTGATGCACCATCAATAACTCACTCTGAGACGTGCAGCGGCTGCTCAGGGAGGGGATCATTGAGCCAAGCACGAGTCCTTGGAGGGCCCAGGTGGTTGTTGTTCAGACTGGGCAGAAAGATAGGATGGTGGTGGACTATAGTCAAACCATCAATAGGTTCATGCAGCTTGACGCGTACCCCCTACCCCGCATCGCGGATATGGTCAACCAGATAGCTCAGTACAAGGTGTACTTGACAATAGATCTGAAATCCACTTATCACCCAGAGGACCGCCCCTATACCGCCTTCGAGGCGGGCGGCAGGCTCTATCACTTCTTGCGTGTCCTCTTCGGTGTCACAAATGGTGTCTCTGTCTTCCAGAGGGAAATGGACCGGATGGTGGACCAGTACCGACTAGAGGGCACATTTCCCTATCTGGATAACATCACCATCTGTGGTCGCGACTGGTCAGATCACAAACGCCTATTCTCTTTTCCCAGGAAGTCTGTCACTGGGACCACCCTACCAGTTTGGTTGACGTCCCCAGGGCCAATGCTGCTCCGGAGACATGTGAGGAATACTAAACACTCCCTGCTGGTCATGCCTCAACTGTGCATACCTGTGCTATTGGGGCTGGACTTCCAGAGCCATCTCGAAAGTGTGACTATGGCATATGATGGGCCCCTCCCACCACTGACAGTCAGGGATCCTCAGTTTGGTGGGGCTTTGCCATATACCCCGCTACTGACCACGCACACACACCGAACCACTCGTCCCACCCAGCACCATGCCGACAGCTGCGCTACCGACACCACTTGCAGTCTCTCCACCCTCAAGGTCCCTCCCCCATCGCTGTTCACCAACCTGACCCCCGACTGTAAACCTGTTGCAACTAAAAGCAGGAGGTACAGCGCGGGGGACAGGGCCTTCTTCCAGTCAATAAAATTGATGTACCATCAATAACTCACTCTGAGTCGTGAAGGCGAGATATCGGCTTTTATTGACTGGAAGAAGGAACAAGCAGTGAGTGACCACCATACTACATCCTGGAGACTGAGAGGCTGGGCTCAGGCCTCGATCGCCTTTATACAGGGGTCTGTGGGAGGAGCCACAGGAGCAGTCAGCAGGGGGCGTGTCCAGACAGGTATATGTAGTTCACCACAGTACTATAGTATAATTCATTGTACTTAGCATTGCGATTGAAGTGCATGTTCACTTGCTTCTTCAAAGTTGTCAATATCGTCTCCAGCTCTGTCCTGAACAGTGCATTCTGAACTAAAGCTACTCTTTGAATTTGTGTCCTCTGCAATGGAGAAAGTTTCTTGCTATTCACCCTCTCATTATGAGTTCCTCTGTCAGGCCCCCACTGACTCTCCCCTGCCTCAAAGAAAATGAGCTCAGCTTATCGGGTCTCTGCTCAATTGTACTGTCTAGGCAGTACTCTGATGAACCTCCCCTGCACTTTCTCCAGGATAATTGTCTTTCCTATAGTATGGTAACCTCCACTACCTATGATGATATTTCAGTTCTGGCTAACGAATGTTTTATAAACTTGTACCAAGACTTCCCTGCTTTTATTTTTTATGCCTTGGCTAATGAAGGCAGCATCTCATTAGTGATAGTAACAAAATGATTCTTGCTATTTCCCATGATGTGATCATCAATCACAGAAAAAATAAACAATTACATATAATGGCATCAGATTTCAGTGTTAAACTTTGCCGTTAGATTCATCTTTATCTTTTGTACAGTTTCCATGACAACATTAATAAGATTAGTGATGGCACCGGGACAGTGTGAAGTACAGAGGGTTTGCCAGTCTCTTGTTTAAAGTTAATTTAATTGTTATTCCAGCAGTACAGTACTTCAGTGATTGAAGCAATTGAGGGAACATTTGGGATTGCCATTGCCTAATGTACAATAGTATAATTCATTGTACTTAGAGTTACATAATGTGTTAGAATAAGATGAGAATAATGGAAGTAGTCTTTTTGGTTTGAAGTACACTTTACTGGTTTCAAACATGGTGAATTAAAGTCAAGACAATGGCCATATAGTGGCAAGATAAGGGAGTTGTCATTTAAATCTGAGGCTTCAGACCATCTGAGATGATTCATGATGAGAAGTAATCATTCCTCCTATAGAGAACAGTAAATCTTTGCAATTCTCTATTACAAAGGGTTATGTGTCTAAATATATCAAAAAGGAAGTAGATAATGTTTTCAAAGTTTGGGAATCTTTCCACCTCTTCCACTAACCCCTTCCATCTTCTCATTTCATTGTCCCGCCCCCTGCCCGTCACCTTGCCCATCGTCTGGTTTCTCCTATCACCTTCCAACATGTACTACTTCCCCTTTTCCCACCTTCTTATTCTGGCTTCTTCCCCCTTCCTTTCCAGTACTGCTGAAGGATCTTGCCCTGAAATGTTGCCCTTCATAGATATTGCATGACCTGCTGAATTCCCCCAGCATTTTGTGTGTGTTGCTCTATGACTAAATACCATTATTGATTTCACATGGCATAACCAAATTGATTAAAGACTGGCTTCAGTGAAGAGGGGAACTTCAGGAGGGAGCCAAGATGGATCATCCACTTGACCTTTTGGCTGAATGTGACTGTGAATGCTTTGTCCTTGGCAACCAAATAGTGAGCTGTCAATGTTGATTATGGGGATGTATCTAGAGCCTTTTCCTGTTAGTTAATGCCCCCTTTGAGATTATGCATGACAGCTGTACAGAGCTTTGATCTAATCCATTCCTTGGGATGTGCATGGCTATGTTTATATGTGCACTGCTTTTCCTCAGATTCACCAGTTTGGCATTTCATAATTTTGGTATGCCGGATGCCACTCCCCAGCACGGGCCTTATCCCCTTTCCTCGCACAGTTTTGATCCTCTGGTTTGATGAGGGATATGCCCTACCATAAGGTAGTAGATTGTAGACTGTGGTAATGTCTATTGCTGCTATTTCTGATGGGCTGTAATCACTTATTTGTATCCAGTTTTGAATTGCCTTATTTGTTCCATCTAATCCATTTTGCGTGACTACATTGCAATACTACATGTTATCTCCAGTATGAAAATACTTCGTTCTCCACTAACATTGTGTGGTTATTGCTTCTTTCTTTTCTGTCGCGGACAGATTTACTTGTGAATGGTGACCATGGGGAAAAGATAGTACATCATTTCACTCACTGCTTGCTGCAGATGCAATTTGGAAGATTTAACTTTCAGTATTGACCATTGCAATCAGTAGGTGCTAATACTAAGTCACTCATGGTGAAGGATATGAAGTCCCTTATCCAGAGTCAATTCTGTGCTCTTGCTACTTTCAGTGCTTTTTCCATTATTCTGCTTCCTCTGGTCAGTTTTTGCTGTTAGTGAGAAAATAAAACATGCTCAGGTATTTCCGACTGAGGATTGGGATACATTGTTTGTAAGGTATGACAGAGAGTCTAAGAGACTCCCCTCTTGCACCTATTTCAACCTGCCTTTCACCTCTCCTCAGTCTACCAGTTACTTCAGACTCCCGTGACACCACTCTCCTTTTTATATCGGCCCTCTCTCCTCTCCACTATCAGACCTGATGCAGGGTTGCAACCCAAGATGTTGACAATTCCTTTTGCTCCCACAGATATTGTTGACCTCCTGAGTTTTTCTGGTAGATTGTTTGTTGCTCCAGGTCTTCAGTCCCTTGTCTCTCTGAAATAGATTATTCCTGACTAGCCTAATGCAGAGGACAACTTGCCCAATTTGAGCAGTCCCAGAGAGTTGTCAAGAGGACATTGTAAAATTGAATGGAGTGGGAGTCACATTGCTTTCACTGCCTAGCTTATTGGTGGGTAGTGTAACTGATTTTACTCTATCTCTAGTTGTGGGAAAGCAGAGTGGCTTGCAAACACATTTAAGAGTCAACTACATTAATAAGTCTGGAGTCACAAAAACATCTGCCTAGGTAGAGGATGGTATATTTCCTTCCAGAAGGACCTTTCTCAACTTGATTGTGTATTTCTTTTTACAGCTGTCAGTTCGATTAGTTGTTAAACAATTTTGTTTTAATCCTGAATTGTTAACTGGATTTAAATTCCACAATACCTTGGCAGCATTTGAATTTATTATTCCAGCTCTCTGGACTATTGGACTGGTATTTTAACTGCTACACCACTATCACACTCATACACTTAAACATACAACTCAAATTAATCATATACTGACTGACATTAAATAATTAGCATGAATCATAACGTGATCAATTTTAATTTTCTGTTTGAAAGAGAATATGAGTACATTGGTAGGGTAACAGTTAAGTTACCAAATCAGTAATCCAGAGATCTGCATTAATATATCCAAATGCCATTAACCTGTTAACTAAATTTGTCTCATTCCTCAGTACAGTACTCTTTCCTATTAACTCTGTTGATAGGACACAGTTGATAAATTCACTGTCTTTCTTATTTGTGTTACTCTGCTTATCCATGATACATGTAAATTAAAATCTCTTTAAATTACTGAGTCTCTGCATTTATACAGTGTACTACTTAATGTGCAAAACTGGATGAGCAAATTTGAGGTTGACCACAAAGTTAGGGACATAATGGACAGCAAGTAAGGCTATCAGAACTTGCAGCAGGATTGGGACCAGGGAAAATGGACTGGAAAATGGCAGATGGAATTTAATGTAGACAATGAGTTGTACTTTTGGAGTACAAACCAGGATAAGACTTAGATAGTGAAAGTAGGGCAGCAAATTATAGAATGTAATTTAAGTTTGATCACAGGTAGATAGGACCATAAAGAGAGGCTTTGACACATTGGCCTTCATAGATCAGGGCATTTAGTACAGAAGTTAGGATGTTATGTTGAAGTCGTTTAAGACATTGGTGGGGCTGAATCTGGGGTATTGTGTGTACTTCTGGTTACATACCTACAGGAAAGATATCAGTAAGATTGAATGAGTGCAGAGAAAAGTTGTTGGGACTTGGATAGACCTCTTGTATGCTGAAGATCTTTTGATCCTTCAGTCTACTTTGTCATAGCCCCTGCTCCTTACTTGTCTACCTATACTGCACTTTCTTTGTAATGGTAATTGTAACACTATATTCTATATTCTGTTATTGTTTACACTACACGCTGCATCCACAAAGGAAACAGCATTATGAAGGATTCCATGCACCCATCATACAATCACTTCTCCCTCCTGCCATCTGGGAAAAGTCTCCGAAGCATTCTGGCTCTCACGACCAGACTATGTAACAGTTTCTTCCCCCAAGCTATCAAACTCCTCAATACCCGAAACCTAGACTGACACCTTGCCCCATTGTCCTGTTTATTATTTATCGTAATGCCTGCACTGTTTTTGTGCACTTTATGTAGTCCTGTGTAGGTCTGTAGTCTAGTGTAGTTTTTTTCTGTGTTTTTTTTTTATGTAGTTCAGTCTAGTTTTTGTACTGTGTCAAGTAACACCATGGTCCTGAAAAACGTTGTCTCATTTTTACTATGTACTGTACCAGCAGTTATGGTCGAAATGACAATAAAAGTGACTTGACTTGTATTTCCCTTTGCATTACTTTGGTATACTTACATTTTGGAATGATCTGCATGGAAGACATGTTTAAGTAAAAGATTTTCACCGTATTTTGGTATGTGTGAAAATCATAAACCAATCACCACTGGCTTTACCTGGACTAGTAAGACCTGGACTATTAACTTAATTTTCATTTACCCGTGAGATCCAGCACTTAGGCAGCAAATTTATTGGAAGCATTGATAGAACATCATTTTTTGCACAGTGGTTGTAATCAGAAGTCCCTTTCCTCCTTATTCTACCCTTCTTACCTACTGCAGCCCTGTATTTGCATAGGTACGTCTATCTGAAGAAACACAATGGATCAATTATCAAAAAAATTGATTTTTGTTGAATTTTCTCAAGACAATTTCCATGACAATGATCAGAGGTCCTACTGTGATTGTCCATTGCTATGGAAACTTGTAGTTTGACAATGAAAAATTGTGCTGCTGCAATGCAGATTGAAACTAGTCTCACTGAATAGATGGAAATACGTCTGTTAGTTTTAAAGTTTTGACATCTTTAATCAATTATTTAGTAATTTGTATTTGAACATTTTGGCAGTGATTTATACTCGAGGCCTTGGAAATTATATCCTACCTGAAATTGCGTGTTAAAGCAATACAGGTTAAAGCAGTGCAGATCACAAGCTATCACCAGTTTTATGAGGCCCTTAGGCAAACACATGATATCATGCACAAGGTTTAAAATATTATGAATGGTGCTTAAGACAGCATGCACATTGGAATATGGCTTATGTAAGAAGTTATGCTAAAAGAGTCCTACATATTGATCTTCTGTCGGTCCCAAAAATAGAGACCATGAAGAAACAAGAGTTGTATTGTAGGTTGGAATTGAGATCTTAAGCTAGTAGGAAGGTCAAACTTGAGTACTTTGGAAGAATATCTGTGTAGAGGGGAGAATAGAGAATAGGGGAGAGGATAGAGAATTGTGGTAGATGGTGGATCCTTTTGGGGAGACTGTCAGGGTGAGTCAGTTAGGGAAACTCAGAAAGCTCCACCTTGGTACATGCACAGCAAGCAGGGAAAGAGATCAGGAAGAAAGTTGATTTTTGTGGGCACTTAGCTGAGGCCCCGGTAAGACTGGATGCTTCAAGTAGTGGTAAAGAAGACTTCAACCTTTGGGTTAGACCTATACTATTTCAGTAAGCAAAGACCACAGTATTTGAGATATCATTGCAAATACAAAGGACATCAAAATGATGCATTTAATAATATTTTGCATACCAATAGATATTTCTGCAATCTTGCATTTGTGTGTTGTTTACACAGAGGATTTAAACACTCCCTATGATTTTCCATTACATACAGCAGATAAAAAACAAAGCATTGGGCTGTATGATAGAATTATTGGATCCATGAATATTCAACTGCTCACGAAGTATTTTCTGCCTTTCTCCCACCAGAGACCTTTCCTTTTGTTCATTTCTCTCTTCTCTTCACTTCCTTGTGCTGCTAAATATTTTATCTTTGATTTTGCTTCCTTTCTGGCAATTAGTTATAAAATGTTAACTCAAATTCTTCTTGTACTGGCTAATGTATTTCAAGATCTTTAACATTTTTCCATTAACTTTCTTGTATTTGCATTAATCCACTTCTTGAACCTGCCAACTAAAGTTGCCTGAAATGTTCAATTAACTTCTTTATGCCTTTACCCATCATGGTTCACCATCAATTTTAATTCGATCATTTGTGAATCACATTGGTTTCATATTTTATTGAAGATGCTATACTAATGCCAGCTTTGCTTGGTGGAAAATTATTTTTTTAAGGAATAGGATATTTTTTATTTACAAATTATGCTGTGAGCATAACAAGAAAAATTGAATGTATATTTGCTGTTCAAAGTTCATGTTTCAGCACCCAAATCAAATCAGGAGCATGAGAGGAGACAACTCACAGATGAGTGAGTGAGATATAAAGAGTTGTGTTCTGGGCTTTTGGTGGATTCTGATGGCCCAGTGAAATAGTGATTCCTTAGCAAGAGCAAATAAAAGTAAGGTAGGGACAAGTGGAGCAGTCATTGTTAGAGTGGGGAGGCTTTGGCTCATCATGCTTTGGTGAGAACAGGCTAGGGTGATGGGCATACGAGTCTATAAGACACAGGAACTGAATCAGGCATTTGGCCCACTGAGTCTGCTCCATCATTTCATCATGGCTGATCCATTTTTCCCCTTAATCTTCTGAATTCCAGTGAATACAGGCCCAGACCCATTGAACACTCTTCCTACAACAAGTATTCAAACCTGGAATCATTTTCGTGAGCCTCCTTTGAACCCTCTTCAGTTTCAATACATCATTTCTAAGATGAGGGGCCCAAAACTGCTCACAATACTCCGAGTGAGGCCTCACCAGTGCTTTATAAAGTCTCAACATTACATCCTTGCTTTTATATTCTAGTCCTCTTGCTAACATCCCATTTGCCTTCCTCATCACACACTCAAATTAACCGTTAGGGAATCCTGCAATAGGACTTCCAAGTCCCTTTGTGCTACAGATTTTTGTATTTTCTCTCCGTTTAGAAAACAGTCATCCCTTTCCTTTCTTCTACCAAAGTACATGTCCATACATTTACCAACACTGTATTCCATCTGCCATTTCTTCGCCCATTCTCCAAATCTGTCTGTCCTTCTGTAGCCTCTCTACTTCCTTAAAACTACCTGTCCCTCCACCTATTTTCATGTAATTTCTATCATTCATTCCATCAATTCCATCATCTAAATCATTGACATATAACATAAAAAGAATCAGTCCCAACACAGACCCCTGTTGAACACCACTAGTCAACAGCAGCCACCCAGAAAAGATTCCCTTTATTCCCACTCTTTGCCTCCTACCAGTTAGCCTCTGCTTTATCCATGCTAGGATCTTCCCTGTAATACCATGGGCTCGTAGCTTATTAAGCAGTCTCGTGTGGCACCTTGACAAAGGCCTTCTGAAAATCTAAATACGCACTATCAATCGATTCTTCTTTGTCTATCCTGCTTGTTATTTTATGAAAGCATTCCAACAGATTTGTCAGGCAAGATTCTCCCTTGAGGAAACCATGATTACAGCCTATTTCATCAAGTGCCTTCAAGTACTCCAAAACAATGTTCTTAACAATTGACTCCCATCTTTCCAAGCAATAAGGTCAGACTATCTGCCCTATAATTAACCTTTCTTCTGCCCCCTTCCCTTGAAGAGTGGAATGATATTGCAACTTTCCAGTCTTCCAAACTATTCCACAATCTAGTGATTCTTGAAAGATCATTACCAATGCATCCACAGTCTCTTCAACCACCTCTTTCAAGACCTTCAGTTGTACATCATCTGTCTAGGTGACTTATCTACCTTTAGATCTTTCAGTTTCTCAAGATCCTTTTCCTTGTTCATGGTATCTTCACACAGTTCATGACCCCTGACACCTGGAACTTCTAGTATACTGCTAGTGTCTTTCATAGTGAAGACTGATGCAAAATACTTATTCAGTTCATCCACCATTACGACCTCTCCAGCATCGTTTTCCAGTGGTCTGATATCTACTCTCCCCTCTCTTTTACACTTTATGTATGGGATGAAACTCTGGTATGCTCTTCAATGTTACTGGCTAGCTTACTTTCGTATTCCACCTTTAACACCTTTATAATTTTTTTAGTTACCTTCTGTTGGTATTTGAAAGCTTTTCAATCTTCTAACTTCCCATTAATTTTTGCTCTATTATATGCCCACTCTTTGGCTTTTATGTTGCTTTTGACCTCTCTTGTTAGCCATGATTGTGTCACCTTTCCTTTCGAAAGACTTCTTTCTCTTGGGATGTGTATATTCTGTGCCCTCCCCATGACTACTGTAACATTTCCCTTTTGGTATGCAATTTCTATTTCCCTTTATAATTTGTAGGCCACATCCTTACCACTGTTGGGAGGGTCTGTACATAACTCCCATCAATCTTTTTACCCATGTAGTTACTTAGCTCTATCCACAATGGTTTAACACCTTTTGGCCCTATGTTTCCTCTTTCTAATGATTTGATTTCATTTTTTTACCAAAAGGGCAAAGCATTACACATTGCCTGTTCAGTAATCAACTACCTCATTTTTAATACTACCAGTCTAGTTCCCACCCTCTGCCAAATTAGTTTAAACCCACCCAAACAACTCTAGTCAACCTGCTCGCAAGGATATTGGACACTTTGGGATCAGGTATCACACCTCCCTTTTGTACAGATCATACATTCCCCTGAAGAGGTCCCAAAGATCCATTAATCTGAACCACTGTCCCCTGCACCAGTTCCTCAGCCATGCATTCATCTGCCAAATCATCCTATTCTTATCCTCACTGGTTGGTTGCACAGGCAGCAATCCAGAGGTTACTACCCTGGAGGTCCTGTTTCTCAGATTTATATCTCGCTCTCTAAAATCTCTTTTCAGGACCTCATCACCTTGTCTGCCTCTGTTACTGGTGCCAATATGCACCAAGTCTTCTGCCTGCTCATCCCTCACCCTTGCCATGGATCTGATCTGAGACATCCCTGATCCTGGAACCAAGGAGGTAATATACCATGCAGATGTCTCTATCGCGCACATAGAACCTCTTCTCTGTTCTAGACTAAGAAATCTTCTTTCAACTCTGCAGTCCTCTTCATGTCTCTGCTCTTCTGAGCTACAGCACCAGACTTGGTGTCAGAGATCCGGTCACTGTGGCTCCTCCCCTGCCTCCTCATTAGTACCTAAAGTTGTATACTTATTATTGAGGGAAAGGGCCACAGGTGTACTCTGCACTGGCTGTGCATTTCCCCTCCTTCTGACAGTCACCTAATTACCTGTCTCCTACACTCTTGTTTTATCTGGTGGGTTTGGAGCTCCTTTCCAGGGAACGATATTAATACGCAGCAGCCTCGCTGGACTTGGAGATTGCCAAGTGTTATGTGGATTTTCTGGTGTAGTCTGTTTTGTCATGTGCTTTTTTGATATTTCCTTCTGGAGGAACGTTGTCTCATTTTTCAACTGCATTGCATTTGTGGTTTCTAAATGACAATAAACTGAAATTCAATTCAATTTAATTCTAGGGGTGACTACCTCACCGTAGCTCCTGTCTATCACTTCCTCATTCCTTAATACATTCCCTGAGGAACTGCAACTCAGTGCACCTGGTGCAGATGTATTTATCCAAGAGACTGGAGATATCCCAGACTTCCCACACAGAGTATACAAGACACTGCCCCGGAGCCTTTCTTCTAACCTACTGTGCCCTAACAGATGAGGAATGAACAAATAAGGACAGAGAGAGAGTAACATACAAGACAATTTATCTTGCCTAAGCCGATGAGTCAAAATCACTCTAAACAATGGCACACTCTAAAAGAATGGCCGCTCTGCTTGTACTTGAATCCTACCTAACCAATTCTTGTTCCCTGATTGGTTGCTCCTCAACTCGGAAATCTTGATCACCTTCCTGATGAAAAGGTACTTCTTTTTACGCAGCCCTGATGTGGATTATCCAACTCAGAGAAAACTGGTGTGAAGGTCTCTTTTTAAAGCTTTACCGCGGATCTGACTGTAAAACAGCTCTTTTTTATGCACTGCTTCTTGCTGATTGGTCGCTTCTCAACTCAGAGACACTGCTGTGAAACTCTGCCTTTGAAATCTCGATTGCCTTTCTGATTAAATTGTAGCTCTTTTAATGCAGCCCAGACATATTGTTTCTTTGTTTGTCAGAGCAGCGAGGATGGCTCCAGCCTCCCAGGTAAGCACATCTGCACCAGGTGCACTGAGCTGTAACTCCTCACAGAAATTGTTAAAGAACTGGAGCTGCAGCTCAATAACCTTGGGCTCATATGGGAAACAAAGGTAGAGATAAATAGGAGCTACAGGGAGGTAGTTACCCCTAAGTTGTAGGAAAGCAGGAAAATGGGTGACTGTCAGAAGAGGGAAGGGAAATGGGCAGACAGTGCAGAGTACCCCATGGCCATTCCGCTCAGTAATAAGTATACTGCTTTGGGTACTGCTGGGGGGGATTGACCTACAAGAGGGAAGCTACAGCGACCAGATCTCTGGCACTGAGTCTGGTACTGTGGCTCAGAAGGGAAGGGGGATAAGTGGACTGCAGTGATAGGGGATTCCATAGTTAGAGGAGCAGACTGGAGATTCTGTGGATGTGATAGAGACACATGGATAGTATGTTGCCTCCCAGGTGTCAGGGTTAGGAACATCTCATATTGGATCCTCATCTACAGCATTATAGATAATAGGTGCAGAAGTAGACCATTTGGCCCTTTGAGCCTGCACCACCATTTTGAGATCATGGCTGATCATCTACTATCAATACCCGGTTCCTGCCTTGTCCCCACATCCCTTGATTCCCCCATCCATAAGATACCTATCTAGCTCCTTCTTGAAAGCATCCAGATAATTGGCCTCCACTGCCTTCTGAGGCAGTGCATTCCAGACCCCCACAACTCTCTGGGAGAAGAAGTTTTTCCTTAACTCTGTCCTAAATGACCTACCCCTTATTCTCAATCCATGCCCTCTGGTACTGGACTCTCCCAGCATCTGGAACATAATTCCTGCCTCTATCTTGTCCAATCCCTTAATAATCTTATATGTTGCAATCAGATCCCCTCTCAATCTCCTTAATTCCAACGTGTACAAGCCCAGTCTCTCTAACCTCTCTGCGTAAGACAGTCCTGACATCCCAGGAATTAACCTTGTGAATCTACTCTGCACTTTCTCTACAGCCAGGATGTCCTTCCTTAACCCTGGAGACCAAAACTGTACACAATACTCCAGGTGTGGTCTCACCAGGGCCCTGTACAAATGCAAGAGGATTTCCTTGCTCTTGTACTCAATTCCCTCTGTAATAAAGGCCAACATTCCATTAGCCTTCTTCACTGCCTGCTGCACTTGCTCATTCACCTTCAGTGACTGATGAACAAGGACTCCTATTTCTCCCTTACCTAACTTTACACTGTTCAGATAATAATCTGCCTTCCTGTTCTTACTCCCAAAGTGGATAACCTCACACTTATTCACATTAAACGTCATCTGCCAAATATCTGCCCACTCACCCAGCCTATCCAAGTCACCCTGAATTCTCCTAACATCCTCAACATATGTCACACTGCCACCCAGCTTAGTATCATCAGCAAACTTGCTGATGTTATTCTCAATGCCATCATCTAAATCGTTGACGTAAATCGTAAACAGCTGTGGTCCCAATACCAAGCCCTGTGGCACCCCACTAGTCACCACCTGCCATTCCGAGAAACACCCATTCACCGCTACCCTTTGCTTTCTATCTGCCAACCAGTTTTCTATTCATGTCAATGTCTTCCCCCCCAATGCCATGAGCTTTGATTTTACCCACCAATCTCCTGTGTGGGACCTTATCAAATGCCTTCTGAAAATCGAGGTACACTACATCCACTGGATCTCTCTTGTCTAACTTCCTGATTACATCCTCGAAAAACTCCAATAGATTAGTCAAGCATGATTTACCCTTGGTAAATCCATGCTGGCTCAGCCCAATCCTATCACTGCAATCTAGATATGCCACTATTTCATTTTTAATAATGGACTCTAGCATCTTCCCCACTACTGATGTCAGGCTGACAGGTCGATAGTTCTCTGTTTTCTCCCTCCCTCCTTTCTTAAAAAGTGGGATAACATTAGCCATTCTCCAATCCTCAGGAACTGATCCTGAATCTAAGGAACATTGGAGAATGATTACAAATGCATCAGCAATTTCCAGGGCCACCTCCTTTAGTACCCTAGGATGCAGACCATCTGGACATGGGGATTTGTCAGCCTTCAGTCCCATCAGTCTACTCATCACCGTTTCCTTCCTAATGTCAATCTGTTTCATTTCTTCTGTTACCCCATGTCCTTGGCCATCCATACATCTGGGAGATTGTTTGTGTCTTCCTTAGTGAAGACAGATCTAAAGTACTTATTAAATTCTTTTGCCATTTCTCTGTTTCCCATAACAATTTCACCCAATTCATTCTTCAAGGGCCCAACATTGTTCTTAACTATCTTCTTTCTCTTTACCTTCCTTAAAAAAAATGCTTTTGCTATCCTCCTTTATATTCCTGGCTAGCTTGCATTCATACCTCATTTTTTCTCCCCGTATTGCCGTTTTAGTTAAGTTCTGTTGTTCCTTAAAAATTTCCCAATCATCTGTCCTCCCACTCACCTTAGCCCTGTCATACTTCCTTTTTAAAGGGGGAGCAGCCAAAAGTCCTGGTACTTATTGGTATCAGTGACATAGGTAGGAAAAGGGAAAAGGTCCTGAAGAGAGAATTAGGGAGCTAGGTAAAAATGGTAGTAATCTCTGGATTCCTGCCTATGCCATGAGCCAGTGAGGGTAAAAAACAGGATGTTTTAGCAGGTGAATATGTGGCAAGGGGTAGGATTTCAGATTTCTGGATCATTGGGATATCTTCTGGGGAAGGTATGATATGTACAAAAAGGAAGTTTGCACCTGAACCCAAGGGGGACTAATATCCTTGTGGTCAAATTTGTTAGAACTGTTGGGGAAAGTTTAAACGTATTTAACAGGAGGATTGGAAACGGAGTGATAGGGCTGAGGATGGGGCAGTGGTATACACTCCAAGGTAGTGTGTTGTGAGACAGTCAGGAAGGACAAGCAGATAATAGAACAAAATTGCAGTGAGTAGGATGAGTTGCAGTGTAGCATGGGGACAAGATCAAAAAGGGTGACAAATGCAGGACTGAACATGATATATTTGAATGCACGCAGTATACAGAATAAGGTAGGCAATCTTGTAATGCAGTTAGAGTTTGGCAGGTACAGTATGCTGTTGTGGGCATCACTGAGTCATGTTGAAGGAAGATTGCAATTGGGATCTTAAAATCCAAGGATACACATTGTCTCAAAAGGCCAGGCAGATAGGCAGGATTGGCTGCGTGGCTCTGTTGGCAACAAATGAAATCAAATTCTTAGAAAGAGGTGACAGGGTTGAATTGTTTTGGGTAGAGTTAAGGAACTACAAGGGTAAATAGACCTCCAAACAGTAGTCAGGATATGGGCTACAAATAACGGCAGGAGAAAGAAATGCTTGTCAAAAGGTCAATGTTACAATAGTCATGGGGGATTGGGAAAATTGGATTGGTGCTGATTTTGGTTCTTAAGAAAATGAATTTGTAGAATGCCTATGAAATGGGTATTTAGAGCTGCTGCTAGGTAGTCAACTATTCTGGATTGGTGTTGTGTAATGAACTGGATTTGATCAAGGAGCTTGGACAGGCACATGGATGAAAGAAAAATGTAGGGTTATGGTGTAGTGTGAGTTTAGTACTTTTTTAAAGGATTATATGGGTCGGCACAACATGGAGGGCTGAAAGGCCTGTACTGTGCTGTAGTGTTCTATGGTTCTAAGGTAAAGGAACCCTTAGGAGGCTGTGATCATAATATGATAGAATTCCTGAAATTTGAGAGGGAGAAGCTGAGGTCAGATATATCTGTATTTCAATGGAGTAAGGGGAATTACAGAGGCATGAGAGAGGAGCTGGCCAAAATTGATTGGAAGGGGACTAGCAATGATGACAATGATGACAGCAGAGCAGCAATGGCTGGAGTTTCTGGGAGCAATTTGGAAGGCACAGGATATATGCATCACAAGAAAGAAGAAATATTCTAATAGAACGATGGCACAACTTTGGCTGACATGAGAAATCAAAGCCAACATAAAAGCCAAAGAGAGGGCATATAATAGAACAAAAATTAGTAGGAAGTTAGAGGATTGGGAAGCTTTGTAAAAACCAGCAGATGGTAAGTAAAAACCTATAAAAAGGGAAAAGATTAAATGTGAAGATAAACTAGCCAATAATATCAAAGAGGATACCAGAAGTATTTTTTGGATATATAAAGATTAAAAGTTGCAAGAGTAGATATCCGACCACTGGAAAGTGATGCTGGAGAGGTTGTAATGGGGGACAGGGAAGTGGTGGATGAACAGAATAAGCATTTTGCATCAGTCCTCACTGTGAAAGACACTAGCAGTATGCTGGAAGGTGGAGTGTCAGGGAGCAGAAGAGAGTGCAGTTGCTATTACTGTGAAAAAGGCGCCTGGGAAACTGAAAGGTCTGAAAGTATATAAGTCACCTGGACCAAATGGATTACACCCTATGGTTTTGAAGGAGGTAGCTAAAGCGGTTATGGAGGGATTAGTAATGATCTTTGAAGAAGCACTACATGCTGGAATGGTTCTGGATTACTGGAAAATTGAAAATGTTACTCCACTCTTCATGAAGGGAGGGAGCAAAAGAAAGGAAATTATAGACCAGTTAGCCTGCCCTCAGTGGTTGGGAAGATGTTGGAGTTGATTGTTAAGGATTAGATTTTGGGGTATTTGGAGGTACATAATAAAATAGGTCAAAGTTTGCATGGTTTCCTTAAGGGGAAATCTTGCCTAATGAATCTACTGGAATTCTTTGAGGAAATAACAAGCAGAATTGACAAAGGAGAACTGGTGGATGTTGTGTACTTGGATTTTCAGAAGGTCTTAGACAAGCTGCCACACACGCAGCTGCTTAGCAAGATAAGAGACCAGGCTATTACAGTAAAGATACTAGCATGGATGGAAGATTGGCTGATTTTTCAGGACGCAGAGTAGGAATAAAGGGAGCCTTCTCTGACCGGCTGCCAGTGACTAGTGGTGCTCTGCAGGGCTGTGTTGGGTCCGTTTCTTTTTATGTTGTAAGTAAATGGTTTGGATTGCAGAAATGATGACTCTGTGGCTATGTTTGTGAATGATATGAAGATAGGTGGAAGGGCAGATAGTATTTGAGGGATCAGGGAGGCTGCTGAAGGAATTAGACAGATTAGGATAATGGGCAAAGAAGTATCAGATGGAATTCTGTGTCAGGAAGCGTATGGTCATGCAGTTTGATACAAGGAATGGAATTGATTCCAGGAATCAAAGGCTTATCATTTGGGGACTGCTTCATGGCTCTGGGCCTGTACTCACTAGAATTTAGAAGAATCGTGTTGGGGGGGGGGGTATCTCATTAAAACATATTGAGTGTTAAAAGGCCTAGATAGAGTGGATACGGAGAGGATGTTTTCTATAGTGGGGGAGTTTTGGATCAGAGGGCACAACCTCAGAATAGAGGGATATCCATGGAGAATGGAGGTGAGGAGGCATTCATTGCTGAAGCTGGCCTTGGAGGACAGATGATTGAGTATTTAAGCTGGAAGTTGATAGATTCTTGATAAGTCCGGGCATGAAATGTAATGGGGAGAAAGCAGGAGAATGGGGTTGAGAGGGAAATGGATCAGCCATGATCAAATGGCAGAGCAGACTCAGTGGGCAAAATGGCTTAACTCTGCTCCTATGTCTTATGGTCTTACGATCTAAATTTATTATTGAAGTGCATATGTCAGCCAGCTGGTGGCGCAGTGACATCAGCGCCGGACTCCAGAGTGAAGGTTCCCGAGTTTGAATCCAGTCGGGCTGCTTCCGAACACGCTTTCCATCCGTGCCGGGTTGAGTGTCGAGCTCGCAACTCAGCCTCGTTAAAAAAAAACTGCACTGTGAGAAGGACGTGGGGGACCACTCACAGAATCTTTCCTCCAAGACAATCACTTTGGAAACAAAAGTGGTCGCTGAGGCTCTGGCAGGGTATGACACACACAAAAAAAATATGTCTGCATATACAGGACTGAGATTCGTTTTTTGGCAGGATTATTGAATAATTCCATAATAGAACAATAACTAATAATAGAATTAATGAAACACCCAATAGGGCAACCAATAGGCCAAACAACTAATGTCTAAAAGAGAACAATCCGTGCAAATACAAAAGAGAAATAAATAAATAAACAGATAAGCTATGAATATCAAGAAAATGAGATGAAGAATCCTTGAAAATGAGTCCATACGTTGTGAGAACAGTTCAGTGAAGTTATCCCCTCTGGTTCAAGAACCTGATTGTTAAGTGGTAATAACTATTCTTGAACTTGGTGTGGTCCTGAGACCCCTGTACCTCTTTCCTGATGGCAGTGGCGAGAAGAGAGCATCGCCTTGGATCCTGATTATGGATTCTGCTTTACTGTAACAGCACTCCACGTAAATGTGCTCAATGGTGGGGAAGGCATTCCCTGCGATGGACTGGGCTGTAACTACAAAATGCTGGAGGAACTAAGCAGGCCAGGCAGCATCTATGGGAAAAAAAAGCACAGTCGATGTTTCAGGCCTAAACCCTTTGGCAGGACTGGAGAAAAAAGCTGAGGAGTAGATTTGAAAGGTGGAGGGAGTGGAGAGAGAAACACCAGGCAGTAGGTGAAACTTAGAGGGGAAGGGATGAAGCAAAGTTGATTGGTGAAAGAGACAGAAGGACATGGAAAAAAGGGGCATGGGAAATGGTGAGGGGGGGGGGCATTATTGAAAGTCTGAGAAATCAATGTTCATGCCATAGGTTGGAGGCTACCCAAACAGAATATAAGGTGTTGTTCCTCTAACCTAAATGTGGCCTTATCATGACAGTGGAGGAGGCCATGGATGGACATATCGTAATGGGAATGGGAAGTGGAATTAAAATGGGTGGCCACTGGGAGATCCCCCTTGTTCTGGTGGATGGAGCGTAGGTGCTTGGCAAAGCAGTCTCCCAACCTACTTTGGGTCTCATTGATATACAGGAGGCCATACTGGGAACACTGAAGTCAGTATATGACCCCAGCAGGCTCACAGGTGAAATGTTGTCTCACCTGGAAGGACTGCTTGGGGCCCTGAATGGTAATGAGGGAGGAGGTGTAGGGGCAGGTGTAGCACTTGTTCCACTTGCAAGGATAAGTGCCAGGAGGGAGATCAGTGGGGAAGGACGAATGGACAAGGGAGTCACACTGGGAGCGATCCCTGCAGAAAGCAGAAGGTGGGAAGATACGTTTGGTGGTGGGATCCAGTTGGAGGTGGCGGAAGTTTCGGAGAATTATATGTTGGACGCAGAGGCTGGTGGGGTGGTGGGTGAGGACAAGAGGAATCCTATCCCTCGTAGGGTGGCTGGAGGATGTGGTAAGAGCAGATATGGGTGAAGTGGAAGAAATGCAGTTGAGGGCAGTGTTAATGATGGAGAAAGGGAAGCCCATTTCTTTGAATGAAAAGCTTTATCCTGAGAGCAGATGTGGCGGAGAAGGAGGAATTGAGTGAAGGGGATGGCATTTTTACAAGTAGTAGGGTGGGACGAGGTATAGTTCAGATAGCAGTGAGAGTCCATAGGTTTATAATAGACATTGGTGGATAAGCTGTAAAGACAGTGAGCTCAAGAAAGGGGAGAGAAGTGTTGGAAATGGACCAGGTGAATTTGAGGGCAGCGTGGAAGTTGGACGACTGCATTGGTGCTGCTTCCTGCACCTGTGCTAACCTTGTCGATTTCATCCACTTTGCCTCCAACTTCTACACTGCCTACAACAGTGATGCCATCAGCATGCTTAAATATAGCATTGGAGTTGTGCCTAACCTCTCAGTCGTAAGTAGAAAGCAAGTAGAACACGGGATTACACAGACAGACTTGTGGTGCTGATGGAGATTGTGGAGGAGATGTTATTGCTAATCCAAAGTGACTGGCGTCTGCAAGTGAGGATCTAATAGTACAAAGAGTTATTGAGGCCAAGGGCTTGAAGCTTATTAACTTTGAGTTTATTTGATGCTGAGCAGTAGTTGATAAAGAGCAGCGTGTTGTATGCACCTTTGCTGTTCAGATGTTCTAGGATTGAATGAAGAGCCAATGAAATCGTATTTGTTGTCATTGTGTTGGGATGGTAGGCTAATTGGAGCAGATTGAAGTCGCTTCTCAGTCAGAAATTGATATGTTTCATCACCATTTTCTCAAAACACTTCAGCACAGTGGATATAAATATGACTGGATGATAGTCTTTGAGGCAGGTTACCATGTTCTTTTCAGGCACCGCTATAAACAAAACTTGCCTGAAGCAGGTGGCTACCTCAGATTACCGAAGCAAGAGGTTAAAGATATTGGTGAACACTCTTGTCAGTGAATCAGCAGAGGTCTTTAGTATTTGGCCAGTTACCCCATATGGGCCAGATGATTTCTGTGGGTTCAGCGAGTAAAATCACAGGGTCATCAGGGACTGTGGGAGTTCCTGAAGTTTCCCTTATGTTTCAATGGTCAAAGCGAGCATAAAGGCATTGAGCTCACCTGGAAGTGAAGCCTTGTTGTCACTTATGTTGCTTGGTTCCACTTTAAAATGCTGTGCATTATATGGCCATATTCAACTCCACATAATCATGGTGAACAGGGATAAAGCAGCAGTTTGATGATGACTTATCTCCCATGTTTCAAAAATTGTGTAATTAAAATACAGGTTAGGGTCTGATGGGATTATTTGGTATAAATTCGATTTCACCTTAAATTAGGACTTGGTATTCTCATCACAAGAGAAAAAACAGTGCAAAGGAGTCTAAAACAGGAGCAAGAAGTTTGATAGGTTTTTGGCTTGTCTTCTGTGTTACTTCTTCATAATCTCTTCCCCGCTCTTCAGCCAAAATTACAATTAAAGTTAAAATGGTTGGAGTTAAATTGACTTAGATCTTCTTCCACTTCATCAATTCTACAATAAAAGTCATGGGTTTAATTTTGAATTAGCCATCATCACCTCATCCTCTCAATTAAATAAAAACGCTGAAACAAAATTATTTCTACACAGCCGACAGTATGAAAGTTTCTGATTTAGAGATTGATGCATGCATTCCATTTCTACATCCCAGTATTCTCTAATTGTAAGTCACTATATAATTAATACACTGGTTCCTGTCAGTGTACTTGCAAGGAAATTCCAGAAATAACCCAAGCTACAAAACATCAGAAATCTGGCTGTTGTCATTTCACTTTCATTGCTGAAAATGGAAACCAATTTGGCTAAATTGCTGTAAGTTGTTTGATGTTCTTGTCTCCTTTCTATTTATTCCACCAGATTTTCTATGGTAATTTGGGTGAAGATTGTCTTATTTTAAGATAAATTGAAGAAATTATCAGAGGTATTTCAAGATCCTGAGACTACTGCTGAACATTAGGGCAATGTTTTGCAGATAGTCACTAACCTAATTTCCACTAGAGGCCTTGATGCTTCAGTCACCAGCCTCAAGCTCCATTTCTGACTCCTCTGCAAAATCCACGAGCAGGAATGTACTGAAGACCCATAGTTTCAGCCTTTTCTTTCCCACAGAAGTTATTTCTACTGATCTTGACTTTTGTCCTTCTCTCTATTGTTCATTCTCTTCCCTTTGAATGGAAAGAAAGTGAGAAATGTCATAATAGTGAAGGTTTTATCTCTATTGACCGTCACTATTATGATATTTCTCACTTTCTTTCCAAAAAGCTCATGGATGACAAATTCTTCTGTACTTGGATCCCACATCAGGTTGGCTTAATATACCCTTTGCTTTTCCATTAATCAGAGGCCCAAACAATTCTGCTCTATCATTGCTCTCCTTCACTTGTATTAGCTTATTCTCTCATTGAATAACTTCTTTGTCTTCACTCAACCTAAGCCTATCCATTTTCCATCTTGTTTATCTCCATTGTAGATGATAAGTAAGTGACCTCGTCCTTTATAAGCTCTCAGACTCACTAGTATCTTGACAACATCTTCATTTAACCTGCTTCCTGTAAGAGTTTCATTCCTTTCTCTGGCTCTGTTGAATTACTTCTTTTGATGACACCCTCTGAGATATCTTCCCTTTCTCTTAATTATAGCTTCCTTTTCACCATAACACCAGAGTTAACGTGGTTCTATTTCCTGCATTTCTTCTGTCACTCCCTCTCCCCCCTTGTGTTCTCCTTCTCTTTACATTCCATCCTAATGCCCTGCAGATTCAATGGATCATCAGCCACCTTCAATAGATGCCCCCTCTCCCTTCATTTGTTAGCATTCCCTGTTTCTTTTTTCCATTTCCACCAACACCCACACCCTTCTCATGTCAACTTCACTCGTACCTGCTGGAGATGTAGAATCTGTCCTCTCATTACCTCCCTTCCCACCATTCTGGGACCCAACGATGAAGCAGCGGTTCATAGGTATTTATTCCACTGTACTGCATTCAGTGCTGATGATGTAATTTCCTCAACATTGGAGAAATCAAATGCAGATTGGGTGAGAATGCTCTCCAGAACACCTTCATGCGGGTTTCAGTGAGGTTCAACTTGTTGGTCACATTAATTCTCCATCTCTTATTCTAACTTAGTCTCTTATAGTATTCCAGTGAAAGCCTGAATAAGTTGGAGAAACAGCTTCTGAATCTGATTAGACACACTTTATTCCTTGACACCCGTGATTGAATTAAATAATTTAGCATAACTGATCTTTCCAAACTTTATTATGTTTGGTTTGTCCTAATAAAAATACATCAACTTCAAAAAATTTTTTCCTCTCTCAACTAATGCTGCCTGACCTGCTGGGTATTTGCAGCGCAGTCCTTTAATTCATATTTTCAGCAAATAACATGTTTTTTTTCTTACTGTTACAGCACCTTCTCTTTTTTTTGCCCTGTTCTTGTTCATCTCTTTCTATTTACAACTCCTCCAAACAGATCAACAAGCCTTCAGCACTCTCTCAGCTGGCAGTAACACCATCTGTGTTATTTTGTATTTGTTTATAGCCTATCACAACTATTTCCTTTGTTCTCTCCAACACTCCGCCTATTGGCCATTCGAAACCTATCTGATTTCTGATTTTTCCTTTTTCTGATAAAAGGTCAATGACCAGAAAGTTTAACTTTGTTTCTGTTTCTCTGATGTACTCAGTGTTATCACCATTTTCTTTTTTTTGTTCTATATTTCTATCATTTGCAGATTTTATATATTTTGGTAGAAGTGGCTTGCTGTAGCAATATCAAGCTAAAATAGTGTATTTTAGAGTTTGTTCATAATGAGGATGGAAATGAACAGCAATAAATAGTCTTCAAATGCTCAGGCAGGGCAAAATAGACTTTGGATTAATGTTAGTACAGTTTCATATAATTCTTTATGAATTATTGCCTACACTTACCAAGTAGAACCAATTTTCTATTAGTTCACAGGTTTGATTATTAGTGGCAAATGGCACATTTATTTCCTTGAGCTGGTCTTGGAGCACATTGGACTGTGACGTAATTAAAAACAATACAATCAAATGTTTTCCTTTTGAAGCAGAGGAGATGATGTCTGATGACTGAAGAAGTAATCAAATAACTTGCTGGTATGAACTTGCATTCTTGAATGAATGTGTGTTATGTATATTCATTATATTTTATACATAAACATATTTAATTATTTACAAACACAAGAGGTTCTGCAGAAGCTAGAAATCCAGTGTAACTGGATTAGCTGGTGAAGTAGTAGTAGTAATGGGGGGGGGGGGAAGAGTGTGGAACAAAGACATGACAGATGAACTTGATAGGCGCTTTGCATCAGTCTTCACTGTGGAAGACACTAGCTGTGTGTCAGAGGTCCATGAGTATCAGGGAGCAGGAGTGAGTGCCATTGCTATTACTTTTGTACCATGCAAACTCAAAGGTCTTAAGGTGGATAAGTCACCTGGACCAGATGGACAACATTGCAGAGTCCTCAGAAAGGTTGCCGAAGAGATAATGGATGCATTGGTCATGATCTTTCAAGAATCACTTGATTCTGGCATAGTTCAGGAGGACGGGAAGATTGCAAATGAAACTCCACTCTTTAAGAAGGGAGGAAGGTAAAAGAAAGAACAGTTAGCCTAACCTCATTGGTTGGGAAAGTCTTGGAGTTTATTATTAAGGATGAAGTTTCAAGGTACCTGGAGACTGCTGATAAAATAAGTCAAAGTCAGCATGGTTTCTGCAAAGAGAAATCTTGCCTGATGAATCTGTTAGAATTCACCAAGGAAGTAGCAAGCAGGGTACAAAGGAGAGGCAGTGGATGTCATTTACTTGGATTTTCAGAAGGTGTTTGGAAAAGTGCCACACATGAAGCAGCTTAACAAGAAAAAGTCCTACGGTGTTCCAAGAAAGGTACTGGCATGGATAGTGGAATGGCTGACATGCAGGAGGCAGTGAGTGGGAATACAAGGGGCCTTTTCTGGTTGGCTGCCAGTGATTAGTGGTGTTCCTGCTGCTTTTCACTTTATTTGTCATTGTTTTTGATAATGGAATTGATGGTTTTGTGGCAAAGTTTGCGGATGATATGAAGATAGGTGGAAGGGTAGGTAGTGCTGAGGAAGCAATGTGATTACAGCAGGACTTGGACAAATTGGAAAAATGGGCAAAAAAGTGGCAGATGGAATATAGTGTTAGGAAATGTGTGATAATACATTTTTGTAAAAAGGCACAATAGTGCAGACTGTTATCTAAATGGGAAGAAGTTCAGACGTCAGAGATTTAGGAGTCCTTGTGCAAGACTCCCAGAAGGTTAATTTACAGGTTGAATCTGCAGTAAAGAAGGCAAATGCAATGTTGACATTTATTTTAAGGGGAATAGAATATGAAAACAAGGAGACAATGCTGAGGATTTATAAGACACTAATCAGGCTGTGCTTGGAGTATTGTCAACAGTTCTCAGAAAGGATGTTTTGTCATTGGAGGAAGTCCAGAGGAGGTTCATGAGAATGATTCCAAAGAATGAAGGGGTTATCATTTGAGGAGCATTTGGCAGCTTTGGGCCTGTACTCACTGGAACTCAGAGGAATGTGGTGGGATCTCTTTGAAATCTACTGAATGTTGAAAGGATTAGACAGGTTAGATGCTTGGAGGATGATTCCTCTGGTGGGGTTATCCAGCACTAGAGGGCACAGCCTCAAAATTGAGGGGCGACCCTTTAGAATAGAGGTAAAGATTTTTTTTTAGCTAAAGAGTAGTAAATCTGTGGAATGTTCTGCCACAGAGTGTAGAGGAGGCCAAGTCCATGGGCATCTTTAAGGTGGGAGTTGATAGTTTCCTGATTGGTCAGGACCTCAAAGGATATGGTGAGAAAGCAGGTGTATGGGGTGACTGGGATCCAGGATCAGCTATGATGGAAAGGCAGAGCAGACTCAGTGGGCTGAATGGCCTAATTTTGCTCCCATGTCTTATGGTCTTTTGGCCTAACACACACAAAATGCTGAAGGAACTCATTAGATCAGTCAGCATCCATGGGGAGGAATCAAAACGTCATATTTTGGGCTGTGACCCTTTATCAGGACTGGAAAGGAAGGGGGAAATCAGAATAAGATGGTAGGGGAGGCAGAGGAGTAGAAGCTGAAGTTGATTGCTGAAGCCAGATGAGGGGAAAGTTAAGTGGGTGGGGAGGAGGGTGAAATGAGAAGTATGGAGGTGATAAATGGAAAATTAAAGGGCTAAAGAAGAAGGAGTCTGATAGGTGAAGAGAATGGACCTTTGGATAAAGGGAAGGAGAATGGGGATGAGAGAGGGGTGATAGACAGAAGAGATTAGATGAATAGAAGAGAAGAACACATTTGCACAATTTACATGATATATTCAGTCATCAGACATAATCAGCTTTTAGATCATTTGGAATGTTTATCAGTTTCTAGTTATAATTAGGAAATATAATACTTTTTAATTGCTCACAAAAAGATGACAAAATATTTCCCCCTAGCCTCCTTAACTTAGCTTTCTCTTTCTTCTCAAGACATTAATCAATTTTACAACAGAAATGCACAGGCTGAAGCAAAGTAAACCCATTCTTGTCCCTCTGAGGAGGTCAAGGCTAAGCCTAATTTTGTCTATATCATTTCATAACAGTCCATCAAGATATACTTCCTATGATAATGTGATAATCAAAACATTTGAGAATCCTTGTCACAATTGTTGAATAAGATGTTAAACCAAATTTCAGCTTGTGCCTTCAGAAGTGTGTTCAGGATTTTATGAACTTATTCTGCTTTTGAAATGGTGAATTTTTGAACAGCTTCCTGGAAGATGCGGATTAACATTCATATTTGTCAGATAGTGCCAGAATAAAACAGAAGGTAGAAAACTATTGTTGCACAAGACCACATTTTTCAGATCAAAAGCGTGACCTGGCATACCTGCTGTAATAAAACGGCTTTCACAGCTCACAGATTGCTTCAGTTGATGCTAATTGGTGTTGCCATGTGACACATTTGTTCATTTAATTTGTCATGTGAGTAGTGCCAAAACTGGCAGTGTAACCAAGAGTCAAAAGGCTCTTCTTTCCTTTTTGCTGCTAATACTGATAATTCTAAGTATATATGTCAGACGTATATTCAATAAGATTTTGTACTAATGAATTGATGTCAATCAGAAATGTTACTTTGTGGATATTTTAAGAATCTTTTCTGAGTAAGTTTTGAATACGAGCTGTCTTTATGGGGTATTACTGTAGGTTATTCCTTTATTCACCATTCTTTACCCTTCTTTAATGAAAAACATTTTAAAAGAGTTATTCAAAGTAAGATTTTATCCTGACCTCTGAATCATATCAAGTTGACCTTTATGTTTCTAATCCCTGTAACATAGTTTGAAAGTGATAATCAGGATGTACACTTGTTTATTTCAAAGTTTTGTGTGCCTTGACTTTGCATTTCCTGACAGGTGCATGAAGTTTCAGTCCTTCCCCCATCCTGCCTTGTAAACTGGAATGTCACGAAAAAACTGAATATTGAATATTTAATGGATTATCAATCATTGAAATTTCAAATCTCGACTTTCTTATTTTTCTGCAGTTTGGTTGTCTAATGCCTATTTTTTTTGTTTGCTCACCAGGAAGTGCCAAAGATTTTCCATTGAATATTTACAATATTTCAATTTACAATATTATTCGACAGGTGTATCATGGACAGTATTCTGACTGGCTGCATCACCATCTGGTACGGGGTGGGGAGGTTGCTACTGAACAGGATCAAAGTAAGTTGCAGTAACTTGTAAGATCAGTCAGCCTGAGTACTAGCCTCCATAATATCCAAGGTATCTTCAAGGTGCCTCAGGAAGGTGGCTCCCATCATTAAGGACCACCACCACCCAGGACATGCCCTCTTCTCATTGTTACCATCAGGAAGGAGGTACAGAAGCCTGAAGGCACACACTCAGTGATTCAGGAACAGCTTCTTCCCCTCTGCCATCGGATTTCTGATTGGACATCGAACCCATGAAGACTAACTTACTATTTTCCTTTCTGTTTTTGCACTGCTTATTTTTAACTGAACTATTTGATATACATATATACTTCCTGGAATAAAAATATATATATTTATGATGTATTGCATTATGCTGCTGCCATAAAGTTAAAAAATTTTATGACATGCTGGAGATATTAATTCTGATTCTGAAATATTCATTGTCAATGACAATTTCCAAAATGGATATTGTCATTCTATAGTGGCATATTGGGAGTGGTAGTTAAGACTTGGGTAACTTAATAAGGCTAACAGTTATAAGCTTTTATTTTTTAATTAACTAGTTTCATAGATTTTTTTTTCAAAGACAAATAAAGTATAGCTGATTTAATTTTTAAAGCAACTTTTTCTTGTTCCCTGGTTATCAATTGCAGTTGATTTTATTAAGCAGCTCAAGATGTTTGTATCCTCAAATACATTATGTAATTTGTATCCAATTTATGATTAATTGTGATGCAACTGCCAATCTGGCTTTGTGGGAACTGTTGGTTTTGAAAAAATTTTTTTGATATAAATCTGCATTTTATATATATATTTGTTCTTCAACTAGATTTTCTTTGTTGCCATTATATTTCTCATGATTTCTTTGGTAAAGTCACAGCATTTGTTCATGTTTGGGTTGATTTTCTGCAGTGGCACTGCAAGTATTTATGTTATGCCTCCCAGTGATTTGAAGATTGAGACCCCAAAACAGTGTGGAACCGTGCTTCAAATACAAATGAAGATATTTTATGACCCCATGTGTTTCCAGGAAAGGGCTGGAAGGATTAAGTTAGTTGATTCCTTGGCAGTTAAATTAAATACCACTGGAAAATGGGCACTGGGATTAAGGATTATGATTATATCATGCCCTTTTGATCAGGAACAGATTTACACAAAATTTGCACTGATGCTTACTGTTATGCTTTGTAACTCCAAAACTAATTGAAGGAAAAACCTGGGAGCTGGGAGATACATGTCTACTTCATTTTACTTCAATGAGGCATACATTTCTGATGTGTGGATTAATGACATGTGCCATTCACATCCTTTTACATATAAACTGCAGTGAGTTATGTAACAAAGAATACTTAATGAATTATGTAACAAACAAAGAATGCTTAATCAAACAATATATTTACAATATTACTCAAATATTACTGTAATATAAAATGAACTGCACTCCTCCCTGCTTGGCTATAAACTCCAACTCTTATATAGAATGTATCTAAACTCAAACATGTAATGTATTGTTCTCTAGGTCATCTATATGTGTGTATGTTACCTTGTCATACACACACAGTATACTATATAATTCAGCTACCATATAGAGACATCCACAGCATAATAAATTTTATATTGTCTCAGTCAAGCCTAAAGATTTAATTGCTGTGGAGGATTTTTTTAATCTTGTGGAATAACGTCTTTCCTGAGAAGGGATGTCACTCTGTTGGAGAGGTGGGACCTGTGGCTGTGAAACAATCTCAGGTTCCAGGACTTCCTCCATGATGGTTGTAGAAGTCGACTCTGTCTGCAGGAAGTGGTTCGGACATGTCTTCTGGACATGCTGGCATCCTGAACAGTGCATGGCAAACTGCTCGATCTGCGGATCTATCCCAGGCCACGACAAAGCTTCGAGGCAATGCTTCCATTTTGATCACATCTAGATGACAGGCCTGTGGGCCCTCCAATTTTTTAGCTTGGATGGTACAACAGTCTCAGTCCCCACATAAGGCAACCCCAAGTGCGTTCTGGAGCTGGTTTAAAAAAAAACAAGGATTCATGCTGCATATTCCAGCCATTTTGAGTGGCCAGGTAGACCCGAGACGGTGTGGGGTATTTTTCCCTTTGGATCACCTCTGCCACAATGTGGGGTCTTTTGATTTGCATTAGGGAGAATACATCAAGAGGAGTGTTTGTCCTTGTTAGTAAATTTTTCAGGTATTTTCTTTTCCAAGGGTAAACTGGACAATCTATCAACTTTTCCATGAATGGTTGCTCTCTTGAATTCGATCTTGTAACTGTGTCCTCCAAGAAAAAGAGCCCATCTCTGCATCTGTGCTGCTGCTGGTATTGACCTACTTTCAGTACTGGATTGTTGGTGACCCTAAAGTCACCTCAGATCCTAACAGACCTCTTCTTCTTGGCAACTGGGATTGTTGGTGTTATCCATGGTTTCCACTCTTATCTTGAAAAGAATTCCTTCAGCCTCCATGTGATCTAGCTCACTGGCTATTTTATCACTGATGGTATTAGGAACCTGACGGGCTTTGTAAAACTTGGGTGTGGCATTTTCATGTAACACTATTTTTCCCTTGATATGCGTGAGTTTTCCATTACCATCCTTGAACACGGCTAAGGCATCATCCAGTAATTTTCTTAATTCATGTTCAGCTGACTCCATTGCAGGGGATATGGCATGCAAATTGGTTGATGGAACAAGTTGTAGTTCTCTCTGCCAATCATGGCTGTACGATGCTGCCCCTCCTGTTTTTAGCACATACACGCCTAATGTGGCTTGCTGGTTGTTGCATTTCACTGTAGCAAATGTCATTCCCACAGGAGCTATCTTTGCTCCAGTATAAGTTCTTAGTTGGATATCTGCAGACTTCAGTTCAGTATTTTTAAAGTGCCATTCAAACTCATTTTGTGGAATGACTGAAACAGCTGAACCAGTGTCCAATTTTATTTTAATTAATTTGGGATTCACTTCTGGTGAAAGCCATATTGCTTGTCTCTAGTTAGTTTTATCATTGTCCTTCTGAAGGCTACTCAGTTCTGTGCCAGTCTCATCATTATCAGATTTTTCATCAATAGTAAGCAGATTGTGCTCTTTTTCAAATCACAACTTGACTTTTTAGTTCTTTTTCTTCCCTGTGCTGTCCATTTACTTTTGTCTGCCTGACATGCTCTTTGTATGTGCCCTATCTTGTTGCATTTTCTAAAATTTCACCTTTACTGTTGTATTTCGCCTTTTCACACTGGTCTGTTGTATGCAAGCCTGTACCACAATCATAACATAATTTGTTTTGCCAGGAAGGTTTCTGTTTAGATGTTGCAATTTTGTTTATGCTCACCTTCACTCCTGACTGTAGTTGAATTGCGCCTCTGGCTGCCTTTTCCTCAGTAACACAGGCACTCGTGATTTTAACAGCTCTTTTAAATGTGAGTTGTGCTTTAGTTGGGAGCAATTTTTGAATTTTTTTTAAAGATTCCACAAACTAAATGATCTCTCAGTACATCATAAAGCTCATCACTGAACTGACAATGCTCAGGCAACTTCTCCAATTCAACCGCTGAACTGGACTATCCTTCCTTTTGATTCCACTTATAAAACCTAAAGCATTCTGCAATCAACAATGGTTTTGGTTCTCAATGTTCACAATATCAGCAAAGTTCATTTTGGCTTGTTTGGTTGGAGCAATTAAACTTCTAAGAAAACTGTATGTGCTTCCACCTATTGCACTCAGAAAGGCACTTGCTTTTCATTGGCTATTTCATTTGCTTCAAAAAACTGCTCAATTCATTCAGTATACATCGCCCAGTTATCTGTTGTGCAATTGAATGCGTCTATTTTTCCGATAATGCCCGATATTTCTCCTTTTTTAAATTTATAATTAGTATCACTCAGTCCTCATTGTTTATGAACCCATGAATTTCATCCATTTTCTGCCTTTAAAAAAAAATTCGACCATCTCTGTCCTGTTTTGAGGAAGAAAATATGTTGTGCTTTTTATAAAACTTGAACGTCTCTTTCTCCCTGTATGAAGAAAACAATATGCTGTACTTTTGAAAAACTCGAACAGCTTGCTGTCCTTCTGCAGGTAAATAGTTGTGTTGGGTTAATTTTAAAACTTACTCTTCACTACTGTTGTGTTTTGTAGCTCCAAAATTAATCAAAAGAAAAACCCAGACTCATGGAGATACATGTCTACTTTGTTTTGCTTCAGTGAGGCATGCACTTATGACATGGTGGCATGATGATGTATACCATTCATATAACCTGTAATGGATTATGTATCAAAGTACACTTAAACAGTATATTTACAATATTACTGAAATATTAAATACACAGCACCTACTGATGAGTTGATGATTATCTATGTTAATCAGTGTCGTTATTTTTAACGTATATCCACAGTGTAAGCTCTCGAGGGGCAGCATCTATTCAAGAAAGCAAGTGCTGATTGAATCCATTCCTGTAGCGTTTAAGGAAGAGATACCTTTTGTTTGTAACTGGTAGAAGCTTTTTAAGAGGAATTGGGAGATTCGTGGATGAGACAATTCTCAAGTTGTTGTAGATTTTAGTGGAGGAATTAGATAAAAGAAGATGATTAACTTTCTCAGTTCTTGTTCATTAGTCAACCTAGCAGAGGAGACAGCAGTTGAGAACTTTGCAAAATATCACACCAACAGTCTGGATGCAATGCCACAGAAATGTAATAATTTAGCTTTGCAATCAAAGTCAATGAACTCACTATAAGATACCTTCTTCCACTGTCAACACCACACAAGATCCATGCATATGTTCCCATCAGTACTGTGTAGATTGTTTTGTGAATCAGGGCTGCAAGAACATTGAAACATCCAGTTCATTAGTAAAACATACATGCTTTATTACCATTTGCTTGACTATTCCAAGTTGCACAGACTGTCATTTGTTGACCATGCCAAGTGTATTGTGCAAGCATATCGTAATTGTTTCACCCCGTTTTAGGTGAAGGGAGAGCATAATGAGTGTCCAGAGCAAAAGGCATTCTTCAATTCTTTTTTTCATTCTTTAAACAGAAAATCCATGAAAAAAGTTTTACTGGCCGTTTGGAAATGATCCATAGTCAGTTGCAGTGTTAGCTCTATTGCTGAGACAATTTCTTCATTTCTAGCTTTCATTTTTAAAATACCACTTCCTTGTTGTCTACTTTGCATCCCAAGCTACTGTAGACATATTTATCTTTGTCACTATAAGCTTATACTGGTGTCTTTCTGTTTTCAGAGCTACGAATTTCCATTTGGTTTGGAGTCAGAATTTTAGTTGGAAGGGAGTGATGAAGGCTTGGCATTCAATCTTATGCTTGTAGCCACCAGTTACAATACTTAAAAACTCCAGGATTGTTTACTTTATGTGCAGGATTTCCATGCAGTGAATCACTGAGCCAAGTAGCCTTCAGCTAGTGTAGGAGGGGAGGAAAAGAAAAGCCAGCTTATAGCTTCCTGAAAAGTCACATGAATGAGTGTTTGGTTGACTTTAAAGGAACAACCTATTGAGGTTGGTGATTGGGCATATATACCAGAATGACTGATGTCTTTGGGCTATCTTGAATGCATGAGTCATCAAGTAGTATGAGAGATTCCTGCACTAATCCTTCCATAAGGTGTTACATGGAAATTGGAGTCTTTTAAACATAGAAATGGCTTAGTGACTCACTACAAGACAATCTTTTACTTAAAGTAACTTCTAGAAGTTATCTGAAGTAGTGGCTGCAAGTGTTTGATTGAATAGCAGGGTGCTATTTCATCACTTCTTTCCTTCTCCATCAATTCCTCTAAATGTGAGTTCTTGGCTCAAAGGTTGTTCACTTGCATCTAATTTTGGAACAAGGAGGGGCTCCACACATTATCTCTCCTTTTCCTTTTCCTTGCTTTCTTTTGCCTCCCTACTACCCAGCTTCTGGAAGAGCGTTGAGCCCACTTTATGACCAGGTTGAGAAAGAAGCAACTTTGAAGAATGCTGCATATAATATTTACTGTGCAGAATGCTACAAACATACAGCACCTCTAAAGGGATTCAAGTAGCAGAAGCATTTTAACAAACAAATTGAACAAAATGATTGATAGAGTAAATTTACAAAAAAAATTTCTCAATAACTTTTACAACAAGGTATAACCAAAGAGAATGCTAAAACAAAGTGTGGGTCCCTACGAAGCAAAGCTGGAGAAACTTGAAGAGATACTTGAGAGCTTTTGTATCTTTGTTCAATGCAAAGGAAGCAATAGCTAAAATAATGCGGCCACAGTAGTGAGTAATGCAGTTCGTAATGATAATAAAGAATCATAGGTAACTAGTATCTTTAAGTAGAAGTACTGGAGAAATAAAGCATACCGAGATCTTCAAAAGGCATTTGATGAGTTGCTCAAAAAGGCAAATATGTAAGGTACAAGGCTCACGGGGCTGAGGATAATATGAATTTAAGATTGATTGAAAGAAAGAACAGTGAGAGAGGGAATAAATTATTTGTTTTCTGATTGACAGGGATGTTAAAGAGCTGTTCACAATTTGGATTTGTGTTTTGGATGAATAGTGTGTAATATATCTATATTTTCCTGAAATTTAATGTAAACGAGTGCATGATGGTTAGCAACAATTTAGTAGGCCAAAGAATGTATGACTCCATGTCGTGACTTGGCAATAAAGGAAGCTGTAAGGAGGATGCAAAGATCAAGATGATGATATGAATAAGTTAATGTATCAGATGACCTGACCTGTCCTGGGTCTAGGACATGGATGCAATCACAAGAAAGCTTGTATTAACTTCTTTACTTTCTTAGGAGCTTAAGAAGATTGGCTTATCAGCACCACTTTTATAAGCTTCTACTGATCTATTGTTGAAAGTAACCTGACTGGTTACAGAATGGTTTGGTATAGTACTTTGGATGCTCAAGATGTAAGAGGCTGCAGAGTGTAGTTTATACTGCCCAATATATTATGGGAATATCCCTCCCCACCATTGGTAGTATCTACAAGGCACATGGTCACAAGAAGGCAACATCCGTCATCAAAACTTCCTATCATCGAGGCCGTGCCATCTTGTCACATCTAACATTAGTCAGGAGGTACAGATGTCTGAAGTCTTACACTACCAGGTTTAAGAATAGCTACTTCCATTCAACCATTTCATTCTTGAACTGATTTGTAATCCTTGATCATTACAGTTTAGCAACACTGTGACCACTTTGATTACATTGCACTAAAGCAAACTTTGTTTTATTTTGTTCCAATTGTGTTCTTTCTTGTAATATGTGTCTAATTACATTTAGTTTGTATTTTTCTTGTGAATACTGCCTTTGTGAAGTGCCAGTGTTGCTGGTGCAAGTAAGTTTTTTGTTGCACCTGTGCATACATGAACATGGGCCAATGAGTGCTTTGGAGGTACCACAGAAGGCTCCTTTGTCACCAGAGTCTGATAGTCTCTTGACTTCCAGGGTTTTCTCAGTCTTCCAAGAGCTCTTTAGCTCCCAAAACCTGTACTGGATGATTGCCTTGTTCTCAAGTAACCTTTTCTTTGGCCTTGTGGCCGATGCCATTCTACCAGGGGCAAAAGGCTTTCCTTTTCTTGGCGATAAGTTGTTCTATCTCTGTCGTTATCATTATATCAATCCTGATTGAGTTGGGTGGATTTAAGTAGACATATTCACATCATGGCAATCCCTATCTCAACCAATGACATAGTCAATGTGATACTGCTGTTTACTGTTACTGCAGCTGTAACAAATTAAACCCCCTTGCACTCAAAGAAGGGGAAGAATTTGTGAAAGGATCAGAAGGATATCAACATAGAGAGCACTTTCAAGAACTTCTTAACCATGCCAGCACCTCTGAACTAGAGATTACTGACCAAATTCTCCAGATACCTGTGAGGGACAACATGGGGGAACAAGTCAGAATGTGGCAATTACAAAGGCATCTCCATCCTGTCACCAGCCGTCCTATCCTGTCTTTCCCTTTACGCTCCTTATTGATCACAGCTCAGCATTTGTCACTATCATCCCCTCTAAACGAATCAATAAGCTCCAAGACCTAGGCCTCGATACCTCATTGTGTAACTGGATCCTCGATATTGTCACTTGCAGATGCCGGTTAGTACGGATTGACAACAACATCTCCTCCACAGTCATCATCAGCACAGGTGCACTACAAGGATATATACTTAGCCCCCTGCTCTACCTGCTTTGACTGTGAGGCTAAGTACTGCTCCAATGTCATATTTAAGTTAGCTGATGACACCACAGTTGTTGGTCGACCAAATGAATCAACATATAGGAGGGAGATCAAAAATCTAGTTGAATGGTGCCATAACAACAACATCTCAGGCAATGTCAGCAAAACCAAAGAGCTGATTATTGTTTACGGGTGGAAGAAACCAGAGGTTCATGAGCTCATCCTCATTAGTGTATCAGAGGTGGAGAGGGTCAGTAACTTTAAATTCCTTGACATTATCATATCAGACGATCTGTCCTGGGGTCAGCAGGTAAGTGCCATTACAAAGACGGCATGACAACATGTCTACTTTCTTAGAAGTTTGTCCAGTTTTGAAATGCCATCTAAAACTTTGACAAACTTCTACAGATGCACAGTGGCGAGCATTCTGACTGGTTGCATGATGACCTGGTTTGGGAACACCAATGCTCAAGAATGGAAATGTCTACAAAAAAAGAAGTGGGAGATATAGCCCAGTCCGTCACAGGCAAAGCCTCTTCACAATTAAGAACATCTACAAGAAAGTGGCATCCATCATCAGGCAATGCTGTCTTCTTGGTGTGCTGCCATTGGGAAGGAAGTACTGGAGCCTTGGGTCTCACACCACCAGGTTCAGGAACAGTTATTACTGTTTAAACATCAGGCTCCTGAAACATAATGAATAACTTAACTCACCTCAATTCTGAACTGATTCCACAACCTATGGACTTACTTAGGACTCTCCACTCAAGTTCTCAGTGTTATTTATGCACATATTTTTTGTATTTGCAGTTAGTCTTCTTTTGCACATTGGTTCTTGTCAGTGCGTGTGTGTAGTTTTTATTGATTCTCTTGTATTTCTTAGTTTTACTGTGAATGCCTGAAATAAAATGAACCTCATGTACTATATGGTGACATGTATGTACTCTGACAATAAATTTACTTTGAACTTTGATGTTCTGAAGTACAGTGGAAAAACTTGTCTTAAATAGCATTCATACAGACCAGTCCATTACAACAGTGCACTGAGGTAGTACAAGGTAAATTGTAGTTATTGCACATTACTCCTGCTCCAATTCCAACAGATTTCCATACTTGTCCTGCTGAAAACACTTTTCCCATCTTTCCTCATCTGACAATTTCACTGCTAAGTGATGTCTCCCTTCATTCTCTCTATCACAATGTATTTTTAAAGGTACAGTAGCAATCAATTGTTTAAGACTAAGATGAGAAATTTCTTAATTAAGAGCATTATAAACCTTTGTTATTCTCAGGATCAGGTCTATGGATACATGAATAATTTTGAAGCTGATTAACAGATTGTTAGACACCAATAACCCCTTCTCTGGCAGCAACAGGTTTATCACTCTGCTCAAATCTCTCCGACTGCAATATCATCAAGGGCAATTGTATCTTACAGTTAATCACCAATAATCCTGAAAATGAATGATAATTGTTTTAGATAAGAGTGATATTTTTGTTACTGAATGCTGGGTTATTAACACATGCACCTGTAAATTATTCAAGTTCAGTATGCAATGCCAGCATCAGTTTTGTTCTGCCCTGGATCGAGAGTGCAAATTGACTTCATAGAAACATAGAAACCTACAGCCCACAAAGCTGTGCTGAACAAGTCCTTACCTGAGAAATTACCTAGGGTTACCCATAGCCATCTATTTTTCTGAGCTCTATATACCTGTCTAGGAGTCTTTTAAAATACCCTATCATATCTGCCTCCACAACCATTGCTACCAGCCCATTCCACGCACTCACCACTCTCTGCGTAAAAAAACACTTACCCCTGATGCCTCCTCTGTACCTACTTCCAAGCATCTTAAAACTGTGCCCTCTCGTGCTAGCCATTTTCACCCCAGGAAGAAACCTCTGACTATCCACATGATCAATGCCTGTCATCATCTTATACACCTCTATCAGATCACCTGTCATCCTCCGTCACTCCAAGGAAAAAACGCAGAGTTCACTCAACCTATTCTCATAAGGCATGCTCCCCAATCCAGGCAACATACATCCTTGTAAATCTCCTTTGCACTCTTTCTATGGTTTCCACATCCTTCCTATAGTGAGGTGACCAGAACTGAGCACAGTACTCCAAGTGGGGTCTGACCAGGGTCCTAAATAGCTGCAACATTACCTCTCAGCTCCAAAACTCAGTCCCATGATAGATGAAGGCCAATGCACCGTATGCTTTCTTAACCACAGAATCAACCTGCGCAGCAGCCTTGAATGTCCTATGGACTCGGAACCAAAGGTCCCTCTGATCCTCCACGCTGGCAAGAGTCTTACCATTAATACTATATTCTGACATCATATTTGACCAACCAGAATGAACCTCCTCACAGTTATCTGGGTTGAACTCCATCTGCCACTTCTCCACCTGCTGTCACCTCAGACAGCCCTCCACATTATCCACAACACCTCCAACATTTGTGTCATCAGCGAATTTACTAACCCATCCCTCCACTTCTTTATCCAGGTCATTTATAAAAATCATGAAGAGTAGGGATCCCAGAACAAATCCCGGAGGCACACTACTTATGACTGACCTCCATGCAGAATATCCTACAATCACTCTTTGCCTTCTGTGGGCAAGCCAATTCTGGATCCACAAAGCAATTTCCCCTTGTATACTATGCCTCCTTACTTTCTCAATAAGCCTTGCATGGGGTACCTTGTCAAATGCCTTAATGAAATCCATATACACTACAACTACTGCTCTACCATCATCAATGTGTTTAGTCACATCCTCAAAAAATTCAGTCAGGCTCGTAAGGCATGACCTGCCTTTCACAAAGCCAAGCTGACTACTCCTAATCATATTATGCCTCTCCAAATGTTCATAAATCCTGCCTCTCAGGATCTTCTCCATCAAATTACCAACCACTGAAGTAAGACTCACTGGTCTATAATTTCCTGGGCTATCTCTACTTCCTTTCTTGAACAAGGGAACAACATCCACAACCCTCCAATCCTCCGGAATCTCTCCCATCCCCATCCCCATTGATCATGCAAATATTTTTGCCTGAGGCTCAGCAATCTCCTCCGTCACCTCCTACAGTAGCCTGGGGTACTTGTCATCCGGTCCAGGTGACTTAGCCAACTTGGTGCTTTCTAAAAGCTCCAGCACATCCTCTTTCTTAATATCTACAAACTCAAGCCACGGTAAGTCATCCTTACAATCACCATGATCCTCTTCCATAGTGAATACTGAAGCAAAGTGCCTGTTAAGCACCTCTGCCATCTCCTCTGGTTCCATACACACTTTTTCGCTGTCACACTTGATTGCTCCTATTCTCTCACGTCTTATCCTCTTGCTCTTAACATTCTTGTAGAATATCTTGGGGCTTTCCTTAATCCTGTCTGCCATCCTTCTGGGTGGGGTGAATGTTTCATGTAGGTATTGCACACCTCCCGCTCTGGTGAATGGCATGTTGAGGAAATACACAGGAGTAGCCCATAAAATTTGTGCCGCACTGGAAAAGGAATGCGAGTTTCAAAACACAGGCCTGTATCTTGTGCAATGTTGATGCAATCAGTGAAATGACAGTACTTAAAATTTAGCATTATATCAAATGTGAATCTTTGACGAACCCGCATCTGGGCTTCCTAACACTCCGGAGATGTAGTCACATGATACCTGGAACCAGTTGCTCCCCAAAGAGAATTTTCAAAAATCAATTAAAGCATTTTTAAAAAAAGTGTTTGAAGTACTTCTTTAGATATTTCTACTGACTTATTAACAATTCTGATCAGGAGATTATTACTTAATTTCTGGAACCTCCAGGGAGGACCTAAAGGGTTGGCAGTCTCACCTGAAGTAAAGTATCAATGCATGGAGGTAAGCCTGGATTTGATCAGCATTTTCCCCCTTTACCCCTGCTTTACCCCCTATATGTTGATCCTAACTCAGGCTACGTAGTTCAGATTCTGTTTGCTGATCATCAGTCTACACCTCTATAGAACCGACTGATGTTCCTGGGTTTCATGTTTGCTGTAGGTGTAGTGACTCACACTGTGTGGTGTGAAATGGATGTCCCCTCAGCCTCTGACTCTACTAGTTGCTGTTTTCAGATGTATCTATGGTAACACAATAAGAAGCATTTATTGCTTTCAGCAACACACGCCTTGTATTGCATTCAACTGACACAATAGCATAGAAGAGAATTTCATTGGTGTTGAGATCCTAACCTTGTACTGTCAGGCTATATGTTTGATAGAGTAAATAAAGTGAAATTGTTTCTAGTGGCAGAAGGGTCAGCTAGCAGAAGACATGGATTAAAGATGATTGGCAAGAGAAGCAGTGGTAAGATGAAGTTCTTTATTTTGTGGCAAGTTGCTGTGATCTGGCATAATTTCTGAAAGGTGAGGTGAACCAGATTCAGTAGTGACAGTCAAAAGGGAATTGGACATGTAGTCGGAAAGGAGAAAGTTACAGGACTGTGCGGGAAGAAATATTGAGGAAAGGCAGAATGATATGAATTGGATTGTTCTTTTTCAAAGTAGGTCAACACAGGCAAAATTGGACGGATTTCCCTTTCTGTGCATTTTGTCGTGTGTCAGCACTTGCATATATGTGTGTGTGTGTATATATATATATATATATATCTATAATTATGATATGAAGAAACAACGGTGTTTTCATTAGCAATAAAAGTTTGAAAGAATATCTTTGTAAAATTCTGCTTTGGTACAACAGCATGTGAAAGGTCCAAATGTTAAAGATGGAACAATATTCTTTTGGGAATCCTGCAACCAGAAAGCATAGGGCTAAGGCACAGATGAGAAGGAATGTGCATTAATGTCATCAATCCTGAAACAATAAAATAAGCATTGCTTGCCATTTTCATCTGTTATGTCCAAAACCTGAGAAAGGTGCAAATGCAACAAATTGCTGAACATTACGGGATGTAGAGGGATTGTATTTCATTTCAAGAGAATGTCTGCATTCACAAGTGATTCAGTGACTGGACATATTTAATGGAATAGGTAAAAGAAATGGATGGAAATACTTTATACACAGAATATCTTGAAATTCTGGAACTCACTAAATTTCAGAATGGTGGAAGCTTGAGTCAGTCGAGGCTTTCAGAAGGTAATTTGATAGATACTTCAAAGAAAATAATTTGCAGGCCAATGGGGTAAGAATAAGGAATGGTCAAAATAAGTTGATGTGATGGATGTCAACCAAATATTTGCAGCCAACACTTCTGTCCTCTTTTATTTTTCTCCTCTAGTTCTGCCAAGAATAGGGCCCATATTCAACTCCGCTGGCTTGGAGGTGGGAATGGTAACATTAAGATGGTGAATATGTATCCAGATGCGTGACTTCTGCTGATAATGATTCAGTATCAATTGATCAGACTAGGCTGATGCGTGAAACCCTCAGCTCACTCAGAAGCAACAATGTTTCAGCTTCAGGCTAAGCATCATTTATTCAACCATTTGTAAGTATTTGGCACAAGCACTTTCATGTGTAATGAGTCAAAAGCATCCTTTAGAAAGTTGGAACAAATCAATTTAGAATGATTTGTGAGTAAGAAAGCAAAATTTTAATTTTCATGATCTCTTACTTACCAAACTTTAGGATAAATATTGTAAAAGTGGTATTATTAAATTATTTAATTAGTAAACGAAAATAAGTTCAAATCCAACTGGGTCACAACCTAGGCAGCGGCAGTATCCGCGTGGAAGAAAGGCCTGGCAATTTACTTCTGTATCTTGCTACGAAAACCCTTTGGACAACTACACTATCCATAGAGTCGTCCTGAGTTGATGACGACTCAACGGCACTCAACAACAACAAAATGAAAATAAACAAATATACTGGAAATTTGAGATGTTAATTGTTTCTCTTTAGATGTTCCTTGACCTACTTGTTTCTGGTATTTTTAAAATTTATTTTTAATAGGTTGTTAGCAGTACATCTGCTTTAATACCTTATGTTGTTGGATATATTACAGAGATTAGAAGTTCAACATTAAACCAATTTATGGCTAAGTCAATACAACTCAAAACTCAAATGAATTATTTCAAATTTGATTATGCTTAATTGTTACCAAATAACTTTTTCAAGTTCCACAAAAGCATCTGCTTTATCCAACCTCTCATTTCACTGTTGGTTATTGTATTGGAAGAGCATTTCAGAATTGCCTAGTATCGACTATAACTTCTCATCATATACTGCTGTTTTTCCACAACTTAAATATATCCTAATGACTTTATGAAATTATCAGAACTAGATTCTCAAGTATAATGTACAAAGAGAAATCCCTTATTTCTGTTCGAATTATAGATGATAGGTCGTGAATTCTGACAACAGTTGCACATCTTGTGTCTGGCTGGTACGGTATGTACTGTACGTTGGGTACTGAGTGCTCCACGTTCAGCAAGACTTTTAGGACAAATGGGTAATTGAAGACCTGCACCTATTTAAACTGCAGAGGGTAAATAGTTAGAAAAGATGCAAATAATATTGAGATATGTTGCTTACTTGGGTTAAGGAAAATTTGAGAGGCAATGAAAGAAAGGAGGGAAAATGCAGTAGATGCAGAACAGCTGTTATCTAATTGGATAGTACAACAAGCTTGAGGAGCTAAATGGATTACTTTCACTTTCAGAGGACTGGAAAATTGCAAACGTCACTACTCTGTTCAAGAAGGGAGAGAGGCAGAAGAAAGGAAACTATAGGCCAGTTAGCCTGATCAGTGGTTGGGAAGATGTTGGAGTCGATTGTTAAGGATGTGATTTCGGGGTACTTGAAGGCACATGATAAAATAGGCCAAAGTTAGTATGGTTCCCTTAAGGGAAAATCGTGTCTGACAAATCTGTTGGAATTTTTTGAAGAAATAACAAGCCGAATAGACAAAGAAGAATCAGTAGCTGTTATGTACTTGGATTTTCAGAAGGCCACACATGAAGTTGCTAAACAAGATAAGAGCTCAGGGTATTAAAGATATGAACATGGATAAAGCATTGGCTGAGCGGCAGAAAGCAAAGAGCGGGAATAAAAGGATCCTTTTCAGATTGGGTGCCGGTAATTAGTGGTGTTCCACAGGGGTCTGTGTTGGGACCACTTCTTCTTAGGTTGTATGTCAGTAATTTGGATGATGAAGTTTATGGCTTTGTGGCCAAATTTGCAGATGATATGAAGATAGATGGGGGGTAGGTGGTGTCGAGGTGCAGCGAGGCTGTGGAAGGACTTAGACTGATTAGGAGGATGGGTAAAGAGATGGAAGATGGAATACAGTATTAGGAAATGTGTGGTCATGGACTTCAATAGACAGAATAAAAGCATAGACTATTTTCTAAATGGGGAGAAAATTCAAAAATCAGAGATACAAAGGGATTTGGAGTCCTTGTGCAGGATTCCCTGAAGGTTAATTTGCAGGTTGCATCAGTGGTGAGGAAGGTAAATGTAATATTAGCATTCATTTCAAGAGGAGTCGAATATGAAAGCAAGGATGTAATGCGGAGGTTGCATAAAGCACTGGTGAGGCTTCACTTGGAGTATTGTGAGCAGTTTTGGTCCCTTCAATTAAGAAAATATGTGCTGACTTTGGAGAGGTTTCCGAGGAGGTTCATGAGAATGATTCTAGGAATGAAAGGGTTATCTTATGAGCACAGCCTCAAAATAGAGGGGCATCCATTTAAAATAGGGATGAGGAGGAATTTCTTTAGCCAGAACATGGTGAATCAGTGAAATTTGTCCCAGCAGGCGGCTGTGGAGGCCAGGTCAGTGGGTGCATTTATGGCAGAGGTTGATAGGTGCTTGATTAGTCAGAGCTTGAAGGGTTATGGGAAGAAGGCAGGAGAATGGGGATATGAGGGAAATGGATCAGCTGTGGTTCAAATGGCAGAGCAGACTCGATGAACTGAATGGCTTAATTCTGCTCCTATGTCTTATGGTCTTAAGCTCTTATTCTAGTTTGAGATGTGTACTGCTGTGTTCTGTATACTTAAAATGCAAATCTGTTGAATGTCTTACACATTTCCTACATATATTCTTTATGTAAGTTGTTATGATCTGTTAAATAAAGGGAAAATAATTTCTTCTAAAATAACAAATTTGACACTGCACTGAGAGTTTTTAATTTGCCTGAGGGGCAGTTTTTTTTTAATGTAAACCCACATTAGGACAATCTTAATTTTTAAAACAACTGCTCTTTCAACACAATCGTTGTCAAAGGATATTTGATACTCAAATTAAATTAAAATATTCCTGTAGTGTATTAAATATTTCACTGTCATCACCTTGTGAGGTCTTGATAATGACCCCAAGGAATTCAGCAATGGGTGGGGAATCAAAGAAGCTGGTAACAAAGATGGAAACAGTTAGATTATCTAAGCTATGTTGCAAATAATTCCCATACTTTACTGTCTGATCACTTCTAGCTTTAAATAGTAACGTGTTGGGACTGGGTTTAATGCGTTAAGAACTGATGGGATAGTGTGCTTTACTGTTCTCTGCCATGTTTGGAAGCCAAATAATATGACTTTGCAAGAGAGCAAAATTGTTATTTTGAATTGGTGAGAGAATACAATGAAAGTTAATACCCTATATTTACCAACTCTTTAAAATTATTAAATATTTTGGTAAGTTTTCTTGATACGAATATCGATGTTCTCTAAAGATAATGACATGGACCAAGCATTACTGAGTTGACAATGATAACTTGTAAAAGAGCAACAGGTTCATCAATAGAATGCTTCTATGTACAGATGTGCTGTACATGGAAGAATAGGGTGGAGAAAAAAATGTAGAGAAGATAAATTATTGAAAAGTAATTTTATATATAGGTAATGATGTGAAGCAAATCATGTTCTGTTGGATTCCCACAACACACTGCCTGATATTTCAGGCTTAATGTTATGATTGATCTCTTTCTGTGCTGAATGATTTTCTGAGCAGTGCTTGAGGAAGCTATCCTTCAACTAGAATGTCACTTTTGTAACAGAAACTGGAGCTAAGTACCTTAGCACATACATTAGAATCACGAAAAAATTAATGGTATAAAAGTAATTTTTCTCATGCATGCGCCGTGAAATGGAGTTACCTGCCTAATCCCACCTCTTCTGCCTTTCTGGTGAAGTACTGTTGGATTAGGGTGTGGAATTATTATTTTTCTTGTAGTTTAACTTTTCTATACCTATATTTTTATATAATCACCTACATATGTACATGTAATGGTTCAGTGAATCTGGCGGGCAGTTACAGTACAGCTGCTTCTCTATTTTTCTAGAATTTTCTTAGTTTTCAGTAGTACGCATCACGCCTCTTGAGTTGGCTATTTTATAACTTAAACTTTGTCACTGGAATTTTGTTACCTCTAGTCTGAGTATGTGATGACCACAACTGCTTTTTCCTTTGTTTATTTCTGTTTTCACAGCTCCCCTCTTGTTCATTTCCTATTCTTGTAAAACTTAACAAAATGATATTAAGTGATAAGTTTTATGCCTCATTCTTGATTTCTGAAGAACCTTTGGATCACAATGCTATTAGGATCCAACAGTACATGTGGTTTTAATGTGAAAAGATGTCTCTTTCAGCTTTTTAGGTGTTGAATCCTGGGCTCCTACTGTGAATTCTTCTTCCAGTTAGTCTGAAAGCTTTGCGCACTGATTTTCGACCCTTCTGCAAAGTCAAATAGGTCATTCCCATTCATTGAGACTTCTCATATTTTTAGCACATCAGTTGAATCTTCCCTCAGAGTCTTCTGGTCTTCCTTAGGAAATATATATTTTACAATCTTTTCACAGAACTAAAATGTTCAAATCTTGGCAACGTCTTAGCAAATAAAAATGGAGAATGATGGTAACCCTCAGTGGGTTGGACAGCATATGTGGGATAAACTTAGCATTATAGATCTAAGATGCTGCTTGATACATTGAATATTTCCATCATTTTGTACTTTTATTTCAAATTTCCAGTATCTGCAATTTTATTTATGAAATCCTTGTAAATCCTCTACCTCTTGCTATTGTAACAACACCTTTTTAATAATATAGTGATCAGAGCTATCTAACATAGTCAAGCTATTTGATGTTCTGATTTTTGCTATTTGATACAGTTCTGGTCTCACCTCCTTGGTTTTCAATGCTGTGTCTTTGTCAACAATGGAAAACATCCTAAATGCTTTTAATGGACAGCTCACTGATATGCAACAGACACAAAGGGGAACTCAACAGGTCAGGAAACATTTATGGAAAAGAGTAAACAGTCGACGTTTTGGGCCGAGACCTATTGACATATATTAAAATCTTAAAGACCGATATTCACAAGCCTCTCTGTTACTTCACAGCTCCCAGTGTCCTGCCATCTATTGTACCTTTCCTTATATGTGTGTGTGTGTCTAAGACTTTTGCACAGTACTCTATATCTAAACTTGTCAAAAGCGTTTCTGAAATCATAGAGTCTTGGAATTATACAGCATGGAGAAAAGCTCACTTGGACCTTCATGCGTCACTTTCATGTCATAAATTTTATGTAATTTCAGTTTATCCACCCTACTCTCACATCAACTTCCTCTATATTTAGCAAGGACCCTAGACACTCGCAGAAAGTTTCAGCAGCCAATGAAATAGCCAATCTGCACAGCTTAATTATGTGGGAAGAAGCCAGAGCACTGGGAGGAAACTCCTGTGATCACAGGGAAAAGGTGCCACTTGACATAGACAGCACCACAAGTCAGAATTGAATCCAGATTGAGCTGTGGACTACAACAAACATTGCCTGCTTTGACCCTCCTTGTTATTTCCTCAAAAAGTTCAATCCATGATGATTTGGTTAATCTCTATCTTTTTAATTTAAGGTTTATACTATTCCTTAGAATTGTTTCAAATTACTTTGTAATTCGCCATAAGTTATGTTAAACTAACTGGCTTCTAATTAGTTTATTCCTTTTAAAACAATAGATTGGCTGTTCCAGAGTGGATTGCATTTGCTGGGACACAGAAGCATTTAAGTCTGCAACTGGTGTCATCAGCAAACTTAATCAGTTGATCTTTCTACTGTGTATCTTGTACACATGCTTTATGGCGAGCCCTCAAATGTTTCCACATTTTAAAAGAATTGGGTTCCCCAGATGTAAGATCCCTTGATTGCACCCATGCTGATTTTTATTTTCTCTGTTATAATCCAGCCACATTTTCCAACTGGATTCATGTTCACCTCCTTAAGTGTTTGGCTGGTGTGACACCATAAATATTAAATAATGGAAGTCTCTCACTGCTAAATTGGTCTGGTCATTGTGCCATCACACTGTGGTTGCCTTCACTGAAGCTGTAAATTGTCTGTCATTTGTACCTCATCATGTTTTTATCAACTGCTTAATGTTTTACCTCTGTTGACCTATTCCAGTTCTCCCTTTGAGATGATAAGTTACTGCTCAATTACTGAGAGCATGTGAGCTGGAAATATTGACCAGCTCTGCCTCCACTGCTGAGTCACGGCACATAATTTCTACACTGCCTTTGCTCTCATATGAGAACTGCGGTCGAATATGACATTGACTTGAAAGTCTCTATCCATGTTCCTATCTTTATGTATCTTTATAGATGGAAAGATTATGGTGATGCTAGACCCCACATATGTTATAAATGTGCAGCAGAGCTGTTGAAATTTTCAACATTGGGTCCCACAGTGATTTGGCAGAACTGACCTCTCACTTGAAGGCCTTGCAGGGTGACCCCATGCAATTAAAGTTGAACTCCTTTCTAACGTGTACTCTTGTGCACACATTTATGACAAGTTGCCCTATGAGCTCAAAAAGTTAAAGGGTTACCAAAAGTACGAGGTTAAGGCAATGTAGATATGGGAAAATGCTGTAAAGTGTGGTATTCAAAACACAAAGTAGAATTAAACAGGCTAGAAGAGCTTCTTATGGATATTCAGATAATGATACAAGATGAGGATTATGAGCACTATGCTGGAACCAGGAATGATGGATGATGGTTCTGGTTTTGATTCTGTTTGTTACTCACTGCTGATGTTCTTCTTTCTGCTAGTCTCCTTCCCCAAGACAGTATGTTAGAAGGAAAAGGACTTTTGAAAGATCTGCTTAAAAGAGAGCTACTAATCAAGAATGGAATTAATGCCAATTAATTCTTATTAAAACATCTAACTACTTTACCATTGTTGTACCAAGCTCTTGATTTCTCAAGTGACACTGAGTTTTGGCCTGGAGGTCATCCAGAACTATTTATCTTTTCTGGGAATGTTAGAATGAAGAGAATTTTTGTGAAAGTAAGGCTGAACCTTCAATAAAAAGCATCGACCTAAAGTTCTGGAAGATATAGTAAAGATTTTGGCAGGTCAGCACTAAAGATTAAGCCTACTTCTCAAAAACTAATTGCTTTATTCTACTTCTTGCTATAAGTGAAGCTGTGGACCCAATAAGTGAGAGTGACATCCTCAGAGGAAAATCAATCTTTTCAAGTGACCCTGAAGCAGTGACTTTCTGTGAACATGTGTTTAACTGGGCAGGAAGGTGAGGGGGCTTTCTCTGAAAAGGATAAAATGCTCAATGAAATGGATGGATTGTAACACCATTCTGTCTAAGGTACATGACAACACTTAAACTAGTTAACTTTAATGACAGAACTATAACTCAGCAAATTTTACCCAGCAGATTCAATTACAGTCTCCTATTAAAGTAAGTTCGAGCTTACTCCAACTTATCCCCTGTGACTACTGTTTTCAACCACCCTAGTGACCTACATGGTATCTTACCATATATTGGCTGAATTAATCCTTTGAGAAATGAATTTTCTTCAAGTAATTTGAAGTAGAACTGTTTTCCACACTACAGATTGCTTGAATTAAGTAATAACTCTCTTCCTGGTGAAGTGAAAGGGTGAGACATTTATTTTCTCCAGTTTCCAAAATTTGGAAGTTGGATGCCAGAAATGTATAAGCATTGTGGGTGATCAAGGCATTCAACTCCGAATTAAACTACAGTAAGCATTGAAGATTGTATATTTTCTCATTCATGAAATTTGATGAAAAATAAACATCGTTTCTTATACTCACACAACCTTTCACTTAACTCTGTAACTATGAGGATAGTGCTAACTTCATAACTCTTAATACATATGCAAAAGAAAAGAAAAATTATTCTTTAAAGCTGGGGTGAGCAGTCCAAGGAAGTAAGAGATTGGAGAAAAACATGACTACTGAGAAAGGGTAAAATGTATACTTGGCAAACATAACCCTGGTGAAGGCTATGTTGAAAAAGATAAATGTAAACCCTTTAGGACCACTGCATGATAGTTCTTCCATCGTGTTTTCAGCAAAAGTTTCTCCTTTCCCTTTCAGGGCTGTAAGCGCTGTAATTAATAGGTATTATGATTTTCTTTAAAGCTTTAAAGATAAATTAAAATTAAAGAAACAAAGTGGATTATGTGAGACTGAGTTAAAATATTTCTTTGAAAATGTATTCATGTGTGCATTTAAAAAAAGTGAAGGAGGGAAAACAGGAACTGCTAAATATTAGTTTGACATTGGTATTCTGGAAAATGCTGTGATCTTGTTGTAATCTTAAGAGTCTTCTGAGCAGACGTGTTTATTACTAAATGTATAGGTTTAAGGAAAAGGGGTGATTTAGAGGGGATTGCAGACCTGTGGTTGGACCTGGAAAGCACTGTTTGTGAGGGTGATGGAAGTAGATACTCTCATAATGTTATGAAAGGTATATTGATGATTGCAGGGATCAGTGCTTAGCTTCAGTTAAACACAATATACCCTAGTGATTCTGATGAAGGCACTGTGTGTGACATAAATTTGTGGGGGGAGGATGTGACGTGAGGCAAATGCAGAGAGTTTCCAAAATGATTGGGTAAATTGGGTGGGTGTGCCAATCACAGCTGGTGCAATATAACTTCAATACATGTGAGGCTATCCACTTTGGTTGGCGGTCAGATACCAGAAATGTATAAGTATTTTAGGTGATCATGTGATTCTAAATAGCTGGCAATGGAAGATTGCAAATATAATTTATTTTTCACTATATGCTGAATGGACTAATTCCCACTGACCAGCAGTGACTTTGAAATGTTTTCATAATAGTAGCTTACTTGAATAAAGTATACATTTTCTTAATGTTTTGAGTGGCACTGATACTTCTGAACTTGTAAGAGCAAAGCCAAATTAATTATAAAATATCATATTCCAACTTTCTTCACACTTTTAAAGCCAGCTTTAAAACATGATACAATTTTAAGAACACTGTGATATCATATTAAGCTTTTAACGGTTATTAAAGTTTGGTTACAGTAGTTTGTACTGTGAAGGTCATGTTGCAGTCTGGTGAAATATGCACAATTCAGTAATAGCGATTTTAAATAAATGAATTCGACCTAGAATTAAGTTATAGATCATTTGAAAGGGAGAATGCAGCTTTATCCAAAACCATTTTGAATCCAGATGGAGCCCAGTCACTAAAATTGGGTTTATTAACTGAGGCACGTTCAGTATTTGTCGTTGCCATGGAAACCATTTGCAGAATAAGGACTTGACATGTAATCCTATTAGAGGTAGTTTTTTTTAGGCTTTAGGGACAATTTGGTAAATTTGTGCATAATTGGAAGTGTCCACCATAATTAACGTTTTAACAGAGAATAAATTATTAGCTGGAAACTGATAAGCTACAAAATTAAAATTTATATTATATTGCATAGTACCATCCAATTAATTGGGAAAGATACAGAATTCTGCAAGAAAAAGTAATAATCAATTTTAGTTGCTTGGTACTTTAAGAAGATAAGCTAAAACTTGTTGAATTAAAATAGCTCAGTTTGATCTCAGTGAATCCGGTGCTTTATTTTCTTTTGAGCAACATGTACATTTTCATCTTGTTTTCTCTTAACTTCATCCTTTTCAAAGGTTTGGACTGAAATCAAATCAGATTCAAGTTTATTATCACTGATGTATGTCATTGAATTTCTTGCATTGCAGCAGCAGTACAGTGCAAGACATAAAAATTACTATAAATTACAAGAAATGAATAAATAATACAAAAGAGGAATAGTGAGGCAGTGTTCATGAACTGTTCAAAAATCTGATGGCAGAGGGGAAGAAACTGTTTCTGAAATGATGAGTGTGGGTCTTCAGGCTCCTGTACCTTCTCCCTGAAGGTGATAATGAGAAAAGACTTGTCCCAGGTGATGAGGGTCCTTAATAATGATTGTTGCTCCCTTGAGGCACTGCCTTTTCCTTTTCCTTTCCTTGATGCTGAGGAAGATTGTGCCCATAATGGAGCTGCCTGAATCCACAATCTGCTGCAACCTCTTGCATCCTGCACACAGGAATCACATAGGTGGTGAGACAACTCAGTCATAATGTTCTCCACCATCCATCTGTAGAAATTTGCTAGTCTTTGGTGATGAACTATATAAACATTTTGAAAGCCAGTGTATGCCTTTACATCATTTGTAGGTTAATTTATTCTATCAGTGAACCATCTTTCATGTCACCAGGTTTTTAGGATGTAGGACATGGAATGCTTCTACTGTAGAAGTATTTGAATATAGCCACAGGCCAACCAAGGATAGTGACATTGAAAATGCTGTTTCAATGAAAGGGGTGCTTGCTGCAAAGTATCTGTTTTGGCTTAAAAATTGATTGGCAATTAAAGGGGAATTCTCCAGTGACCATTTTGGGGATGGAACCAGCCATGATGATTACTTTCCCCAGATAATAATGTGGGACCCATGACAAATGAAAAAGATAGTATTGTGTTGCCACACGATTTGCCACAATATAACATGCCACAATAATGATGAGAAGGTCCCTATTCATCGGCAGTATGAAAGTCTCTTCTAGCATTGGCTTCATCAAGTGATCTTCCCTACACAGCAGCACATAATCAAAATCTCAGGACTGAGCTGAGCAGGGTTTATGATGGATTTTGTGATCTCATTCCTTTTTGATGCTCTCTATATTCTCCACTGATGTTCCTATCTATTGCTGTTTCCACTGTGAGACAGCTACTCCTCCCACTCCCTATAGCAGCTCGTGATGCTTGGCTCAATATTGTCTTTGAAATCCTGTTGCCTGTTTTATTCTGTGTGGATTTCAGTCAGTTTAGGATAAGGACCAGATCTTTTCAGCTTGGGGTTATCCTCCTTTATTTGGTCACAGACCTCATCTGAAGAGTTTCAAAGCAAATGTTGAGAGTAACTCTAAAGCTGTTCCATGTCTTCTGTAATGTATTGTTTCCTCAGTTCCCTTAACAGAGATATCCTTAGTTTAACTGAAATCTTGCTGAATTTAATACTGTTAATTCCCATCCAATCTAATCTGAAACTTCACTTTAGCTTTTCATTTCAAATTTAGTCTCCCCTCCTTAGCACATGTTTTAAAATTGCACCCAATCAGGCCTCACAGTATGATATTACTGTTAATAGTCCCATTTATAATCTGCCACTTCAGGGACATGGGTGCTGCCTCTAGAACTCAGCCCTACTACTGTTAAGAAGGAACTGCCTTCTTACTGTTGCTTTCGACATCCTGATACCCTTGCTGTGCCTCGTCCAGGGAGCCACCGAAGGTAAGGGTCTGCCAGGGTTTAGGGGACTATCCCTCAGCTTATTGCCAGAATTGGGACTAGCTTTTACAGTTTTGGAATGTTTTGATCAAATACAGACACTTGATCACTGCAGGCCTATCACTGAATAGCTCAGTCATGCTTGAGGCTCAAGGCTGAATTGCCCCTGAAAAGTGCTAAGGTATTTTTATTCTATGCTGTGTTGGCTCTTGGGCCCTGGGTGCCATGACAGAGAATGCTTTGGGCAAGGATCCTTCATTTGATAATCAGGTGAGATTGGTGGTAGGGTTGTGGACATGATCAGCAGGTCAGTCAGCTTCTGCGGAGAGATAATCAATTAACATTTTGGGTCAGTTACCTTTCTTTATGACTGAAGAAAAACATATTTTGAATTCAGAGATCTGTGATAGGTGGAGACCAGGATTGCCCAGGTGTTACAAAATCAAATGATGCTGTGTGGGAGAGGATGATGAATGCTAATTAGTCATCTCTGATCTGTCTGGAAGGGAATGCATAGGAAATGAAATAGGCAAGAGAGAGTGAAAATAAACAACAGACACTGCTGGAACCATGAGATGTAGACCATAGCATATGCTGGAAAATAAATTTGAAAGAGAATTCAGACCAAGTGTCAATTGTGGTATGAGAAAAATGAAGTAATGTTGCTAATGCAGTGCCTATAAAAAGTATTCGCCCCCTTGGAAGTTATTGTGTTTTATTGTTTTACAACATTGAATTTTTTGACACTGATCAACAGAAAAAGATTCTTTCATGTCAAAATGAAAATAGATCTCTACAAAGTGATCTAAATTAATTACGGATATAAAACACAAAATAATTGATAGCATAAGTATTCATCCCCTTCATGTCAGTATTTAGTAGATGCACCTTTGGCAGCAATTACAGACTTGTGTTGGTGTGGACAGGTCTCCATCAGCTTTGCACATCTGGACATAGATTTTCCCCATTCTTTACAAAACTGCTCAAGCTCTGTCAGATTGCATGGGGATTGTGAGTGAACTAACCTTTTCAAATCCAGCCACAAAATTTCAATTGGACTGAGGTCTGGACTCTCACTTGGCTGCTCCCAGACACTAACTTTGTTGTTTCTAAGCCATTCCTGTGTAACTTTGGCTTTATGTTTAGGGTGATTGTCTTGCTGGAAAACAAATCTTCTCCCAAGTTGCAGTCTGCAAGGGAACTCTATCATATTTTCTTCCAGGATTTCTATATATTTTGTCAAATTCATTTTACTCTCTAACTTGACAAGCCTTCCAGGGCCTGCTGCAGTGAAGCACCCCCACAGCATGATGCAGCCACCACCATACTTCACAGTAGGGATAGTATGTTTTTGATGATGTGCAGTGTTTGGCTTATGCCAAACAGCATTTAGTCTGATGGCCAGAAAGCTCAATTTTGGCTTCATGAGGCCATAGAACCTTCTTCCAGCAAACTTCAGAGTCTCTTACATGCCTTCTGGCAAACTCTAGCTGAGATTTCATGTGAGTTTTTTTTTTAGACAGTGGGTTTTTCTTTGCTATTCTTGGTGAAGCACCCAGACAACAGTTGTTGTATGCGCAGTCTCTCCCATTTCAGCCACTGAAGCTTGTACTCCTCTACTTAGGTCTTTAGTCCCCTTCTTTGCACGGCCACTCAGTTTTTGAGGACAGCCTACTCCAGGCGCATTTACAGCTGTACCATATTCTTTCCATTTCTTGATAATTGACTTAATTGAACTCCAAGGGATATTCGGCGACTTAGAAATTTTCTTGTATCCATCTCCTGAATTGTGCTTTTCAATAATCTTTTAATGGAGTTGCTTGGAGGTTCTTCTGTCTTGGTGTAGTTTTTGCCAGGACACTAACTCACCAGCAGTTGGACCTACAGGTGTATTTTACTACAATCAATTGAAACACCTTGAATGTACACGGTGATCCCCATTTAACTAATTATGTAACTTCTAAAACCAATTGGCTGCACCAGTGTTAGTTCATGTTAAATTAAAGGGGGGGGGGGGCGAATACTTATGCAATCAGTTATTTTGTGTTTCATATTTGTAATTAACTTTAATCACTTTTGTAGAGATCTGTTTTCACTTTGACATGAAAGAGTCTTTTTTTGCTAATCAGTATCAAAAAAAAAGCCAAATTAAATCCACTGTGATTCAAAGTGGTAAAACATTGAAAAATGAAAACTTATCAATTGGGGAAGGTGAATACTTTTTAGAGGCACTGTAAATGACCTTGTGTTAGAGTTGGTCAGTGTTGACACAACAGAAAAGTTAGTTATCTGAAATTGTTGAGTTTAATATAAAGATCTGAGGACAGCAGTGAGCATGCTCAGAAGATGAAATGTTGTTCCTTGAGGTTATGCTAGGGTTTGTTCAAACCCTTTGATTGCCAGAAAAGAAAAGGTGAATGTAGGTTTAGGATGGAAAATGCAAGTGATTGAAATCTCTTGGTTGCCGTCACAAGCTGAATGGAGGTATCTCGAATAAATAGTTTCCCAATCCGCATTTGGTTTCTCCAAGACAAAGATGACCTAATTGTGATAATTACACTGGTGGAAATGCAAATAAATTGCAGGAAAGTCAGTTTGGATCCTTATGTTCCAGGAAAGGAAGAGGTAATAAAAAAATCTTGTGCGGCATTCCTGATGATTATGTGGGAAAATGCAATAGTTTTTTTTTGCCCATTGTTATGAGGATAACTTTTTCCAAGTCCTTGATTTACTTATTCAATTCCTTGGCTGTCATTGTGGAAATTGAGCGATTTCCTCTGTATTCCATGGTTGCTACTCGGTTGTGGTGTGTGTGAATGAGCATGGATGAGATGTGGTAGGACTGGTGGTGGTGGGATTACTGGGTTGTGTAAAGAGTGATGAAAAGGAGCGGTTAGAACTTTGGGAGATGATCAGTGAAAGAATGGAAATCACTGTCTGGGATTGATTAGTGAGTAGGGTCAGCTGTTAAATGCAACAAATAGCTGGCAGTTGGCAAACCAGAGGAGGGGCCACTAAATTGGTTGAATTCAGAGTTGCTGAGTCAGGGACTTACTATCGTTGTTAAACTTGGGAGATCAGATCTTTAAGAAAGGATTGGTGGGACTGTTGGGAATTTCAGCAAGGATAATGGGTTTCAAGAGGTGGGGGCCATTTGTGTTGATGATATTAAATGATGCAGGGGACCTGAAGAAGAGCAATTAAGTAAGTTAATCAAAAGGAACCTTCCTGAGTTAATTTCAGAATAGCAGGCCAAGACTACTCATAGAGCTTACCTCAATTTTGAACTACTTTGAAGAAGGCAGCATTGTTAACACTTTGATGAGTTGTGAATGTCAAATGAAAATTTGCCCTGGATATATTTGGACATATTTCTCACTGCAAGGATTGCACAGAAATTGATGTGATTGCATGGTATGTCCCACAGAAAGCATATTATCAATGCAAGCCTGATTTGTGATCAGTTGTACTTGATTGAATTTTGTGAACTAAACATGGAAAACACTGCAGAATTTCATAATTTTCACCAGGATATCTTCGACCCTTTCCTGGCAAATGACATAACATTTTAATTTGAATATTAGTTAGAATTTTATCATAAAAAACCATGAAAAATTGTACTCTTGGTAGCTGATAATTTCAGATTCCATTATGAAAGAGATTAAGTTGAGCAAACTGATAAAACAAACTGTGTTGTACTGGACTGGAGCTAAAGTACATTTAGGTAGAACTGAAAAGAAATCCCTTGCTTTGCAAGACATGGAAGGGGATTTCATGCTTTGGAGTTTTATAATTTCTGATTTAGATAAAAATAGCTCCATTCATTCATTATGTAGATAGTATAAATATTTACTTGTTTTCTTTGGTAAATCCAGCACAAAAGTAGATGAAGGTAAACTGCTGTAACTTTTTTAGTGAATTTTTTTCCCCAAAAAAGAATCAATACTATTTACCAGCAAGAAATTAATTTCACAGTGTAACATTCTAGTGCCAGTGCTTCTCTAAAATCACTTGAACCCCTGTCCCTGAAAACTCAAATTGTAATATCTCATTTAAAGGAATATATCTTGTCTCTGCTTCCCATCTTTCCAAAGAAGATTTCTCAAGGTGAGGTCAGGAACTCAACTGATGATTTCAGCAAAGGAATTGTATTTCTATGAAAAAAATTCTCTTTTGAAAGAGCTGTAGTTCATTTTTGCCCCAAACCATGAACTTCACAACTCTAAAATTCACAGTTCATTTTTTCTACCTCATTAATTTTTTTGTTGAAAGTGCTGGTTCATGATGTGTGAGTTGAATGCTGTGAGGCTTAGATGAAATTAGTAAGTCAATCTTCTTGTTGTGTATCAATGGAGGAAACAAGGTCATAATTAACAGATTTTAAAGAAGATGTGAAGTATTAACTTAAAATATTGGGGATAGTAGGTATTGAAAACAGGTGCAGGAGGTTATAAAGGGATATAAGCAGATTAATGAGTCGGTATAACACTGTAAATGGACTTTAAAGAAAGAGGTTTGAACTTGTTAACTTTAGAGCAAATAAAAAATTGTAAGTGCTTTCCAAAACTGAGAATTCAGATAAAAGAAAAGAATCAAAGAATATTGCCACTATTCATTAAAATGATTAAATGGGTATACAAATCAAATCGGAGTTTAAGGAATGTTAAGGAAATTAGGAGACAAAGTGCAGTCAGCTTGTAATTCAGTCTGTCAATGCTTGGAACAGTGGATCTACTTTAGATCCCATGCCTCAAGAAAGGTGAACTGAGAGATGTACTCAATAAATGTACAGCCTATACTGTATTCACCAGAAAAAATACCAAGGCTTAGGGAGTTAAATCTTAAAGGACAAATATATGGTCCCTGTTTATGTTATCTTACTGAGAGATATGTAAGGTATTGAAGCAAATGGAATGATAAAAATGTAGGTATGATGAAACTGTTTCCTTCAACAAGAAAGTCAAGGAAACGATATTAAAATTAAAGCTCAACACGAGAGGATCTGCAGATGCTGGAAATAAATAAAAACACAAAATGCTAGCAGAACTCAGCAGGCCAGACAGCATCTGTGGGAGGAGGTAGTGACGACGTTTCGGGCCGAAACCCTTCATCAGGAGTGAAGTAACATGGGATGGTCCAGGGGGGATAAAAAGTGGGGGGAGGGATAAAGTAGAGAGCTAGGAATTGATAGGCTGGAGGGAAATGGGCTATGGGGAGGGTGGAGAATTATAGGAAATAAAAGAGAAAGAAAGGTAGGGCTGGGGGGAGATTATAGTGAGGGGGGAAAAAGAGAGAGAAAGAGAACCAGACTAAAATAATAGATAGGGATGGGGGTAAGGGGGGGGGCAGGGGTATCAACGGAGGTCTGTGAGTCGAATGTTCATGCCGGCAGGTAGAAGGCTACCTAGGTGGGAGATAAGGTATTGCTTATATTGTATCGGGTGCTCCTGATGTGGCCATTTATACATTGGGGAGACCCGCTGCAGACTGGGAGACCGTTTCGCAGAACACCGGCGCTCAGTCCTCTGGCAGTGGCGGGATCTCCCTGTGGCCACACACTTCAATTCCACAGACCACTCCTACTCCGATATGTCTGTTCATGGCCTCCTCTACCGTCAAGATGAGGCCGCACGCAGGTCGATGGAGCAATATCTTATCACCCGCCTAGGTAGCCTCCTATCTGCCGGCATGAACATTCAACTCACAGACCTCCGTTGATACCCCTGACCCCCCTTACCCCCATCCCTATCTATTATTTTAGTCTGGTTCTCTTTCTCTCTCTTTTTTCCCCCTCACTATAATCTCCCCCCAGCCCTACCTTTCTTTCTCTTTTATTTCCCATAATTCTCCACCTTCCCCCTTAGCCCTTTTCCCTCCAACCTATCACTTCCCAGCTCTCTACTTTATCCCTGCCCCCACTTCTTATCCCCCCCCCCCTTGACCATCCCATGTTACTTCACTCCTGATGAAGGGTTTTGTCCTGAAACGTCATCACTACCTCCTCCCATAGATGCTGTCTGGCCTGCTGAGTTCTGCCAGCATTTTGTGTTTTTAAAATTAAAGCTGACCATTTTGAAGAGAAATCTGAAAATCCTTAGGCCACACTAAAACAAGTAAAATTTTATTAACTTGTCTTCCCAAATAACTATGGAGTATGGAATGTTTGCTGTTTAAGTGAATGATATTCACAGGTTTGTTAAGTATTTCAGGAAATAGTGATACAATAAGGTAAATAAAGTTATGGCATGAAATGCTTTGATTCAGTGGAATGGTGCAGTAGTGCTTAAGGGGCTGAATGGCTTTCTTTTCTCTTAATACTTTATAGAACAAAACTAACTGCATTCATGATAACTTAGGCCATGAGAAAGTCACATGTTTGAATTGCTGTTGAAACAACACTGCAGAAATTAACGTAATTTTGTTCAGAGCTGTTCACTTAATCACAACTGTTACCATTTTACTTAATAGCCATGACCATTGGCACATTGGAGTTACTCTCTATGCAGTCCTTAGGACGACAAGGAGAAAGTTATCCACGCTTTTGTCAACAGCAACTTGTCTAAGCATATTTTCTTAACATCTTTCCTATGCTTTCTCTGAAGGCAAAATGGCTATATTATGCAAATGCAATAATTTACAAATTACATATCATCTTGACTTTTGGATTATTATCGCTATTTCATCATTATTGCTGCCTATGACATGTGCTAACAAGTGCAAGAATAGCATAATCAGTCTCATGGCTGAGAGACTGGTAGAGGGAGCAGGGCTTTGGGTTCCTGGATCATTGGGGCACCTTCTGGGCAAAAAGGACGGGTTACACCTGAACTCAAAGGGGTCCAATATCCTAGCAGGCAGGTTTAATAGAGCTGTTAGGGAGGGTTTAAACTAATTTGGCAGAGGGATGGGAAATGGAGTGATAGGGCTGAGGAAGGGGAAAACAAATAAATCAAAGTGTGCAACAGAGATTGAAAGGAAAAGAAGGAGATGAGACATAATCACAGCCAGTGGGATTAGTTGCAGGGCAAATTGCCATGGTGCAGTTAAAACAGAAAGCAACAAATACTGGACTGAAAGTGTTATATTTGAATGCAAGCAGCATAAGAAATAAAATGGATGATCTTGAAATTCAGCTATAGATTGACAAGAATGATGTTGTAGCCATCTCTGAAACGGCTAAAGGATGACTGCCATTGGGAGTTGAATGTCCAAGGATATATAGTGTATTGGAAAGATAGGTTAGTGGGTAGAGGGGGTGGTGTGCCCCTGTGTATAAGAAATAATATTATATCATTAGAAAGGGATGACAGAGTATTGGAGGGCGTAGAGTCTCTATGGGTTGAGTTTAGAAATGGCAAGGATAAAAGAACCCTAATCGCAGTTGTATACAGACCTCCAAATAGCAGCTGCAACGTGGATTACAAATTACAGCAGGAGATAGAAAAGGCATGTCAGAAGGGCAATCTCAAAATAATTGTTGGGGATTTTAACATGAAAGTGGATTGGGAAAACCAGGCTAGTACTGTACCTCAAGAGAGAGAATTTGTAGAATGTCGAAGGGATGGCTTTTTAGAACAGCTTGTTGTTGAGCCCAATAGAATATCGGCTTTTCTTGATTGGGTGTTGTTTAATAATCCGGAGGTGATAAGAGAGTTTAAGGTTAAGGAACCTTAATAACCTGAAGGTTATTTCTTCAGCTGTTTGATCAGGGCATGAGTGTACAAGCGCGTGGATGTCAGCCAGTGAGAACTGTGAGAAGAGTTTAAAGGGAGATGGTTATTTCTTCAGTGGTTTGATTGGGGCACAACTGTGCAAGCGCAGGGACATCAGCCAGTGAGAAGAGTTTAAAAGGAGACACTTTATTATAGGGTGGGTATCAGAGTAGAGGGAGACAGAGTAGAAAGGCTTTGGCTCAATGGGGCTTCAGTGATAATGGGTCAAGGCGAGGTAGGTTGCCTGCATAGAATATAGACAGGAAGAACGTGTGTGAGGCTGGTGTCCTGTGCTTGGTGTCAGATGTGGGAAATCCTGGAGACTCCCAGCCTCCCGGACAGCCACATTTGCACCAGGTGCAACAAACTGCAGTTCTTTAGAGACCATGTTAGGGAACTGGAGATGCAGCTCGATGACCTTTGTCTGGTCAGGGAAAGGGAGGAGGTGATAGAGAGGAGCTATAGGAAGGTAGGTACACCGGAGCCTGAGGAGACAGATAAGTGGGTAAGAGTCAGGAGAGGGAGGGCACTAGAGAGCACCCCTGTGGCTGTACCCCTTGACAATAAATACTCCTGTTTGAATACTGTTGGGGGGAATGGCCTACCTGGGGGAAGCAACAGTGGCTGTGCCTTTGGCACAGAGTCTGGCCCTGTGGCTCAGAGGGGTAGGGAGAGGAAGAGGATGTCAACAGTGATGGGGGACTCTATAGTCAGGGAGTCAGACAGGCGATTCTGTGGAAGCAGGAAAGAAGCAAGGATGGTAGTTTGCGTCCCAGGTGCCAGGGTCTAGGATGTTTCTGATCGCGTCTATGATATCTTGAAATAGGAAGGAGAACAGCCAGTGGTTGTGGTATGTATTGGTACCAACAACGTAGGCAGGAAAAGGGAAGAGAGCCTGAAAGCAGACCACAGGGAGTTAGGAAGGAAGTTGAGAAGCAGGGCCACAAGGGTAGCCATCTCGGGATTACTGCCTGTGCCACGTGACAGTGAGTATAGGATTAGAGTGAGGTGGAGGATAAATGTGTGGCTGAGGGATTCAGAGGACACAGATTCAGATTTCTGGACCATTGGGACCTCTTTTGGGGCAGGAGTGACCTGTACAAAAATGACGGGTTGCACTTGAATCCCAGAGGAAACAATATCCTGGTGGTGAGGTTTGCTAAGACTATTGAGGTGAGTTTAAACTAGGATTGCTGGGGTGGGGGGGAACCAAACAAGAGATGGAGGAAGAGACGGTTGGCTCACAAATAGAGGAAGCTTGCAGACAGTGCGAGAAGGAGGATAGGCAGGTGATAGAGAAGGGATGCATTCAGACCAATGGTTTGAGATGAGTTTATTTTCATGTAAGGAGTATTATGAACAAAGCAGATGAGCTTAGAGCGTGGATCAGTACTTTGAGCTATAATGTTCTGGCCATTACAGAGACTTGGATGGCTCAGGGACAGGAATGGTTACGTCAAGTGTCAGGCGTTAGATGTTTCAGAAAGGACAGGGAGGGAGGCAAAAGAGATGGGGTCATGGCACTGTTGATTGGACATAGTATCACAGCTGCAGAAAAGTAGGAAATCATGGAGGGATTGTCTACGGAGTCTCTGTGGGCGGAAGTTAGGGTGGGAGGCAGCAGAAAGGAAACTATAGACCTGTTAGCTTGATATCAGTGGGAAATTATTGGAATCGATTGTTTGGGATGAGATTATAGAATACCTGGAGGGACATGACAAGATAGGCCAATGCCAGCATGGTTTCCTGAAAGGAAAATCCTGCCTGACTAGCCTACTGCAATTTTTTGTGGAAATTTCAAGCAGGGTAGACTAAGTAGATGTGGTGTACTTGGATTTTCAGAAGGTCTTTGACAAGGTGCTGCATGTGAGGCTTCTTAGCAAAATGGAATTACAGGGGAGTTACTAGCATGGGTAGAGAATTGGCTGAGCGGCAGAAAACAGAAAGTGTGAATAATGGGTTCCTCTTCTGGCTGGTTGCTGGTTACCAGTGGAGTTCCTCAGGAGTCGGTGTTGGGACCGCTGCTTTTTACGATATATGTCAACTACTTGGACTACGGTATTAATGGATTTGTGGCTTAAGTTTGTCAATGATACAAAGATAGGTGGAGGAGTGGGTAGTGTTGAGGAAACAAAGAACCTGCAGAGAGATTTAGATAGTTTAGGGGAATGGGCAAAGAAGTGGCAAATGAAATACAGTGTTGGAAAGTGTATGGTCATGCACTTTGGTGGAAGAAATAAATAGACTGACTATTATTTAGATGGGGAGAGAACTCAAGATGCAGAGATGCAAAAGGACTTGGGAGTCCTTGTGCAGGTTACTCTAAAGGTTAACCTCCAGGTTGAGTCGGTGGTGAAGAAGGCGAATGCAAGGTTGGCTTTCATTTTTTTGAGGTATAGAATATAAGAGCAGGGATGTGATGTTGAGGGTCTATAAGGCACGCGTGAAACCACACTTGGAGTATTGTGGGCCAGGCAGCATCAATAGGAAGAAGTACAGTTCTTCCTATAGATGCTGCCTGGCCTGCTGCGTTCCACCAGCATTTTGTGTGTGTTGCTTTAATTTCCAGCATCTGCAGATTTCCTCATGCTTGGAGTATTGTGATAAGTTTTGGGCTCCTTATTTTAGAAAGGATATACTGACATTAGAGAGGGTTCAGAGAAGATTCATGAGAATGATTCCAGGAATGAAAGGGTTACCATATGAGGAAAGTCTGGCAGCTCTTGGGCTGTATTCCCTAGAGTTCAGGGGAATGAGGAGTGATCTCATAGAAACATTCTGAATGTTGAAAGGCCTGAACAGATTAGATATGGCAAAGTTATTTCCCATGGTAGGGGAGTTTAGGACAAAAGGGTACAACTTCAGGATTGAAGGTCGTCTATTTAGAACAGAGATCCGGAGAAATTACTTTAGTCAGAGGGTGGTAAATCTGTGGAATTTGTTGCCATGAGCAGCTGTGGAGGCCAACTCATTGGGTCCATTTAAGGCAGAGATAGATGTGTTCTTGATTAGCCAGGGCATCAAAGGGTATGGGGAGAAGGTCCGGGAGCGGGTATGACTGGAAGAATTGGATCAGCCCATGATTGAATGGTGGAGCAGACTCGAAGGGTGGAATAGCCTGTTTCTGCTCCTATATCTTACGGTCTTATGGTCTTATTATTGCCAGGTTATTACTTGCCTAGCATCATGATGCAGACACCATCATTGAAAGTAGTAAATTGAAATGCATAGTGTAGGATTTTTGTGCAAATTGCAATTGAATTTGGTAAATCAATTGTCATGGTAAGTCAGGAGGCTACTGAAAGCTCTACAAAGTCCATGACTTTACTACAGGTTCCTTAATACAGGACTCACTAGTGAATGGAGGTCCTTTGGTATGTGCATGGCGTCTAATTATGAGGTACAACACTTCTATGGTTTGGCTTCACACAAGTGTCTTTGGCCACTTTTATGGAAGCTGACCAACACATTGGTTAAGTTTCTTACTGTCCCCAGCAGAAGCCCTCAGCCTTTCTCTTCAATATTCTCAGCTACAACACAACCTTGATTTCAATTGAACTCAACTTTAGGAACTTGTCACAAGTTGTTCCTTGCTGTGTAAAATATCTACAATTTGTAGTTGTTTATTCTTGAATCTCTGACTGTTAAGTCATGTCTCCAAAGCAACCTAATTCTACATCATTTCCATTTCAGTCCTATCTCTGCCTATTTCCTCACTATCCCATGACCATGACTCCTGTGCTCTCCCTTCCTTTTGACACTGCTCATCATGATGAATATGTCTCCATGCTCCAGCAGCTGAACATAACTCACACCTCCCTCACTGACTCCTTATGACGTTGAAATTCCTTACTCTCTCCAGCAGAAGCACTCAGCCTTTCTCTTCAAGATCCTCACCAACAGTCACAACTTAGGATGAATTTCCAGTGGTAGAATTCAATATTGCGATGCTTTGGGCATGTGTGACACCTTGGGGTTTGTATGTTATACAGTTGCTCAGCTGTTGACTGTTATACAGTCAACATGGATTTGTGCATGGAAGGTCATGTTTGACAAATCTTATTGAATTTTTTGAAGAGGTTACAAGGAAAGTTGATGAGGGTAAAGCAGTGGATGTTGTCTATATGGACTTCAGTAAGGCCTTTGACAAGGTTCCGCACGGAAGGTTAGTTAGGAAAGTTCAATCGTTAGGTATCAATATTGAAGTAATAAAATGGATTCAACAGTGGCTGGATGGGAGATGCCAGAGAGTAGTGGTGGATAATTGTTTGTCAGGTTGGAGGCCGGTGACTAGTGGTGTGCCTCAGGGATCTGTACTGGGTCCAATGTTGTTTGTCATATACATTAACGATCTGGATGATGGGGTGGTAAATTGGATTAGTAAGTATGCAGATGATGCTAAGGTAGGTGACATTGTGGATAATGAAGTAGGTTTTCAAAGTTTGCAGAGAGATTTAGGCCAGTTAGAAGAGTGGGCTGAATGTTGGCAGATGGAGTTTAATGCTGATAAGTGTGAGGTGCTACATTTTGGTAGGAATAATCCAAATAGGACATACATGGTAAATGGTAGGGCATTGAAGAATGCAGTAGAACAGAGTGATCTAGGAATAATGGTGCATCGTTCCCTGAAGGTGGAATCTTGTGGATAGGGTGGTGAAGAAAGCTTTTGGTATGTTGGCCTTTATAAATCAGAGCACTGAGTGTAGGAGTTGGGATGTAATGTTAAAACTGTACAAGGCATTGGTAAGGCCAAATTTGGAGTATTGTGTACCGTTCTGGTCACGGAATTATAGGAAAGATGTGATGCACCATCAATAACTCTCTCTGAGGCGTAAAGGCGAGATATTGGCTTTTATTGACTGGAAGAAGGAACAAGCAGTGATTGACCACCATACTACATCCTGGAGACTGAGAGGCTGGGCTCAGGCCTCAATCGCCTTTATACCGGGGCTTGTGGGAGGAGCCACAGGAGCAGTCAGCAGGGGGTGTGTTCAGACAGGTATATGTAGTTCACCACAAGATGTCAACAAAATAGAGAGAGTACAGAGAAGATTTACTAGAATGTTACCTGGGTTTCAGCACCTAAGTTACAGGGAAAGGTTGAATAAGTTAGGACTTTATTCTTTGGAGCGTAGAAGGTTGAGGGGGGACTTAACAGAGGTTTTTAAAATTATGAGGGGGATAGATAGAGTTAATGTAGATAGGCTTTTTCCATTGAGAATAGGGGAGATTCAAACAAGAGGACATGTTGAGAGTTAAGGGAAAAGTTTAAGGGTTACACGAGGGGGGATTTCTTTACTAAAAGAGTGGTAGCTGTGTGGAACGAGCTTGCAGTAGAAGTGGTAGAGGCAGGTTTGGTATTGTCATTTAAAGTAAAATTGGATAGGTATATGGACAGGAAAGGAATGGAGGGTTATGGGCTGAGTGTGGGTCAGTGGGACAAGGTGAGAGTAAGTGTTTGGCATGGACTAGAAGGGCTGAGATGGCCTGTTTTCTGTGCTGTAATTGTTATATGGTTATATAGCTATACACCTCCCCTTTAATGAGGTGTTGCAGTCAGTGTTTAATTTCTGAGCAAAGGTTTAAAATGAACATCTAGCCCCAGTACCCCAGAAAATTAAGAGAAAAGTGATACATGCAACTGTGCCAGCTTTGCTTACATGTGACCAAATATTGAAAATTTACACAAAGTAAATCCACAATGAGAGCTAGAGTACAAGGTTGCCGTGGTGGAGCTGGAATGGAGAGCAGTGAGTCAGTACTGTATACTGCAAAAGATGAGTCATAAATGCTGTACAATGTAATTGGGTCTGAGAACAATTGTAGAAGAATGGATTATGTAGACTAGATGGAAGGATAATTTGCTATTCGTGGCTTGTGGAAACAATGGACTGATGAGCGCAGCAACCTGTAGTTCATTACTGCTTTAATAATTGTTGATAAATAACTTCCTGTTAAACAACAGGCCAATATGATATCAATAAAGTTCCAATCAAGTGCCTTATATAGACAATGTGCTGCATAATATGTTAGTTATGGTAGATTACTACTGAGAATAGTCTTATTTTGTAAATAAGGACCTTTAAAAATTCAGATGGAGACTGGTTAGGAATTAATTATGGAGTACAGAAAGGTACTTTTTCAGTCTTCTATAGTCCTGTTAGCACAAGAAGAGCTAAACTAAGTGTTTGAAGTCAAATGATCAACCCATCATATGGTTTAACAGATTGCTGACAGTCAGTTATTAATACTGTGAAGTTTTACTAACACAATATGTTGTGCCCATAATATGTTTTGACTTCATACAGCACAATTCCATATTGGTAAAATATTTGGTGTTTTCTCACTGCCAGGAGGAGATTCTTACTTTCAATTGATAGTGTTTTATTTGAAAAGAAATTATATTATTGGCCTTTGTTGTTGCAGCTTGGAATCATCCATATGATCAGTACAAGACTATTTGGTCAAGCAAACAAAAACAGAGATGCCTTACCTTGTAACCTGAAATTTATATTTGAATGATATTAGACATTTAATTCCATATATAGAAAATAACCTCCAAATTATGAAGTTAATTATTCATAAGTAAGATAAAATATGTACCTTTTGGACTGTTTTCGTATTTGTATATTCTTCCCTTGAAAAAATACTGAATTACATTGTAAAACTACAGACTGGCTAACAATTCATGAGGTCACAGAAGGAGCACAGCACTCATTATGTGTTATTCAAATACTGGTCAATGGCAGGAGGGTTTATTGATTGCTCTGTGATTTGGTGTCAGACAAAAAACTTTATTCACCATGACTGGAACAAGGTTTCAGATTGTCACCTTGACTCGTATTTTATTTTTGAAGTCTGTACAATTAACAACATCTTTGAAGCAATGTTCCTTCAAATTTACAGCAAACACATATTGTTTTAGCATTGGAAGTATTGTTTACTGAATTTGTCAATTCCCTGCATTATCAGATGTTGAATCCTTGTAGGTAAGTTAAGAAACTACAAGGGTAAAGGGACCCTAATGGCAGTTATATACACGCCTCCCAACTGTAGCTGGGATGTGGACCATGGATTGCAATGGGGAAATAGAAAAGGTGTGTCAAAAGGACAATATTATGATAGTTATGGGAAATTACAACATGTATGTCGATTGGGAACATCAGGTTGGTAATGGATCTCAAGAAAGTGAACTTGCTGAATACCTATGAGATGGCTTTCTAGAGCAATTTGTTGTTGGGCCTTCAACAGGGTCAGCTAGACTGAACTGGGTGTTATGTATTGAACCAGAGGTGATTAAGGAGCTTAAGGTAAAAGAACTCTTGGGAGGTAGGGATCACAATATGATTGAGTTCAACTTGCAATTTCATAGGGAGAAAGTAAAGTCTGATATAGCAGCGTTTCAGTGAAGTAAAGAAAATTACAGTGGTCTGAGAGAGGAGTTGGCCAAAGTAAATTGGAAAGAGATGCTGGCAGGGGTGGCAGCAGAGCAGTGATGGCATGCCTTTCTGGGAAAAATGAGGAGGGTACAGGATAGATGTATTCCAAAAATGAAGAAATACTCAAATAGTGAAATACTGGTGGCTGACAAGGGAAGTTAAAGATAATGTAAAAGCAAAAGCAAAAATTAGGGGGAGGATAGAAGATTGGGAAGCTTTTAAAAACCAACAGAGAGCAAATAAAAAAATCATTAGAAGGGGAAAGATGAAATATAAAAGCAAGCTAGCAAACAATATCAAAGTAGACAGTAAAAGCTTTTCAAGTATGTAAAAGATAAAAGAGAAATGAGAGTCGATATAGGACCACTAGAACATAAGGCAGGAGAAATAATAATGGGGGACAAGGAGATGGCAGATGAACTAAACGAGTATTTTGTATCAGTCTTCACGGTGGAAGACACCAGCAATGTGCCAGATGTTGAAGGGTGTGAGGGAAGAGAAGTGAGTGCATTTACTAGTACAAGGGAGAAGGTACTCAAAAAGCTGAAAGACCTAAGGGTACATAAGTCACCCGGATCAGATGAACTGCATCCTAGGATTCTGAAAGAGGAAGCGATAGAGTTTGAGAGACACTAGTAATGATCTTTCAAAAATCTTTGGACTCTGGCATGGTGCCAGAGGACTGGAAAATTGCAAATATCACTCCACTCTTCAAGGAAGGAGGAAGGCAACAGAAAGGAAATTATAGACCAGTTAGCCTGACATCATTGGTTGGGAAGTGTTGGAGTCAATTGTTAAGGATGAGGTTATGGAGTACCTGGTGACACAGGTTAAGATAGGACAAAGTCAGCATAGTTTCCTTAAGGGAAAATCTTGCCTGACAAACGTTTTGGAATTCTTTGAGGAGAATACAAGTAGGCTGGATAATGGTGATGCAGTGGATGTTGTATATTTGGACTTTCAGAAGGCCTTTGACAAGGTGCCATACATGAAGCTGCTTACCCAGTTAAGAGCCCCTTGTATTACAGAAAAGTTACTTGCATGGTTAGAGCATTGGCTGATTGGTAGGAGGCAGCGAGTGGGAATAAAAGGATCCTTTTCTGGTTGGCTACCAGAGACTAGTGGTGTTCTACAGGGGTGGTTGTTAGGACTGCTTTTTATGCTGTATATAAATTATTTTGATGATGGAATAAATGGCTTTTTTGCCAAGTTTGCAAATGATACGAAGGTTGGTGGAGGGGCAAATAGTATTGAAGAAACAGGTAGGCTGCAGAAGGACTTAGACACATTAGGAGAATGGGCAAGAGAGTGGCAAATGAAATGCAGTGTTGGAAAATGCATGGTCATGCACTTTGGCAGTAGAAATAAATGCGGACTATTTTCTAAAAGAGGAGAAAACCCAAAAATGTGAGATGCAAAGGGACTTGAGAGTCCTTGTGCAGGACACTCCAAAGGTTAGCTTGCAGGTAGAGTTGGTAGTGAGGAAGGAAAATGCAATGTTAACATTCAGTTCAAGAGGTCTAAAATACAAGAGCTGAACATCCTCTGCACAGCACCATCCAGAGACAGAGAAGCAGCTTCAGTGGCAGGTTGCTGTCAATGCAATGCTCCTCAGACAGGATGAAGAGATCATTACTCCCCAACGCCATTCGGCTCTACAATTCAACCACCAGGGGCAAGACATGTTAAAGTGCCGGGGTTAGGACTGAGCTTAAGTTACCACTCAATGCACTTTAGTAAACTATTCAAGAACTTTTTAAAAGCTATTTATTAATGCTTTTTGGGAAGGTGATTTTAGATGCATATCATATTTATACTGAGTTAAATACTGTATGTAATTAGTTTTGCTACAATAAGTGTATGGGACACTGGAAAAATGTTGAATTTCCCCTTGGGGATGAATAAAGTATCTATCTATCTATCAAATGAATAAAGTATCTATCAAATGTGATGTTGAGGCTTTATAATGCACTGGTGAGGCCTCACCTTGTCTATTATGAGCAGTTTTCAATCGGTTTCAATAGGTACATTTAATGACAGAGAAATACACATCCAGAAATTCTTTTTGGGCTCCTTTTCTAAGAATAGATGTGCTGACGTTGGAGAGGGCCCGGAGGACATTAACAAGGATGATTCTGGGAAAGAGAGGGTTATCATAGCGAGGAACATTTGATGGTTGTGGGTCTGTACTCATTGGAATTTAGAAGGATGAGGGAGAAATCTCATTGAAACCTTTAGAATGTTGAAGGGCCTAGACAGAGTAGATATAGTAAGGATGTTTCCCATGGTGGGGAGTCTAGGACAAGAGGGCACAGCCTCAGGATAGAGGGACGTCCAGTTAAAATAGAGAAGTGGAGAAATTTCTTCAGCCAGAGGGTGGTGAATTCGTGGAATTTGTTACCACAGGCTGCTGTGGAGGCCATGTTTTTGGCTGTATTTAAAGCCGAGCTTGATAGATTCTTGATCAGACAGCATTAAAGGTTACAGGCAGAAGGCTAGGGGTGGGGCTGGGGGGGGGGGTGGTAGAAAAGGATAAGCCATGATTGAATGGTGGAGCAGGCTCGATGGGCCAAATGGCCTGTTTCTGCTCCTATGTCTTATGGTCTTGTGTACACCAGTTGTAGAAGTCATGTGACTATTTTCTATCTGCATTCTATTCTGTGTTGCACGTTTATTATTGGTAACTGGGCACGTGGGTGGGGGCATGGTAAAGGCAAAGGTAATAAGTGCTTTCTTCTGTGCAATTTAGTTTAGTACTGGGTTCCAATGATGTTATATCTTTTGTTGACCCCTTAATTCTGTTTAATTGCGCTTCATTTCATTGCTTCAAAATCATATGTTTTGCTTGTTATTAAAATATCAAATATAATCCTTCAATATTTTGGAACTTAATAATTGGATTGATTAGAGGCTGCTTATTTCAAGGATAACAACCCATGTTAGGTTGCTAGCATTGGTGTGTTAGAATATCCGCTACACCAGTTTTAATCTCAGTAATTTGCTGATACTCTGGACAAAACACTATATTGGAGATGTTTGTTTGCAGTTTCAGTTTTGGGTTGACCCAAGTTGTTCAAGTTTCTTTTGAACCGAGTGGAGACATGTTGTACCATTTGCCCAGCATTTCAATGGTAAGTACTGTGTTCATTGTCTGATGCTAAATTGGAGTAATGTTCAAATCTCCAATATTGAAGCCCCTGTTTTGATGAAAAATAATCGAAGTTTTATCACTAATTATGTCTCAAATTATACAACCTTTTATCTTAATTTAATTTCTTGTAAAATTATGGTCGAAATGTTTAATCGGAAATAGATGATAAATTTATAGTATTATTTAATGGGAGCGAGAAGTTGTTCATGATAATTATGATTAAATGACACTGTGGCAAGAAAACTATACTAAGAGATGACATTATGATCAAATGCCAGTCAGAGTAGTTACTAGCCAGATCTAATTATATTTGAATATTAATCAATACTGGCATACTTTTGGGCTTATGGCATCTTTCACTGGAAAAACATTGGATTAATGTTTCACACAGCTTGATGCGTTTTCAACAATTTTCTTTCACTTAAATCAATGTCTCACTCAACAACCTTGAAAAGAAAGAAAATACATTATTTTTCTTGCCACATGCAGTTAGGGAGCGCATAGGGAAGGAGAAGGTTGATGTGATTGAGGATGTCTTTCAAAGATCAGAACCACGAGAAACATGGCTAGAAGAATCAGAAAGATGAAGAAATATACTGATGTTGCACATACAGTTGATACAGTCTTTGCTTTTCACTTTGATGCCTACCAATTGTAAGATAGGCATTTTATCATTGGGTGGAGGGAAGGTAAAACTGACAAAATCCAACTTGAAATATAAATTCTTTGACTGTTCTGAGTAAATATAGGATATATTTTAAAAGAAATGGCAATGTAGAGAAAGGATGCCTTTCAGACCTTTGCAAACAAGCTAAAATTAAAGTGTCCTTAATTGCAAGAATTACTCTTATTCCTTTGAAAGGTCAACTATAGGCTTGTTAATGAACATTACATTATTGTTTTTAAACCATTACATTTCTGAATCCAGAATTGGATTATCTGCTTGAAAACACTATTTATTTCATTATTTTCTTAGATATTTGGAGATTTACTTTTCTTTTGGACAGGCTGATGGAAAGTGAGCTGCAGATCAAGAAGGCAGTATGGATTTATGATTCTTATGAGACATGATAAGCTTATTATTTATTATAATGGTTACAAGCAAATTCTTCAAATGACATTATAATATAAATCTATTCTTATCGTTACACCCATTCATTTATTTTGATATTCTCAGACTACAGTACTTCATCAGTTTAAAAAAAACACCACTTAATTGCTCCGTTGATTATGGTGGTTCATCCAGTCCTGTTAACTTTAGTGTTTGAGTCATAGGATTGCAATTTAGTGATTAGTGATGAGTTTGTTATAAAGCAGGATCTTTTCATTGTACCCTATTGTTTCTTGAACAGGGCATAATGTATGTGCTGATAATGGTGGATCCTGATGCTCAAGCAAGAGCAATCCTGCATTCCGTTACTGGAGACATTGGCTGGTGACTGATATACATGTAAGTAATATCCGATGATAATGATGTGGTGAAATTATTTCATTATATCCTGTTTTTGATAGTTGATTTTTATACTTATGTTCATTAGTTTATAGCAACTTGGTCACCTGCTAAACTTTGAAATAGCAGTTTCAAATTCTGATCTGTAGCATAGGTAGTGAAGCTGCTGACTCGCACGCCTGTGATCCAGGCTCAATCCTGACCTCTGTGTGGAGTTTGCATTAGAAGAACAGGCAAAACTACATGAGTTTCCTCTGGGTGCAGTGCCTTCTTCCCACATCTCAGAACTATGCAAGTTAAGTTAACTGGCCATACCAAATTGCTTCGAGTGTACAGATAGGTGGTGGGATCTGATAGGACAAAGGGAATATAGATCAGAGGCAAAATTAGTGGGGAATCAGATAGCTGTTAGAGCTGACATAACCCTTGATGTGCAAAATGGCTCCTACTATGTTTTGAGGAAATATGAATTTGTCCCTGTATTTCGTCTTAATGTATGATGCATTTATCCAGTGTGTAACAGTGGTGATCTATTTGATACTGTTAATAAATCTGTGTAGTTATTGAAACTCTTCCAGTCAGATAACATCACACAGTGAGACACCCATGTCAGAACTCCTCTGCATAACATCATTAGTGGTTTTAACCCTGGAATAGAGAGGTGTACAATGAATTGATATCTAACTTCTAATTGCTTATGTATGAAACGGCATTTTTGACCAGTTGACTTTAATTTTCTGAAGCTAGTAGTTGAATTTTTGTGGATTAAAATGTCACAAAGTAGGTTCATCAGCAAAGCTAAAGACCATGAAATAAAAAGAAAAATTAACTACATGGATAAGAACTTGGCTTTGAGCATGGAGTAGAAATGAGATATTATTTAGATTGGTGAAACATGTATGCTGTTATTCACCAAGGCATGGTTGCCAAAATTCAGTAATTGGTTGCCTCTCTGACTGGAGGCCTGTGACTAGTGGAGTGCCACAGGGATTGGTGCTATGTCAGTTGCTGTTTGTAGCAATATCAATGATATGAATGATAATGTGGATGACTAGATTAGCAAATTTGTGGATGATACCAAGACTGGGAGTGTGGTAGACAGTAAGGAAGTTTATTATGGCAGAAGGACCAACTGGAAAAATGGGATGGAAAATGGTAGGTGGAAAGCTTTGGACACATTGGTCTTTATAAATCAAAATCAAATATTGAGTACAGGAGATATGTTGAAGTTGTATAAGATATTGGCGAGGCCTAATTTGGAGTATTGTGTGCAGTTTTGGTCACCTACCGACAGGAAAGATGAAAATAAGATTGAAAGAGTACAGGGAAAATTAATAAGGATGTTGCCAGGTACGGAGGACTTGAGTTATGAGGAAAAAAATGACTAGGTTAGGACTTTATTCGTTGGAACATAGAAGATTGTGAGGAGATTTGATAGAGGTATACAAAATTATGAGGGGTATAGATAGGGTAAATGCAGGCAAGCTTTTCTAACTGAGGTTGGTGAGACTACAACTCACCAGATCGTGGGTTAAGGGTGAAAGGTGAAAAGCTTAAGGGGAACATGGGGTGAAACATTTTCACTCAGAGGGTCATGAGGATATTTAACAAGCTGCCAGCACGAGCTGCAGGCAAGCTGAATTTCAATGTTTAAGAGAAGTTGGGTAGGTACGTGGATGTTAGGGGTATGGAGGGCTGTGGTCCTGGTGCAGATCGGTGGGAGTAGGAGTTCAACTGGTATAAATAACCAGTCTCTGTGCTGTACTTTTCTATAACTCTTTTGAATTTCAACAATAAGAGACAGATTTTCTTTCATGCAGGTGCTTTTGTGACACCAAAAGCACATGGTCCTGAGATCAGCACAGACTAGATGGACTAAATTGTCTCCTGTAACCGTTGATGTTGTTTGAAATGATATAAGTAAGTGAAAAAGAAGATATTAACTTTAATACAAATCAAAATATGGAAAATGCTGGAAGAACTCAGCAGGTTAGGAAGACCTATGTGGAAATAACCAAACAGTTGATGTTTCAGGCTGCGATTCTCCTTCAGGACTATTTATTAAATTTAAAAGGCTGTATTTTTTTTAATCTGACCAGTAAACTTCAAAAGCAAGTCTGTAGACTTCTCTGGATGAAATTTATAAAAAAGTGTTTTTTCCAAAATGCTAGCCTTTCACACTTTGTGTGGATATCCCAGAGGGTAAATGTTTCCTAGTCCGTGAATTAGGATGAGAAGTTGTTTAGCTGTCTACCCTCAGAAACTATATTTTTCGAGCATCAGCTTTATCTCAAGTTCATGTATCTGTAAAATCTGGAAGGTTGGGCAAAGATGATAGTTCAAAAAATCATGCTTGTAATGTCTCTTTTAAAGAGCTCTTTGAAATTGGAATTGGTAGCAGTGAGGGACAGACCAGACCAGACTGGAGCCCGGTGTCCTGATTCAACATTAGTCAACCCTGGTCCATTTCTTTGAGGTATTAATGGGCAGGATAGACAAAGGAGAGAGAGTGGATGTTGTTCACTTAGATTTTCAGAGGGCCTTTAACAAGGTTCTGCACATCAGGCTACTAAACAAGAGTCCACGGTATTGCAGGAAATATGGATAGAAGATTGGCTGACTGGCAGGTGGCAAAGAGTGGGAATGAAGAGGGTCTTTTCTGATCACCTGCTTGATACTGGTGGTGTTCTGCATGGATTGATGTTGGGACCGATTCTTTTCATGTTATATATCAATGATTTGGATAATGGAATTGATGGCTTCATGGCCAAGTTTGTGGATGATACAAAGGTAGGTGAAGGGGCATGCAGTGTTGAGGAAGCAGGGAGTCTGCAGAAGGAGTTATTTAGACAGTTTAAGAGAATGGACAAACAAGTAGTAGATGGAATACAGCACATTGAAATGTATGGTCATGCTTTTGATAAATGGAATTATGGTATAGACTATTTTCTAAATTGGGACAAATTCAGAAACCAGAGGTGCAGAGGAACTTAGAAGACCTTGGGCAGGATTCCCTAATGTTAACTTGCAGGCTGAGTCAGTGGTAAGGAAGGCAAATGCGATGTTAACATTCACTTCGTGAGAACTTGAATATAAAAGCATTGAAGATGATCCAGAGGATTTCACAAGAATGATCCTGGGAATGAATGGGTTAATGTATGAGGAATGTTTGATGGTCTAGGTCTGTAATTGCTGGAGTTTAGTAAAATGAGAGGGGATCACAAAAGAAAAGAAGAACATCCCTTTAGAATAGAATGGAGGAGGAATTTCTCTAGCCAATGGGTGGTGAATCTGTGAAATTAATTGCCAAATTGGCTGTGGAGACCGAGTCATTGGGTATATTTAAAGCTGAGTTTGACAGTAAAGGTGTCAAAGGTTAGAGGCAGAATGCAGGAGAACCGTGTTAAGAGGGATAATATAATCAGCCATGATTGAATGGTGGAGTAATTTTACTGGGCAGAATGACCAAATTCTTCTCCTATACCTTGTGGTCATTGGGCGATTACTGTGCTCAGCGTTAGGTGAGGACACAGTCCAAGCGTTGGCTGCGCTCTGAGAACCAGGCAGATAGTAATAAAAATTCAAATCTGCAGCTGGAGTCTTCGGTTGCAGCCCATGTCACTCCTGAATGATATCGCTGATCCCTTCTTCTAACTATTTTTGGTGGTTGCAGATCTTCCCAGCCCAAATTGCAGAGCTTCAGTTTTTACAGGAAAATTGTTGCCTCTTTTATATGCTATAGAGATCAAATAGCTTTCCTTTCCAAAATGGGATGTCCACTACAATCCTGCTGGCTTTCCCTGATGTATGTCATTGGCCTAGGCTTACATGTACTGGGCTCCATTTCAAAAATTTGAGAAGATTAGACCTGTAATAGCACAGTTGTACATTTCAATAAGAAAGTATCTTGTGAAATAGAATGAGAAGTCGAGTTAAAACTTAATATTAAGTGTAAAGTGATATGTTTTGCAAGGAAGAATGTGGGAATGATACAAGGAATTGGCAATAAATACTGGTTTTAATAATGTTGAGTTTGAAATAAAAACAAACAAATAAACACAGACTACTTCTCTGAAGAGAGTGCTATCATAACGTGCGTAAATTAATAGTTGGAGAAACTGAGAAAGTATTTGTAAGGACAAATGGAACCCTGAGCATTGTAAGCAGAGGAATGGGTATAAAGCAAGGAACGGAATACAGTAATACTGAAACACTGAAATGCATTCTTCTGCCTTGCTATGGTTATACTAAGGATAAAAATATATAGGGTAGTCCTTTTTTCCTTCTGGTATCAGTCCACCAAATTTATGAATATTGGTTGCTTAATAGGCTATGCAGTGAATGATGATTGTAGATTAGCATTCTGAAAGATTTGCAGAGCTGCAATGTGGACGTCTGTGTTAAGGCTTGAAGATACTCTCTGTGAAGAGTAGCAAACTGGTAGAAGGGTTCAAAATCATGAAAGATCTGGACAAAGTGGATTAACAGTGCCTGTTTCCATTGGCAAAATATAAAAATCATGCAGAGTCATTACCCCTGGCAAAAATAAACAAAATGTTTGAGGAAACAAGACATCTTCATGCAATGGCATTGATGATCTGGAAATCACTACGAAAGTGAGGGAAGCAGATTCGATAATGGTTTCTCAAAAAAATTTACTTTAATATTTAAATAGAAAAAAAACAAAAAATTAGCTGGGCTACAGAGATGGAGAGGTAATGGTGCTAACTGGTTTGTCAGTATGGTCTCAGTAGGGCAAATTAACTCCTTTTCAATAACAATTGTTTGATTCTCTGAAAATGTATTTTGTGTTTAAAGTGGATTAATCATGTGGATTATTAATGTATTCAAAAAAGGAACATGTTGAGCATATGGACATTTCTATTCCTGTGAATATTTTCTCTAGAAGCTACTATAATATGATAATCATTTCGTAGAAATATCCTGTGCATATTGTGTTTACAACACTATGAATGTCTGTAACCACACATGGAATTTTGGCATGACTCACAGAATTAACATATAATGTTTGAGCTCTGGAACCAAAAAAGAATAGCTATATTAATTTTTAAAAGCTTGTTCATGAGAATTGAATGGGTAAGTAAACAGACAACAAGGCCACTAATTGGGATTTCAGTAGCTTCTGAGCTGAGGCACACAAGAAGCAAGCAAGCAATGTTACAGAAGCAGAAATAAGTAGTTTAATATTAGAATAGATACAGGGATGAAAAAAGCTCTGTCACTGCTTTTTCATCAACAATGTTACAAAGGTCACTTCGGTTGTTTTGCAAAATAACTTTCTACATTTTAAGGTTAGGAGTGGGATTATTTACTGGTGTTAGTACTGTGTTAAATCTAATTCACAGCTCTATATCAACTTCTCCTTGTCATTCAACAGCATTATATCCATTTCTATCTCCCAACTAACACCCTCAATGTATATATCTAACATTGATCAGAAACCTAATGGCAGGTCACATTATTTGGGGAATGACTCTCAAAACTTTTGCACTATCAACAAGACACTATAGGAGTGTGATGAATATGCTTCATTGGTCTGGAGAGCACAGCTCCAACAGCACTAAAGATACTTGACACAATTTATGATAAAGCATTCTTCAGCCTGAAATTCATTCCCTTCAGCATCTATGAACTGTACACTCCCCATGGAATGTGTGGGTTTTCTCCTGGTCCTCCTGTTTCTTTCCACAGTCTAAAGATATACCAGTTAGGTTAATTGATCACTTCAAATTGTCCTGTAATTAGGTTAGGTTAATCGGTTTGTCAGCAGTTGCTGAGACAGCATGCTCAAAGGGCTGGAAGCGCTTACTTTATTAAGTGCTGTATCACTTAATAAATAAAATAAAGAAATATTCCAATCATTGGAATATGGCATACCTTCTTAGCTGTCCACAAAGATGGAAGCATGCATGGCTCTAACCAACGGCGAAGACAGAGGAACTTTGTTTTGTTTGATGTATGCACGCAGTCAGATAACGATAAACTTGAACTTGAAGCTATTTCTTTGGTAGCCTTGAGTAAATTACAAGATTGATCAAGTTAAGATTCCTGGTATTAAATCGGATAGGTTTAGTGCACTGTGAAAGTACAACTTTCTGTTGCGCATTTTTCAATGCATAAATATTTTTAGAAAGTGCTTATTTTTTATTTAGTATATTTTCGATGTGTCACGTTTGGGTCCAATGGATGTTATATATTTTTGTTAGATTTGTACTTTTGAGCAATAGTCTGATAATCAGCTACACATACAATGTGTAAAAGTTGCAACATCAAAGTGAAGGTGAATTTTAATCATGTGTTGTGATAGGTGTGTTAGTAAAAGGAATGGACAAATCAAGTATCGGACACTTTCCTCACTTTGTATATTTGTTGAATCCTGAAGATGAGGGAATTTCTCAAGGGAAATAGAAGTTCTGGGGTATTACCATTCCTAGTGGTGGTCTGCAATAATCTGGTGCTAAGACTCATTTTACTTGAACACGATTCAGTTGAGATTTATTGTCAATTAATTACATTTTGTTATAAAATGGGTCCACTAAAAGTAAACCTACTCTGTGTTAAAATTGTGAGGGCAGCAAAACACTCTTATCACCTGTTTGGAATTATTTTCAAAATGTACTAAAAGATACATTTAATGTCCGTGATTGTTTATCCTAATTTTTAAATTGGAAATTAATTCTGAGCATAAAATAGATTCTCCTGCTTGCCAGCTTGACTCCAATATAAATGCAATCAGAAGACTGTAAACATGCACCTCATTTGAAACAGTCTTCTGTATCCAAGCAACAGAGATCACACTAGTAAAGTGACATCAAAGCTAGTCTGTCATTCTGTCAGTCTGCTTTCAGGTGAAACATCCTTTCTATAATGCTGTGCTTGAGAGTCATAAACAATGTATTTATAATGTGTGTGTATGCACATATACAAGACCTTGAGGTGGGAGATGCAGAGACTTGTAACACAAAGATTTGAGGCCATTATTTCCCACACAATGATTGTTTTTGTATGTCTGACTCATTTGGAGTAGGTAACAAACCGAGGCTGGGGACGAAATTACAAAAAGGGAATGAAAATATCCTTTTTGTCTATAACAACAAAAGCACTTTCTCATAGTTCAGAAATTGCTAAAATGAGGAAACATAATTTTAAAGGGAGTACAGGAGCGTACAGGAGGGATGTCAGACGTAAGTTTTTTATAGAGGTAGTGGAATGCCCTGTCTGGGTGGTGGTAGGGGCTGATACATTAGGGACATTTAAAATAACTCTTAGGTAGGCACATGGATGCTAGGAAAAATCCAGGGCTATGTAGGAGGGCAAGGTTAGATTGATCTTGGAGTAGGTTAAATGATTAGCATTTAAATGGTGGCCGAAGGGCTTGGATTATTATATTCTATGTTCATGTGCATCATATGTGTATATGGCTTCTATATATACTGGCATTCTCTTAAGCTGTACATGTGACAAGTAAAGCTAATCTCTAATCTCTTTATCATTAGCCTATCAACATCAACCACTATATAAATTCTACTTTAATCGATCTTTTTAATTCTCCCCATGTTTTTATTACTTTTCTCAACTGAAGGGCTATTGACGGGGTCTAATTAACTTATCAATCCCTGTCTTTAGTATGTGGGAGGTAACCAGAGTATCTGATGGAAATCCATGCCCTACAGGGAGAATGTGCAACTCCATAAGATAAGCGATAGAGCTCGTGGTTGGACAAGATCTCTGATATTGTGAGGCAGAAGATCTAATAATTGTGCCTCTGTGTCACTCCATAATGATCGAAAAAGTTGTTAGCATTCATTTGCAATTGGAAATTGAGAGGCATACTAATGCATATCAACAGACACTTTAGATTATTAATGGTAAATGGTTTTTAAAAAAAAAGCAAAGTCATGGGAGACAGCCTGCCTGTGCTTTCCAATTGCCTGATTTCTATTAAGGTAATTATCTACGATGAGTCGATGGATGGCAAGGTTGTTTGCAAGTGAAAATACATGCTGCAGCTGATGGTGTAATTACGGTAGAGATTGAAACAGTAAGTGGAGTGTGAAGAAGATGGGCAGTATTAACTTCTGAGAGATGTACAAGATTAGAATGGTGAAGAAAAGGCACAGGAGAAGTTACTACTCATAAGGGGTAGCAATGGTGGGCATATTGGAGGATATAAAAGAGGTATGTGTACCAACTTTTCTGGTAAGATAATTAGAGGTAGCCCACATATCTTTGGAGGAGAAACTGTAATATAAGAGCGAGGCATCAATTTCAAAATGGCCCAGAATCAATTCTTAATGCCAGGCAGTGTATAAGTTAATAAAAAGGGATTCCATTATTTTGATAGCTTGTTTTCTTAGTGATGTCTTAAAAATGAGACAAGTCCTTTGTCTTATGGTGTATAGACAATATTGCAATGTGTTTGCCTCATAGCAATCACTGTAAGATTTCAAGAAATCCAGTGCACTTTGTACTGCGGTCCACATTCTCTACAGCTGGACTAAAGCAAATGTAATGTAAAATAACTGCAGCAATTACATCACCTCTATAAATCTGAATTTGACAACTATTGTACTAACATATCCAGAAAGTAATCTGTTCATGAACAGCTCTTTTACATTTGTAATGGAGAAATAGAAAACAAAGTTAATTACGGTGGAGAATGTGGTATGAAATGAATTTGCCATCTTGATAGAGATTTCAAGTTCTATTATGCTGTCAACAGTTATTATTTACAATCAATATGCTCAAGCTGTCTTAATTAATTAATTATTTTGGTACCCATGTGGTATCTGCTGCCAATACCAGTAGCTGTTGACTGAGGAAAATGGATATTTGAAGATCAAGACTTCAGACTTAAACTCGTGATCTTCCAGGCAGCAGTAATCCCTGCTCTCTTATATAGTTTCTGAGATGTGAACTGCCAGCTGGCATTTCAAGGCATCAACGCTACCTTCAGGAAATACTCCCAGTTTACTGGAATGATAAGCAAGCTCTCCCAGCATTCTCTTCCAGTCCAGTATCCCTAGCATTGAGGCCCTACTTAGTTAATTCTGTTGGGACCTTTCATCTTATTTGTGTGCCCAACACCAGACATGGAAACAGAGTAGGTACTGAGGGGATGTCAGAGGTAGGTTTTTCACACACGTAGTGGCTGCATGGAAAGTACTGCCAGCAAAGGTGGTAGAGGTGGACGCAATAGGGATTTTAAAAGACTCTATTGATGGATGCATGGTGCTTAGGAAAATAGAGCACTATGTGGTAGGGAAATTCTAGGCAGCTTCTAGCGTAGATTACATGGTCAATACAACATTGTGGGCCAAAGGACCGGTAATATGCTGTATATTTCTATGTTTTATGCTAAATCTGATGGAAACAAAGGATATTAGGAATGGTGAGGATGGAGTGCCATGGGAAGAGTGAGACAGGTGGCAGGCATTGGTGTGGGTGCAGACACACCCAGCCCTGAGACACCAGGCAAAGTAATTTGATTCCAAACAATTGTTTTAATGATCATTACAAAATGCCCCTCCGGTGCTTTCTGCTCCCTCCCCTCTCCCTACTCCTTTTCCCAACCATGATTCCCACTCCCAGTCCACAATAGAGACCCATACGTACAGGCTCTTCTCTCTAGCTCTTTGAATGCAGTTCACTTTAGCAATTCAAAGGCTACTCAAAGGAATCGCGCCCATGTTGTTTTGATATTGCTTGTTGCTCTTTAACTTTAAATGTCGCTTACTCTTTAAGTATAGATAATTTTGAACCTAACATTGACAATCACTTGAAGGAACGTGTTCTGGACATCAGTCTTATTGGAAGATTCTAGCATTTGCTCAAGTTTTCCCTGAACTCTGCTTAACGTTTATAAACAAAGTACACACCCATGGCATTTTGTCTCTACCATTTCCACCCTGATTAAGTCGGTGATCCAGTTGATTTAATATTGTAAGTGTTGCAACTAGAAGAATTTTGCAGAGAGGAGAGAAAGGTTTGAAACAGAAGAAACCTAGTGACAAAGAGATCACTGTTTAGACTCTCTCTCCAAGTAGCCCGTAAGGGTGAGTTTGATTACATTTGAATACGAAAGTGTGATTGTCACATAGTTAATTCACAGGAGTGGGTTCTTTGGTGAGGGGGAAACCTTTGTGAATACCACTGGTGTGTTTACCCTTGTCTGGGTGTGGTATTTCACTGAAGAAGTCACCCCTGTGGCAAATCACTGTTGGAGTTACTTCATAGGTTGTGGAACTGGATTAGTGGTTATCACATTGTGTGATTGGGGTAACCTTGTGGAATCTACTGGTTTGCCTGGGTGGGAGTTCCCTTGAAGATGGCCCCCGTTGTGATAAGCTATGTTTGGTGATAATCCATACGTGGTTTCTGTTTGAGTATCCTGTGGCCACCACTTTGGGATGTTCCGTAGCTGAATTCGGGTGTGGTACCACTTGAGTTGAAAGGATATTCGTTGAAGATCACTATCGATGATGCTTTGTGTGTGGAGTGGAACAACTTTGGAGCTAAAACCTACTGCTATTATTATTTTGCATTGCTGTCGTGGAATATGTGGAATATCAATGTAATTACCTTCTCACAACATGGAGTTAAATGTGCAGAAAGAATAAGTAAATTTAGGAAGGACAACAAAATTCAAGGAGTGTATAGCCCGATGGGAGTTTGGGGAGCTGGGTTAAGCACAATAGGCAGCGATTTAAACAGAGAGAGGAGAAATGGGTTAAAAATTCTATATCTGAATGCATGAAGTGTCAGAAATAAGGCGGATGAGCTTGAAGCTCAGGTGCGAATGGGTAACTATGATGTTGTTGGGATAACGGAGACATGGCTGCAGGGAGATCAGACCTGGGAAATGAATGTACGAGGGTATACATGCTATCGCAGGGGCAGAAATGTGGGCAGAGGGGGTGGGGTGGCCCTGTTGGTGAGGAATGAGATTCAGTCCTTTGCAAGGGGGGACATAGGATCAGGAGAAGTAGAGTCTCTGTGGATAGAACTGAGGAACAGTAAGGGCAAAAAGACCTTAATGGGTGTTGTCTACAGGCCACCAAACAATAGCATGGACATTGGGTGCAAGTTGAATAGGGAGTTAACATTGGCATGTGGCAAAGGTAATGTCGCAGTAGTTATGGGGGATTTCAACATGCAGGTAAACTGGAAGAATCAGGTTGGTGCTGGACTCCAGGATAGGGAGCTTGTAGAGTGCCTACTGGATGCATTCTTGGAACAGCTTGTACTAGAGCTGACCAGGGACAAGGCTATTCTGGATTTAGTGTTGTGTAATGAACAGGATTTGATAAGCGATCTTGAAGTAAAGGAGCCATTAGGATGTAGTGACCATAATATGATGTTTTTATCTGCAATTTGAGAAGGATAAGGGCAGATCGGAAGTGTCAGTGTTGCAGTTGAACAAAGGAGACTATGGAGCCATGAGGGAGGAGCTGGCCAAAGTTAACTGGACGGATATCCCAGCAGAAAAGACAGTGGAACAGCAATGGCAGGTATTCTTGGGAACCACAGTGGTTGACAAAGGAAGTCAGAGATTGCATAGCATTAAAAAAAAAGTAAGTATGACAGAGCTAAGGTGAGTGGGAGGACAGATGATTGGGAAATTTTTCAGGAACAACGGAACTTAACTAAAAAGGCAATACGGGGAGAAAAAATGAGGTACGAACGCAAGCTAGCCAGGAATATAAAGGAGGATAGCAAAAGCTTTTTTAGGTATGTGAAGAGAAAGAAGATAGTTAAGAACAATTTTGGGCCCTTGAAGAATGAATTGGGTGAAATTGTTGTGGGAAACAGAGAAATGGCAGAAGAATTTAATAAGTACTTTAGATCTGTCTTCACTAGGGAAGACACAAGCAATCTCCCAGATGTATGGATGGGCCAAGGAGTAAACTGATGGGACTAAAGGCTGACAAACCCCCAGGTCCAGATGGTCTGCTTCCTAGGGTACTGAAGGAGGTGGCTCTGGAAATTGTGGATGCATTGGTAATCATTTTCCAATGTTCCTTAGATTCAGGATCAGTTCCTGAGGATTGGAGATTGGCTAATGTTATCCCACTTTTTAAGAAAGGAGGGAGGGAGAAAACAGAGAACTATCGTCCTGTCAGCCTAACATCAGTAGTGGGGAAGATGCTAGAGTCCATTATTAAAGATGAAATATTGGCATATCTAGATAGCAGTGATAGGATTGGGTCAAGCCAGCATGGATTTACCAAGTGCAAATCATGCTTGACTAATCTATTGGAGTTTTTCGAGGATGTAACCAGGAAGTTAGACAAGGGAGATCCGGTGGATGTAGTGTACCTTGATTTTCAGAAGGCATTTGATAAGGTCCCACATAGGAGATTGGTGGTTAAAATCAGAGCTCATGGCATTGGGGGGAAGATATTGACATGGATAGAAAACTGGTTGGCAGATAGAAAGCAAAGAGTAAATGTGAATGGGTATCTCTCGGAATGGCAGGTGGGGTGACTAGTGGGGTGCCACAAGGTTCGGTATTGGGACCACAGCTGTTTACGATTTACATCAATGATTTAGATGAAGACATTGAGAATAACATCAGCAAGTTTGCTGATGATAGTAAGCTGGGTGGCAGTGGCTGGGTGACGTGATGAGGATGTTCGGAGAATTCAGGGTGAATTGGATAGGCTGAGTGAGTGGGCAGATACTTGGCAGATGACATTTAATGTGAATAAGTGTGAGGTTATCCACTTTGGGAGTAAGAACAGGAAGGCTGATTATTATCTGAACGGTATAAAGTTAGGTAAGGGAGAAATAGGAGTCCTTGTTCATCAGTCACTGAAGGTGAATGAGCAAGTGCAGCAGGCAGTGAAGAAGGCTAATGGAATGTTGGCCTTTATTACAGAGGGAATTGAGTACAAGAGCAAGGAAATCCTCTTGCATTTGTACAGGGCCCTGGTGAGACCACACCTGGAGTATTGTGTACAGTTTTGGTCTCCAGGATTAAGGAAGGACATCCTGGCTGTAGAGGAAGTGCAGCATAGATTCACAAGGTTAATGCCTGGGATGTCAGGACTGTCTTACCCAGAGAGGTTAGAGAGACTGGGCTTGTACACGTTGGAATTAAGGAGATTGAGAGGGGATCTAATTGCAACATATAAGATTATTAAGGGATTGGACAAGATAGAGGCAGGAAATATGTTCCAGATGCTGGGAGAGTCCAGTACCAGAGAGCATGGTTTGAGAATAAGGGGTAGGTCATTTAGGACAGAGTTTAAAAAAAAACTTCTTCTCCCAGAGAGTTTTGGGGGTCTGGAATGCACTGCCTCGGAAGGCAGTGGAGGCCAATTCTCTGGATGCTTTCAAGAAGGAGCTAGATAGGTATCTTATGGATAGGGTAAGCAAGGGATATGGGGACAAGGCAGGAACCGGGTATTGATAGTAGATGATCAGCCATGATCTCAGAATGGTGGTGCAGGCTCGAAGGGCTGAATGGTCTACTTCTGCACCTATTGCCTATTGTCTATTGTCTATTGAAGCTAATATTAAATGGATTCCCAAGTTTTATTTGCATGAGGAAAACCTAAGTGATGCAGATGTTGTTTTTACTGTCACAAATAATTACAGGTCATATGGTAATGATTAGTACAAAAAGTCTGTTTAAAGTACTTAATGCACAGATGTTAATTTGAGCAGTTATTAATACTCATTAAGATTTGGATATGTGCTGTGCAACAAAACACAAAGAATTGCAGAAGTTTTTTTTAACCATGTTACACCATACTTTTAAAGGAAGATCGGTAAGCACAAGCTAAAGTTCCAAGAGGTCGTTGCATTAACATGCAATCATAGATATTTTAAAATGCTTACATTTTATAACAATGGGGGCTTTAAATCACAAGACAATTTGAGTCATGGTATTGAAATGATTCAAAATTGGTATTACATCTTGCACAGCGGTAGGTCTTAGAAGAGGACCATGCAGGAAAACTAGTCATATCACAGTGTTTAGATTCTACAAATTTTGATCTAGTTCTATTATCTTAAAATTAAAATATCTCCTTTATAGATTTAGCTTCATCTTAAAGGCATCAATGCTAATTGCATCGGTCAGTCCTTTGGTAGCAAGCTCCACAACAAAAGTACCTATTGAATATCTTATTGGATTTAATCATGGCTATTTAAAATGCCAGTTGGACTGAATATGCTGAGAATTCTTCTATTAAATTGATATACTAAAGTGACAAACACTCTTTGTGATTCCCTTGCCTACTTGTTCGTCCCCACTGATCTCCTTCCCGGCATTTATCCTTGCAAGTGTGACAAGTGCTACATCTGCCCCTACATCTCTTCCCTCACCATCATTCAGGACCCCAAACAGTCCTTCTACTTGATACTAAAAGGACAGTCTATGAGTTTGTTACAATCCGCTATCCCAATGCTCTTTTGATGTAACAGCATAATTGCATTTTCATTGCAATGCGCATTGCTTTCCCAGTGATTGTCGCAAGTACTGGTTAGCAAAGCTGTACCACATACTCGTGGAAATGATGGTCCATCCTTTGAAGGACAGCTGACCTGTTGGGAGCCATTCATATGGCTGTGATGGATGTTGATCTGGGCAGGTCTTTCAAGAAATGACCTTGGTATCCTAGTTAATGTGGTTGAGAGGGGGAGTAGGTGCAATATACCAGAGGAGCCAGAAGTGTATGTAAGCCACTTTGAGCAGTACTAAAACGAGTGCTAGTTCTGAGTGCCTGAGGGCCTATGAGCAATGCTGGGGGAATTAAATCCTGTCCTATGCAGAGCCTTTGATTGCACTGTCACTAATCTGCTGATAACACCTCAGAAACTGTCCTTGTGGGAGGCAACTGTAAAATGCTTCACCTAATCCAAGGTGCACACAATTCCCAGTAAAGTAACTTGTTCCAGATTTGAACAGGCAATTCTATTTCATTTACTCAGAAATGCTTTCCATATGTTATGGGCTCTAAGTCCCAGTAATTTTGTTAGTGTGACTATCAAACTGAAGTACTCTGAAATCAATTTTCTTTACCCTTAGCCATTTTTGGGCTGGTAAGTGGTAGAGCATTGTACACTGAAAATTCTTGATCAGAGTTTTGTTTTGCTGCACCTGATGCCTTTAACAATGGCACTGGCTAAGCTAATAACTTTGAACATTGAAGAGGAGGATGAGAATATAAAGAACAGCATTGGTGAGTCATATTTCTACATAACATTATATTACAAAACTCATTGTGGAAGATAACAGGAATATTGAATAACAAAAGCACAATGAACAGGTTACAATTTAATATCGCTGCCAGGAGTTTGGTTAGCATATTTATTCTTTGATGTTACACTTTACTCAGCAAGTTGCATTCAATAATTGCAGATAAACATTTGGCTCTGTTTCAGGAGATGATGAAATAAAGGAGTCCGATCAACTGGAATAGTCATGTTGTGGAGATGAAATGTTAATTTATCTTCAAAGCCAAATCAAGTCAATTTAGATTGGTGCTGATATATCACTCTCCTGAGTTAACCCTAGTTCAGTGCTATACTAGTTACTAAGGTTGACAATCAAACTGAGCCCTATTTTAGTTGGATTAAATTTAAAATAATTAAGCAGTGGCTAATAGCAAATATTGGGGCCATAACTCAGCTTGATCTGATGGCTGGTAATACTTGGAAAGCAGCATTGATTTGGGGATGCAGCTCAGATACGTCTTTTAAAGTCATATAATCCACGGGTCACTCTGAAAAACTGCCTGTTGGTGGGTTGAATAGAATTTCATAATATCAGAAATACTCAATATTAGAAGAATCCAGTTAGGCAGGTTTAGATGCATTGTTGGAGAAGTTTCAATTTTGAAGTCAGTTTACAATTCAAGCAGTACAAGTTAATGTACTAACATACAATTCAGGAGCAAGGGTAGGCCTCTTGGCTCCTCAGGCCTGCTTCAACATTTAATTCAATCGTAGCTGATTTGATTATAATCTGAATTCCACAACCACATCTGCTTCAGTAACCTTTCATTCTGTTGTCTATCAAGAATTTATTTCCTTCTGCCTTTTAAGTATTGGAGGATAGCTTCCAATGACCTCTGAAGAAAAGGGCTTCAAAGATCCATGACTTAGTGTTAGAAAAGTAATTGTATGACTTCTGTCCTTGACGAGTTCCTAATTTTTAACTGGGAAGCACTGGTTCCAGATTTTCATACAAGGGAAAACTTCCACATCTATCCTGGATGTAGTTCTTGCATTTTTCCATAAAGTCATCTCCACTGGACACACTTAGACTGTCTAGTGTTTCCTCATGAGTTGATTGGCTTGTTTCAGGTATTAATCTGGCAAGACTTCTCTGAGCTACTTCCAGAGCAATAACATTCTTCCTTAATATGGGAACCAGTGTTGTGTACAGTATTCCAGATGTGGTCTTATCAATTCCCTATAATACTAGACATAACCTCCCAGTTTTTTAAAGCTCAGATCTTCTTTGATAACATTTTATTTTTCCAGTTATTTGCTGTATTTGCACAAACCCCTTTTATGGACTGAAGGATAAATAAGTGTAGAATTAATACATGATCTTTAAAACAAATTGTTTTAACCTGTGCTTTTTGAGACTGTAATCAGGTGAGATGGAAGTTGACAAAGTAGCATTCTCCTGTCATGTTTTGAAGGTTTGCCAGCTGCATCAGAACTTCTGAAATAAAACTTAACATTAAGTGTTTGATTTGTAAAATAAAGAAGCAAACTGTTAAACAGATTATTTATAAGATGTTTGAAATTTATTTGAGAGATACTATAAAATTATATTGCAATCAGATTACAGTCAGTTCAAATCTGAACTCCATCTAAGCCCAAGTACTCTGCACTCAATCGCTATACTGGCCTGGAAGCACATATACAATATGTAGTAAAACACATTGAAACATTAAAAAGTAACCAAAACATCAAAAGCAAATTAAATAAATAAATAAAAATTATTTACCTTTCTCCCACCCAATCTAGAGGCTGAGAATCTCCATTCAATTGAATCTGGTAACCACTCCTAAGGATGGGAAGGCAGAAATCTTGGTGTGGCACCTGAACTAATTGCATCATTAGATGTTCAATGATAGAAGCTCTTGGCTTTAGCTGCAGCAAAACTTTTGAAACAGCTAATCACATCCAGTTCAATTCAGCCAATAAATGGAGCCCTCATAATATGTCTTTCCCGATTGACTTGTTTGAAGTATGCTCTTTGTAAACTCTATACTTGACTAAGTGTGATAGAAAGCTAGTCCTGGATACACATTTTTAAACCCTTGCCAGGCCTAAAATCTCTTAGATACAATATTTGAGATTTCAGAAGATAAATACTATTTTACTTCTTTGAGCTACTTTTGTCAAAGTATTTCCTAAGGCTCAGAGGTCAAAGGAAGAAGACAATAGTTGTTCAGCCTGAACTGTCTTAAGAAATTAAGTAAACTTTCAAGATGGCTGATGCAAAAGGAAAATAGAAGTGTCACACAGGAACAATGGGTAATTTAGGGTAATTATAGAGATATATTAAAATCATCTTTAGGAATTTCACTACACTTTTATTTGCCTGGGAATGTTTGTTGCAGATTATTTAATAGTAAGGAGAGCATTATATTTCCTTTTGTTATCCTTTTCCTTAACATAAGAGCAGAATTGCAAAGGAAAAGCTTCTGTTGAATTTACTTTGTTATTGGCAGCATTGGATAAAATATTATTATTGTAAACATTTGCATCAATGTTTCATTTTCACTCATTTTAAATACCTATTCTCGAGAGTATAATTTTTATAACTGCTAATTAGGTGCACAATTATGTTTGTAGTAAATTCCTATCTGTGGATTAGGCACAACACAGTGAAATATCTGTAATTTTGAATATTGATTAGCACATTGACTAGTTGGACAGATCAGAAGCCAACAACGTTAATTTAGTTGCCAAGAAAGACAGGTTAGAAGCCAAGCATAACCTCTATTACTCAAGTGAAATGGAGGTTGAAATAAGGTAGGCAATTCAGACTCCCCAAGTCTGGAATTATGCAGTCTCAGGGGATGCATGGCATTGGCTGTGAGAATATGAAGGTTAGCCTTTTTAATTCATGTAGACTTTGGAAGTCTGATACAGCACATTCATTATGTGCTATTAGCTCCTAAACCTCAAGAAACACACAATATTCACAGTATTCTACATGATGCCTGAAGAAAGAAAAAGAAATGTCTTTGTGATTCCAACATTGTTTGGATTGCAGAAATGTGAAAAATATGGCACAGATCAGTTATTACCACCTGGAAAGGCATCCCGAGGCCAGGAAGTTTAATGTGGTCTCACTAGGAGACCAAAATATAACAATCACAGCACGGAAACAGGCCATCTTGGCCCTCCTAGTCCGTGCCGAACCCTTAATCTCACCTAGTCCCACCTACCCGCACTCAGCCCATAACCCTCCACTCCTTTCCTGTCACTGCTGTTCTGAAATTTCATCTCCTTGCTGACTAACAACGCAGCCACACCTTGGGACTTCATGCTTAGTCTTCTGCTCTGCTCTCTCTATGCCTACAATGGTGTGGCTAAGCATAGTTCCAGTGCCTCAACAATTTTGCCAATGGCATCACTTTTTTTGGCAGAATCATGGATAATGTCAAGGAGACATAGAGGAGTGAGACAGGTGAGTTGGTTGAGTGATGTTTTACCAGCAACCTTGTGCTCAAAGTCTGCAGAACCAACAAATTGATTGTGAACTTCAGAAATTGGAAGTTAAATCAACAAGGACCAGAGCTCACTGCAGTGTCTGTGGTGGAATAAGGTGAGCATCTTCAAGTTTCTGGGTGCCAGTATCTTGGATGATCTATGCTGGGCCCAGCACTTAGATCTAGCAATGTGGATTGCCCACCAGCATTTCTACTTTATTACCAGTTTCAGGAGATTCAGAATGTCATCGAAGACTCTGCCAAGCTTCTGCAGATGTACAGTGGAAAGCATTCTTACTGCTGCCACATGGCCCGGTATGGAAACTCCAATGCACAGGAATGAAAGAGGCTATAGAGAGTGGTTGACTTCACCAGTTCCTTCATAATTAAAGTCCTCCCCACCAATGAGAACATTTACAAGAGATGTTGTTTCAGGAAAGCAACATTTATCACTAAGAACCCCATGATCCAGGCCTTGTCCTTCTTGTTACAGCCATCAGGCAGAGGGCACAGGAGCTAAAGAAATACAGCTCAAGGTTCAATAACAGCTTCTTCCCCATTACCATCAGATTCTTGAACTGACCTGAAAAAAAAATTATCAATGGGAGGGGGGGGATCTCATTGAAACCTATTGGATACTGAAAGAGTTGGATAGAGTGGATGTAGAGAGAATGTTTCCATTACTAGTAGAGTTGAATGGCTGAAGGTACAGCCTCAGAATAAAGGATGACCCTTTAAAACTGAGATAAGGGGGAATTTCTTCAGCCAGATGGTGGTGAATCTGTGGAATTTGTTGCCATGGAGGGCTGTGCAGGTCTAGTCACTGGTTGTATTTAAGGCGGAGACAGGTTATTTTGGTAAAGGCATTAAGAACAATGGGGAAAAAGAGGGAGAACGGGTTTAGAAAAAAAAGTCAAGACTGAATGATGAAGCAGACTAGATGGGCCAAAGACCAAATTTTTGGTTTAACACTAATACTGCATTGGACTATGCTCCCCTCAATTTTCATTACTGTTCTTATGCTTACTTTTGTTTATTTTCTTTTACAAGTTATGTATAATTTGTTAATTAAAAACTTATGTTGGTTATGTTTGTAATGTACTTTTCTGAAAATGTAATTTTCATGGCATTTACTGTATACCCTGGATATGTATGCCCATGACAATGAACTCTGGTGTGAACTTGTCCTCTTGCCATCCACAGACGGCATGAACATATGATTGCAGCTTTGGATTCTTTGGTCCGTCCAGGAGAAAGGTTGGGTATTTTAGAAAAGTGCTATGGCAACATTGAAGTGCTTGAGGAGTCTAACAGTGCAGCAAGGTTAGCTTGCTGGTAGTGGTTTTAACACATTGGTTATTGGGTTGTGGTGATAAAACTATTTTTATTTATTTGTTGTAGATAATATGTAACAGAGGCACTTACAAAGTAAAATTACTACACTTGCCTGTTCATTTGCACAGAACCTGGGCCTCTGTATCTCCCTCTGCAATTGGTTCATCGACTTCCTAACCAGAAGACCATAATCTGTGTGGATTGGTGATAATATTTCCTCCTCAAGACTGGTGCATGTCAGGGGTGTGTGCTTAGCCCACTGCTAAGCTCTGTCTATTCTATACCCATTACTGTGTGGCTAGGCATAGCTCAAATATCATCTGTAAATTTGCTGATGATATAACTATTGCTGGTAGAATCTCAGATGGAGATGGGAGAGCATACAGGAGCTAGATATGCCAACTAGTGGAGTGGTGTCACAGCAACAACCTTGCACTCAACATTAGTAAAATGAAAGAACTGATTGTGGACTTCAGGAAGGGTAAGATAAAGGAACACATACCAATCCTCATAGAGGGATCAGAAGTGGAGAGAGTGAGCAATTTCAAGTTCCCTGGTGTCAAGATCTCTGAAGACTTAACCCATTCCCAACATAGCAATGCAGTTATAAAGAAGGCAAGACAGTGACTATCCTTCACTGGGAGTTTGAAGAGATTTGGCATGTCAAATACATTCAAAAACTTCTATAGATGTACCTTGGAGAGCATACTGATAGGCTGCATCACTGTTTGGTTTAGGGGGGTGGGTGTCACTGCACAGGACTGAAAGAAACTGCAGAGAGCTGTAAATTTAGTTGGCTAGTTGGGTACTAACCTGTAAAGTACCGAGGACATCTTCAAGGAGTGGTGTCTCAGAGGGCGGCATCCATTATTAAGGAACTCCAGCACCCAGGAAATGCCCTTTTCTCACTGTTACCATCAGGAAGGAGGTACAGAAGCTGGAAGACACATGCTCAGTGTTTCAGGAACGCTTCTTTCCCTCTGTCATCCGATTCCTAAATGGATGTTGAACCCACGAACAGTACCTCACTTTTTTAATATATATTATTTCTGTTTGTTTGCATGATTTTAATCTATTCAATATACAGAATATTTATTGTAATTTATTTATTAATTATTATTATTATTCTCCTCTTCTGTTACATATTGCATTGAACTGCTGCTGCTAAGTTAACAAATTTCACGACACATGCTGGTGATAATAAACCTGATTCTGATTCTGATTCTGTCATCAATAGTCATGTTATTGCTGATACAAAAATGGGGCAATGATGCCAATTTTATTAGATTCAAATCCCGACCAAATAACTTTCTGCCTAGAAGTAAATATGCAAGAACCTCTTGCACGTTTCCTCCTATAGAAGCAAGGCTTCTTTCTGTATCCCTGTGCAATCAAAGATGTACTCTATTCTTTGCCTCCAAGTGACAGGAATTGGTTTAGGATGTTGCGTGTGTGTTTATATATATGCGCGCATGCGCGCACACACACACACACACACACACACCTACCTTTCTGGGATCTTCCTGTGCCTCATTGGCTATTTGATTTGACTCAAATTCTATTGTTATGTTTCGGAGTATTATCCATCGGCTGTGAAGCTCTTTTGAGCTGCTATGAGATTAAAAAACAGTATTTCCTCTTTGCTTGTCACACCAAAAGCAATTAATTACTTTTGAGTTGGTAAATTAGGTAATAGAAGTAAACAAGATAATTTTATTTCTTGCTAAATTATTTAATACAGCTTGATAAAAAAAATCATCCTTGCAATAATGACATTGGGGTCAATTTCACCAGACTTTGATAGAAAAATAATAAAGTAATAAACAAGTACTTTGCACTTCTGATTTCACAATGTTTTATTATTAGGCTGGCACTGTAAAATTGGACAGTTCCAAGTTGCTGCACACTACATTTTAGAATGATTTCTAGGGCAGAAAAAGATTGAGAAAATACAAGATTTCTTCAAGATAAATAAATGTATTCATAAGGGAACAACTGATAAAATTACATTGACAGGTATAAACACAGCTTGGGTCTTGCAGTTATTGACCTTATCATAGATTGATGAGTGTATTAGAGAAGTCTTTTAATAACGTTTCCATGTCCATTTCAGGATAGAGGTTATCTCAAAGGTGGTTATGCCAGCTAGCTCCAGGAAGGTGTTCTCAATGACTGAAGCAGGATAAACTCTTCTCTTTCAAGTAATATATTTGCAGGTCAGCATCTTTATCCCTGGGGGAAAAAAGAATATTAACTGGAGGATGGCAGATGATTCACAAGGTAACAATGTGTCATGGTTAGCTGCCATAAGACACATGAACGCTCTGGCTGATCTGACCAGCAGAATTTTATGTTTGCAGACAAGTAGGAGGTGTTGCACTTTGGAGGTGGGGGGGGGGGGACAGGTGCACACCAGAGTAAGACTTATACAGTGAATGGTAGTGCACTGAAGTGTACAGTAGTGTAAAGGGACATCACAGGTAGCATTGGTTATAAAGGGAACTTTTGGCACATTAGCCTTCTGAAATCAGGGCATTAAGTACAGGAGTTGAGAAGTTATATTGAAATTGTATAAGACATTGTTAAGGCCAAATTTAGAGTACTGTGTACAGTTCTGGTCACCTAACTACAAGAAAATTATCAATAAGCTTGAAAGAATATAGGGAAAATTTACACAGATGATGCTGGGACTTGAGGACCTGAATTGAATGGGTTAGGCTTTATTCTTTGCAGCATACTTAAGGAGAATGTGAGGGGGAACTACTTCACTCAGAGGCTGGTACAAATCTGGAAGAAGCTGCCAGTGGAAATTGAGGATGCAGGTTCAATTGTAACATTTAAGAGAAGCTTGGATAGGTGCATAGATGAGAGAGATATGGGGCGCTATAGTCTAGGTGAAGGTAGACGTTAGTAGGCAAAAGACCAGAGTGGACAGACTAGATGGTTCAAAGGCCCTGTTCCTATGCATCAGTACTCTGTGACTCTATTGCCATTATTCAAGGAGTAGCCATGATACCAGTCTACCATGTGAGTGTATGACTTCTAAACTTACTGAGAAAAACTTTGATACTGGTGCTTTGGGATAAAACTTGAACACTGTGTTCTTTGACTTTTCCTGTAGTTATTAGTGATTTTCAACATTGCCACAATAAGTCAATTATTGAAAGGACAATTGCTATGTGCAGTGCCTTTAAATGTTGCCATTTTGATGATATGGCTCTGAAGAGTATATAAGTGGTGAATGAAAGCAATAGAACACATATTTTTGCCTTTCTTTGGTTAAAGTAAACATGATTACAAACAAGTATGAGGGACTTGTTCATTGGCTTGACTCAGTTGTGACTCCCTTTTTTAGATTAGTGTTGATACTAGCATGGATAGAAGGTTGGCTGACTGCTGGGAGGCAAAGAATGGGAATAATTTGGGCATTTTCTGGTTGGCTGCTGCTTGTAGGGGTCAGTGTTGGGATCACTTCTTTTCAGGTCGTATGTCAATGACTTGGATGCCGGAGTTAGTGGTTTGTGGTCAAATTTGCTGGCAGTTCAAAGGTAGGTGGAGAGGCAGGTAGTGTGGAATCAGGGAGTCTGCAGAAGGACCCAGACAGATTGGGAGAATGGGCAAAGAACTGGGAGATGGAATATAGTGTAGAGAAGTCATGCACTTTGGTGGAAGGAATAAAGGCATAGACTATTTTCTAACAAGGAGCAAATGCAAAAATCAGTGGACGAAGGGAATTGGGAGTCCTTGTGCAGGATTCCCTAAAGGTTAACTTGTAGGTTGAGTTGGTGGTAAGGAAGGTAAATGCAGTGTTGGCATTCATTTTGAGAGGACTAGAATATAAAAACAAGGATGTAGTACTTAGGCATTATAAGGCATTTGTCAGACTGCACTTGGTATTGTGAGCAGAAATCTAAGAAGAGATGAGCTGGCATTGGAGAGTGTCCAGAGGAAGGTCATGAGAATGATTCCAATAATAAAGAGGTTAATGTATGAGGAGCATTTGATGGCTTTGACTTGTACTTGCTAGAGATCAGAAGATTGTGGGGAGATCTAATTGAAACCTATTGAATGTTGAAAGCCCTAGATGGAGTTGAAGTGGAGAGGATATTTCGTATAGAGGGGCAGTCCAGAACCACAGCCTCAGAGTAGAGGGTTGTCCATTTGGAACAGAGATGAAGAGGAATTTATTTAGCCAGGAATTCTATGGAATAAGTCTATGGAATTCATTGCCATGGATGGCTGTGGAGGCCATGTCATTGGGTATACTTAAAGTGGAGGTTCTTGATTAGTCAGGTGTTCAAAGTTTATGGGGAGAAGGCAGAAGAATGTGTTTGGAATAATGAATCAGCCATGATGGAATGATGGAGCAGACCCATTGGGCCAAATGGCCTATTTCTGCTTCTATGTTTTATGGTGTAGCCATCTCCTTTTATTTTGTTGAAAAGTAGACTTCATCCCCAAATAAGGAAACAGTTCCCCTGCAATTTTTTTTTTTCATTCCTATCAGCCTCCCTTTGATTCTGTTTGTCATTAACCTACAGTAAAGGGGAATTTTTACAATAGCCAAATAACCAGTATGTTTTTGGCATGTAGGAGAAATCAAAATCTCTTGGCGAAAATCCACACGATCATGGTGAAGATGTTCAAGCTTCACACACACAGTATCTGAGATCAGGATTAAACCTGGAGCCACTATAGTGTCATGTTGCTGGCTCTACCTTGCAAATACTGATGTAATGCCCTGGATAAGAACATGTTTTATTTTATTTCAACTGCTATGCTGTGAGGTATTTTTATTTTAGCAGTTTTTCTGCAAACACAGTGTGTTCTTTTAGATAAGCTTCATTGACCAGTGCTTTGGCTTTGGCGAAAGATAAGGACCCATTTGTGAAGCTTAAGAATGTTGTGTCAGCCAGAGGGGTTTGTTTGGTAAGTTGTTGTAACACTTTGCCAGTCAGATGCCATGGAAGATACGACAGAGCTGGGTAGGATCAGATTTCTGAAGGACAGTAGTCTGGTTTGGGATCTTTTGTGAGCAGGTGCAGAGAGGAGTACAAGAGAAGAGGCTTGGAGGATCCCACCTGTAGGGGAGACCTTAATGCAATGGGTGCTTTGTGCAGATGAATGGATTCAAGGAGGAAGTGCAATGCTTCTGAGTTAGCCAGTTTGTTTTGGACGTTCTTCAAGGGAAGTTCGACCTGCAACTGCTGATAGGAGTTCAGCACCATGAGTAAAGTGATAAATATACTACTACAGAAATGAGCTCCAACGTTTATGTGCATATTTAGACTGTTTTAACCGTAATGAGCCCTTTTTCTTTTCTTTTTCTGTAAACTGTTTGTTAAAGTTGAAATATTGGTAATTATTCTTCCACTGTAATTGTATGCTGATGTACTATCTGTTATTTCCTGGTGAATGATAACTTTGCTTGGGGCAGTATTTACACAGCATTCACCACAGTTTTCCTTCTCTCATTGGATCATGCCAACATTTCTGTGTGATTGAACCTGAATCATACTTAACCTAGACATGTGTTGCTTATCTCCCACTGGGAGGGTTACATTGAATACCAATAGTGACACCACTTAACTCTCTCTGGACCTTGCCCCTATTACAGAACTTGAGCTGGATTCTAATGTAATCTTCAGCGATGCCTGATCTATTGAATATTTCCAGCTTTTTCTGTGTTGATACTTCATTAATGAGAGTGGCTTGTTTGATTGAAGCAATAGTTTACAGCACTAAATTTGTAATATAACTGATCAACTCTTTGAAATGATAATGTGTTTACTCTATACATCTGTATGGATGAATGACAATTGAACTTGAGCTTTGTGCAAAAAGTGCAAATCCTGACTGATGTTGAATGTGGTTTCCCTCTGCCAGCATTTATTTTTTTGTCTCAAGCTACCTTTGTTGTTCCTGCCTGGCTATTATACAGTTGTTAATTTTTTCTTAATTTTAATAAAGGGGTTGTCTTGTTTTCTCAGTTCAGACCCTAGCTATCTTAATCTTCCCTTCTGTGTTTTTACAATTTCTTTCCCCCAATTAACCTGGCAAACTGACCATGAGGCTCTTCAGTCTCTGAGCAGTACATAAAGTGCATTTTTATGTTGATTAGAAACCATTTCCTTACCAATTCATCAGAATAAATTTTTACATTACTGAGTGATTGATTTGGTAGAGACAATCGAATGTTAGTTCAGTCATGTTTGTGGTCAAGGATCAACTTCTGTTTCCTACTTTCCCTTACATTTCTTTTTGACAGCCAAGCAGGCATAAGGATTTTTAAAAATGATCTACGTAAGTGTATATTTCAACTCATACTAAAACATGTGCACATAATTATTTTAATTAAGTACTTCCATTGGTAAAATCAATCAAAATGGAAGAAATAAATGATTTGTTTAACTTATATCCTTTAAGGTCTACTCTCTGATCAGGTTTTACACTCTCCTATTTAAACAATCTGTTTGTGTGCCAGTTGCCTGTTTAAATTAAGAGAGGATATCCCATACTTTAATTTGTCATGATGCAAAGCTTGCAGAAATGTGCCTGAGCCTATTGCCAAAACAAGCATATTTTTGCCATTTTGTTCAAAACTGGGCTTCACAAATGCACAAGCAGAATTTTTGATGATTGAATCATATTTGTTCTGTCCTCAAATTATGACATTATATTACAATTGTTATCACTAGAAAAGCCAGATATGAATAATTATTATTGAAATAATCTCCCAAAAAGTGAATATTGTTCTGCTAAATCTAATGGAGCTTTTATTTAAAAAAAGAAAATTTATCTCCCGATATAGACAAAGGAGAATGTATTGTTGTAGTTTATTTGGGCACCCCAGAGGCAGTTGCTATGGTGCCTTGCAGGGTTGATATACACTTAGTGGCCACTTTATTAATTACAGGAGTTATCTAATAAAGTGGCTACTGTGTATATCTTTGTTCTATTTGTATATTTGTGGTCTTCTGTTGCTGTAGCCCATCTGTTTCAAGGTTTGGCATATTGTGAGTTCATCTGCACACCAGTGTTGTAACTTGAGTCATTGTCGCCTTCCTGTAAGCTTGGATCAGTCTGGCCATTCTCCTCTGACCTCTCTCAATAACAAAGCGTTTTCACTCACCGATCTGCTGCTCACTGGATGTTTTTTGTTTCTCGTACCGCTCTCTGCTGTGCGTGAAAATCCCAAGAGATTAGCAGTTTCTGAGAATCTCAAACCACCACATCTGACACCAACAATCACTCCGTGGTCAAAGTCAGTTAGACAATAGACAGTAGGTGCAGGAGTAGGCCATTCAGCCCATCTAGCCAGCACCGCCATTCACTGTGATCATGGCTGATCATACACAATCAGTACCCCGTTCCTGCCCTCTCCCCATATCCCTCGACCCCGCTATCTATAAGAGCTCTATCTAACTCTCTCTTGAATGCATCCAGAGACTTGGCCTCCACAGCCTTCTGGAGCAGAGCATTCCACACATCCACCACTCTCTGGGTGAAAAAGTTCTTCCGCATCTCCGTTCTAAATGGCCTACCCCTTATTCTTAAACTGTGGCCTCTAGTTCTGGACTCACCCATCAGCGGGACCATGCTTCCTGCCTCCAGCGTGTCCAATCCCTTAATAATCTTATATATTTCAATCAGATCCCCTCTCGTCCTTCTAAATTCCAGTGTATACAAGCCCAGTCACTCCAATCTTTTAACATACGACAGTCCCGCCATTCCGGGATTTAACCTTGTGAACCTACGCTGCACTCCCTCAATAGCAAGAATGTCCTTCCTCAAATTTGGAGACCAAAACTGCACACAATACTCCAGGGGGGTCTCACCAGGGCCCTGTACAGCTGCAGAAGGACCTCTTTATTCCTATACTCAATTCCTCTTCTTATAAAGGCCAACATGCCATTAGCTTTCTTCACTGCCTGCTGTACCTGCATGCTTGCTTTCATTGACTGATGTACAAGAACACCTAGATCTCGTTGTACTTCCGCTTTTCCTAACTTGACTCCATTTAGATAGTAATCTGCCTTCCTGTTCTTGCCACCAAAGTGGATAACCTCACATTTATCCACATTAAAGTGCATCTGCCATACATTTGCCCACTCACCCAACCTGTCCAAGTCACCCTGCATTCTCATAACATCCTCCTGACATTTCACACTGCCACCCAGCTTTGTGTCATCGGCAAATTTGCTAATGTTACTTTAGGTCACATTTCTTCCCCATCCTGATGTTTGGTCTGAACAACTGCTGAACCTCTTGATCATGTATGCATGCTTTTATGCATGGATTTGCTGCCACATGATTGGCTGACTAGATTCTTACATTAATGAGCAGATTTACAGGTGTACTTAATAAAGTGGCCTTTGAATATATATATATATAAATATAGTATAAAGGTTCATGGGAGTGGAATGATGTTTTTACCATAGACAGAGGTTGGTTAAAGGGTATAGAATACAGAATAGAAACTAATAAGTCTTGGCAGTAGTATTAGTAATAAATTATTACACACATCAGTATTACCTTTTGTGGCCTGTTTTAATCACATAGAATAAAAGACAGTAGTTGATATATTCAAGTTTTCTGATAGTATTAATCCAGTTGGAAGAATAAACTCGGAAGACTACAAATGTCTGTAAGTATATTGACTGTGGAAATGAGTGGGCAAAAAGGTGACAGATGGTGCACAATATGGGAAAGTGTGAGGTTATTCATATTCGAAGGAAAGCATAATACATTTTAAATAGAGAGGAACCAGTGAATGTCAGTATATAGAGGGTTCTTGGTGTCTACGTTTATGGAGCACAGGAAGTTTACATACAGATACAAAATGTACATGGCTTTATAGCAGGACCATGTTTGGAGTACTGAGTGTAGCTTTTTGTCTGGGTGATTGACTTGAGTATTAGTAGACATTGTATCAGGATAAGGAGTCAGCTATTTTGGAATGAAAGAAGGAGAATTTCTTTCATGATAGTGAGTGCAAATCAATGGATTTCTCCATACCAGATGGCTCTGCTGTTGAGTCTATTTGGAGTTGTGATTGGTAAATTTTTGGAATCAAGAGATACAGAAATTGGACAAGAGAGTTGGGCTGAGAAACAAGATTGGTGATGATCTTACTGGGTGGCAGAGCAGATCTGAGGGGTTACGGCAGTTGGAAACAGGTATTTTATTTTTACCTTGTGAAATAATTCTTATTTCATTGAATTATGCAAAAATTATAGGAACATAATCAAAGAGGAGAAAATCTGCAGACGCCGGAAATCCAAGCAACACACACAAAATGCTACAGGAACTCAGGCTAGGCAGCAGCATCACAATGGCTGCAGTTTCTAGACATTGTGGTGCATTGCTTTACATTTACAGAAAGATTGAGAGATATAACAAAAACACTAACAGTACTCTCAATGTCTCCAGCGTCATGGCTGCACAGTTCTTGTGTCATCATTTAAGTACTGTGTTCTGGAACTGAGCTCTGGGGATAATGGTGTATTTTTAACACTAATAAGTTCAATGTACATTTTGACTGAAGTATAAATTATTTGTCATTTTAAATGTTAAAATAATTTTTTTGAGAAAACAAAGATAAATAAACCCTATCATAAAATAGACCTGATTTAATTGAGCAACACACACAAATTGCTAGAGGAGCTCAGCAGGTCAGGTAGCATCTATGCTGCAAGATTTCCCAACCTAGGGTCCATTGACTCCTCGATTAACGGTAGGGGTCCATGGCATTAAAAAGACTGGGAACCCCGGAGCTTTGGGGAGGAATGAACAGAAGGCCAACAACTTTCATCTGGAAGACCCATCATCATTTTTCCAGCATATGCAAAATCTTTTGTGTTCCTGATGTAATTGAGTTGGGCCTGCCTCTTGTACATCACTTAGACACTTGAGTCTTCCAAAAAGTCAAACATGCTAAATAAAGCCTTCTAATCTAACCAGTAAGTCTTTGTAAAGGGTCTTTGCATGGCACAATCAGGTATTATTGGCCAGCCAGAACATATCCCTGTCATGAAGCTGCTGGGAATTATATTGATGAACAGTTTACATCATGAGCCAAGGTTTTCATTTTGTCAATTATTTTGAATGTCTTGTTTTGCTAATCCTGTTACTAAAGTCTCACTGTTATGACATCCTGTTTCCTACTTTCTGACCCTGTCTGTGACCCCCACCAAGCAGACCATAGCCTCTTCTCATACCCAGGCAGGGGTACAGAAGCTTTACGTCCCACATCTGGGTTTAGGAACAGCCATCAGGTTCCCAGACCAGCAAGTATATCTTCAATCACCGCTATTCTAATCTGATTCTATGACCTATGGACTCACTTTCAAAGATTCTGTACTTGTTCTCAGTGTTTTTTTTATCTGTACAGTTTGTCTTCTTTTGCACATTAATTGTTTGTCAGTCTTTGTTTATGCATAGTTTTTTTTGTGAAATTCTACTGTATTACTTTTTTCTTGTAAATAGCTCCAAGAAAATGAATGTCAAGATAGTATATGATAACATAATAAATTTAATTTGAACATTGCAGACTTATCCTCTGCATGACAGATTGCTACTTAGGTTTATAACAATAAATTTTGATATACTGCTGCATACCATTTTTTTTCTAAATCAGTAATGTTAATTGCAGTTGCTGGTCAAGTTGATGAGTATTTGGGCTCATCCCAGCAGCCCAGTCAGCGGAAGAGCATGCCTTTTGGAGACACTTGTTTAAAAGGAGAGCTTCGCAGGTATTTGGTCTCCTTCTGGCAGCCCAGTCAATGGCAGGAGCAGGTGTTGGCAATGCTTGTATAAAAGAACAGAAGGGTCAGGTGGGGCAGCCGTTGTTGGGAGTAAGCCAGTGGTGAGAGTAGGAGTGTCAGGCTTTGGCTCAGAAGGAGGCATTGGCTTTGGCTAAGTTTCTGTTAAAGTTCCCTTTTTCTCCCCTCTTACTGTATCTAGTGTAGTAAATGGCTGTTGTGTGTTCTTCATGCCAGATGCTGGAGTCCTGGGAGACCCAGAGAACTACATCCGTATGAAGCGCATCCAGCTACAGCGCCATGGAGACTGTGTTAGGGATTTGGAATAGCAGCTTGCTGACCTTCGGCTTGTACAGGAGAGTGAGGAGATAATGGATCAGAGTCACCCAAATCTGCAGGAGACGAGTAGTTGGGTGACTGTCAGGAGAAATGGAAATGTGAATAGGCAGTTGGTGCTGAGCACCCCTGTGGCCATTCCCCTCAATAATAGGTACACCGCTTTGGATACTGTTGCGGGGCATGATCTTCCAGCAGAATGCCGTGGAGACCAGGTTACTGGCACTGACCATGGATGCATGGTGCAGAAGGGAAAGAGAAAGTAGAGGGTAGTGATAGGGGACTCAATATTGAGGGGAACAGACAGGAGATTCTGTGGATGTGAATGAACAGCTGAATGGTATGTTGCCTTCCAGCTGCCAGAGTCAGGGATGTCTCAGATTGCGTCCACAGTATCTTGGAGGGGGAGGGAGAGCAGCCAGATGTCTTGGTACATATTGGTACCAATAACATAGGAAAGAATAGCAACAAGGCCCTGAAAAGAAAATTTAGAGAACAGGCAGAAAACTGATAAGCAGGACATCCAGGGTAGTAATTTCTGGGTTGCTGCCTGTGCCACCCACCAGTGAAGATAGAAATAGGATGATCTGGCAGATTAATGTGTGGCTGAGAGGCTGGTGATGGGGGCAGGGCTTCAGGTTCTTGGATCCTTGGAATCTCTTATGGAGGAGGTACGACAGTGATGGGTTGCACCTGAACCTGAGGGAGAACCAATACTCTCGCAGGCAAATTTGTTAGAGCTGTTGGAGAGGGTTTAAACTAATTTGGCAGAGGGGTGGGAACTGGAGTGAAGGTACTCAGGATAGGATGGATAGTGAAAAAGCAAAGATAGCATGCAGTCAGATTTTCAGGAATGGCAGGCAGATGACAGGACATAATTGCAGCCAGCAGGGTGAGTATCAGTGTATTAGGGATGCAAAATCAAAAAGGGTAGCAAATACAGTACTCAGAGTATTATATCTCAATGCACAGAAATAAGAAATAAGGTGGATGATCTCATTGCACTTTTACAGATTGTCAGGTGTGATGCTGTAGCCATCACCGAATTGTGTCTGAAGGATGGTTGTAGTTGGGAGCTGAATGCCCAAGGTTACACATTGTATTAGAGGGATGGGAAGGTAGGCAGAGAGGGTGGCGTGGCTTTTCTGGTAAAGAATAGCATCAAATCAGTAGAAAGACATGATATGGGATCAGAAGATGTTGAATCCTTGTAGGCTGAGTTAAGAAACTGCAAAGATAAAAGGACACTGATGGCAGTTATGTACAGGCCTCCCAACAGCAGTTGGGATGTGGACCACAGATTAGAACGGGAAATAGAAAAGACATTTCAAAAGGGCAATATGATGATCGTCATGGGAGATTTCAGCATGCAGGTCGATAGCGAAAGTCAGGTTGATAATAGATCTCAAGAGAGTGAGTTTGTTGAATGCCTGCAAGATGGCTTTTTGTGTTGAGCCTAGTAGGGGATCAGCTGTACTGGATTGAGCGTTATGTTATGAACTGGAGATGATTAGGAAGCTTAAGGTAAAAGAACCCTTAGGAGACAGTGATCACAATATGATTGAGTTCAACTTGAAATTTGATAGGGAGAAAGTTAAGTCTGACATAGCAGTCTTTGAGTGGGGGTAAAGGAAATGAGAGTTGTATGAGAGAGGAGTTGGCCAAAGTAAATTGGAAGGAGATGCTGGCAGGGGTGACAGCAGAGTAGCAATGGTGTGAGTTTCTGGGAAAAATAAGGAAGGTGCAGGATAGATGTATTCTAAAAATGAAGAAATACTCATGGCAAAATAGTAGAACTATGGCTGACAAGGGAAGTCCAAGCTAATGTAAAAGCAAAAGAGAGGACATAAAACAAAGCAAAAATCAGTGGGAAGATAGAAGATTGGGAAGCTTTTAAAAAGCTTTTAGAGAGCAACTAAAAGAATCATTAGGAGGGAAAAATAAAATATGAAAGCAGGCTAGCAAACAATATCAAAGTGGATAGTAAAAGCTTTTTCAAGGATGTTAAAAAATAAAAGAGTTGAGTGTGGATATACAAGAGCAGGGATGTGATGCTGAGGCTTTCTGAAGCTCTGGTAAGGCCTCACCTTGATTATTGTGAACAGTTTTGGGCTCCTCATCTAAGAAAAGATGTGCTGGCATTGGAGAGGGTTTGCAGGAGCTTCATAAGGTTGATTCTGGGAATGAAAGGGTTATCGTATGAGGAGCATTTGATGTCTCTGGGTCTGTCCTCACTGGAATTTGAAAGGATGAGTGGGGATCTCATTGAAACCTTTCGAATGTTGAAAGGCCTAGATGTAGTAAATGTGGAAAGGGTGTTTCCCATGATCGGGGAGTCTAGAACAAGAGAGTACAACCTCAGGATAGAGATACAGAGAAATTTTTTTTAGCCAGAGGCTGGTGAATTTGTTAGCAGAGGTAGCTGTGGAGGCCAAGTCATTGGGTGCATTTAAGGCAGAGCTTGATGGGTTCTTGATTGGACAAGGCATCAACTATTAAAGGGAATGGGGCTGAGGAGGGGAAAAAGGATCATGATTGAATGGTGGAGCAGACTCAATGGGCTCAAATGGCCTAATTCTGCTTCTATGTCTTATGAACTTTTGGTCTTATTGTCTAAACTCATTGTATCTGGGACCCCACTGATAACATCAGGGAAATCTGACAATTATCTGTTCAATCCTACTCCCCTATGTCCACTTTTCCTTTTTCATGAATGTATTTCACCTCAGTTTCAACCAAGGGTTATGGTTATAGTAGGCTGAGTTGTATCTGGTATGAGGAGCAGCTGTCTTTGACAACAGCAAGGATAATAATGGAGTTGTAGGGTTGAGAATACAAATACTATTGTCAATAATGGGGTGTGCTCCACAAAGCCACTGTAACTTATCCATGGTAATACTTCAGTCAACCCATTAATACTGGAGGATAGATTACTGCTCTACTGCCAAAGCCCCTCTGAACAGTTGTATGCTGAACTTGCCTGACAGGCAGTAAGTGAATGTGGAGTAGAAGCTGAGATATCAATGATCAGATGCTATATTATAGCTGTGTCCCAGGAGCACAGTGGTTTGATCCTGAATCTTGCTGCTGTTAGTGTGAAATTTTCATGTCCTCTTTGTGACCCCTTGGGCTTCCTATCCAGTGCTCAAGTTTCCTCCCACATCTCAAACACATGTAGATTAATGGGTTGATTGCCATAATGTATAGGTGAATGGTATAGAATCAAGGGAGTAGCGAGTTCAGGGATGTGGGGAGAATAAAATGGGGTTAATATAGGATAAATATAAATGGTGCTTGATGGTCAGTGTAGAACCAGTGCCTCAAATTTGATTGAGTTTGGGCCTCTGTCATTCCTCCATCCATTAGAGATGGAAGACCCATCCCAATGAAGTGTTGTGCATCAGTTGGCCCCTTCCCGTAGTGGTGCCCGGTCTCTTATTGCTTGCGGTCTTTGTACAAAATGGAGAGATGAAACATCGAGTTAAGGACAACTTCAGTAACCTTCAGTTTTGGGGTGGATATATTCTGTGTGTATGAGAAGAGTTGTGGGTTTGGGTGTATTTGTAAAGGTGTAAGCAATGGGAACAAAATTGAACAAATTTATAGTGTCCAACTGTTGGTGTTAAAAGTTAATCAAAAGCTAAGAAAATGTAACCAATCTTTGGTTGCTCAAAGAGAAGCACAGAGTACACAAGGAAGGAAACTGCCAAATGCAGATGGATCAGTGTTTGTTGTAGCTGATATATCAGGCTGTCAGTTCTCCTTTGTGCCTCCTCATGGAGACCTCCACTGCCAGTTCAAGGAACAAAGCACATTCCCTTGAGGTGCAAGAATGATTTAGTTAGCCTTTGCTAGTTTCAGGTGTTTTGATCAGCTTACAAAATCGGGCCACCTCCATCTTGTTTACTTTATGTTGTATACGAGTTCACGATAATGAGTTCCGAACATGGACTTTGTGTACATACATCAGTGCATTGAATGTGCGTAGGTTAGCACATCTTGACTGCAGTGTACATTTTCCAGTACCATTCAGTATCTCCATGTTATTTTTGGCAAACTGATTCCATATTCAAGTGATCCTTTACAACCTATACCAGATTGCTCTAGATTTTTGGTCTGCAAAGTGTTATATTCATTGTCACGACCACATGGGCTGTGCCATTCTATCTTGCTCAGAAAAATAGCAACATTGTTATTTGGACTCCATCCATGTTCTTATTCTCCTAATTAGACTGGATGCTGCAGGGGGCGCGCTGAAACAACCTGGATACAGAAATTGTCTTGTTCTAATTGGGCACTTGCAAATAGGCCTGAATAAAGCAATCACTTGCACAAATGCATTACTTTCCTATTTCCTACTCCTAACAGCCACATTTAGTTAGCAGAAAAGATTTACGGGTTCTTTAAACGGAATGTACTCTGTTATCAATTTATATATTTATACCTTCTGAATAAGTGTGTTGAATTTAACACAATATGTGTTACATTCCAACACATTTCTGTTTATTCAGGGACTTCATAAAACGTGTTAAAAGTTTCACATTCAATATCTAGTTGAATTAATACACTTCCAAGAGTTGACACATGACTGAGCAAAATAGACAGGATTCTAGTCTGCTGAGTTAGTTTTGCAGCCTTACTGACTGACCTGTAATGGATTAGCAACCTAATTAAACATTACTTAAGGGTTGGCTAATTAATGTCAATATAATTAGGGCTTACTGAAAACCAGAATGAGCAGGGAACATTTTTTTTTAATTTTAACATTTTCTCTATTCATTCCAGTTTTAAATTAAACATTTTTAAGAGATGTGTGATATTTGAGGCACAGCAATTTTGTCTTCTGCAATGTGTGACAGTTGTATTTAAGCCACTTTAAGTTATAATTTTCCATGTCCTTGGTGCTTTATGTCTGTTTTGACGACTGAAAAAAATGCCTGATTGTGATTCTGGCTAAATATCACGAAGACTTCAGCATGTTACTCTCTTATGTTACCAATGAATATGTTACATTTTCTGAACTTTCTTTCCACACAATGTACACCCCACCTCCCCGTCAATTGGTTTCTATAAGTGCAGAAGATTGAAAATGGATAATTACTGTACCTAGGAATTGATGAATTAACATGATAAACTGGTACTAGATAGCTGGAAATTGTGGGTTTGTTCTGTTGTGCTTTTTTTCATCTTAACCCAGAAGCTCTAACTCACACATTATTGCCCAGTTTCACAGCAACAGAGATGGCTTGACAGTGCTGTATTCAAAATATGCCAGATCAGACTGTTATTATATGTTGGCAAGGGCACTCGTTTACTGTGTGATTAAGTGAAATTCCATTGTACTCTTTGTTTTTCCAGGAATATTTTAGTTTTAAACTTTGATGGGGACTAATTAATTCCTTGGCTACTGGTAAAAGTCAATAAATGAATGTGATGCTGGTGGACATTTTTCAAACTTGTGTGATACAAGTATTCTGTGAACTGTTAATCAGAGCTCCCCCTTCTGTTGCTACAGTAGTACCACAAAATTCTTAACGTAGAAGGAAACTAAATTTTCTATCTTTTGAACTGTTTTTTTAATTGCTTATCTCTAATATCCTGTGAAAAATGCCAGGTGAGCAACTGGAGAGAATGTAGGAGCACATTGAGATGAACATATCCTACTAAATTGGCATTATTGATACAATTTGCTTTGCATTTTACATACTGATATCCTCACTGGACATTGCAAATACTTTTCCATCACTGTCAGTTTTAGAAATACCTGTAACTCTGCAGCCTATCTACATCAGCCAGATAAATGCTGAGTGAATAGTCACTGGTAATGAGCAGTGATCAGATGTACTTGGCAGTCATTGTGTTGTTGTGTCATGGAAGACCTAAATGCAAAAAGATGCCACTTGTGGGGAGACGGTATTATCACAGGAAAGAAAGCTTCAGTGCTAATGTCAGAAACCTCCTTAGTACCAATTAGTGTCAAATAACTTGTATCATTGCAGCAAGATACCAGATTTGTGTCATTGTCATAGAACGTGTTTCTTCATGCGTCTGCACACAGAGTGGCCTAGTTTTGAGTGCTCTAGTTTTGCAGTTCTGTTTATTATATTCTTTTCTGCAAAGTTTGGGTTATGATCAAACAGTTAACTAGTCATAAATTTTATCCACTTCATCACTTTAAATGTTCTACTAGTTAGTGTTTTTTTAACCTAAGAATACTTTCATGCAGTGCCGTAGGTTGGTGCATTTCTGTGCTTATTGGTAATTTTTGCTGTCTGAGATATAAAAGTCTGAATTTGAATTTACAGTCTCAGAAATCTTCTCTGAAAGAACAATACAAATGGAAGAGGATGAATCATATTTGGAGGAGTTGGCCAAGGAAGAGGTTTTTGTGTAGCTGAAAACTCATCAGCTCTGGTTTAGTTGTGTGAAAATAGAGTAGATGACACATCTTCCTAACATGCCAGCATGGTCATCCTCTTCTAAGACAACTATTATAATGAAGTATTGTTGGGTTTGGCAGTCAAACATTGTAGTTTCCACACATCTATAGTCATGCAGTTGAAATTTTTGTATCTATAACATAATGGGGCTGCACCTACACAAGCACCACTGCAAAAGCTTATGTAAAAGGATGCTATGTGGCAAATGGCTGACAGAGAGACAGGAGATGGGAGAGAATGCCTATCCACTCTTTCCAACTGAAAACTAGATATTCATTAAAGATCTTATCTCCCCAGCAGGGATTTGTGTCGGGAATTTTTTGGGAAATCTCTGTTAGGATTGGAACTTTCAGTCTACAAAGTCTATGCATAACTGTTTTGTAGAGAAGTTAGCAGTGCCGGCAAATCCTCGTTCATGGTCAGTCTCATCTCCTGGGCTTAAATTTTCTCCCTTTGCACATGGAACTAGAGTGTTACTGCCACATTGCAGCTGTGATTAGCAAACTGTGTGATGTGAAAGTACATTGGCTGAAGGGCTTGGAATGATTTTGAGGGAAGGATCTGGGCATGAGTGTGACCATGACCATGACTATGACTTCATTTGTGAGCTGTTCTTGTAAGGTCAGTTGAATTTTCAGATCTCAGTGGAGACTGTCTTGGTAAAGCCTTATTTGCATAAACAATAATCCTCTAGATACAAGCATGGAACATTGGCCTTGGAACTACTGAGTGTATAAGTTCTTCAGTTATTGCTGGGGACTGTGGTTCAAAGGACTGGAAGGGCACGTTCCATGCTGTGTCTCAATCAATAAATAAATAATCAGTATTTCCTTCCAAGGGCGGCCTCTGTACCTCCGATGCCCATTTTCTACTTCCAGGCCATTCAGTATTAGGAATGTTTAGGTACGAGTCAACTGCAGTTGTCAGTTTTAAGCACGAACAGTATATAAAAAAGACGGCGAAGCTACGAAGTGTAGATGTAACTAGGAGAAGAAAGTAATTTGAATGTAATTTGCCCTTTAAATAAGGAATTTCAGGAAAAGCAGTGTTAGCAGAAGTTGCTATTCTGTTACTAAACCAGAGCCTTTGGCTCTTTTAGACTTGAGGTTAAAACTCATATGGGAAGGCTGAAAACAAAACGGCTGATGATGCTGAGGTATGAATTTTATATTGCAACAGTATTTCTGGTGCTAATGAAAATCCCAATAGAAATTTAGGGATTGAATTTCCTTCCAGGCACTAAGAGGCCCAGATATGGACAAAATATTGCTGTCGGGGTTAAACCTATTTTCAGCTGAGCAGCCCTTTTCGAACATTGTGAGAATTTGTGTCGAGGCCTTTAACACCTCAGAGGTTATCAATCACTCTCAGCTTTGGTGGAAAATGCAGGACTTTAAGAGCTACATAACTATCGCACTCACATTTCCTATATGGCAGGTTCTGAAACATTATTCAATAAAACTACTAATTTTGGGGCTGGCAGCAGACAAGTGGTCGTAAATGTGTTTGGATCATTGCAAATTTCCTTTTTCTCGGGGATAAAGTTCCTATTGGCAAGGCAGTCAATTGTGCCAGTAATCAGTAAAAAAAAACACCACTTCCTCGCCAGTTATTATGGTCTTGCTCATATAAGCTCATATAACAATTTGTTTTAAAAAAAAAGCTCTTTGGTGTCCAGAGGCTTTGCTGCCAATTGCAGGGCAATTAAAATCAGAGATGCTTAAGAGGGCATGACTAGACAAATGCAAAATCCCTTACTGTCATTACTTTCAGGTCTGCCCTGCATTTCTCATTCCCTAATGATCCTTGTACAGAGAACTTGCTTTTCAGCCATCTTTGTAAGAAGGCTAAGGAATAACCAAATAGAAGTTAAAAAAAAAATTCAAAGGACTTTGGTAGGAAAGACGTAGTAAAGGAAACCATATCCCATTGATAAAAGTAGTCCATAAATATAAGGTAGCCAGTAAAAAGGAGTGATAAAAAACACTGCACAACTCATGAGAAATTTGTCAACTCTCTTTCTTGATATGCACTAGAACTGTACCCGAATCAGGAACTGATGTTTTATAGAGTTCTGACATGGCTTTCCTTTTCTTACCTTTATTTCCTGAAGCATGGAATATAAGAATCAATTATGTCTCCTTGATTTTCTTCTTGTCTTGCTTCCTTTAGGAATTTATAAATATTTACTTTTAGTATCCTACCAGTTATTATTTATCATTCCCTGTTTGTTGTTTGCTCTTCCCAAGTGCTTTACTGCACAGTTCTGTGGTTTGCATTTCATTTTGCCTGTTCTGCCACCTAAGCAGTCCCTTCGTATCTAATTGCAACCAACTTTCTTAATTGCAACTTTCTTCCTCATTACCAACCATACTGTTAACTTATAATTGTGGCCCCTATACTTATGTTCACTCATTTAACATAATACCAAAGAAAATCTATGGTTTGGAAAATCTATTGTCTTCCCATCGCTAAAATTTCTGTTGGCTCTTTTTGATTTCTCTCACTGAGCCAGACTTTAATCCAATGAGCTACTTTCCCTTGCATCCTATTGGCTTTCATTTTCTTGACCAAGCTACTTGTGGTACTTTCAGAAATGTTTTGGTGGAATCCATGTACTGTATATTGTATTGAGTGTACTACTCTCATCGACCGTCCTTATTAACTTTAAAAAATTCAACAGATATAATCACATAGAACTGAACAAATCAGTGCTGAGCATCCACAAGTAACCTGAGCTTTTCTAAAAGTTGAGCTGTACTGTTCCTTAGAACTTTTTCCAGTGTCAGGTTGACTGGTCTATTATCTCTACATTTTTAAGCTTTTATTACCTTCCTGTCTTCTTGCATCATATCTGTATCAAGCCCTGCATGATTGACAACCATGCATTTAGCTGCCAAGATCTTGTTTTAAGATTTCCTTCTCAAGTTGCTCCAACATTCTATTGTTTTTTTCCCTTAAGATTCATTATAATCTAACTCTCAGATCAAGCTTTTGATCACCAGCATTAAAATATGTTGATAGTACCACAGTAAAGTGTCTTGTTAAGCAATACAAGCATCATACTCTTGTTGTTGCAAGGTTGGCTGCAAGTCATAAGACTTAAGTTTGTTTTACATTGGTCCTATTTACAACAAGTAGGATAACAATTACATAGATTTTGTTATCCTAAGTAAAATCACTTCACTTCATACTTGGAATGCAAAGATGTTGTTATGTGGTGTGCTGTTGCAGAAAAAAATTGTGATATTGGCTCTTAATGGAAATGCAATTTCACGATTATGTGTTTGACGCTGAACACTTTGTTATATGACAACCACCAGAGGCACTCGCCACAGATGCACCCTGAGTTCATTCTGCTATTGACAGTTTACTGTATAGCAAGTACAGTAGACAACTCGGCTTCAGACTTTAAAGATACTGCACCCATTGCAGTTAAAGAGCAGCAACACTCAAAATGGCTACTATAAAGCACAGAGAGAGTTCATGGGAAGGGAGATGGTCCCTAGATTCTCCAGGAAGGATTTGGAGATTGTGATTAATGAGATAAATGCTAGAAAGGATGCCCTCAGTGCTAAGGTGCCCAGGGAACCACTTAAGGGAGCCATTCACCATGAGTGAAGAAGTGGCTGACATCTTGTTCTCCAGGAGTCACACAGAATATTTAAAGGAATAATATAAAAGGAAATATCATGACAAACAAATTTCACCACACATATTAGTGATAATAAACATATTAGTGTAAACATATTAAACATATCACATATTAGTGATAATAAACCTGATTCTGATCCTTACCAGTTAAATCAGTGCATGAAAATACAGTTCACCTGTACTGCCACACAGACACACACACACACCGACACATACACACTGACACACACACACAGATTTGGATTTCATGATATGCTGTGATTTGAAATAAGAACAAAGTACTGAGGAGGTCAGACAGATTCTATGACAAATGCAATAGAATTAAAGTTTTAGGTCATTACTTTTTATCACTCAGAAAGATAGCAACTTAATCCCATGGATGCCGCCTGACCTGTTGCTTATTTCCAGCACTTTGTTTCTATTTCTGATTTCCATCTGATTATTGATGCTGTTTCTTGATATAGATTCAGTGTTGCAAAGATTGCAAAGAGGCAAAGGAGGGAAACCGGCTCAATCTCATGCACCTCCAGGATGGGGGAAAAGGATCCTCTCGCACATGGCTAGACTCAGCTAAGACAACAAAAAATAGTGATGGTGTGCACATGAAATGTGTGGCCACATCAGAAATTCTTCTTGTTTTAATTGCGCAGCTATAAACACCTTTGTCAGCATGGTTGTTTCTCTATTTCTGCGGTGGGACCCAGCTGCATGTTTGCGTGTGCATCTTTTTCCTGTTTTGTCTTTCCAAGGCACGGGGAGAGGCCCACATTGCTACCCTGTTACAACTACCAGAGATAGGCAGGGAGTAACTGGAGGAGCAATAACAGAACAGGAAGGAGGGAAGAAAGAAAAGGATGACTTTAACCACAGGATGTCATTGCAAAGAAGCCTGGCATCAGGAGGGCAGTTTGTTGTGCAAAGCTAACTAAGTTCAGCTACAAGACAGTTACAAAGAAATGTCACTCAAATAATTTTAAAAATATGTAAAAAGTTTTGTTTAGCCTTTGAAAAAATTCTAGTACTTCACATATTCCAATTTCTTTGATCAAGGTGTATTTAGTAATGCTGGTCTTAGAGCAACAAAATCTGACTGGTGATATATTTGAATCTTGAGATATTACAGGTGCATATGTGAAGGTGGATGTAGCTTTGGAATTTTGATTAATGAGTCAATTGTTGTGGTAATGAAGGAGGATAGCCTAGATTTGTCTTCCAATCAAGCCATTATAGCTGATCTTAAGAACAAAGGGGGGGGGGGGGGGTGGGGAACAGTCACCTGTACTATAGGTTGTGTAAAAGGCAGCAAGAACAGATATGCAGGGAAATCACAGGAAGGTAAAGGGGGAATAAGTTTATAATAGTAGAGGATTTCAACTTCCACAGAACTAACTGGGATTTCGTTTGTGTGAAGGACATGAAGAGAGTTGTGAATTTTTAAAAGGCTTATAGAAGAGGTTTTTGAGTTAGTATGTGTACAGTTCTACTGGAGAAGGGACAGCACTGAACATTAAGTTCAAAGTAAATGTATTATCCAAGTACATATATATCACCATATACCCCTGTGATTCATTTTCATGTGGGCATACACAGTAAGTCCAAGGAATACAATAGAATCAATGAAAGACCATACCCAATAGAACGGACAAGCAACAAATTTGCAAAAGACAACAAACTGTGCAAGTACAAGTAAGGAAAAAAAAGCAATGAGTATTGAGACCTTGAGATGACGAGTCCTTGAAAGTGAGTCCATAGGTTGTGGGAACAGTTCAGTGATGGAGTGAAGTTATCCCTGTGGTTCAAGAGCCTGATGGTTGAGAGGTAATAACTGCTCCTGAACCTGGTGGTGTAGGTCCTGAAGCTCCTGGTACCTTCTTCCTGATGGCAGCAGTGAGAAGAGAGCATGGTGTAGGTGGTGGGGGTCCTTGATGGTGGAAGTTGCGTTCCTGTGACGGAGCTCCATGTTGATATGCTCATGGTGGACTGGGCCTGTTTTTTGTAGTATTTTCTGTTCAAGGGCATTGGTGTTTCCATACCAAGCCATGATGCAACCGGTCAATATACATACATCGAAGTTTGTTTAAATTTTAGATGTCATGCCGCATGTTTACAAACTTCTGAGCAAACGGACGTGCTGCCTTGCTCTCTTTGTAATTATACTTGCGTGCTGGGCCCAGGACAGATCCCCTAAAATGATAACACCAAGGAATTTAAATTTGCTGACCCTCTCCACTTTTGATCCCCTGATGAGGACTGCCTCATGGACCTCCAGCTTCCTCTTCCTGAAGCCAATAATCAGCTTCCTGGATTTGGTGACATTGAGTGAGAGGTTATTGCTGTATCACTGTTGAGCCATATTTTCAATTTCCTTTCTATATGTTGATTTGTCACCTCCTTCAATTCAGCCATTGGCAAGTCAGTAAACTTAAATATGGCATTGGAGCATCTTTGATGTATCATTTTTGCTATGCAGTTATTCCAGGATTCAGTAAAGAGTCAATAAAGTGATATCTGCAGTGGATCTATGAAACATATCTTGGGGATTGAGACAGGCAAGTGGTTGAACTATTGGGAGAGCACTTTGGAGATAGAAACCAGATTAAAATGTAAGCTGTAAGTTTCAAGTCAGTTATGGAAAGAAGAAAGTATGGTCTGGAGATTAATGCTCTGAATTGGGGTAAGACTGATTACAGTATTATAAGTCAAGACCTGGCAGAAGTAGACTGGGAGCAGCTGTTTGCAAGTAGGTTTACACTGGACACATGGGAGTCATTCACAAGTGAAGCATTAAAAATTCTTTGCTAGACTCTTCCTACAAAGGTAAAATGTACAAACAGGAAAAGTACCCTAATTTAAAGTGACAGCAGAGTAACCCAGGTAATTACTGTCAGTCATTGGAGGGAAAATTATAGAAACAATTGTAAGAAATAATTAATGTTAATTTTGAAATGCAATTTTTAACCAAAGAGTCAACATGGCATTGTTAAGGGGAGATGCTGTCTAGCCAATCTAACTGCAATTTTCCAAGTGGTAACAAAAATGATTTGATGGGGCAGTATGTTTGGTGTAGACCACATGGACTTCACTGAGGCACTTGATAGGTCATATATGGGAGATTGTCCAAAAGGATGGAGCTTTGGCCTCGGAAGTGCTACTGGGTTCGAGTGGATGCTCTCCCTGATGTTCTTTGAGGTGTTATCGAAATTCTGAGATTCATGGATTGGACTGTAGTTCATATTGGCCTTTAGCAGTTCTATGTTTTTTTCATGTTCTTGCCCATTCTTTCTTGTCGATTGGCAGGCTGGGGGTTTAGGGTTTGATGTTCTAGTTGCTGTTTCTCCTTGTGGATGATCTGTTAGTTTTTGTGTGCGAGAGGGTTATGGCAGTTTGGGGTTTGTGAGTTTTTGTTTATTTTTCTTTGTGTGTGTGGGGGGGGTGTTAATGTCTTTTCTTCTAGCTATAGTTTTTCTGTATTTTATGGCTAACTGGAAAAGACAAATTTCAGAGTTGAATTCTGCATACATACATACTTTGATAATAAAATTAACCTTTGAAGCCAGGGGAAGGTGGTAAATTAGATCCAAACTTGGCTGGGTAATAGGAGGCAGAAGGTGAACGTGGAAGTGTTTTTTTTTGTGATTGGATGCCTGTGACCAGTGGCGTACTACAAGGTTGAGTGTTGTTTGCTATTAACAATTTTGATATGAATACAGGAGGTATAATTAATAAATATTCATAAAACATTAACATTGGTAGCATTTTAGATAATGAGGAGGATAGTTGTAGGTTCCAGGGTGACATTGATCAGTTAGTAAGATGTGCACAGGCAAATACCATTCAATCCTGAAAAACGTGAGAAGATGCACTTCGTGAGGACTAACATAGTAGGATATGCACAATGAATTGTAGGATCCTGGAGAGTGTTGAGGAACGGGGAAACTTGCTCCACAAGTGCAAGGATTCCTGACAGTGGCAGCTGAAGTAGATAAGATAGTGAAAAGGTGTCATTTGGAATTCTTGCTCTCATTGGGACACAGAATATAACATCATGGGGGTTATGATCCAGTTTTATATAATATACAATGGGTTCTGCCAACTGGAGCACTGCAAATGGTTCTAGTTGCAACAATGAGGAGGAGGCATTTGTAGCAGAGAAAATGCATGTGATATATGAGAGAATATCTGTGTGATCACTGTCATTCAGAGTCCATGTCCATTCAAAACAGCTCTTGTAATATTGAGACTTGTATTTCTTTGCTCCACATTACGTATGTGTGATAAAGCTTCCTCAGTTTCTATATCAGTCATGTAATCGTGCTAATACAACAGTAAGACTAAAACATCTTATCCATGAGAGAGCTCAGAGGAGAATGGCCAGGCTAGTTGAAGCTGAGAGGAAGGTGACAATATCTCAAATAACTATGCATTGCAACAGTGGTGTGCCGAAGAACCTCTCTGAATGCACAGCATGTTGATTTTTTATGCGGATGGGCCACAGCAGCAGAAGATCACAAACATTTACTGAGTGGCTACTTTTTTTTAGGTACAGGAGGTACCTAATAAATTGGCTACCGAGTGGTATGATCAGCTACTGTTCTGCCTCGTCAGAATTGAAGAATAGAAATGTATGTCAGAATTACAGTGTGAACATCAACCCCAGGATTAGTCAGTGAGTATTAATTAGTGTGAAGAAAGTGAAAATTTATGCTTCTGATTTTCACCTGGAATATTAATTGTCTTTGTTTTACTCAGAGAGTTCAATTGGATCACCCTCATGACTAAACCTGAAATTCATGAGGATTTTCTCACTGCTGATTGAGTAAAGGGTTTTTTTTTAGAATGTTAATTTGTTGGTTTTTTTTTGAAAAGATCTGTTTGCTTCCTTCAGCACCTTCAGACTACATTTAAATGAATGTTGCTCTTAGCTGCTGTGAGTCTGCTCTTAGTGGCACTCATAGCTACAGGCAGTTAAATTAACAAGGGAAGCCAATTGTCTATTGGTCAATGTGCAAAGCATTGTCCAAAAAGGTTTTTTGTGTGTTTACTAAGAGTAACTTATGTCTTATAACAGGTTAAAGAAGTAAATATCGTGTGGTTTCAAGAACTGTCAGTCCTACTCAAACACATCAGAATCAGAATCAGAATCAGACTTTAATCGCCAAGTACCTTGTGCACATACAAGGAATTTACTTCCGGCATTTGTTGTCTCTCTGCTCATAACAATAATAATGATAATGATAAATATAAATGATAAAATGATATGATTAAATCAGGGGTTCCCAACCTGGGGTCCATGGACCCTTGCCTTAAGAGGAGAATAATATGAGGAACAACTTACTAACTGTGTCTTCTGAAAGCTGCTCTGACTGAACTAAAGGAATTTTCTCTTTGGAGCAAAGGAATCTAAGAGCTGATTTGATAGAGTTGTACAAGATGATAGGAGGATGGAAATGCTAATAGAAGACAGCATAATTTTAAGGTGTTTTGAGGAAAACATAGGAGGGGATAGCATCAGATTGGGCCACTAGAACATGATGCTGCTGAGGTAGTAATGGGGGACAAAGAAATGGCAAATGAACTTAATGAGTACTTTGCATCAGTGTTCACTGTGGAAGACACTAGCAGCATGCCAGAGGTCCACGAGTGTCAGGGAGAAAGTGTGAGTGCCATTGCTATTACAAAGGAAAAAGTGCAAGGCAAATTCAAAGGTCTTAAGGTGAAAAGGTCACCTGGACCAGATGAACTATGTCTCAAAGTCCTGAGAAAGGTTGCTGAGGAGATAACAGATGCATTGGTCTTTCAAGAATCACATGATTCTGGCACGGTCCTGGATTAGGATTGCAAATGTCACTCCACCCTTAAAGAAGGGAGGAAAGCAAAAAAAAGGAAATTATAGGCCAGTTAGCCTAAACTCTGGTTGGGAAAGTGTTGGAGTCTATTATTAAGGATGAGGTTTCAGAGTACTTGGAGACCAGTGATAAAATAAGTCAAAGTCAGCATGGTTTCTGTAAAGGGAAATCTTGCTTGACAAATCTGTTAGAATTCTTCGAGGAAGTAATGAGCAGAGTGGACAAAGGAAAGGCAGTAGATGTCATCTACTTTGATTTTCAGAAGACATTTGATAAGGTGCCACACATGAGGCTGTGTTAACAAGATAAAATCCTGTGGTGTTACAGAAAAGATACTGCCATAGATAGAGGAATGGCTGACAGGCAAGAGGCAGAGAGTGAGAATAAATGGGGCTTTTTCTGGTTGGCTGCCAGTGTCTAGTGGTGTCCTCAGGGGTCAGTATTGGGAATGCTACTTTTCACATTATTTGTCAATGATTTGGACAATGAAATTGGTGGGTTTGTGGCAAAGTTTGTGGATGGTACAAAGATAGGTAGAAGGGTAGGTAGCGCTGAGGAAACAATGCGATTGTGGCAGAACTTGGACAAGTTTGAAGAATGGGCAAAAAGTGGCAGATGGAATAGTGTTGGGAAATGTACAAGAATGCATTTTGATAAAAGGAACAATAATACCCACTATTATCCAAACAGGGAGAAGGCTTAAACATCAGAGGTGCAGAGGAACTTAGGAGTCTTCTTGCAAGACTCCCAGAAGGTTAATTTACAGGTTGAGTCTGGTAAAGAAGGCAAATGCAATGTTGGCATTTATTTCAAAGGGGATAGAACATAAAAGCAAGGAGATAATGCTGAGGCTTTATAAGACACTAGTCAGGCTGCATTTGGAATATTCTCAACAGTTTTGGGCCCATGTCTTAGAAAGGATGTGTTGTCATTGGAGAGAGTCTACAGGAGGTTTGCAAGGTTGATCCAGGAATGAAGGGGTTAACATATGAGGAGCGTTTGGCAGCTTTGGGCCTGTACTCACTGGAATTTAAAAGAATGTGGGAGGGATCTCTTTGCAACCTACTGAATGTTGAAAGGAAGGTGGATATGTTGAGGATGTTTTCTATGGTGGGGGTATCCAGAACTAGAGGGCATAGAGTCAAAACTGAGGAGCGACCTTTTGGGTAGCAGGTAAGGAGGTGGTGGCACAAAAAGTGGCATCTATTTTTCAGGACCCCCATCACCCAGTCCATGCCCTTTTCTCATTGCTACCGTTGAGGAGGAGATACAGGAGCCTGAAGACACACATTTCATGTTTCAGGAACTGCTTCTTATCCTTGGCCATCCAGATTTCTGAAGGGACAATGAACCCATGAACACTTCCTCTAATTTTTTCCCTTCTCATTTTTCACTGCTTACTTAATTTTATATATATACATCTACATAAAAACTCCTGCCTGTCAGCCATTCCTCTATCTATGCCAGTATCTTTCCTGTAACACCACAGGATTTTATTTTGTTAACACAGCCTCTTGTGTGGCACCTTATGAAATGTCTTCTGAAAATCAAAGTAGATGACATCCTCGAAGAATTCTAACAGATTTGTCAAGCAAGATTTCCCTTTACAGAAACCATGCTGACTTTGACTTATTTTATCATTAGTCTCCAAGTACTCTGAAACCTCATCCTTAATAAAACTATATATAGTTTTTATTCCTGTGTATTGCAATGTACTGCTGCTTCAAAACAACAGATTTCATGATAAATGCTGGTAATATTAAACCTGAATCTGATTTTGATTCTGTTATATTGCTCTATGTTCTTAAATGTGTACCATGCATCTTTGGAAAATAAAATGAATTTTATTTTAGTATTGTATGATCGGAGGTGTCAGAGGGTACAGGGCAATCGTCTCTCTGTGACCCTGGAAGAAGCTGCAGTGTGCGTTCAGGATAAGGCTTCAGGCCCAGCATATGGATGAATAATGCTGTGGGAGGAAACTAGATTTTATTTTAAGCATTTAGAACTTTCACAAACATAGTGTACTTGCTGCTTAGTCACAGTGTTCCCTTGTGTTAATTTTCAGATGATGATTTCACAGCCTTTAAGTAAGCCATGCTTGGGAGTATGTCAGTACTCAGGGAAGCCCTTTATCTTGTTCCCAAGGTGATGGCTAGTTAATTTATGTTCTAATGATTTGTCACTGGGATGAGCCAGGAACTCCCTCCTCCACCCCACACAACTACTCCCACACAGACACATTGAAGCTGCATAACTAATTGGATTTCCTTCCACCTACAAGGTATAGCCTTCTCCTTCTGTTCACTGCCTGACACCTCCTTGGCATCACTGTTTTAGAAATGTCACCAAATATTTGAAAATCAACCATCCTAGAATAGGCCAACTCTTTTTTTCCCCCAAAGTTAACAACTGTATTTTTGCATTTACCCTTTGAGAACCAAAGTATTTTAAAACAAAATATATTTTTATCTTTGACAGTATGGTTTCAATATTTTTGATCCTGGGACCAAAATACAGTGTTTGTGGGGGCGGTATGATCCAATGTAACTGGCATTTCACAAATTAATACTGAGTATAGTTTGTAAATCATGGCATTGATTTAGCTTTGGCATTTACAGAGACCGTGTTTTTGGAAATAACTCCTTGAAAGTTTTCACGTCATTTCTGCATTTATGAACCATGTTGCAAATAGGGAATGAAACCCTTTGTTTGCCATTATCCTATAGAATTGGAAATTGATTATGCACAAATTTTCTTCAATTTGGTATGCGGGTTTTACTGGAAAAGCAGGAACTTACGGCCCTTGAGATAGTAAGCCAGCTTGTAGAACTTCTGGCAAAAGTATTCCTTCAAAGTCCCCACAAAGCACTTACAGAGTTTAGAATCAGTGTCAATAAAAGAAAGATAATATATTTCTAAATAAGTTCAATGTGTGAATTGAAGTAGAACTTGTCGGTGATCATACTCTGAAATGTCTGCTGTTCTTGTCTTATTTTGCTGGCAAAAGTCACAGGTTTGGAAGCTGCTATCACAGTAGCCTTGGTGCCTAGCATGCCTTGCAGCTGCATTTGCTGGCAGTGGAGGGTTGGATATTTGTGTTAATCAATGGGCTGTCAATCAATGCTTTGCCTAGTCCTGCTCTCAAGATTCTTGAATATGATTGGAACTGCACTCATCCAGGCAAGTTGGAAACTCTCTGTCACAGTCAGTATCAATAAGCACAAGTTGGGAAAGGTTTTGGGTCCAATATTGCAAGGGTATCAGCAGTTGATGTGTTAATGTGTTTGCAGTTACAGCCACTATGTTTACATGTGTGTTGAATTTTAGAGTTGTAGAGAGATGCAGCACCAAAACAGGCCCTTTGCTCCACTGAGTCCACACCAACTATCAAGCACAACCAATATTACAGTAATCTTAGCATCATCTAATTTGTTCTCCCCACATTCATATTAACTGCCCCTATACCTCAGATTCCACCACTAAGGTCAATTTGCATTGGGCATATTTAGGCATTTGGGTTTTTACAGGAGCACTTAGAGGAAGCCCATGTGGTCACAGGGAGAGTGTGCAAAACTCAGCACAGATAGCTTCTGGAAGCCATGATAGGGGTTTCTGGAGCAGTGAGACAGCAGCTGTACTAGCTGCATGACTGTATAGTCAGTGGTCCGCATGATTCTTAGGATGTTGATGATGTCGAATTCCACAATGATAATGGTAGTGGTTAAATTCTTGCTCTTTACAGATATTTATTATCTGGCAATTTTGTGCCACAGGTGTTACCTACTGCTTATTAAACTGTCTGAAAATTATCTAGGTCTTGCAACAGGAAGGCATGGACCGCTTTATTTACTGAAAAGCTGCAAATGGCATTATGTAAAATGAAATCCATCCATGAAATCCACCTTCAGTTCTGGCCATGGGAAGTAGGTCATCGATGAAAGGCTGAGGTTAGGTGACGTGGTCATAACGAGAGGCTCTTAGATTACCAACTATCACTACACTCATCCTGTTTTTTCCTCCCCACATTCCCATCTACTCTTCCCAGATTCTAGCACTCATCTGCGCACTAGGGGCAATTTACAGGTGGTCAGTGAACCCAATCACTCATCTTTGGGATGGGAGTCAGTGGAGTACTCTGAAGGAAGGTCATGTGGTGTTGGAGAGATTGAATGAATGCTGGCGTCTAGGATTGAATCTGGGTCACTGGACCTCTCTTAGCTGCACCTGAACAACTTCCCTTGGAAATGAACAACTTCCTTCAGGAACTTCTGCAATGATGTCCTGGGGATTGGATGGTTGCCCTTCAGCAATATTTAACAAGGGTATTCTTGGGCATAATTCACATAAAACTACTGTGCAGTTGAGTTTTGAAGTTGGGCTATAAGAATAGACTGCATAAGCAAACCTTGTATCGATGGAAACTAGGATATCCTTTTAATAGAATGTTACATGTGTGGATAAAGTTGAAATTTAGGTCAGGGTCTTGAAAGGAAGAATGTAGGTCCCATAGCTTGGAGTTCAAGAAGTATAAATTGTTCATCATGACAATATCATCATCTTGCCTCTTTTGTCATTTCTTTCTTGTTTAAGATCAACCAATTCTAATTCTGTGGCCAGGAAGAGGGAATTATTTGCAGAAATGTTTATGATGGGCAGGGAAGGAACCTTGGTTTTCTATTTCACAGAGATGCTGTCTTGGGTTCACGTTACACTTATTGGTTCAGCTTAATGGAGACTACAAAGGAAAATGGGAGACAAATGGAAGGTAAAAAGATTAAGAGGTGAGTTTGGGATAAGTTGGGAATGCAGCTGAAGCAATCTTATTGATATCCACAGGCAAATTGTATTTATTGTTGGAAGAAAATTTGAAAAATCTGTATTTAAGTAGATTGTTGCTAATAAACTAAAGAAGCTGGTGATCATGGTCCTGAGTAGTGTTTTGTTGTGGTAAAGGAGTTTAACACCCAATAATGCGTTCATTGAACCAGGGATTCTCAACTTTTGCCAGACAAACAAGTCTATCACCCTTGGCTTTGGAGGGTCAAAAAGGAAGGCTATTCCATGGATTAAGCAGGGTGTTAGCAGGGATATAGGCAGGGAATAATTTTTAATGTGGGCAGGGAATAATTTAAATTCAGTGGTGATCAATGAAAAGCCAAAGGCAAAGAAGTTGTATTTCTTAAAAAATGATCACTTGTATCCATTTCCTTGCATCCTTCACAATTAATGTGTCCTGTGCTATTTCTAAAAATTTGTCATTGCAAACAACCACAGGTATCATACAGGTATACGGAGTAGCAGATGGAATATAAAGATGTTAGGTGTGTAAAGATTCTAAGCTGCCTTGTCTGTGATAGAGGTTTTGGTAGAATATCTGATCAAAGAGGAATCTGTGTTCGAGCGAGGCAGGTGGGTTTCAAGGAAGGTGGTAAAATGAAAATAGATAAAGTAAGGAGAGCTGAAATGAAAATTGAATTCATTGAAGCTGCTGCTCATTGCAGACACTGATGTTAAATAAAATTACATATTCAAAACAATTTGTGTAACGACTGTTATCACTGAGACATTTTTGCATTAAATTAGAAACTCTGCTCTACAGTATTCCTGTAGTAACTGTTGGAAAGAGAGAGAGAGATACCGCTTCTACCTCTTCCAACGATTCTGAGTGAGGCACAGAGAGGTCTGTATTTACTGACAATTACATTTATTGTTCAAACTAACAAATAAGTGAATTCATACACTAAGTACCTTGTGCGCACACCTGCTAAGTATCCCTGACTCTCCTGGATAGTCAAAGAATAGCAAAGGTATTACTCGGGCGGAGGAACCTACGCTGGCCATGCGCTCCTTGTTCCTCGTGGTCCCGACTCACTCTCCACATGCTTCACGCAGGGTTCTTCTCACTTGTATCTGCGATGGTTATTCTTTGAAGTTACTGCCACCGGCACACACAAAGCATCCACTTTTATATCCATTGCTTATCAATTCAAATGTCGCATTCCCGTGTCATTGGCCACAGGTCATGTGTCCGGCCTTTAACACCTGGTCATTGGCTCTGGTCCAAGCCAGCATCCATCTATTATCCTCTTTCCATCAAGGGACAGTTGCTGACTCATGGCTCTTTGTTCTCAGTCAGTAATGAGCTTGAATCACTTCAGGCATTCACAATCCTGCATGTTTTATAGCCAACCAAAGAACACCTCACAATTAACTCCTTATTTGGAAATGACCTCCAGTCCAGCACAGTTCAGGTAATCACCTGAAGAGTCTTTGTGCCTTCTTTAAAACATTAATCAAGTCCAGCATGTCAAGCTCACAAAATGGAGAATCGAGTGTCTTCACAAAATGGCAGCCTCCATCCCCTAAGCACACGGCAAGAACAAAGACTGCTTCCACTGTCCTTGATTCATTTGAATTCACTGATATGAAGATTGTCATTCTTTCTGGCCAACAAGTTTTTTAAAAGAGGACGTAGAAATTGATGGGAAGGAATATATTTGCTGTCGCTGCAGGTCATTTCATATAGGCAGCTCATGTCACTCAATGGACTGTGTAGTGCAGGAGTGCAGTGTGCACCCGTATTCAAATATGTAGAGTTCAAAATCTGTGCATTTTCGCCTGTCAGAACTGTTCAGCTATGATTCTTTTTTATTGTCATTAATGACTATAGTTGGTTCTAAGCAAATAGCCTGAAGGTAAAGACACACTAAATTAGCTGCAATTTATTTGTATGTTGGCAATGTTCAAAATTAACAAGGTATTTATAAATTTGCTGCAGTGGGTTATTAAATTAAAATAATAACCAATTTGTCATGAATCCAGTTACAGGAGTATCAACTGGTGCTCTTATAAGGTATTATATTTATTTGATTCTTATTCTATTTTTGATGTAGGTTTTCTTAGAAGTTAATGACTAGTTTAAAGCCTGGTACCTGAACTATTATATTAAATAGCTGGCGTGGAAGCTGCCTGAGCTAGGTTACCACATTGTATCTCTGGGATGGCCCTGGGCATCGAAATGATAATAATCTGCGGTCCTCTCCATCACAGTCTCTGGTTGTAGTGCTAATTAACATCTTCAAGAACAGAGTCAATAGGTTTTAATTAAGTGCACGTATCAAAGAATATGGATAAATAGAGTTGGGCTAGAGAATGGGTTGATTTGATTGAATGGGGCAGCAAGCTAAAATAGCCAAATAACCTATTAAATTACTATTTCATAAGATAGTTAGCCATGAATTAGAAAGAAATTGCCTACCATTGTTTACCAAAATTTGTTTTAAATGCCAAAAATCTTTGTCGATCTGGCAATATCTGATTTCATTACCAACTGGCCAAAATATTATTTTAAGATTTTGGTGACTGATTTTGGATTCTCCACCTAAGCAAATAATTTATCCATATCCATCCTATTAAATCTCTTCATTGTTTTAAAGACCATTTAATTAACTTTGCAATGATCTAAATCAAAAGCAAAGCGTGATAGTTAGTCAATCTGTGTTCATATTTTAATCCTTTAAATTGCAATGAATTTGCATTATACCCTTCTAAAATGAAGAAAGCATTCGATTTTAGTGTATTAGTTAGAATTCAAAATTTCAGATGGGCTTTTGTACAACTGAAGCCCCATTGCCTCATTTTTATATTCTATCACAGTCCAATAATGACCATCATTTAATTTTATTTTTATTGCGTTAGCACTATCAAGCAATATTCTGATTTGACCTTCATGAATAAAATATGGATAACTTCTTATATCCTCACCTTTAGCCATACATTTGCGTCTATAATGATTTATGCTCCAGGAACATCTATAGTACCAGATGTCTTGAACCCCATATGAATTACCAGGGAGGGAGTTTTGGCGGCTTTAAAACACATAAAGGTGGATAAATCCCCAGGGCCTGCCTGATTACATGCTCAGATCTTGTGGAGAGGTAGGGAAGAAATAGTAGAGGTTCTTGCAGGTATATTGGTTTCATCCTTAGCCAGGAGTGAAATAGTAGAGATATTCAGCATAGATTTGTTCATGGGAAGTTGTGCCACACAAATCTTTTAGAGTTTCTAGAAGTGGCACCAAGAAGATAGGCAAAAGTAGGGCAGTGGATGTTTATTCTGATACAAGTAAGAAGTCACAACCTCTCACTCAAAGTCGACAAGGCCAAGGAACTGATTCCAACCCTCAGCAAGGAGAAGTCAGGAGAACATGCAGCTGTCCTCATTCAGTGTTCAGTGGGGAAAGGGTGAGCAGCATTAAGTTCCTGGGTGTCAACATCTTTATTTTTATTTAGTGATACAGTGTAGAGTGGGCCCATCTGGCCCTTTGAGCCATGCCGCCCCAGCAACCCCTGAAAACCACGATAACTTTAACTTACTCAATTTACAATGATCAATTAACCTATCCTGTACGTGTTAGGACTGTGGGAGGAAACATAAGCATTTAGGGAATACTCATTCTACAGGGAGGATGTACATAAGAGCCTAAGAGTCTTAGGCTCAACACGTTCACACAGTTGTGAAGAAAGCATGCCATCATAAGGAATTTGAGGAGATTTGATATGTTACCCAAGATTATATTACTTTATATGTATGGCAGAGAGTATTCTGAATGGCTCACAGTCTGGTATGGAGCCTCAATTGCATAGGATCTCAAGAGGTTGCAGAATCTACACTCAGCTCCATCATGGGCACAAATCTCCCCAACATGAGGTACACTGGTGACACTGAAGGTAGATATAGGCTAGTTTTTGGAAGCAAAGTTTTATAGCATGATTCATCATCTGAAGAAAGAAATATTCATGGATTCGTGGACCATTCAGAAATCTGATGGAGAAAGCAAAGAAACTATTCTTAAAATGTTGAGTGTGGGTATTCAGGCTCTTGTACCTCCATCCTGAGGGTATTAAAGCATAAAGGACATGCCCTGAATAGTTGGGGTTTTCAATGTTGGAGGCTGTCTTTTTGAGATGGGAAGTAGGATAAATACATACTCTGTACCAAACATCTATAGAAACTTGCAAGTCGTTGTTGACATATTGTGGTGAACTACATATACCTGTCTGGACATGCCCCCTGCTGACTGCTCCTGTGGCTCCTCCCACAGACCCCTGTATAAAGGCGATTGAGGCCTGAGCCCAGTCTCTCAGTCTCCAGGATGTAGTATGGTGGTCAGCCACTGCTTGTTCCTTCTTCCAGTCAATAAAAGCCGATATCTCACCTTTAAGTCTCAGAGTGAGTTATTGATGGTGCATCACATACCAAATCTCCTCAAACTCCTAACAAAGTAGATGATGGCATACCTTCTTTAGGATTGCATCAATGTGTTGGGCCCAGGACAGATCCTTGGAGATGTTGACACCCAGGAACTTAAAGGTGCTTACCATTTCTCTGCTGCCTCCTCAATAAGGACTGGTGTGTGTTCTCCTGACTTCGCCTTCCTGAAGTCCATAAAGAATTCCTTGTTCTTGCTGATGTTGAACAAAGAGGATGTGATGATTTTCTTTTAACAAAATTCAAAGTAGATTTATTGTCAAAGTAAATACAATATATGTCACCATGTACAACCCTGAGATTCATACTCAGTAAATTGTAAAAACTGTAATAGAATCAATGAAAGACTGCACCCAGCAGGGCAGACAAACAACCAATGTGCAAAAGACAACAAACTGTGCAAATAGAAAAGAGAAATAAAAGCAATAAGTATCAAAAACATGAGATGAAGAGTCCTTGACAGTAAAATCAGAAATTGAAAAATTTATTATTTTTTGGTTTTGCCAAAAAAATTGGTTTTAGTCCACATATTAATTCTATCATGTTTTTGGACAGTGTATGGACCATTTTGAAAACGTTCTATCTTCTGTATAATCATTCCTGTTAAGTATGCCAACTTGTTAAGATAAAATCTGCAAACTACCGAATTAAGTTATTTTGTCCAGGGACAATAAACTAAAGATCCCAGAAACATGTAAGAACCTTTATGGAATGTTCCAAACTGTAAACCTGGGTGGAAAAATGTTTCAGTATCCCACACATGCTGGGCTGACACTAGTGTGAAATTGGTTGAATGAGTATTTCATCAATTAACAATCTAATTTATTTTAAATGCCTAATTTGTAGAGCCTCATTGTTTCTCAATTTATCATTTCAATATTAATACTAATTACAATTATAGTATGTCAAAGTGCATTGAAACTCATTTCTGTAGAATATTAACTCAGTCATCATTGTGCTTGGTAGTGCTTTGAATAACTACAAAATATTTCCCTCTTATCTTTGGGTGGTGCATAAATCTGCATGCCTACAATGTTTTAGCAATAATTATTTTCTGCTTCAAACATTCTAAATTGACTTTTCCCACTATTTCTTCTGCCTCTTCCATCTTTCTACATTTGTTTAGAAGTACATTGGGATCATCTCTTCACTATTTAATATCTATCTATACATTTCATTGCAGTCCACAATTTCCCTGTATATTTCTACATTTTAAGGATTAATTTTCTATTGTTGTTTCATAGTTTATGCTGTTGTACTGAGGATTCCATTGACAAAATATTTTCAAACTATTCAAGATATCAAAGACTGTATGACAGTATTTTGAAAAATATTTGGTAGTCAGTATTTCAACTTCAAAATATAAAGGTTCACAATAACACACACAAAATGCTAGAGGAACTCAGCAGGCCAGGCAGCATCTATTGAAAAAACAGTAGAGTCAGCATTTCGGGCTGAAACCCTTTGGCAGGACTGGAGAAAAAAGGAATAGATTTAAAAGGAAGGGGTAGGGGAGAGAGAAACACCAGGTGATAGGTGAAACCTGGAGGGGGAGGAATGAAGTAGAGAGCTGGGAAAGTTGATTGGTGAAAGAAACAGAAGGCCATGGAAGAGAGAAAAAAGGAGGGAAAAAAGGAGCACCAGAGGAAGGTGATAGGCAGGCAAGGAGATAAGGTGAGAGAGGAAAATGGTGAAGGGGTGAGGGATGGGGAGGGCATTCCCGGAAGTTTAAGAAATCGACGTTTGTGCCATCAGGTTGGAGGCTACCCAAATGGAATATAAGGTGTTGCTCCTCCAACCTGAGTGTGGCCTCGTCGCGGCAGTGGAGAAGACCATGGATGGATGTAGCGGATGGGAAAGGGAAGTGGAATTAAAATAGGTGGTCATTGGGAGATCCCGCTTGTTTTGGCAGACAGAGTGTAGATGCTCGGTGAAGCGGTCTCCTAATCTATGTTGAGTCTCATCAATATGCAGCAGGCCACACTGGGAGCACTGAACACAGTATTTGACTCCCAAAAGACTCACAGGTGAAGTGCCGCCTCACCTGGAAGGACTGTTTAGGGTCCTGAATGGTAGTGAGGGTGGAGGTGTAGCTCCTGTTCTGCTTGCAAGGATATGTACCAGAAGGGAGATCAGTGGGGAGGGACAAATGGACAAGTTGCGTAGGGAATTGCGTGGGGGTGTGGAGACTGGAAGAAAAGACGTGCTTGGTGGTGGGATCCAGTTGGAAGTTTCAGAGAATTATGTGCTGGACACAGAGGCTGGTGGGATGGTAGGAGAGGACAAGGGGAACCCTAACCCTGGTAAGATGGTGGGAAGATGGAGTAAGAGCAGATGTGTGTGAAATGGAAGAGATATGGTTGAGGGCAGCGTTGATATTAACAAGGTTAACAATAGTTATTTTCCATGCAATGTCTGTGTTTTGTTGTGCATTGGTTGGTATAATTACATCACAGAATATATTTAAAAAAACATATTGATGCATTGTACCCGTGAAAGAACTACATATATAGTACTGTGCTAAAGTCTTAGGTACATTTAAAATCTGTGGAGTGAAGAAGATGTTTTCAAAAATAATTATGTGTTTCTAAATATCAAAAAATTACTATAAAGAGTAGTAAATAGTAAAAAACTAAATCAAAACTAAATCAAATCAATATTGTTGTGACCACCCTTTGCCTTTAAGACTGCATCAATTGTTTTAAATACACTGACATAAAACAATCAGGTAGTGGGTTGTTCCAAACATTTTGGAGAACTTTCCACAGTTCTGCAGGCTTGCTTCTGCCTCTCCAGGTAATCCCAGACAGCCTTGATATGTTGAGATCAGAGCTCTGTGGAGCCCATACTATCTGTTGCAGATCTCCTTGTTCTTCTTTTTGCTGAAGATAGTTCTTTATGACCTCAGCCCTGTATTTGGGGTCAATATCCTGCTGCAGAATGAAGTTGGGACCAATCAGATTCCTCCCTGATAGTATTGTAGGATGATTGAGAATCTATTTGTACTTCTCAGCATTGAGAATTCTATTACTTCTGACCAGATTGCCAACTCCTTTTGCGGAAATGAAGGCCAAACCTGCAGGGAACCTCCGCTGTGCTCCACTGTTGGCTGCAGGCACTCAGCCATGTAGCACTCTCCAGCTCTTCTGTGGACAAACTGCCTCCGGTTTGAGCCAAAAATTTCAAATTTTGCCTTGCGAGACCGGAGCACTTGCTCCTGTTGTTCAGCATCCCAGTCCTTGTGTTTTAACGCATAGGTAAGTGTCTTGGCTTTGTTTCCACTTTGGAGGAATGGCTTTTTGGCAGCAACTCTTCCCTGAATACCACTTCTGGCAAGACTTCTTCAGACTGTAGAGGGGTGTACTTAGATTCCAGTGGTCTCTGATAGCAGTGCTGGACTTTTTCTGATTTGGAAGGGACACAATTTGATGTATCTCCCGTCTGCTGCATTCAGTTTCTGTGGCTGCGTTTCTGGTCCTCAACTGTGCCCGTTTCTGTGTGCTTCTTCAGAAGAATTTGGACAGCACATCTTGATGCTTCTGTTTGCTGTGAAATTTCTGTTTGGAAGAGACCACCTTGTGTCGTGTGTCTATACTCACTCTTGCCATGGTGTAAGAATTGAATTGATGATTTGAGTGTTAAACTGTTACATCTGAAAGACCCACAACATTTTAGTTTTGTTGTTCTTCACCCAGTTTGATTCTTGTACTTCTGTTTCTGTTTCAGTTAATCAGTTTTGATAATTCAGCTCTTGTCATTGATCATTAGCACCTATATGTTGTCTTTGTTTAATCATGCACTGGGTTATTGAGGGAGTGCAGCGTAGGTTCACGAGGTTAATTCCCGGAATGGCGGGACTGTCATATGTTGAAAGATTGGAGCAACTGGGCTTGTATACACTGGAACTTAGAAGGATGAGAGGGGATCTGATTGAAGCATATAAGATTGGACACGCTGGAGGCAGGAAGCATGATGGGTGAGTCCAGAACTAGAGGCCACAGTTTAAGAATAAGGGGTAGACCATTTAGAACAGAGATGCAGAAAAACTTTTTCACCCAGAGAGTGGTGGATTTGTGGCATGCTCTGCCTCAGAAGGCAGTGGAGGCCAAGTCTCTGGATGCATTCAAGAGAGAGTTAGATCGAGCTTTTATAGATAGCGGGGTCAAGGGACATGGGGAAAGGGCAGGAACAGGGTACTGATTGTGTATGATCAGCCATGATCACAGTGAATGGCGGTGCTGGCTAGAAGGGCTGAATGGCCTACTCCTGCACCTACTGTCTATTGTCTATAAACCTACAAAGTAATCAAGTTCTTGTTATGTGTTGTAACTTCAAAACATAAAAATAATTTTAAAAAAAGTATGGATTCCAAAATGCAAGTCTAGCTTTATTTTTTTACTTTAGCAAGCCATGCATGTAATACATGGTAGTGTGGTTCACGTACTTTGACATATAACCCATAATAAATTATTGAAATAGCAAAGAATGCTGAATCAAACAATATATTTACAATATTACTTAAATATTACTGAAATATTAAATACATAATACTCCCTTAAAACTTAGCTATAAACTTCAACTCAATGTAGAATTCTTCTCATATACTATCACTGTGGAGGCTTTCTTACTCTTCTGGGATAATGTCTTTCCTGACAAGGGGAATCCCTCTGCTTGGCAGCTGAGAGTCGTGGCTGTGAAATAATCTCAAGTTCTGGGACCTCCTCTGTAGTGGTTGTAGGAGTTGACTCTGGGACTGCAGGAAGTGGTTCTGACAGCTCTGGTTACCTTTCTTCTCTAACAATTGACTCTGTTCTCCTCAACTGATTGATGTGTCATCTCCAGATGATGTTGGACACAATCTCCACTGTGTAGAAGAGTGGTCCAGTTCTGACCTTAATCTTTCCGAGTACCCACTTTAGACCACCTCTGTAGTTCTTTGCCAGGACTGCTTGTCCAGGAGTGAAGCATCGAACCTCCTTGTTTGAGGAGCTTCTAATTTGTCTCAGCTCTTTGTCCTACATACTCCTTTGGGGGCTGGGTTTCAGGAGATCCAAGTGTGAACGCAAGGGACGACCCAGGAGCAGTGTAGCTGGTGAGTTGTTCATTGCGGAGTATGCTTCATTGCGATATGCAAGAAGGAAATTGGCAAGCTTCTGCTTCAGTGTTAGTGTAGTGTGTTCTGCTGACATTGCTCATAGTATGCTCTTTAGACTCTGAACAAACTTTTCCGCCAAACTATTTGTAGCTGGGTGGTATGGTGCAGAAGAAATTTATCTTATTCTGTTCTTTTTCAGGAATGACTGAAACTGTTCCACAACAAGTTATGGTCCTTTATCAGTGATTGTGTTCTGGAATGCCAGTACTTGAGAAGTGGTTTCTGAATACATCAGCAGTGTGTTTTCCCAATAGTCAAGGCTATTGGGAAAACTTCTGGCCGTTTTGTAACTATCCACTACTACCTAGAAATTTGTGCCTATGAATGCTCTGGCAAAATCTACAGGAATCCTCTACCAGGGCAATGCAGGCCAATCCCATGGACGGAGGGTTGCTGCCCTTGCCACCTTCTGGATGTTTAAGCATTCTACACAGTGCAGGCCAAGCTGATCGATCTGCTGAACTATTGCAGGCTACCAGAGTAAACTTCGAGCCAACACTTCTGCTTTGACCATGCCTGGATGACTGGTGTGTAGCTTCACCAGCATTTTAGTTCTCATCTTGGATGGTACAACAACTTTAAATCTCTACATAAGGCAATCTCCATCAAGGACAAGTTCATCCCAGTGCTGATAAAAATGGGGGAACTGGGATTTCTGCTACACATTCCAGCCATTCTGGGTGGCCATGTAGACCTGAGACAATGTGGGGTCTTCTCTGGTTTCCTTTTGGATTATCTCTGCCATAATAGAGAGACTCTTAGTTTTATTTTGGAGCAAATGTTCTGAGGGAGCATCCCCTTGTGTAAATTTTTCAGTTTACTGTATTTACTTTTCCAAGTGTAAACGGGATAATTCAGTTGTATTTCCATGATTAGTTGTCTTCTTGAATTTGATCTTGTAATTGTGTCTTCCAAGAAACAGCCCATTTTACTTGAGATACAGCACGAATAGACCCTCCCAGCCCTTTGAGCCGCACTGCCCAGCAATTCCCCAATTTAATCCTAGCCTAATCATGGGACAATGTACAATGACCAATTATTCTATCAACCAGTATGTCTTTGGACTGTGAGAGGAAACCGGAATACCCAGAGGAATCCCAGTGGTCAAGGCAAGAATGTATAAGCTCCTTACTGGCACTGGTGGGAATTGAAATCGGGTAACCTATACTATAAAGCCTTGTGCTAACCACTACACTACCTTGCCACTCATCTCTGCACTCAGGTGGTTGCTGTTAGTGGAACACCCTTCTGTGGATTAAAAATGGACACTGGTAGTTGGTGATTAGTGAGAAGGATAAACTCTCTCCCATATAAGTACTGATTGAAACATTTTACACCCCAAACCAGACTCGAGGCCTCTATGTCAATCCGTGTATAATTTTTCTCTGCACTGGTAAGGGAACGTGATGCAAAGGCTATGGGGTGTTCACTTCCACTAGTCATAACATGTGACATGACTGCACCTACACCATAAGGTGAGGCGTCACAGGCAAGCTTCACTGAACTCATTATTACAAATTGGGACAAAATAGCAATGGACAAAGCAGTGTGAGGTGGCTTTCCATAAGACAAGGGAAACAGTAATAGTACCTTGTGAAAGCCACATCACACTGCTTTGTCCATTGCCATTTCTTCCCGATCTGAAGTAATGTATTCAAGGGATATGTTTGATTTTTCCAGTGCCATCCTTGAACACCCAGTACCTTTCTTAATTCACTTTCATAGACTGGTGTATGTCTATTGCAAGGGATGTGGCATGAAAATGGTGAATGGATCTCCAATCAGGTTGTAGATGTCTCAACCAATCACATCCCACAATACTAGCCCTCTGCTTTTACCACATACATGTCCACTGTGGACAGTTGGTTGTTGTATTTCACTGTTAGAAATGTCACTCCAACCGTAGTTACCTTTTTTTCTGGTATATGTTCTTAGTTGGATATATGCAAGCTTCAGCTCAGTAGCTTTGAAATGCCATTCCAACTCATTTTGTGGAATGTCTGAAATAGCTAAACCAGTCCCCAACTGCATTTCAATTAATTTGCCATTCACTTCTGGTGAAAGGCATCTTGCTTGTCTGTTATTAGTTTTCACACTGTAAATCGCATGGCTACTCAGTCCTGCGTCTCTCCCATCATGATCAGGTTTTTCATCAACAAACAGATTAGTGCTTCTCTTTTTGAAACTGCAACTTGAGTTTTTATCTTTTTCTCTTTCCAGTGCAATCCATTTATTTTTGTCTGTTTGACTTGATCTTAGTGTGTGTCTGACTTTGATGTATTTTCTGGAAGTTTAACCTTTAAATCTGGATTGGGCTGGTGTATGAAAGCCCAGGCAACACATGCCATGCCTGGCCAGACATTGAAATTCTTTTCATCAGCCTCATTTCATTCTAGAATGAAGAAAAGGGCTTCCCTTTCTCCACCATCAATGCTGCCCTCAACCGCATCTCTTCCATTTCACACAAGTCTGCTCTTACCCCATCCTCCCGCCACGCTACCAGGGATAGGGTTCCTCTTGTCCTCACCTACCACTCCACCAGCCTTTGCATCCAGCATATAATTCTCCAAAACATCCACCATCTCCCACCTTCAAGCACATCTTTCCCACCCCCTTCCCCACTCCCAACTTTCTGCTCCCTATGCACTCCCTTGTCCATTCATCCCTTCCCACTGATCTCCCTTCTGGCACTTATCCTTGCAAGCAGAGCAAATGCTTCACTTGTCCCTACACCTCCTCCCTCACTACCATTCAGGGCCCCCAGCAGTTATTCCAGATGAGGCGACATTCCACCTGTGAGTCTGTTGGGGTCATATACTATGTTCCGTGCTCCCGATGTAGCCTCTTGTATATTGGTGGACCTGACATATATTGGGAGACCATTTCACTGATCATCTACGCTCCACCTGCCAGAACAAGTGGGATCTCCCAATGGCTACCCATTTTAATTCCACTTCCCATCCCTATTCCGATATGTCCATCCATGGCCTCCTCTACTGTCAAGATAAGGCCACACTTAGGTTAGAGGAACAACACCTTGTATTCTGTTTAGGTAGTCTCCAACCAGATGGCATGAACGTTGATTTCTCAAACTTCCAGTAATACGTCCATCCCCCTGTTCGTCATTTCCCATCCTTTGTCCTGCTCCCTCTGTCATGTTATCTCCTTGCCTGCCCAGTGCCTCTGTATGGTACTCCTCCCAACCACCCCCCACCCACTTTCTTCTTTCTTTCATGGTCTCTGTCTCTTGCACCAATCAACTTCCTAGCTCTTTGCTTAACGCCTCCCCCTCCAAGTTTCACCTATTACCTGGCATTCCTCTCTAGCCTCCTCCACCTTTCAAACCTACTCCTCAGCTCTTTTTTTGTAGTCCTGCCGAAGAGTTTTGGCCTGAAATGCGACTGAACTTTTTTCCATAGATGCTGCTTGGCCTACTGAGTTCCTCCAGCATTTTCTGTGTGTTGCTCAAATTTCCAGCATCTGCAGACTTCCTCTTGTTTGCAATTCTGTTCATGCTTACTTTCATTCCTCACTGCAAATCAGTTGTGTCTCTGTCTGCTGTTTCCCTTGATACACCTATTTCAATGGAAACATAAATGGAAGTATAAGTAAGTTGTACTTCAGTTAGGAGCTGATTTTGAATGCTTTCTTCTAAGATTCCTGAAACTAAGCAATCACTTAGTGCATCATCAAGCCCATGATTGAACTGACAATGCTTAATCTCTTCAATTCAGCCATGTATGCTGAAATGCACCCCCTCTTCCTTTTGATTCTGCTTATGAAACCTGAAGCATTCTGCATTCTGCAAAGTTTTTGGTTCTAAATGCTCCTGCGTTACTTTCATGATATCAGCCAAGCACATTTTGGCTAGTTTGGTTGGGGCATTTAAGCTTTGAAGCAAACTTCAGTTACCTGTATACAAAATCCACTTATCCATTGAGCAATTGAAAGCATCTATCTTTCTGATGTAGTCTGCCATTTCAGTTTCTTAAAAAAATTTGTTTATTATCACTCAGTATTTAAAGTGCATAGTAAATTTCGTTATCAAAGTACATATGTGTCAGCATACCTGAGATTCATTTTCTTGTGGGCATAGTCAACAAATCTATAGAATAATAGCTATAACAGAATCAATGAAAGACCGCCCAACTAGGGCGTACAGAAGAGAAATGAACTGTGCAAATGCAAAACAAGTAAGCAACAATATAAATAAATAAACAATAAATATTGAAAACATGAGATGAAGGATCCTTGAAAGTCGCTCCATTGGTGGTAGGAACATTTCAATGATGGGGCAAGTTATTTCCTTTGGTTCAAGAGCCTGATGCCTGAGGGGTTGTAACCATTGGTGAACCTGGTGTGAGTCTTCAGACTTTTGTACCTTTTTCCTGATGGCAGCAGCAAGTTGGAGAGCATGTCCTGGGTGGGGTGGGGGGGTGGGTCCCTAATGATGGATGCTACTTTCCTGCAATTGCATTTCATGTAGATGTGCTCAGTGCTTGGGAGGGCTTTACCCATGATGGACTGGGCCATATCAACTACAGTTTGTAGGATTTTCCATTCAAGTGAATTGGTGTTTCCATACCAGGGTGTGATGCAGCCAGTCAGTATACTGCACTACATGTCTATGGAAAATAATTACAGTTTTAGATGTCATGCCAAATCTCCACAAACTCTGAGGGACATAGACATGCTGCTGTGTTTTGTTCATAATTACACTTATGTTCTGGGCCCAGGCAGGATAGGTCCTCTGTACAATAACATTGACGAATTTAAAGTTGCCAATCCTCTCCACCTCTGATCCTCCGATGAGGACTAGCTCATGCAGCTCTGGTTTTCTTCTCCTGAAGTCTGTAATCTATTCCTTGGTCTTGAAGATACTGAGTGAGAGGTTGTTGTTATGACACCACCCAGCTAGATTTTCAATCCCCTTATTTGCTGATTCTTCACTATATTTGATTCAGCCTACAATAATGATGTCATCAGCAAACTTGAATATGGCATTGGAGACATGCTTGTGGTTTATGAAGCCATTAATTTTTCTGTTTCTTGTCTTTTCTAAAAATTGACCGAGTTTCCTCCCTTGCAAAGAAAAAAAAACTGATTTGCTGCTTTTTCTTTACTCAACCGTTTCTAGCTTCACTTTTGTAAACTCAAATGTCTTGCTACACTTCAACAGGTATGTAGTCATCTCGGGTTCATTTAAAACTTCTTTATCACCACTGTTACGTTTTGTAATTCCAAAGCATATAATTAATTGAAAAGAAAACAAAGAAGACCAAAACGCAAGCTTCATTTTTTTACTTGAAGCAAGGCACACACGGATGATGTCGTAGCATCGTGACATATGCCATGTTTACTCCTACATGTAACCTGCAATGAATTAAACAGCGAAGAACACTTAATCAAACAATATATTTACAATATTAGTCAAATATTTCTGAAATAAATACACAACAGTTTTTATATTAGAAGTGATCTATTACTTAATGTTACTTTAATGAAATACAAAAATTTCTCTGTTGCATTTAATTTTTTGGAAAATGTATGTTTGGAAACCTAGAATTTGTTCTTTTTTACTGACACACTAATGCAGAAGACAAAAATAAACCTCTAAAATAAAATTTATATAAAAGATTTTGTTTGCCTATGGCTTTTGCATGGTACTCTAGTTACAAAGTTCTGCAAATCTGGGGTATTTATCCAAACCTTCTTGTTAACTAATACTGTATGGATTCGCCACTCATTTTGCCAATAAATTCCATATTATAATTCACTGCTTAAGAAACATACCACTACTATGATTCTTTAAGAAACTATTTTAAACACATTCTAAATAATTGTAGTAGGTCGGTAGTATACCGGCAGCCGTCGATCCCATAGAATCATGGTATTTTGCGCTCTGGTGGACTGTGTCCTCTCCAGAGCGCAAGGCTGGGCGGGAAGATTTGAAGAACCGTGATGCCCATGCAGGGTCCCCCTCTGATATATTCCAAGGGAAAGGCAAGCACCAATACAGCTTGGCACCAGTGTCATCGCAGAGGTTGCCAGTGTGAAGTTGTAAACAACATCATGCTTCCTTAGGGACCCCAGCTCCGGATTTCTTCCTCAGGGTTTATTCCCGAAGTCTTTCCCATGGGTGGGTATAGCAGCAAGGCAGCGGAGGTTTAAAATCAGAGTTTTCCTTCTCCTAGGTGGGCTGCTGTCCAAGGCTGACGAGTCCCACCTGCACAAAAATAATGATATACTATTAATTTATATGCACCTTATCAATTTAACACTTTATCAACTAGTATTGAATAAACAACTTGTTTATACAATTTGTACATTTATATAATTTCTAGTATTTATACAGCTCCACTTAATCTACTTGCAGATAAGTTTTGATGACTTAGTCCAATTATTAAGCAGGAATTTATATACACAACAAGCTCTTTTGGAAAGTGGGTGCAGAAGGGTGGGCAGTTGTCAGATCAACTATTTCATTTTTAAGAGAAAATAAAATCCTGGAAACACTAAGCAAGTCTATTGGTAGGTCCAAAACTAATGGCCAAATTCACAATTCCGATTGAAGATTACTCTTCAGCATTACAAAGGTGAGCTTTGGAAAGAACATTGTGAGCCAGTATTTCAGCTGAAGTCAAATTGCAGAAGTAAAATATTTTGTCCCACATTCCAAGGGCATACGGGTTAGGATTAGTAAATTGTGGGTATGCTGTGTTGGGACTGGAAGTATGGCAACCCTTGTGAGCACATGTTTGGTCTATGTTGGTTGTTGACACAAACAGTGCATTTCACTGTATGTTTCTATGAACATGTGACAACTAAAGCTAATCTTTAACAAGCACTCTGTACATATGAATAAACATTTGCTGGGGTATATAATTGCTGGCTGCAGCTGAGCTGCAGCATTTTATTCTGGGTGGGAATAAGGCATTTTTCTGTCTCTTCTCTCCCCACCCTGTCCTCCAACCCATCATGCATGTAAGAGAGAGGTGTGGAACATGTCATAAACAAAATCACCAATATTTTTATGAAATGAAAGCAGAAATTCAGGCTTTGTCCTGCCTTAAACCAACATTAAGAAACTAAATTGAATGTTTATCAGCGACCTTGGAATTAAACGTTCCCAAATTCTGTTAACACATTACGTAGTTTCAAAATGTGCATAATGAAATGTACAAAGCACTTTTAGCAGGTTGATTTGTGAGTAGGTAGCCATCCATTGTTTTAATCCAACATCTGCATGCTAATAAAAGCATGCTAGTTTAGGTCTTTCATCAGCTTTTTAAAATACTTTAGTCTTTCTCTTTTACTGATTTTCCCATCTAACACTTCATTCTTATAATTCAGAAGCAATACAACATTTATGCTCTTGGTATTCAGATATAGAAATCATTCCAATGTCATTTGATATAGCCATATAACCATATAACAATTACAGCATGGAAACAGGCCATCTCGGCCCTTCTGGTACGTGCTGAACGCTTACTCTCACCTAGTCCCAACTACCTGCACTCAGCCCAAAACCCTCCATTCCTTTCCTGTCCATATACCTATCCAATTTTACTTTAAATGACAATATCGTACCTGCCTTTACCACTTCTACTGGAAGCTCGTTCCACACAGCTACCACTCTCTGAGTAAAGAAATTCCCCCTCGTGTTACCTCTAAACTTTTGCTTCCTAACTCTCAACTCATGTCCTCTTGTTTGAATCTCCCCTACTCTCAACGGAAAAAGCATATCCATGTTAACTCTATCTATCTCCCTCATAATTTTAAATACCTCTATCAAGTCCCCTCTCAACCTTCTACGCTCCAAAGAATAAAGACCGAACTTGTTCAACCTTTCTCTCTAACTTAGGTGTGGAAACCCAGGTAACATTCTAGTAAATCTTCTCTGTACTCTCTCTATTTTGTTGACATCTTTCCTATAATTCAGTGACCAGAACTGTACACTATACTCCAAATTTGGCCTTACCAATGCCTTGTACAATTTTAACATTACATCCCAGCTCCTATAATCAATACTCTGATTTATGAAGGCCATCATACCAAAAGCTTTCTTCACCACCCTATCCACATGAGATTCCATCTTCAGGGAACTATACACCATTATTCCTAGATCACTCTGTTCTACTGCATTCTTCAATGTCCTACCATTTATCATGTATGTCCTATTTTGATTATTTCTACCAAAATGTAGCACCTCACTCTTATCAGCATTAAACTCCATCTGCCATCTTTCAGCCCACACTTCTAACTGGCCTAAACCTCTCTGTAAGCTTTGAAAACCTACTTCATTATCCACAGCGCCACCTATCTTAGTATCATCTGCATACTTACTAATCCAATTTACCACCCCATCATCCAGATCATTAATGTATATGACAATACTTTGGACCCAGTACAGATCCCTGAGGCACACCACTAGTCAGCAGGCTCCAACCTGACAAGCAGTTATCCACCACTACTCTCTGGCATCTCCCATCTAGCCACTGTTGAATCCATTTTACTACTTCAATATTAATACCTAAAGATTGAACGTTCCTAACTAACCTTCCATGTGGAACCTTGTCAAAGGCCTTACTGAAGTCCATATAGACAACATCCACTGCTTTACCCTTGTCAACTTTCCTAGTAACCTCTTCAAAGAATTCAATAAGATTTGTCAAACATGACCTTCCACGCACAAATCCATGTTGACTGTTCTTAATCAGACCCTGTCTACCCAGATAATTATATATACCATCTCTAAGAATACTTTTGATTAATTTACTCACCACTGACGTCAAACTTACAGGCCTAGGTTCACTCTTAGAAAGCTTTTTAAATAATGGAACAACACGAACAATACACCAATCCTCCGGCACCATCCCTGTTTCTAATGACATTTGAAATATTTCTGTCAGAGCCATTGCTATTTCTACACTAACTTCCCTCAAGGTCCTAGGGAATATCCTGTCAGGACCCGGAGATTTGTCCACTTTTATATTCCTTAAAAGCGCCAGTACTTTCTCCTCTTTCATCGTCATAGTTTCCATAACTTCCTTACTTGTTTCCCTTACCTTACACAATTCAATATCCTCCTTAGTGAATACTGAAGAGAAGAAATTGTTCAAAATCTCCCCAGTCTCTTTTGGCTCCACACATAGCTGTCCACTCTGATTCTCTAAGGGACCAATTTTATCCCTCATTATCCTTTTGCTATTAATATAACTGAAGAAACCCTTTGGATTTATTTTCATCTTACTTGCCAAAGCAACCTCGTATCTTCTTTTAGCTTTTCTAATTTCTTAAGATTCTTTTTACATTCTTTATATTCCTCAAGCATCTCATTTACTCCATGCTGCCTATATTTATTGTAGATCTCTCTCTTTTTCCGAACCAAGTTTCCAATATCCCTTGAAAACCATGACTCTGTCAAATTTTTAAACCTTTCCTTTCAACCTAACAGGAACATAAAGATTCTGTACCCTCAAAATTTCACTTTTAAATCACCTCCATTTCTCTATTACATCCTTCCCATAAAACAAATTGTCCCAATCCACTCCTTCTAAATCCTTTCACATCTCCTCAAAGTTAGCCTTTCTCCAATCAAAAATCTCAACCCTGGGTCCAGTCCTATCCTTCTCTATAATTATATTGAAACTAATGACATTGCAATCACTGGACCCGAAGTGCTCCCCAACACATACCTCAGTCACCTGACCTATCTCATTCCCTAACAGGAGATCCAACACTGCCTCTTCGCTAGTTGGTACCACTATGTATTGCTGCAAAAAACTATCCTGCACACATTTTACAAACTCCAAACCATCCAGCCCTTTTACAATATGGACTTCCCAGTCTATGTGTGGAAAATTAAAATTAAAACCTGAGCTTACTACAAATATCTGCTATCTCCTTACAAATTTGCTCCTCCAATTCTCGCTCCCCATTAGGTGGTCTATAATACTCCCCTATAAGTGTTACAACACCTTTCCCATTCCTCAATTCCATCCAAGTATACTCCCTAGATGAGCCTTCTAATCTATCCTGCCAGAGTACCGCTGTAATATTTTCTCTGACAAGCAATGCAACACCTCCCCCTCTTGTCCCTCCAATTCTATCACACCTGAAGCAATGAAATCCAGGAATATTCAGCTGCCAATCACACCCCTGCAACCATGTTTCACTAATAGCTACAATATCATATTTCCAGGTATCAATTCATGGTCTAAGCTGATCCACCTTTCTTTCAATGCTCCTAGCATTAAAATAAATACATTTAAGAAATTCTCCACCTCTTCCTCTCTGTTTATCTCTAACAGTACAAACAACTTTACTATCTTCTTTTTCTTCCTTCTCCCAAGAATATTTGTCCCTCTCCAGTTCAGATGTAAACCGTCCTGCTGGAACAGGTCCCACCTTCCCTGGAAAACTGCCCAATTGTCTATAAATCTGAAGCCCTCCCTCCTGCACCTTGTCTTCAGCCATATGTTGATCTGCGCGATCTTAATATTTCTAAACCTGCCTTCTAAAATCCTTTAGAAGGATAAGAGGGGACCTGATTGAAGCATGTAAGATTATTAAGGGATTGGACACACTGGAGGCAGGAAGCATGTTCCCACTGATGGGTGAGTCCAGAACTAGAGGCCACAGTTTAAGAATAAGGGGTAGGCCATTTCGAACAGAGATGTGGAAAAACTTTTTCACCCAGAGAGTGGTGAATATGTGGAATGCTCTGCCTCAGAAGGCAGTGGAGGCCAAGTCTCTGGATGCATTCAAGAGAGAGTTAGATCGAGCTTTTATAGATAGCGGGGTCAAGGGATATGGGGAGAGGGCAGGAACGGGGTACTGATTGTGTATGATCAGCCATGATCACAGTGAATGGCGGTGCTGGCTAGAAGGGCTGAATGGCCTACTCCTGCACCTACTGTCTATTGTCTATTACATGTGGCACTGGTAGCAATCCTGAGATTGCGATCCTGGAGGTCCTATCCTTTAACTTGGCAACTAACTCCCTAAACTCACCTTTCAGGACCTCCTCACTCTTCCTACCCATGTCATTGGTCCCTACATGGACCAGGACATCCAGCTGCTCACCCTCCCTCCTGAGAATACTAAGAACTCGATCCGAGTTATTTTGGACCCTGGCACCAGGGGGGCAACAGACCATCCGGGATTCTCGATCTCTTCCACAGAACCTCCTATCTGTCCCCCTAACTATCGAATCCCCTATCACTACTGCTCTCCTCTTTTCCCTCCTTCCCTTCTGAGCTGAGGGTCCAGTCTCACTGCCAGATATGCAACCACTGCAACTTTGTCCCTGGTAGGTCGTCCCTTCCAACAGTATCCAAAATGGTATACTTATTATTGAGGGGTACGACCACAGGGGTGCTCTGCTCGTTCTGTCCAATCCCCTTCCCTCTCCTGATAGTCACCCAGCTACCTGTCTCCTGATTCTTAGGGGTGACTATTTCCCTGTAACTCCTGTTTATTTCTGCCTCTGCCTCCTGAATGATCCAAAGTTCATGCAGCTGCAGCTCCAGTTCCTTAACTTGGTTTGTCAGGAGCTGCAGCTGGATGTATCTTTTGCAGGTATAGTCATCAGGGACAATTGTGCTCGCCTTGATTTCCCACGTACCGCAAACGGAGCACTCAACTGCCCTAACTGCTGCCTCTATTACCTACTCCTAAGGTAATTAAATTAATTAAAGGAGCTTACCTGGCCTTACCTCACTTGGAGTGAAGCTCGTCCTCAGCCTCTGCTTGCTTTTTAAATTCTTCCGCTGCCTCACGGGCCGACTTTCACGCTCTTGCACAGTCGTGCCCCGTTCAAACCTCGACTCTGCTTGTTCACGCTGAAGCCTGTCGAGCCAAAGCTTTCTCACTCTGACTCAGTCCACTCCGACAATAGCTGCTGTATATGGCGGTCCTTTTTTTTAAAGCTTTGGTGCGCAACATCACGGCCCTGCGCAGTCTAGCCTCTTTTCCCCGATCAGTTAAAAAAAACAGCTTCTCTCCGAGATGCCCTTACTTCGTCCCTCTCCGCCTCTTGCTTCGATGTGATAACCTCAGAATTAGACACATCAATGCCTGCTTTTCATGTGCAAATCTTGCATAAATTGATCTCACAAAGAGTAGATGCTCAACTGTTCAATACCCGGTGAAATTGCATCCATCAGAAATTGGCTGGAGTATCTCTGGGCGTGTTTCACCTTGGTATGTCTGAGGCATTCCTGGTGTCATTTGCACACCCAATGACATCATATCTCATGAAAAGCACGTTTCCTCTTCTGCTAAAGTAAATTGGGAGCTTCTACACTCAATCAGAGTATAACTTGGAGTAAATTGTGTTACATTGTAGTATTTGTGTTCATTGTATTCCTCTGCAAGTCTTTTGTCGACCTCCACTGCACTTTCTCTGTAAATAATGATGTGTCTGGGTGGCATGCTTTCCACTATATTTCAGTACATGTGACAACATGAAATCAATTATCCCAGTGAGCAGTTGCAGAACTCACAGCACATGCTTAAACCATAAGGAAGTGTTCAACCCCCACCCTCCCCCCTGCCCCCACTGTATTTGATGATGCATTAATTCCATGGGACCTTACCACTGACACTGCTGGCAGTACATTCCAAGAGCAACATTTCTAGCTGAGGCTGGAGTGGTTTCGATAGCAATTCCAGTAGTTGCCAATACCCTCTGCTCAGTAATGTTTTATATCTCTAAATAAAGAAGCATTTCAGAAGTTCTCATGTGTCAGAATCATTTACTGTATAATCTTGACTTACCACCTTTTGTGATCTCTCTCCTGACTTCAGGGCTTTGATGTCTCTTTGAGGAACTCCCACTCTTGCCCTCCACAACTACCATAATACTGGAGATGCTGCTAATCTCTGGCTGCCAAAGAAAAAAAGTATCTGTAGCATGGTTTCTCAACCGGGGTTCAATAAAAGGTTGCTAGGGGTTCTGTGAGAGATTGTGATAAAACAGAGCATTGTTTTCTGAACTTCATGTGATGCTAGTGCTTGCAGTGGTGGGCAGTGACCGAGCAGCCCCATTAGTAATCTCAACCCAGTATGGCAGTGCGTAGTTGGACTGTGTTTATTTGGTTGAGTCCATTCTCAGTTTTTGACACAAGGTAGAGGAGGCCGTGATAATTGGCAAATGCTGCATTGCACAGAGGGGAGGATGGTAGGCTGTCGAGGAGCATGAAGTGCATTTTCCAAGCATTAAATGGATTCACCCAACTTGGGCTGTGATGTCAGTCTCTCCCTCCCCAGCTTCCCCTTATGTACCACTGAATCACTTATGGGAGCGAACAAACAACCATTGTAGTAGAAAATTGGAGGAAAATTTTCATTCTAAAGATGGTCCAGTGTGGCAATTTTTGAAGCAGAGCTGAGAGATGGAAGAGGAGGATTCTAGGCCTAAGTCCACAGACAATTCTGATAAGGTTAATGATAAGAATTCCAGTCTTCTGAGTCATTTCACTGCACTAGTGCAACAACAGACACAAAAAACGTCCATCTTTACAATGAAAGCTGCTTATCAATGGTTATACATGGACTGGTAATTCAAGTTGTCCTATTCCATTGTGCCTAGTCTGTGGCAAACAATGTACAAATGTAGCAATGGCTCCAGCAAAATTGAAAGGATATATAAATACAAAATACAGCCATATGACATGTAAAATTGCTGATTATTTTAAACCACTATTGGAATCTCAAAGCAAACAGTTTAAAACTTTTGAAAATAAAAGTCATAGTCAGTAAAAGAGTTCAGGAAGCAAGTTATTTAGTAGCCTTAAGACTAGTTTGCTTGAGAATGTTTAAAAAACTGTGTGAAAACCTGGACAAAGAGCACACCAATCTCCTGTTACAGACAGAAATCGGGTAGCTTAGCAGAGGAAGAGTTCTCAACAGGGGTTTGATAATTGCAGGGGTACTTTCAAGAAAATGGTAGGCCAGATTTTGCTTAGTGCTTTGAAGATGAAGAATGGCTTCAGAAACTAGCCTGCTTAACAGACCTTTTTCATCATGTGAGCCAGTTGAACAAATCTCTGCGAGGCCCTGGAGAAAATGTTTTGACTTCAAGTGACAAGATTCTCGGATTTAAAAGAAAACTGAATCTTTGGAAAAATGATCTTGCAAAAGGAAATCTTGAAATGTTTCCACTTCTCTTTAGGGTTCAGAGTGAGGAAGGATATCAGAAAGTCTCGAGTCTTATTGAAAACCACCTGGAAGAACTGCAGAACAAAATCAAACAGTATTTTTAAATACAAGTGTGTAACTCGGTGAGGGACCCTTTCTCTGAATCTTCTGCTCAGCCTGAGAACTTGACTTTGAGAGAAGAGGAAGAACTTTGTGAGCTGCTCTCTAATCATGCACTCAAGATTAGATTTACTGACCTGCCCCTGGACAAGCTCTGGATTTCTGTGAAAGAGTATCTTGCCATTTGCAGGAAAGCGATGAACATTTTGCTGCAGTTTTCAACTTCTTCCATGTGTGAGCAAGCTTTTTCTTGTTTAACAAGCATCAAGAGCAAGGATGGAAATCTTCTAGATTCAGTTGAAGGTGAAATCCTTGTGTGCTTATCTCAAGTTCAAGCCAGAATTGAGAAATGTATTATGTTTGCCTTCTGAGTTGTTAAAATTTATGAAAGGGAAAGAGAGAGATTAATTTATAGAAAGGTAACCTAAGTTTAACTGTTTGTGTTTTTCAGGAAAGGTTGACTTGAAATTTATTCCCTACTCAACAGAGCATTGATAATTATTTTTAGATTAATAATATCTAAAACTTACTGGTTACAGTAACGCACCATGAGGTGGAGATACAGTAATTTTTATGCAGGGGTTCCCTGAGATCTGAAAATTATTTCAAGGCTTCCTCCAGAGCAAAAAGGTTGAGAAAGACTGATCTGTAGGATCTGTAGGACCTATTATTGTCGTCCACCAAAATGTTTCCAACTGTGCTAACTTGGTTAGTAATTGATCAGTTGCTGCACAGGTCCTGTTTTAACACACAATTCAGGATGCAAACGACTGCAGCACTGTTTCTAATGAATTTTGTGCAATTCCACAATTTTCCACAGAGGATATGAATGAATGTTCGTACTGTTCCAGCACATACTTAGCACACTGAAGACGTGTGAAATCCAATCTCTAGGCGTATTTGTTTTCAGTTATTTTCATGACATCATGTTGTGCAGCTTTGACCTGCCTCCATTGGCAAGCACTGTAATCTGCGATCATGAGACTTCGATCCTGTGATTTACATTTTGCCAAATTCCAATCTTTCAGAAGTATTTTCATTTTCTTATTTGATTTCAATTTATTAATATTTTCTGTTATAGTTTCTTTGCCCCCTCAAAATAATTAACAAAATAGAATTTTGACAGCTAGTGGTTCCTAAACTACATACCCATAAATTTATTGACTAAATTTTAAAATGAATAATTGCCAATTCATTAAACTTTAGATACTTTAGTACAGATTCAGTGCTTATTGCATTAAGTGAGCTAGTAAATTGTATGAAGAAACATGAATTCCCTGCAAAACTTTCAATTGCGTACCAATGTAATATAAAAATACAGCATATGAGATTAGTCATAGTTATAGAGCACCACAGCAAAGAAGCAGGCCCATTTAATCCATGCAGAATGCCTAGTCTACCTGCACCTCGAGCATATTCTTCCATTCCCTGTATCAATCTAAGTTTCTTTTAAATGTTGTAATCAAACCCATATCCACCACTTCCCCTGGCACGTTCACATCACCAACTGAATGAAGAGATTCTTTTCAGTTTCCCTCTAATCATTTCACATTTCACCTATGACCTCTAGTTCTGTTCTCATCCAACATTCATGAAAAATGTCTTCTTGCTTTTACCCTATCTATACTCCTCATAATTTTTATAGCTTTATCAAATCTCACCTCGTTCTCCTACACTCCAGGGAAAAAGGTCTTATCTTTTTTAACTTCAGCCTATAAATTCAGGTCCTTGAGTCTGGCAACATCCTTGTAATTTTTTTCAGTACTCTTTCAATCTTATTGACATCTTTCCTGTAGGTAGATGACCAGAACTGCACACAGTACTCCAAATTTAGCCTCAACAATATCTTATAAACTTTTGACATGATATTCCAACTCCTGCACTCAGTCCTTCAGTTTATGAAGCCAAAGTTTCTCTTCATAACCCTGTCTTCCTGTGATGCGTCTTTCATGGAATTATGGATCTGTATTCCCAGGTCCTTTTGTTCTACCATACCCTTTAGTGCCCTACCATTCTCTGTGTGAGCCCCAACTGGTTTGTCCTCCAACACTTCACACTTGCCTGCATTAAATTCCATCTGGTATTTTTCAGCTTATTTTTCCAGCTGGTCTAGATCCAACTGCAAGCTTTGATAGCCTACCTTGTTGTTTAGAATGCCCCAATGTGATGTCAGCTGAAAATTCTCTGATCTAGTTTACCATGTTAGTATTAATTCATTATTATATGTGACAAATAATAATGCTCCCGGCACTGGATCCTGCTGCACACCACTAGTCACAGGTCTCAGGCAGAGAGGCCACTGCCACTACAACTCTCTGGCTTCTCCTGCTAAGCCTATGTTCAATCTAATTTACTACTTCACAGGCCTCCAGTCTGAGATGTAACCATCTACTATCACTCTCTGGCTTCTCCCACTATGCCAATCCCATTTACTATCCCACCTACTGCTCCATCCTGAATGAACCTTCTGGATCAGTCTCCCATGTGGCTCTTTGTCAAAGACCTTGCCAAAGTCCATGTACACAATGTCCACTGCATTTTCTTCATGAGCTTTCCTGGTAGCCCCTTTGAAATATTCTATAAGACTTGTCAGACACAACCTACCACCCCAAAGCCACGATGCCTACTCCTAATCAGTCCCTGTCTATCCAAATACTTGTATATCTGTTCACTTAGAATAACTCCCAGTAACTTACCAACTATTGACGTCAGGCTGACTGGCCTATACTTTCCCAGCTTATTCTTAGAGCCTTTCTTAAACAAAGGAACAACATTTGCTATCTTCCAATCCTCTTTAAATACTTTAAATACCTCTGCTAGGGCCTCTGCAATTTCTGTGCTAGCCTCTCACAAGGTCCGAGGGGGCACTTTATCAGGCCCTGTGAACCTCTCCAATCTAATTTTACTCAAGGCAGCAGGCACTTTTCTTTCTATAATCTGAATGCGGTCCGTCACCCCACTACTGTTTAGCCTCAGTTCGATAGATTCTGTGTTCATGTCCCAAGTAAATACAGGAGCAAAAGAAATTTAAGATCTCCCCCATCTCTTTCAGCTCCAAGCATGGATGAACACACTGATCATCAAGTGCACAAACTTTGTCTCTTGCAGTCCATTTGCTCTTAATGTATCTGAAGAAGCTTTTGGGATTTTTCTTTACCTTGTCTGCCGGAGCAACCTCATGCCTTCTTTTAGACCTCTTGATTTTTCTCTTAGTGTTCTCTAGTGTTTCATATATTCCTCGGGAACCTCGTTTGTTCATTGCTACCTATATCTGGTATGCATCTTCTACTTCTTCTTAAAAAGGGTCTCAAAATTCCTGAAAAACCAATGTTTCCTATACCTGATAGTCCTCTCTTTTATTTTAACAGGAACATACAAATTCAGTGCTCTCAATTTTGTAGGCCTCCCACTTACCAAGCATCTCTCTGCCAGAAAACATCCTATCCCAATCCACACATGCTAAATCCCTATTGATGCCATCAAAATTGGCCTTTCCGCAATTTGGAATCTCAACCCAAGAATCAGTCCTACCCTTCTCCATGGCTACAGCATCTTAAAACTAATGCAATTATGATCACTAAATCCAAAATGTTTCCCTATGCACATTTGCCCAGTCTTGTTTCCTCTAGTCAGGACCTATATATATTGACTAAGAAAACTTTACTGTACACATTTCACAAACTCTCTCCCATCCAGCCCTTTTACAGTAGTGGAGTCCCAGTCAATATGTGGAAAGTTAAAATCGTTTATTCTCACAATCTTAGTTTTCTCACAATTGTCTGCTATCTCTACAAATTTGCACCTCTAAATCCTGCTGATGATTTGGAGGTCCTCAATAAAATCCCATTAATGTAGTCATCTCTTTCTTATTCCTCAGTTCTGATCATATAACCGCAGCAGGCAAGCCCTCCAGTCTATCCTGTCTGAACATTGCCATGACATTTTCCCTGACAAGTAATGCCAATTCCAACCCCCTTCAGCTTTTAATATCCTTTCCTCTATCATGTCTAAAATCTAAATCTAAAACAATGGAACTTGGGATCATTAAGCTGCCAGTCCTGCCTCTCCTATGATCACGTCTCACTAATGGCTGCGATATCATAATTCCACATACTAATCCATGCTCTAAACTCATCTGCCTTACATACAATACTCTTTACTTTGAAATAGTCCTACAAAAAAAACTTTGCTAGCTCATCACCCTCCCAATAGTATCCAAAATAATATACTTGTTAGAGGAGAACAACTGCAGGGGTGCCCTGCACTGGCTAATTACCCTCTCCTAGATCTTCTACATATTGCATGAAGACCACACAACTGACCTGGGATCCATTCGTACTAGTCTAGTGGGCACTAATAAAGAAAGAAAGGGAAACTTGACAAAAAATATCTAGCCTTTGCCTCTTCTTGCCAAATCCTTTTGAACCAAAGTCAGTCTTAGCTCCCCACTTATACAATGGCGGCTCCCACAATAACCACTCTGCTTAAAACTGACTTCTTTGGATTGGTCTTTGCTAAGTTCCTAATAACCCAAACAATCTCAAGCTCAGAAAGTCCCAACAGGCCCTGCTTGGTATTTAAATCTGGAGCTAAACTCCACAAGCAGTGGCTCCTGTGGTCTCAAGCTCCGCAGAAAGTCCCAACAGACATAAATAAATTTTTATATGATTTTCCTTTTTTGCTGATTGTAGTGCTTTTTTTATTTTCCCTCTGTACTTTAATTTAATTTTGGGTACAACAATCCACTGTGGTTAGAAGTATTGTATATTGACCAGCAAGCTAAGTGAGAAATCCAGTGTAAAGAAGGTATGTTTACCAAAAATAATAGTCTATTCCTTGGCAAAGCCCTTTAAGTGATTCGGGTACCTTACCATTTTCTCTTCCTGCAGTCTGTTAACTGTAGTGTCTCTAAAATACCATAATTTGCTGCAAGTTTCTCAAGTTCACATAGTCCATCTCTGACTCTTCCCATTCTGGATATCTTAGGGACATGAGCATCTCATCCAAGCCCAAAAACATCTACAGTTATCATGGTTATACTTCCACCCATTCTACTGTACATCTCTCAGAACTTCATTCTATTTTTTCCGTTCCTCTATCTCTGTTGCATTTGGTTCCAATGATGAGGCATTGATATACTGGTGCCTCTGAAATATTTTACTTTTTCATGAGCTGTGGGCTTTCCTTAACCATTGTGAACAGAACCCTTGACTGCACCTCATCTATGTCCTGCACCTTTGCTCTTTAGCCCTCACCTTCTGGACAGAGCAAGAACCAAATTCCTTCAGTTCTCACTTCCAATCCCACCAGCCTCCACTTTAAACAGATCATCATTTACAATTTTGCCAATTAGATCCCACCATCAAATGTATCTCATCCTCTCTCCTTTCAGTATTTCATTGAGATTCTACTGACAACTCCTTCCCTTATGTTACCTCTTCCCTTCTCACAAATCCAATGAAGTGGGAATTCACTTGCACTTCTTCCAATCCAGTATTCAGTATTCACAATGTAGTCGCCTCAGCATTGGAGAAAGCAAAAGCATATTGACTGATCATTTTCTGGAGCACCTTCATTCAGTCCATAGGAATGATCTTGAGTTTTCAATTGCCTTTTACTTTAATTCCTCATCCCAAGCCCCCTCTGACCCATCATGTGTCCCCCCCCCACCTCCCTGCACTGTTATAACATGGCTCAACATAAGTTTGAATAGCAACGCCTCATCTTCTACATGGCCTTGCTGCATCCTTCCAACTCAATGTGGAATTCTGCAATCAACATTTTGGTGTTTTACTCTTTCTTTCTGTCAATAGCAGAACTAGCTAATTCTCCCAGGTGACATTTTGGCTTAGTTTTTATTTTTCATTCTAATAGCTTGGTTGGGCCTTCAGCATATATACCACCACCTCGTTGTTTGCAACACAAGACAAATAAATGAGCTGCATTGTGATTTTGGTCTCACCTTAGTGATATTTGCCTTGTTCTACCCATCCTGCTACCTCTCCTATTCAAAGCTAACTATTTCCTCCCGACGAAGGGTCTCGGCTCAAAACGTCGACTGTACTTCTTCCTGTAGATGCTGCCTGGCCTGCTGTGTTCCACCAGTATTTTGTGTGTGTTGATTGAATTTCCAGCACCTGCAGATTTCCTCGTGTTTGCGTCCTCTCCTTCCTATTTTGAGTAATATTCTTTGACCTGAAATGCTAACTGTTTCTCCTACTGATACTGCCAGATTTGCTGAGTGTTTCCAGTATTTTTTTAATGTCTTCTCTCTCACTCTTAGATACCCTTGATGTGGGACTTTCACATGCTAGCCTGATATCCTTGCTCCAGTGAGAAGACCTTCAATTCCTCCATTGTTCTCTAACTCCCGATTTACTTGCTTTGAAACAAGTCTGTCATTACTACATATCTTGTAGATTAATTATGCCTTGTTCCTTGTTAGCTGTCGGTTTCAAGCTTCACACCATTTTAGCTCAGCTCATTCCTGATATCCTGACCTTTAAAATCTGCGGGCTTCAACTATGTTTCTGCTTCAGCACAGTCTTTGCATTTAACTTTATGTTTGACTGAATTAACCATGATGCTTTGTTTCTCAGCTTTGTATCATGGCAATACACTTTATAGCTTCTTTCAAAATATTTTTCAGCACTGATTTATATCAACAAGAATTAAGAGGCTGACTTGTATCTATATCATTTCCACATTATATTTACATTTGATACCTACAATTATCTGTTGAACAAAATTACAGAGCACTTTGCCCTATCACAGATTTGAGAAGTGTCTCTCAATTATTGTGGCAAAAAAAAGTTAATGGATAGAATCTTTTCATATATTGTATGTAAACTTCTCTGTTTGCAGTATTATGTCCAAGAGATACATAATGATCCCAAAAATTACCCTAGGAGGTAACATGTCAGACTCATTTTTAACATTTGTTGACATTTGCTGATTAAGGTGTTATCTGCAGTAGTGGAAAGAGAGGGAATATTTGTTCAGTCCTTGCATTTCAACTTGACAAATCTGATTTAATAACCATTACAAAATGTTGCAAAGTTTGCAGAAAGTACACAAAAAAACAATTAACAAATCTAAACTGTTAAAGATCAAATTTTAAATCATTTTAAGAGAAACTGAAGCAAAATACCTTTGAGATAACTCAATTCCACTGGTAATTAATTTAATTATCCTATGTACTTAATTTCCTCATTGAAATTCAAGTCCAATTCAGAACAAGTTGAAAAAGAAGTTCCTCCTTGGGTGCATGCTCTGAAGGTGTAATAACATTATCTTTCTCTGGAATGTTGTTACATTTTCAAGGGAGTTGAATTTTGGAACTATTCTGGCTTAGCACCTGCCTTTTTATTCTGGCATTTTCCTCCTTCCTTTCCAGTCCTGATGAAAGGTCTTGACCCAAGACATTGGCTCTTTACTCCTTTCCATAGATGCTGCCTGATCTGCTGAGTTCCTCCAGCATTCTGTATGTGTTACTCTGGACTTCCAGTACCTGCAGAATCTCTTGTGTTTAAGATTCACTAAAGCACCAGGGAAGTACAAACTCACAAATCATCAAAGGCAAACAAATCACTGGGTTCAAATTTCAAAGCACAGACAATATGCTAATCTTATATAGAAATTCTTCTGGGTCCTATTTGAAATGTGGAATACAGTTTTAGACTCCGAACCACAAGACAATTCGGAAGTACTAGAAAAGTGCAAAGAACATTTACGAGAATGATACCAGATCTGAGAGAATTATTTAGAGTAAAGATAGAATAGTTTGGGGATCTTTTATCTGACTGTGAAATGAATGGAAGGTGAATCCCTAGAAATCCTTAAACTGCTGATTTGACGCTATGCCACTTAATTCATACGGGGGGGGGGGGGGGGTGCTATTGTCGAACAGTTACTAACTAGCATCAGACTGTACAGTGGAGTGACCAGTTTTTAAATTGCATTTGTTGCATGTGTTTCTGTTCAAAAACCAATTCTTTTTAAACTTATAGTTGGTGAAAAGTATGCAGTAAGACAATTCAGAAATGTTTTGCTCATTGCAGTTTCAAGCATTCAGGCTTGGATATGCCAGAAAGCGATCTCACTAGTTCAGCAAGTTAGGACCTACGAAACATTTGAAGATATTGGCAACCATCTTGAATATTGCAATGAGATTTGGAGGCTAAAATCAACAATAGTGTTTTATGAAGGTAGTCCACTGTCTGCATTAGGTGTCATTTTGTTCACTTACAGTCATTTAAAAGAAGGCAGCAGTGTACGTATGTTTATTAGATTAATTCCTCTGTTGAAAACCATTACGAATTAACAGATTTTTAATTATTTCCTAATGAAAATTTGGCTAATTCAGACAGACATTTAATTGGGCTAAAATATACTGGTTCTGATATGTTCCAATTAACCAGAATCCACTTTATAAAGATTGATGCCATACATCTAACAGTTATTAATAAATCTGTAATGTACACCAAGGCAAACTGTCACTCTTGTGAGAATGACAGCCTCACTAACTGTATAACTGAATTGAATCCAAGAGCAGGGTAGATAATTACATGGTCGAGAAATGAATAGAAAGATATGTTGATTGGGTGAAAAGAAGTACGATGAGAGGAAGCTGATGTGAAGCATGGAGGTTGGCACAGACCTATTCAACCAAATAGCTCATCTTTGAGTTGTTAGACTGGCGGCCCTGATTGTAGCTGTAAAGGCAGTTCAGTGGTTAATGCTAAAGGCTGATCAACACCTCCACCTATTAATTCCACAACTAATTTATCATTTCTTGTCAGCCAGCTTATATACAGTCTAGGGTAACTTGATGGTCATAAAACTAGTCTATGTGTATAAGCAATTTTATGCATTTATATTTAATGTGTTTATTATTATTACTGTGTTCTTGATCTATTTTATTTTTTGTGGTGCATTGGATCTAGAGTAACAATTGTTTTGTTCTCCTTGCACCTGTGTGCAGGAAATGACATTAAAAATCTTGAATTTTGAGTCAGGTACATTGTGAAACGTACAACTGCTCCTGGAGTACACACAAGGGAAATTCTGAAGTTCCTGTCAGTGATTCCCTGCTTTTCCATGTGCTGAGATGTTTTACAACCTCCTCTGGGTGATTTTCAGATCTGAAGAGATTATCAAATACTTGCAAACTGCTGCCAGTGCAGACAAAGAAAGAAATTGCAATGTTTTGTGCATGAGATGTTAGTGAGTTTTAAAATGCTATGCTGATCTACGATTTCTACTTAGCTGTCACTTTCATATGTGTGGATCCCTCAGACTAACAATTAAAGTTCAAAGTAAATTTTATTGTCCGAGTACATACATGTCACCACATTCAGCCTTGAGATTCATTTTCCTGTGAGATTACTCGGCAAATCTTTAGAAAAGTAACTATAACAGGATCAATGAAAGATCAAGTAGAGCGTAAAGACAACAAACTGTTCAATGCAAATATAAAGAAATAGCAATAAATAACAGGAACATGAAATAACAAGATAAAGTTTCAGTTAAATGAGATCATTGGTTGTAGGAACATCTCAATAGATGAATATCCCATTTTGTTCAAGAGCCTGGTGATGCAAGACCTGACTCTCTTGTACCTTCTACCTGAAGAAAGAGCATGGCCTGAGTGGTGAGGGTCTTTGATGATGGATCCTGCTTTCCTTTGACAGCTTTTCACGTTGATGTGCTCAATGGTTGGGAGGACTTTACCTGTGGTATACCGGGCTGAATCCATTACCTTTTGCAAGATTTTCCGTTCAAAGGCATTTGTATTCCCATTCCAGGTGATGATGCAACCAGTCAATACACTCTTTACTGCACATCTATTGAAGTTTGACAAAGTTTTTGATGTCATACTGAAGCTTGTTATGCCTGTGGCCCCCTCCTTTTTGAGAATCACAAGATCACTATTAAGTCAGTTCAGGAGACCCAGGAAATGAGAGAAAGACATGCAGAATCCACAAAGAGTTTGGAATGTGTCCTGGCCTCTGAAAGGCGGAACCATTGATAATGGCTATTGTCTCTTGGAGACGGAATTGTGTATTGAATACTGTACAATGCATCGAAGCCCCCAGGCAATGGACTGAGGTGGGGTTGGTGGAGGGATTGCATCATCCCAACCTGATTGACATCTGAGACCCTGTGAGTCAGGATAAAAGAGGGTCTGGGGAACAGCCCTTCAGACGCACCAGAAGAAATGCTAGAACTCCTGTAACAGCGTAATAGCGAAAACCGGTGGAAAAGCCCACATGCGTCCTTTTTCCATTTGCCTCGGAACTGGTGGGCCTTTACCATGGAAGCATGGCTTTAGCTAACCACCAAGGGGAAATCAGTCCCCAATGACTCTCGAAGGATTGACATCATAAAAGGAATGGGCAAGTTAAACCTCCGTCTTTCTCTCCAACCAAAAAGCTGCAGCTTGAATGAACTTGAGTGACTTTTATATTTCCATCGGACAATACATTATCCCCTAGACAATGATAGAGCTATTTCTTATTGATTGTTATTATACCCGTTCTTTTAGATTTAGTATTGACGACGTATATTATCTGTATGTTTGCATTGATATTATTTTTGTGTATTTTTATCAATAAATACTGTTAAAAATAGTACCATCAGACTTCAACAGACCTTTCTATCTTTGCTGGTAAGTGACCCAGTTACGGGGTACATAACAATCTCCACAGACTCCTAAGGAAGTAGAGGGACTTTTGTGCTTTCTTTGCAATTATATTTATAAGATTAGTCCCTGACGGATCCTCTGAGATAGTGACACCCAGGAACTTAAAGTTCCCACTGACCCTCTCCACCTCTGATCCTCCAATGAGGACTGGCTCATAGACCTTGGTTTCCCTCTCCTAAAGTCTACAATTAGTTTCTTGGTCTTGCAGACATTGAGTGAGAGATTGTAATTATCACACCATTCAGCTAAGTTTTCAATCTCTCCCCCCCACCCCCCCGGTATGTTGATTCATCACCAGCTTGGATACGGTCCACAACAGTGATGTCATCAGCAAACTTGAATATGGCATTGGAGCTATGCTTAGCCACACCGTGATAGGTGTTAAGTGTGTAGAGCAGGGGGCTAAGCACACTGACTTGTGGTGCACCTGTCCAGATTGGAGATGTCTCTTGCCAATCCAAAACAAAATAACGTAGTAATTGCTCTGCAGTAACATGCACAAAAGCCCATATGTTAGTGCAGACATATCTGAAGTTCAGTTCCACTGAATTTTTACATGTGTTTGATGTTAAACCAGCTTAATTACATCGCTATTCCGGAGGAAGGGGGCTGCAATTGATACCTGGCAGCAATCAATATTTTGATAGGGGAAACCTGCAGCACAGAAATTGCCAAATCTTTATGGACAATCTTCAAAGTTTGAAGTGAAATACATTCCACTGTCATTGATTGAAAAAATCTGAATTCTGTACATTTCCATGGGGATTGCAGTTCCCAATGAAACATGGTCAAGATTGGGAATTTGACAGTTTACTTTCAAATGTAATATTAAAACATACAGTAATTAATGTACTACTTGTCTGAAGAAAATTAATTGCATAATCTGGACACTGTTCAGTGTGACAGCATGATGTTAATGTACAAAACTCTGGATTCATTCAACCAGTATGTTTTATAGCTTGATAATGATTTAATATGCTGGGATTTAAAAAAAAACATACTTCAACATAGCCAGCTAGCTCAACTTTTATTATTCTTAGTGCATTGCTTCAGCCTAAAACTATAAAGCCTGGCAGAAACCTATTAATATTCTGCAATATTAATAGATGCAAAGACAAAAGACTAATGAGAGGAGAGAGGATTCTAGAATTTTCTGAAATTTCTAACATTTATCACTTGATTTAATCACTGGTTAACTGAATGGGTTCAATTGTTCTTTTTCTTCAAGTTGTAGCTAAAGCTTGTTGGGTTTACTTAGTTCAAACCATACCAATATTTTCCAAGCTGGAATAATGGGAAATAATGAATAGAATTGCCAAAGTATATACAAAATGGCAAAGAAGATTTGCAATATCCTTTTATTACTGCTAGATTTAACCACACCTCATTCTATTACTTGGGTACCTTATTATTAGAAATGTATGTTCTGTTGGTGTATTAAGAATTGAGGAAGTACAGTTTGCTCTTTACAAAGCTGCTCCCAGAGTAAATGTAGTTAGCCTTAACTATCATGCAAAACCTGTGGGATCAGATAGAAAACTACCGAAGCAATGTGTTAGCACTATGAAAGTTTTTCCAAGGCAATTGTGGTATTGATATTCTGTAATCCATCAAATCTTAACAGTTTCCAAGAAACACTAAATGAAAATTGACCCTGCACATAGTACAGAAAGAGTTGTTCAACTTATCATGCCAGTGTTGATCATTTGAAAGAGATATTTGACTGACCCGCTTTACATCTCTATTCAAGAATATATGCAAGTTCCTTTCAAAAGTTACTTTGAAATGTGTTTCTGTAACTTTTTCTAATTCTAAATTCCAGATCATACAATCATATCATAAAATAAATAATGTCCTTCAGGTTATCTTACGCTCTGTCATTGGTTACTCAGCTTTTTGGTTTTGCTGACATTGAGTGAGAGCTTCTTGTAGCACCATTTCGCTAGATTTTCAATCTTCCCTCTTATATGCTACTTCGTCACCACCTTTGATTCAGCCAACAACAGTGGTGTCATCAGTAAACTTAAATATAACATTGGAGCTGTACTTAGCCTCATAGTCATATCAATAAAGCAAATAGAGCAGTGGGCTAAGCACACAGCCTTGTGGTGCGCTCTGCCGATGATGATGATTATGGAGGAGATGTTGCCAATCCAAACTGACTGGGGTCTGCAAATGAGGAAATCGAGGATGCAGTTGCAGAAGGAGGTATTGAGCCCTACGCCTTGGAGCTATTGATTAGTGTTGAGGGGATGATAGTGTTGAATTCAGAGCTGTCACCAAAGAAGAGCATCCTAATGTATGCATTCTCACTGTCTAACTGTTCCAGGGCTGAGCAAAGAGAGAATGAAATGGCATCTACTGTTGATCTGTTGTGACTGTAGGCAAATTGGATTGGATCCAAGCCACTACTAAGGCAGGAGTTGATTTGTTTCATCATCAACCTCCCAAAGCACTTCATCACAGTAGATGTAAGAGCTGATGGAAGATAGTCATTGAGACAGGTTACCACGTTCTTCTTGGGCACTGGTATGATCGAAGCCTCAGACTGCCGAATGAGAGGTTAAAGATACCAGTAAATACTCCAACCATTTGATGAGTACAAGCCTTCAGTACGTGGCAAGGTGCACCATCCTGGCCTAATGTTTTCCATGAGTTAATTTTTCTGAAGGATGCTCTCACATTGGCCTCTAGAGATTGAAATCACAGGCTTATTGGGGGCTGTGGCAGTTCATGAAGGGTTTCAATGTTTTGTTGATCAAAGTGAGCAGAAAAGGCATTGAGCTCATCTGGGAGCAAAACCTTGTTGTTTTGGTTTTACTTTGTCAGAGGTGCTAGCATTCAATCCTGTCACAGCTGTCATGCAGCCTTCTTTAATTCAAGTTTGCTCCAGAATTGCCACCTTGCGAGTGAGATGGTTTTCTGTAAGTCCTACCTGGAACTTCTGCACTTTTTTTGCTTGCTAGACCTGCATGCCACTGATCTAGCCCTCGTTAAATTGCAGATCTTATAATTCGTATTGGTCTTCTGGTTGGGGAAGACACTGAATGATTTTCTGGGGACACACTCATCCATGAGTGCCTTTATAAAGTCCATGACAATCATGGTGTACTCATTCAGATCCTCTGAGTCCTTGAACATAGAACAGTACATTGACTTGAAGCAATCCCATAGCTGCTCCTCTAACTCCTATGATCACCTCCTTGCTTTCCCTGCCTCTGGTGCCTTGCTCATTAGCCTCTGTCTGTATGCAGGCAGATGATCAGATTTCCCGAAACACAGTCTAGGGATGGAACGGCAATTATTCCTGATTGTAGTGTAACCGTGATTGGGACTCCTGCTGCTGCAGATGATTAGAATGCAGAGATCTCTTCAAGCTCATCATAAACATGATAAGGTCTGCAGATGCTAGAGATCCAAAGCAACACACACAAAATGCTGGAGGAGCTCAGCAGGTCAGGCAGCATCTGTGGAATGAATGAGCAGTCGACAGTTTGGGCCAAGACCTTACTTCAGGACCAAAATGAAAGGAGGAAGACTCCAGAATAAAAAGGTGGGGGGAGGGGAAGGAGGCTAGCCAGAAGGTGATAACCAATTCAAAGTCCCCAGCAATAATGTGAAATGCAATATGAAAGGTTATAGGCATCAAAGCTTCACCCAATACTCTTAAGGAAGGCTCACAATCCAATCTGAGCAAGACTGTCTTACTTTTATAGTCCATTCCTTTTGAAATCGAGATTAAAATACTATTCACCTTGTTAATTGCTTCCTATACAAGTATTTTACATATTTCGTACCATCACATCTAGATCCCATCTGCAATATTCACTAGTTTTACAATGGTTAAAAACATTCAGATTTTCTATCAATTTCAAGTTGAATAAATTCATTTTTGTCAATCTTAAATCTTTTTCCTTTTTTTGTAATTTTTTAAATTGAAGTTTATCATCAAACAAACATTTCAATAAGATGTATTTCAGATATTGTAGTATATATCATACAATCATATATATAACAAATCTCCACAAAGTATTTATCTGAGGTATACACTTATAGAAAAGAGTGGAAAGAAAAAACAAGCAAAAGGAAAGAACTATGTACAAGTAGGGAGTGATCTTTTTTTTTACAACAGATTCATTGATTTGTGAGAATAAAATCAGGCCTATGAGGCATTATGTAGTTAAATCATTTTTCCCAGTATGAATCAAATTGTTCCAGCTTATGGTTAACAGATGCTGTTATCTTCTCCATTTTGTAAATGTCCATTGTAATTTCCATCCATGTATTTAAAGTTGGGCTGTCCTGTGATAGCCATTTCTAGTAAGAGTCGTTTTACCAGCCACCAACAATATATTCATTAAATATTTATCTCTTTTCAACCATTCTTGAGGTATATTTCTAAAATATATGGTCTTACCCTCTAAGGGTATTTCACATTTAAAGATGTCTTGTAGGGCATTGGGTATCCCCTTCCAATAGTTTTTGATAACAGGGCAGTCCCAAAATATCTTCTTTTTCATTCTCTTAAACTGTCTATATCATTTTGGAAATTCTGTGCACCCTCAAAGCTCAATTTTCCACTTATCTTTGTATTATCAAAGTGTCACGGCAGGACTAATCTCAATGGACTTGTAGCTATCAGCCTTGAAAGGACCTACTCTGCTTTCCATCACATCCTTGCCTTGTCACCATCTATCCAATGAGGCCTCAGCTTAAATAAAAAAATCATATTTTGAGAAGGTAAGTTAAACAGTGTTCTAGTCCTGACAAAGGGTCTCGGCCCGAAACGTCGACAGTGCTACTCCTTATAGATGCTGCCTGGCCTGCTGTGTTCCACCAGCATTTTGTGCGTGTTGCTCGAATTTCCAGCATCTGCAGATTTCCTCCTGTTTGTACTAGTCCTTCAATATGTTTTACCACTTAAAGGAAATTTGTGAGTATTTCTGATCACATCAGCTTTACTAAGAATGCTGTGTGGGCAAGTGGTCACAGCTACAGTCATCTTTCTGCAAGGCTGTCATACTGCCCCATTTTTAAATAATACCCAAACAAAATAAATTAAATTAAATCATTTCTAGATGGCTGAATAAAAACTACTTGGGATTAATATTCCAACTGTATAGTAAAGTATAATTCAATATGACAATAGTTTATTCTAAATTACAAGAAAAAACAGAAAAGGTTTTACAATAAATTATTTAATTAAAGTGCTTACGACATGTCTATGTCTGTACCAATTCACTGGACAATTTTAAATCAGTTAATAGAAATTTGGGCATGTTTCATTAAAATGCCTCAAGTTGAAGTTTCAATTTCCACTGGCAAGATTTAATTTGTAAACCAGGCTGCATGAAGTGGTGATTTCTTGGAGGTGCTGGCTTTCAATGAAAATTCCTTTCATGTATTGTAAAATTTCCCTCTGCCATCCGATTTTTAAATGGACATTGAACCAATGAATACTAATTATTTTGCACTGCTTATTTTAATTTAATTATTCATTATACATATATAGTTGCTGTTATTCTGTTTTTTTTTCTATACCTATCAGGTATTGCATTGTACTGCTGCTGCTGCTGACATGTGCCGGTGATATTAGACCTGATTCTGATATCAGATGAAAAGTTCTATTCTGGTAAAGCCCATCCCTCTCCTTATCCCATTATCCCATTGCAATGATGGCACTACTGCAGATGCAGGACATTTCTTTCCAGTAGCTGACCAATTTCCTTATTGGACTTTGAAAGTGATTTTTGAAACTCTCCTTGGTTCCTCCCTCCCCCCCCCCACCTTGGTGAAAAAGGTAGGTAACTAATTTTCCAACGGATATCCTGAACTAAATGTTTAATATGTTTTCTGAAAATAAAACATTTGAATCAGGAAATATGATACTAGTTTACTAGCTTTCCAGTTGATTGACTTGAAAATGTGTGATGACTTTGGTTGCCTATCTTAATTCATGAACACAACCTTCTTCCAATATTTCCCAAAAAGACTTTGATAACAACAACAGTACTTTACAAATACAAACACTATGCCAGAATCCCACGATCCTGATTCACTTGAAAGAAAATTCTTTTCATATAATATAAAATTACATTAAATTATAAATGCTTTGACTAATCATGCATGATTTTAATATTCAAAATTTATAAAAAGACATCATCTCTTCCAATAAAGCAAAACTGATGTCACTTGTGTTGAATTTTCAATCTGAATTTGAAAAACTATCATTCTGCTGACCATTCTAAGGAGGAGATATAGTCACTACAAATGGCACTATTATGTTTGAAAACATTAAATATGTAGATTTCTAAAAGTAAAGCTATTGTAAGACTGCACATCAGTCTTTGATCCTTCATTACATGCAAGACAGAATTTTGAAGTACAAGAGTATTTTCCCCTAGCTTCAATATCAAAACCGATGAGTTAAACAATTTCAAAGTAAATGCAGGATAAGATACATTGAACTAGAACAGCTGCGTTCTGGTGCATTTAACACATCATGATAGAAATTGCTGTATGCCCTGCTTGTTTTGCAGGTGTAAAACAAGTACTAAGAATGACAATTTATTAGCAGGATGATCTGTGCAGGTGTGAGTCACACTTTTAAATTAAGAAGGCCAATTTTGTTTTAGAGGTGTTATTCAAATAAGATATAAATCTTTTGAACATGTTATTGAAGGATTTAGGCCTTTTACAAAATTAATATGGATATTATCTGGGTGAAGATCAAGAGGGATTTGGACAGAGCAGAGAACAGGCAGAGACGGACCATGTGCAGGCAGATATGCAGTTTAAATTGGCATCATGGTTGGCTCTCAGAATTATTTACTTTTATATTTGTACGATTTGTTTTCATTTGCACATTGTTTCTTTGTTAGTCTTTGGCTATGTACAGTTTTTCAGAAATTCTATTGCATTTCTTTATTTTCCTGTAATGCCTGCAATATAATGAATGTCAAAATAGTACATGGTGAGATATGTACTTTGATTATAATTTTACTTTGAGTGGGAATAAGCAGTTCCTTTCCCAACTGACAGTGGATACATTGAGTACTATACGACTCTGTGCTTGGTCTCTGGCTTTTTATTCAGTACTTAGATCAATGATTTGGCCAATGGAATGATGCCATGCTTCTAAATTCAAGGGATCAAACCAAGTGCAATTTTCAATATAAAGGAGGGTGTGAAGTCACTTTGGAGAGACATGGGAAAGTTGATTGAGTGATGAAGAATATTAGATGGAAAATAATGTGTAAAGTTTTGAGGTTATGCACTTTGGTGCACTCATCATCAACTACAAACAAAACATAATATGGAGAATGCGTAATAAGATAGGGAGAAATTCCTTTGCTTAGAGTGTGGTAAGCCTTTGGAATGATCAGTTATCAGTGGCTCCAGTTGTGTTCATTCTAACAGAGATTTATAGATTCCTGGGCAGCAAGAATATATGGAAATTGACAGTGATGTTGATCATGGTGAAAGGGGCACAACAGGTTTAAAAGAGAGTTGGCCTGCTCCTGTTATTGTCAACATGTTGCCTATTACATTACGGAGGTCTACAAAGGTCTCTATAACTCACATCTTTTTATGGTATCAAGAGGAGCAGGATTTGCACAAAACTGAGATATAGTAATGGACAACTCTGCACCTTGAGTATGCCCCACTATTCAATAAAAATTCTACATAAATTCCACTTTCCTGCCCACTACTATGCATACACCTGACTCCTTTAGTGCCTGGAAATCTATCAAGCAACCTCAGTTACTGAACATCAAGCTAATTCTTGAGCATCGAATTCCAGATTTACAAACCATTTCTTCTCTGTATTAAGCGGCTCCCCTTATACTGAGAGCACACACATAGCAGTAGGTTTTCTCGATATCTGCCCTATCATACTGCTATAGCTGAAATATGAGCTAATTCAAATAAGTTGCTTCTCAGAGGAAAATACTTCTAACCAGGAGTCAATTAAGTAAAACTGTACTCCAACATCTCTAAGTACATACATCTGTATGAATGAAATCGTACTAATTAGTTGAGATAGGTTTCAACAAAGTTTTGCAGAAGGTTCTAGCTCTTGGTTTCACCTATCACCTTCTAGTTTGCACTCCTTCCCCTCCCCGCCTTCTTATTCTGGCTTTTTACCCCCTTCCATTCCAGTCCTGATGAAGGGTCTCAGCCCAGAATGCCAACTGTTTACTCACCTCCAAAGATGCTGTTGAGTTCCTGAAAAATTTTGTGTGTGCTTCTTTAGCATTCTACTCAGTTTAGAAATATTCCTCCATCTCATGCAGCTTACGTGCAATTCTATTCTTTCTCTGGTTGGATGTAGTCTTAATCCTGCAAGGCAATGAAGCAGTGATCAATAAAGCTTAAATTTGCACAATACTAATGGAATGTGTCTTTTTCATTGTAATGAGTGACCACGTGCAGGGAAGATCATAAATGGCAATCCAGGAAGCACATACAACAAATAAGGTTGCAATGTACTTTGTAAAGGGATGTCTAGTCCATTTTTTTATTCTACAGTCTCTCTGTGACTTTAGCAGAGACAGGCAGATCAGAACCCCGCCTTAATGCTGTGATGGTCTCGGACAATGTTCTCAGGGTTTTGGAACCAAAAGAGCTAATCCACTTGTATATGTCAGCATTGGTTATTTATCATAAGCAACATGTATGGGTACTAAATGAATGGGAGATAGTGAGGAGGAATATCGCTTCAATTAAAACACTCCCTTTCATGTTGTCAGTCACTGTCATTCTTCTCATGCCTTCAATAATGAGCAATTGAGAGATGACCTGCATGTGTTTGTTGAATTTCTACGTGCTCCACAGGATATTGCATGGAATGGAGTGTTTTAATTAAGAGCAGAGAATGGGTTTGTTTGATTTCATTGGCATTGAGGAAGCTGAGTGCTAATCTGATAAAGTTATTCAAAATTAGGAGCAGCAGAGATAGGTTGAGAAACTGTTCTCTAAAATAAAGACATCTTGTATCAGAAGGCATGTTTTAAATTGAGGGCTGAGAGGATTAGAGGGGATCTGAGGATTTTGTTTTGACCCAAGATCATACTTGAAATCTGGAATGGTACTGCCTGAGAAGCTAGTGGAGGCTGGGATTATCACAATAATGCCACCCAAGACATACCTTCTTCATACTGCTGCTGTCAGGAGGGAGGTACAGAAGCCTGAAGACACACACTCAGCGATTCAGGAATTGGCTTCTTCCTCTCTGTTGTTTGGTTTCTAAATGTACATTAAACTCAGGAACATTGCTTTTTTAAATTTCTGTTATCTTGCACTACTTATTTTAACTTAACTTTTTAATAGACGTACTGTATATATATTTAATGTAATTCAGTTTTTTTCTCTATATTTATTTATCATGTATTTCATTGTACTGTTGCCGTAAAGTTATCAAATTTCACAGCATATGTCATTGATATTAAATCAGATTCTGAATATTGAAGTGGTCACTGGCCTTCGAGCATGGAGCAGAGGCCTAGAGTGCAGATGTCCTTTGTCACCTGACCACATCGCTGGTATTTTAGTACAGTGTGGAGACTTGGAACGAGGATGTCCTTCCTCATCTGTCCACATCAGGAAACTTCGCCAGCAGAGTTCTAATTCTATATTCATGTCCATAAATCCTAATTTGACCTCTAACACCCCCGCATTACTGTTCCTAAACCCTAATTTCTAACCCTACCCCATCCCTAAACCCTAATCACTTATTCCCCACTCTTTTCCCCCAAACCATTCCTATAAACTTAATGAAAACAACTTAACCTGAGCCATCATCTCAACAGAGACTGTAGCTTGGTGCTATCTTGAAAAACATTGATGGCTTGGCATCACACTGTTGATGTCATTGTCCCAGCTCACCACCACATAGAAGATCTTACTGGTGTCAACAGACTGATAGAACAAACATGTGAAGGAGAGGTCTGCATACTCTAAAGGGCCTCGGTCTCTTCTGGAAGTAGAGGCAACTCTGGCTCTTGTACACAGCCTCAGTGTTGGTGCTCCACTCAAGTCTGTCATCCAGGTGCAATCCCAGGTACTTGTAGGTCCTCACCACATCCATGTCCTCACCATCAATAGTAACAGGGAGCAGTGCAGGCTTAGTCTTCCTAAAGTCCATCGCCATCTCTTTTAGCTTACTGATGCTGAGCTGCAGATGTTCCAGCTTGCACCATTTAACATAGTCCTCCACCAGGACCCTTTATTCATCCTCCCATCCTCCCTTTATACACCCATCTATTGCTGAGTCATCAGAGAATTTCTGCAGATGACATGATTCAGTATTGTTTCTAAAGTCCAAGGTATACGGGGTAAATGGGAAGGGAGCCCTTTGTGCATGTTTTAACCAAGGTTGTGACAAAGTCTAGAGCCAAACAGACATACGAAAGTTGAACTGAACATTGTTGAACATATTGTTAGAGATTCAATGCCTACAGGTAGTTTGTCAATGGCACCTTCCATCTCTTTTTGATTTGAAAACTAGATATGGATAGAAAAGCCTTGACACTTCTTTATATTTTGGGACGGTTGCATTGTAACTGTACTGGAACAGCTTGGGTGAAGGTGAGCTGATCTTACAACATAAGCTTTGAAAACTGCAGCAGGGATGTTGTCTTGCCCTTTATCCTATGCTTTAGCCATGTTGCCAGCCATTTCTTGATGTCATGTGTATTGTTAATTGGACTGAATTCTTTGCTGGTAGGAATTTCAGGAGGAAGCAGAGCTACATTATCTGACTGAATCATCAGTACTTTGACTGAAGGTGGTTGCAGATGATTCAGCCTTCTCCTTCACACTCTGATACTGAGCTTTGTCATCAGTGATTTTCCTGGAGTTTCCTACTCTAGCTGACTGTTAATTTTTCAATTAACATTCATAACCTGTGCTCTGACCCAGTCCTGAAGTAGTGTGATTACTGTGAGTCCACCTATTGCTTGACACTTTGCACACAGATAGTCCTTTAGTGGAGCTTTTTTCAGGTTGGAGCCTCTCATGTACTTGGTGTACCGGGTGCTGCCCCTTGCATATCCCTCTATATTCTTTGAATCAGGAATCTGTCTTGCCTTGAGGTTACTGATTGTGGTTTATTACTGCTGATGGGGTGCAGCAGAATGTCAGTACAAAGCCAGTCCTGTTGATCTCTTTCCCGATGTGACAAGTCATTAAACTACTGACACATTGAACTTATGGCTCAGTGACCATAAATTCCTCTCGCCAGGGTTTAGGATATCTCTGCAATCCCATCTTATACCATGAACTGCAGTATATTCCATTTGATATTTTGACTTTTTTTATATAACTGAAGGATCCATGAAAAGCCATGTTTGAAATGTGTCTTTGGATAATGGTGAAATTGAAATGACTGTGACATTATCGCGCACATTATGCAGAATTGATCATGATCGAGAAGTAAAATGTTAAGATCGTGGCTTGGTTAATGCAGCATTCATGTAGAGTCACTGAGAACTTCAATATCTACCGATATCTGGTGACACGTCTGCCTTACCTGTGTCTTTAATGTATGAAGATTAATTCTAAAACTTCTTCAGACTTCTTGAAATTCCAGATTTTCTTCCATTAGGATTGTCTTTTAAAAATAAACTATTGAAATCTGTCAAGGTGTCAGAGTGTGTAGAAGTTCATAATAGTTGGTTGGGCTTAATACTAAATCAGTTCATTTATAAGTGTGCCGAAAATAAGCATTATTGTTCTTGAACTGAAGCTGATGAACTTATCTCAGGCAGGCAGATGGAGAATTCAGTCACGAGTTAGATATCTATTGGAGATTAGACTGAATATGCCCAGATGATCATGTCTCCAATCTATTCTATCCTTACCAGTTAACTATTAGTTATTAATATATTTCATATGGTGTTTCTTACCAATCATGATAGGACTAGAGTAGTTATAATACTAGATTAGATTTCATGAACAATCAACCTGGAGGTTTGCGCTAAAATGACATCATGACAAGTAGAATTTAAAAAAATAAGTGAGTAAATTAGCTCTGAAACAAAAATATGGTATTAATAATGATGCATGTAAAGGCTATCAGATTGTTATATAATTCCATATAGTTTACCAATGGAAATCTGCCATTTTTCCATACTCTGGCCAATATACAACTGGAATTCACCAAGGTTCAGTTCATGTGGGGGGGAATTAGGGATGAATAATAAATAATTAACTTGCCAATAATACTCACATCCCATGAATGAAAATAAAGTGGGAACAATAGTGTATCTTACCATCAATACCCTTCTGAAAATTTATTTCCAAATCCGAATAAAAGGAGAGGCAACAATGTCTTGTGTTTATGAAAGGAGAGGCAGCAGTTTTAGGAAATCTGATGTGAAGACCAAAGTCCAAATAATGTAAAATAGAAAATTCCATCTTTTATATGTTCATGGTATGCTTCACAATATACTCTCTGTTAGTGTTATGCCTACCCTTATTAATCCTAGAGCATCCAGCTATACTTCCTGTAAGACTAAATTTCTCTGACTGCTTTATGCTCCCTGTAAACTTAGTGGCCACTTTATTAGGTATCTAATAAAGTGGCCACTGAGTATGTTCATGCCTTTCTGCTATTTTAGCCCATCCACTTCAAGGTTCAACATGATGTGCAATTCAGAGATGCTCCTCTGCTGTAACACGTGGTTATTTGAGTTACTGTCACATTCTTACCAGCTTGAACCAGTCTGGCCATTCTCTCCTGACCTCTCTCAATAACTTCTTTTGGCCCACAGAACCACCGCTCACTGGATGCTTTTGTTTATCACACTATTCTCTATAAACTCCAGAGACTGTTACGTGTGAAAATCCCAGATGATCAACAGATTCTGTGATACTGAAGCTACCCTGTCAGGCACCAATATTCCTTACACAGTCAAAGTCATTTAGGTCACATTACTTTCCCATTCTGATGTTTGGTGTGAACAACAACTGAACCTCTTGACAATGTCTGCATTCTGTTATGCATTGAGTGATTGGCTGATTAAATATTTGGGCAGGTGTACTTAGTAAGGTGGCCATTGAGTGTATTTTAGTGTATTGGAGAGCCACAAGGAAAGCTTAGTGCTTAGTGATTCAGGTGAACATTAAGAGGAAAGAAAGTTTACACTTGAGCTGTTGAGATGTTACATTTGTTTGCTTTTCGTTCTGTGCTCCTTGGTAAATATGATGGTAAATGTAGTGCTTCACAAAGCAGGACTACTGATTTGTTTCATTTGTGCCTTTAAAATTGTACTCACATCCTCATTAAGAAGTAACATGTATTGCACATTTCTTATTACATATTAGAAATATTTAACCAGAATCCTCACAACAGTTTTTGAAATGTTTCTTTTAAATAAATATGTTTGAATAATTACATTTTTTGTTTTGTGAGGACATACATTTGAGGCCCTTATTTAAAAGTAAATTTGCAAAAAGGGAGTGGTACACCCGTTGTCAAATAATGACCAATAAAACAAATTCAGATGGATGTGGCATATTTCAGAATTAATGATTTTATTTTTTTCTATTCCTTTCCCTTCTAAATAAATATAAATATAATTAGTTTTTCATTTAAGGCACAAATTAATAGATTTTCTTTTCAAGCATGAAATGCTATCACTAGCAATTTTTTGAGTTTTTAAAAATAGTCAAATGGTTTTTTTTGCTTTTGAATTATGGGATTTATTCTTTCCAATTATATGAAATTTTCCATGTTTGAGTGCAGGTTTTGCAAATATGTTATTCTACTTCAGATGTTGCTTTTAGGGACTGAATTTAGGAAGGAGTTAAATTCTGAGTGAAATATCTTGAACATATTGTAGATTCCCTCAAGAAGTGTATTGAGTGAATAGTTAATGAGTAGCATGTATTAAAGCGTTACCATTTCACGATAGTGGGTCTCAGTGCTGTTATTGCACATGTTTACTCAATACAATGTTGATTTGACAAACATGGGAACAGCAATTATAAATTAGAAGGAAGTTTGGGGGTCCAGTTCCCCATGGGTTTTGTTTGCTCATTAAGATTATCACTAATTTGTATTTCATTTATTTACTTTTGATTTGGATCTCTTGATGAGAAAAGCATCCATCAGTCTTGTAAACCCTTTGCAAATTAAGACAGACTTTCAGAATTCTGATGCCCCTTAAGCAAAATGAATTGTATCTAGATTTCATTCTGAATGAATTTTCAAGCTCTGATCTACTTTTAAGGTTTGTCTCTTTTGTTCAGCAGAAAACATTGTACTTTAATTAGTTTATGAACTCATTTTATCATTTTTAAAGCCTTCATCAGATCACTTCTTGGGTCATTAGTATTGAATACAAACTAAGTTTATCATATCTCCTCATGATTTTTTCCTTTAGCCCCCTCTGTTCTAAAATTAATCTGTTCTCTGGAGCCATTGCACTACTTGCAGAGCGCAAAAGAGAGGATACCAAATGGGGATCTGCTCAACTGAATTATCAGTTCTTCACCTTTAGGTACAGCTACAATAATAGCAATCTCAAAAGGTTCAATAAAATTTGTCTTTTATGACTTAACATTGATCATGCTAGTTGTCTGGCTTGCTCAAATGTATTTCATCACACTTTTCTTAATATTGGACGTTAAATTATTCATATGTACTTCTATAACTGCCTTTAACTATTCCTAAATACTGGAATGATGTTTGCTATTTTGTAACTTAGTGACAAAAGAAAATTGTTATATTTGATCAGGTCTTGCTGATTTACAATGGTGCTCAAATGTTTGTGAGCCCTGAAGAATTTACTCTGTTTCTGCATAAGTATGACCTAAAATGTGATCAGATCTTCACATGTCCTAAAGCTAGATAAAGAGAACCCAATTAAATAAATAACACAAAAACATTATACTTATTCATTTTTTTTATTGAGAAAAATGATCCAATATTAGATGTATTTGTTGGAAAAAAGACCTTAGTTCTCAGTAACAGGTGTGACCCCCTTGTACACTGTACTGAAACACCAAATCGTCTTCTCAATTCAATGGTTCAGTGGTTCCATTTAATACCAAAGAACAGATACAATCTACAACCTAAAATTCTTGCTCTCATCCTTGAAATGGAAGAAACGCCTCAAAGAATGAATGACAGAAAAATCATAAGAACCCCCAAGACCCCTCCCCTCCCCACATTTATTCTAGCAGAAAGTATCAGCCTTGCCACCACCCACCATACAAGCAACAGCAAAGCCCCAAAGAGAGACCATGGTCTGCAATCCATCAATAACTAACTGTTTATTCCAACAATTCAACATTCCCTGGGCTCCCTCTCTCACTAACAAGCAGGTAGCCCTCCTTCCACAACGAGAGGAGAGACAAACAGGCACTATTTTGATGTTATAGTCACAGTCTGAAGTATCTGTTTCACACCAGCAGCAAAGTCTCATGAGATATATGTAAACCAAGTGCAGGGGCTTCCAACAGCCTCTCTCACTGTCCTGATGTACTGCCTCCCCGTGATGCTTCAGTTCACAACACTGGGCTCTGCAAGGCTGCACCTAACATCAGGCAACAAATATCGAAACTCGGCAGATTCGCAAGCTCCAAGAATGGGAACATACCACCGTGCAGAACCATTGATTGAGTGCTGCTGCAGAAACTCCAAAGGACCCCATCCACCTTGAATAGGACAGTAGAAATATTAGAAGAGGGAGAATTTAGCTGTTATGCTGATGGGCTGGGAGAAGTCACCCTCTGGCACCACCTTTAGCTCCCTCCATTCCTGCTCCTATTTTCTGTTTCTCAAATATAGCACAACATAATAATTTATTGCTTCCAGAATAATAATGTTCACAAAGCCAAATAAATGTACCATTAAACTCTACTGCCTTCATAATATGTGCTGTTTCCAGTCTATGAGGAAATATTAAGCATGCTTCATTTGTTGAAGATGTTATATTTCTGTTACTATCGCTCAGACTTTGGATGCTTTGCTCTATAGACAGATGGAAACAGAAGCATCATTCCTGGAAAGCACAGACTGGCAAGTTTCTCTCAGCAGAATGCATTTGTCCTCTCTTTCCTTGGGCTGCCTAATAAGCCATCCTTGCCCTTTGGGTCTTCAGCTTCTGGAGTCCACTGCTCAAGCCCCCGTCGCAGGTATCAAAGAGGAGCAACTTTCACCCCAGATGTTATCCATAATAGGTCTATATTCTCTGCACTACAGGATGGAGTGGTTCCTGCGCCAAATGACTTGCCAATAAAGCTGCAGGTAATTCATGATTCAACAGAGCATCAGCCTGCTGACAAGGCTTGTTCTGTGATTCCTGAAAATGGTGTGTTAATTATTTTCCCATTCTTCAGTTTTTTAGGTGAACTGTTATTTTATGGGCATGGATATAACCAGCATAAGTGTGTGAACTGATACAGTACACATACTGCCATTTGAAGGTAACATTGTGCAGTATAATCAGTATTGGTACCAGTTGAATTTAATGATTGATATTTCACACAAAATCAATTATGTTGCACTTAAAAATACAACATCTAATTGAATCTCTAGGCCTTGAAATTCTCATGTTGACATTGGTATGGCAGTGATAAGCAGGTGCCTGAGATAGGTATGCTATTTATATCATGCTGGATAAATGGTTGGAGCTTGGCTGTCACCAAAATCACTTTCCAAAACATAGAATTTTCCCTCATCAACATAACTTCTCCTACTTCAAACACACGGTGGTGACTGTCCTGGCAGTCGTCCAATTAAGTATGTCATTATGATCTGTGCTGTCATGGAAACAAGGCATTTGTGTGTATCTGTGTGTGTGTGTGTTTGTGTATATGTGAGAAAGAGATAACTAGTCAACCCTGAATTGGTGTAAATCCAAAGTAAAGAGAATAATAGAATTTTTTTTTGTCAAGACTAATTTAAAAGTAATGAAAATTGTTTCAACTTGTTTTATTTATAATATTGCAGGTTTTCTTGATATGCCTGCAAGAGGTGAAAGACAGGATGGTCTCAGAATAAGATTTTCAAGGAAACACAGAGCAGTCTAAAACAAGTAATTATTCAAACTTTATAATTCATGTTTTTCAGTTTGATAAAAATATCAAGCAGAAGTGAACAACATACCAGTTGTCTCCATGAAAATCTAGTTATCTGTAAAAGAGTTATTGGGCTGCATTATTTTACATCAGGGCAGCTGTGTTCATTTTCATGGATATACTGTACAAAATGGCAATTGATTCCTCTTGTAAATAAAAATTACCTGATTCTCATATTTAATGCCAGTAATTAACTAAAAGATACACATTTACCTAATTCCTCTGGGTAGCCCGCTTTACGGCTACAGGTGTTTCACTGTTTTTCAGTGGAGGAGCATTCAGATCTCCAAAGGTTGTCAATCTCAAGAAATTACAGAGCTGGTGGGTAGGGCCATGGAAAGGTTAGAAAATGGTTAAAATTTTAATATTGGCTTGGAGTTTAGCATCAGTCTGGTGTATTCAGCAAGGACAAGAGTGATAAGTGAAAAGGACTACCTGTAATTTGGGGTATGAGCACTTAAGTTTTGGAGGGCTGTCAGAGGTTACAATGGGACATTGATAGGATGCAAAACTGGGTTGAGAAACAGCAGATGGAGTTCAACCCAGTTAAGTGTGAGGTGGTTCATTTTGGCAGGTCAAATATGATGACAGAATATAGTATTAATGGTAAGACTCTTGGCAGTGTGGAAGATCAGAGGTCTCTTGGGGTCCGAGTCCATATGACACTCAAAGTTGCTGCGCAGGTAGACTCTGTGGTTAAGAAAGCATACGGTGCATTGGTCTTCATCAATCATGGGATTGAGTTTAGGAGCTGAGAGGTAATGTTGGAACTATGTAGGACCCTGGTCAGACCCCACTTGGAGTACTGTGCTCAGTTCTGGTCGCCTCACTATAAGAAGGATGTGGAAACCGTAGAAAGGGTGCAGAGGAGATTTACAAGGACGTTGCCTGGATTGGGGAGCAGGCCTCATGAGAATAGGTTGAGTGAACTCAGACTTTCTTCCCTGGAGCGACGGAGGATGAGAGGTGACCTGATAGAGGTGTATAAGATGATGAGAGGCATTGATCATGTGGATTATCAGAGGCTTTTTCCCAGGACTGAAGTGGCTAGCAGAAGAGGGCACAGTTTTAAGGTGCTTGGAATTAGGTACATAGGAGATGCCAGGGGTAAGTTTTTTACGCAGAGAGTGGTGAGTGCATGGAATGGGTTGCTGGCAATGGTGGTGGAGGCGGATATGATAGGGTGTTTTAAGAGACTCCTGGACAGGTACGTGGAGCTCAGAAGAACAGAGGGCTATGGGTAGCCATAGGTAATTTCTAAGGTAAAGACATATTCGGCACAGCTTTGTGGGCTGAAGGGCCTGTATAGTGTTGTAGGTTTTCTATGTTTCTACAATTTATGGCAGATGATAAAGGAGACCAATCAAGACCAGGGCTTCACCTACGGCTGCTTTTTGGGGAAGACATTGAATGACTTTGCAGGGATTCACTGGTCTACAACTGTTTTAATAAAGTCTGTGACAACTATGGTGTTTTCATTCAGATTCGCAGGTAAGACCTTGAACATAGTCTAGTCCACAGACCTAAAATAATCCTGTAGGCGCTCCTCTGCCTGCCATGACTACTACTTTGTTGTCCTCATCTCTGGAGCTTTGCTCTTTAGCCTCTAGTAGGTAGGCGAAGGACAGCCCGGTGATCCATTTTACTGAAATGCAGTCTGGGCATGGATCGGTAGGCGTTCCCTATAACAGTGGTCTAGTGTCTTAGGAACTTAGGTGCTACAGGTTAGAAAGGCAAAAAGAAAACAGTGAAGAACAGCTAAGTGTTCACAGATTTACTGCTCCTCAGTATTAAAGAAAGAGAAACAGAAAGAGGTCAAAAATAGATAGTTGTGGTACAGCAGGAGATAACATTGCAGGGATGGGATAATCACTGCTGACTCTCTGTCTAGCACTCATTTGGTAAGAATGGCCCATCCCATAACTCAGTACTACAGAAACATTGGAGGGAAATGGTCATAGGAACCAAAGGGAGTCCTCAAGCTTGCCCAGCTGTTATATATGATTGCAAGGCACCGTGGTAGCACAGCTAGTGGAATTGTTGCCTCTGGTCGCATAACTCAGATTCAACCTCAAGTTCGGCTGGTGTGTAGTTTACCTAATCTCCCTGTTGGGAGGTTGGGCGATTTCTTCCTGTTGCTCAGGTTTCCCTTCATATTCCAAAGACAGCTGGGTTGGTAGGTGAAATGGCCATTGTAAGTTTCTCTTAATGTGTGAGTGGTAAATGTGGAGAGGTTGATGGGAATGTGGATTTGTTTGGAGAAGACTGCCAAAGGAGGATGGGGAAAGGCCAAGGTATGGTTGTTGGTAGGAACCACACTGCCAGAGCAATGAATGGTGTAGCCTTGCTAAGAAGACAAGTTATTCCCAGGATAAAAGGTTTTACAGAGTGGAATGGTATCATTGCCCATCACGTGTTTTTATCAAAGCCGTGATATCGAAGCACTTGTAGCTTATTTATATGTCTTGTTATGTTATAAAGCAGTTCTCCAATCACCAAGCTAATAGTAGACACATACAGAATACTGGAGGAACTTGATAGGTCAGGTAGCATCCATGGAAGGATTATAAGCAGCTGACATTTTACACTGAGAGTCCCACCAGTGTTTTCTCTGTGATGCCAGGTTAGCAGTCCTTGAGAGTGGGGCAAGGTCACATTCCCTGTGGGTTGTAAAGTGATTTGCATATGAATCAGTTAGATAGTGTTTAGAAAGGCAACTAAAACAAAAAATAAAATCAAGCCAGAGAAGTTTTACGTCTGCTACTTGGACCTAACATCTGGGTCCAGGTCGTCTGACTCAGTTATGAGGTTAATTGCTGGAACTTAGCTTCATTTTTGGTGTGAAGCTGGGAAATCCAGTGAAGTTTCTTGATGATCACCAAACTGTCACTCTTCCACACCAGGGCTTGCTGGCAAATATCCTTGCTAGCACCCTTCTCTTTCAGCTTTTGGTGCACCTTGTTCACTGAATGGTGAGAGGCTTCTGACTGAGCAAGATCTGCAGAAGAGTTGTCTGGGTAAGTTTGGGAGGGAGAGGGGCAATGTTTTGGTGGTGAGGGGGGAATCAGGAAGATGTTGTATAGGGGAGGTTACTTATGTTGAGGTTTGGTCTTCTAGTGGAATTGATACAGCTCCTTCCCATGTTACGGCAGTGTTCTGTCCTATGAACTGTCTAGAATGTCAAGTACAACTTGCATTATAATGCAATACAAGTCTGAGGGCTTCCTATTTAATCGTCACATAAGTGCAACTCTATAGTTCTAAAGTGCAGAATTTGAAATTGTACAGAGTTCAGAGACAGAAGACATCTTCAAGGATTATATCATCATGCCTCTGACAACAGTCATCCCTCCAACTGTGATGAAAATTAGAGTTAGCACGGGGATGATTATCATTTAATTACAGCATAAATTAGGAGGATACTCAGTGTGATAGACTTTTGCTAATACTGATGTCTGAAGCTCTTTATGGTGGGCGCTCGTTATCACATTACTAACTGAATGTTGAATAAGTATTGAAAGACCAAGGAGTGCTCCCAAGACCCACCTCAGGATTCAATGACTTCTGTGGATGGGAAATACACAACAAGTATATGCGTCGAGTATTGGTGAGCAAGGCAGAATTCTGGAATGAGCTTTGTACAGAGTTGGTTATGGTGGGCGGGGTGGTGTGTGAGTAAGATCCCAGGGAGCATAAATTGTTCTACAGCCCTGCAAGAGCTGGCAAATCCACTGTGCCAGTCTCTCAAATATCAATTGTATATATGGGCTGTAGATAAATTGAGCATTTATAAGCTGGGAAGAATCTGTATCGATAGGTTTTTAAATAAGGTACGACAGGATAAAAGTATTTTGTTTTTATGTTTCTTTTAATAAATTCTCATCTTCTAAAAAGAGTGGGTGGCAAACACCAGATTTGATAGGCAGCTCTCTTGTAAATGGAACTGAGGGTTTAGCGGACAAACCAGCCAACTGAAGGCAGAGGAATGTGAATGCTTACCTCAGACATAAGATATCTAGAGTGATACACCCCTGGCCAACCCCACACTACCAACTCTGTACAATGCCCATTCCAGAAGTCTGCCTTGCCAACAAGTACCCAACAAGTAGACTTGTTATGTAATTCCCATCCACAGAAGTCATTGAAGTGGCTCCTTGTTCTTTCAGTCCTTACTCACAGTTAATAATGTGATAATAAGACCTCACCTTAAAGAGCATCAGACCTCAGTGTTGGCAATAGTCAGTTATAGCAGGTATCTTCCTAATTTATGCAGCATTTAAGTGATAGTCATCCCCAAGAAGTTCTAATTTTCTCTACGGTTGGAAGGGATTCTGATGTCAGAGACATGATGATATAATCTTTGAAAATGTCTTCTGTCTCTGACCGCCAGGATTAATAATTCTATATTTTTGACAAAGTTTAGAGTCCTACTTGCGTGGCTATTAAATAGAAAGCCCTCATCCTTATAGTGGGAGTTGTGCTCCCACTAGAAATGTATAGGATAATCTACAAAATATATATAAATGTTCCACAAAACTTTGTGCATGCAGTTGAAAGCTGTGGTCTAGGCTTCGACACCTTACATGTTATGCAACATTTCCCTCAAATAGTTAATTCTGAGTGAGGATCTATCAATAATTGCACTGTAAATACCGGTGAGCTACAATACTTATATACAGAGGGAAATTCCACTGGATTTTTACATAAATAGTTACACTGAGCATGTTTAGACCTGAGGTATATTGGTGTAGCATAATCCAATTTCTCACTTCCTACATTTGCAGTTTATTAATTGTGTAAATATTTATTTAGTCTGAAGTTTTATTTTTGACTTGTGGCTGGCAAATTAGTGTATTAGGTAACTGTTAGAGTTCAACACTTGATGTATGAAAGCAGTTTCTTAAGCACTGCGCAATGGAATTGCATCTTATTATCTTCATATTTGCCAATATTTTTCTGTTACAGAATAGAATATAACAAAAGTACAAATATTTATCAAGATAGTTGGTTCACTGAGTCTTTTATCTTAATGGCTGTCCTCATGTGTGTACCAAGTTTGAGTGGTATCTAGCTTTCTGCTTGAATGAGATGTCTCCTTTGTTTCTCTTCCATAACCATCATTGAATCCTGAGGTGGGTCAATTTACCTTTTGCCCGGAATTTCAGACCATTAACTAAATTCCAGCTGCAGCCATGATTAAAATAAGTCAACTCACCAAGAATCACTGTGCACTTTAAAAGCAAAACACTTCTTTAAACAATAACAAAAGCCAGGCAATTTCATATTTTGGGCTCTCTACCCCCAAAGTTGAATTTCATTCCACACTTCATTGTCCATAAACCATATATTATTGCTTGCTGAAGAGACCTATACATTGTTTACAGTTATTACTGCTAGTGGAAGAGCTCTTGTGGACTATAAGTTGAAGCCAAAATGCAGTGGTTTGTCAATGACAGGTAAATTTTAAATTTTGAGACTTTTCAATTTTCAACTGTTTTGGCCCCATTTTACTGAAAGTATCACAAGCAAATATTTGAATTTACTGAAGTGTAACCATTTGAAATTACTCTGGAGATCAGAAAACTCCCCAAGTAAAGTTCCCATTATCAGTATCAAGCACTGCAAGGTCAAATATAGCATTAGACTATATAGTTATGCCACTATAACCCAGCAATAATCTCCAGTTTGCAATCACCAAAGAATCTGCTGTATTGCCAGCTTTAAATCAAGAAAAGTTGGAGCATTTTATGTACATGCATTTGCATACGACTTGAAATTGATACCAAAGAACTGAGCCAAAAAATTCTTTTGCATAACTGGAGACTTATGTGCATTTAAGCTAACATTCAGACACCGACATGATCAGGTCCTTAATGTGTGAGTTAGGCAATTTACCAAATTTATTCTGGGTCAACTGTGTCTGTGATGTGCATTTGCATGGAAACTGCTGGACATGTGTCATTAGATCAAAGATGAGTCACATACATCTTGGATCAATTAGGCAGTATTCACTTACACATGGACAGCAGGAGCCACTAATACTGAAGCAGGTCTTACCAAATGACTCAAGACCTGTTTTTGCATCAATTAAAATGGTACAAGTTATCCAGTGTGTGACTGTCAAGTTTTTCTTGTAGCAGTGTCCTATTGATAAATATTTTTATGGCTTTATGTAATTTCAATCTTCAAAAAATTATACAGAACAAAATAACTTCTAGGTATAAATCCTGTTTAATATACAATTACTATGCACTATTTTGTTTCAATTGTGATTGGCAGAAGATTGACATAATTAATAATGCAGTGTTCTCATGTACTGAATCTCTGATCCTTTTGTCTTGATCTTGGTATAATTTAGTTATTTTTGAAGAGAAGTATCATTTTATAGCACTGTTTAAAACATTAGTTTTGTCTGAGAATGAAACATGATATCTATAATTTTAGGGGATTTTGCATCACTTAAATGTGACTGGGCACTTGCCTCTTGATCCTTGCATCAAATGATATTTAGTCCACCTTGTCTCAGGAATGCCTATTTGTGAGCATGTACATTATAACTAGGTATTCTTTGCTGTACTCTGGCAGCGCACAGTAGTAAGTCCCATTATCTTTCTTCTTCACACTCCCTATCTCCATAGGAACTACTTGCTTAAACATCTAAACAACCCCCATCATCCCACTGTTCTTAGACTGAGTGGTTTTCTGTACAATTTCAGCCAACTGTATTACTGTAAATTTGGGATCACATGTAGAATACAGCAAGTAAGCAAGGCAAATTTCCTTCTTCAAAGAACACTCGTAAACCTGGCAAATTATTATGATAACCCAGTATCTTCATCATTACTATTTCTAGAGCCACTATTAATAACTAATTACTTGAGATTCATTAAATTAATTGAATTTTAATTCCTCAGCTGCTGTATGGAATTTGAATACATGCCTTTTCAGTGATCTAACTACATTGGCACCGGGCCACGAATCATATCACCTAGAGTAAGAATGCAAAACTTGACCAATGTAAAATAGACCCATTACAACATAATAATGGCTAGCAATTGCTTCAATTGCAGCTCCCAGGAAATCACATTTGTCACTACAAGGCACAAAGCAATATCAAGCTTTCAGCCAGTCAGCCAGTTGATGAAATAAGATGACTTTTATACAGTATTTTTGTCAGGTTATTACTTAGCCAAAGAGCTAATCAGTCTTTTGACCATTGGTGTTGGTGCTACATGGATTGCAGCATCCAGAGAAATGTGACTGAAATAAGCCAGCCTTTTCATTTGGATTTGAGTGGTGTTCTGGCTAGATGCAGTCACAGCAGGTCTGCGCAGTCATCTTAATCTTCATTTTGTCATTGAAGTTCTATACTCAGAGCATAGAGCAAAGGTTGTGCCAGGGAGGGCGGGTGGAAGGGAGATAGTGGGGGGAGTGGGGGAGTGGTGTGAAAGGCACATGGCTATGTAGAGCAAAGAAGGCAAAACTGAAGAGGTTGTCCTGTTGGGGAAGGAACTGAGCATTTGGCACTGCCTCAAATGACCAAGCAAGTTAATAAAGGGATGAGCTGTTTGTCCCATCCCTGGAAGACTATAGAAAAGTTGGGCGAGATAAGCTTGTTTTGAATTTTCTCCTCCCTCGCCCAAAACATTGATTGTGGGAACATTTGTTCTTTGCTAATTGGACGAACTAGAAAATATGAGCTTTGTTTAATGGCTTAATTGTTTGAGAACTCCATTAACTTGGTATTGATTTTTTTCAGCCCCCAATAAAATTACAATTTTTAGTAACTTGATTGCATGATGAAATAACCTTTCAATTCTGAAGGATGGGAAAACTGACAGGGTACCAGGAATGTGTAATGTGACATTTATGATAAGGATACCTTTTCTCAGAACATATTTTGTGTTTATCAATGAAGGGATCCTGTGACAGGATACGATCACAGACTTGTGAATCCTTCCATTTCATTTTACAAGTCAAATGCAGAGTATGTTTGTCATCTTCTGCTGTAGCCCACCCACTTCAATGTTTGATTGTTGTGCATTTGGAGATGTTTCTCTGCACACCACTGTTGTAACATGTGGTTACTTAGGCTATGGTTGCCTTCTTGTCAGCTTGAATCATTCTCCTCTGACCTCTCTCATGAAGAAGACGTTTTCACCCATAGAACTGCTGCTTACTGGATTTTTTTTTAGAATTTTCTCACCATTCTCTGTAAACTCTAGAGACTGTTGTGCATGAAAATTCCAGGAGACCAGCAGTTTCTCAGGTACTCAAACCACCCTGTCTAGTACCAACGATCATTCCACAGTCAAAATCACTTAGATCACATTTCTTCCCCATTCTGTTGTTTGGTCTGAATATCAAATAAACCTCTTAACCAGGCCTGCATGCTTCTTTTGCCTTGAGTTGCTGCCTCATGTTTTGACTGATAAGCTATTTGCATTAATAAGCAAGTGTACAGGTGTACCTAATAAAGTGGCCTCTGATTCACTCAATGATGCAGTGCAATAGTAGATTATTTCATATCAAAACACATCACCCATTTCAGTATTCACTCTACATGTATCTAATGAATAACAAATCATAAGAACAATTTCTCTTTTGTAGGCACCCATTCTAGCATTGTATCAAGTATCCAGGAAAGAGTTTCCATGACACTAAAATCAACTAAAATCATTGTTAGTGACGAAGCTTTGGATAATGTGTGTCAATTAAAAAAACAACTTTTGTGGCACAAAATATAGCTATTTATCCCATCAAGTCTGTGTAGGCTGAAATGGTTCCCACTCTCCACCACTTGGTACATCGCCCTAAAGGTTATGGTTCTTGTTGATCTGCTGACTCAGGTATTTGTAAAAATAATGGGAGTTCCTGACTCCACAATTCATTCAGGCAGTGAATTCTAGAACCTAGACACTTGTTGAGTGAAATAATGTTCCCATCTTTCCTTAAATCATACCACCAACCACCCCAACATCTATTTTCCTAGTCATATGGCTCTCTGCTAAGGATATAACATCTGTTCTGCTGCTACTTTCCAAAACACTTGTGATAAGCTACTAACTATTCTCTTTGCTCTAAAGTCAACAATCCCATCCGGAGACGATTATAATAACTATTCTTATAAATAACTATTATTTTCCAGTCCTGGAAAAAATCTTATAAACTTCCTCTGCAACTTTTTCAGGAGTTTTCATATTCTTGCTCAGTGTCATGAACAGAGCTACTGTATAAAGAATACTCTAGCTGTGCCAAGTGTCATCTTGATTTAACATTTACAAATTCATTTAACTTCGGTAGCAAACATGATGTAAAAATCAACAAAACTCTTTCATCTTTTGATTCTTTATATACTGTGAGACATGGGGAGCATTTATCATGATAATCTGCTAAAGAGTTTGTGGATCATCTAAAAATATCATTGTGGATGAGGAGAAAGGCCAAAGTTATCATACAATAACAGGGTTAAGTAAAATGTCATGAAACTCAGCAATCATATTGACAGCTGTGAGAACTCCATGCTTAACCATTTCATCTGCAGAAGGCTTGGTTCAATTACCTTGAACAGCCAGTAGAAAGCCATAGGTGAACCAGAAAACAAAGTCTGTTGCAACTTCCATCTGGCCAATGGAGTTGTAGTTACTCCAAGACGATATGCAGCTCATCTACCGGATCCTCTCCAAAGCCAAGCACCATTGACGAACAGATTTGGTCATGTCCCTTTTCATTTATGGAATTAATACACTGAGACTTAAAGTGACAGTAGAAGCATTGATGCTACAAGTTGGCCAAGGGACAGGAAGCAGTGGTGAAGATGAATAGTGGGAATTATGCAGTGGGATTTGAAACCACAGCCTGATGGCTTAGTTCTGACTACTTTCATTGTGCCATGGGTACCAAGGTTAGGTGATGGTGCTGACTCATGTATGAATGAAAGGGTTTTTGAAAAAAGATGGAAGAGAAGTTGTACTGACCAACAATACTTACTGTGATATGCACAGTACACTCTTTCAGAGGCTTCACTTCACAGACTTTAGCCTTGATTATTGCCCAGTTAAAAGCTGAAACTGTACTGAGCATTAACTTGGGATCTATAGAAAAGTTGGAATGATAAATAACACTGGTAAAATCTGGTTGATGCAGCACTTTATATATTTGCTGAGGGAAAATCAAATGGATATGATTAAAGCTATTCATCTTGACGTTCTTTGACTTTTAACTTTGCACTTTTATCCAAGTAAGCTCTTAAAGCACTAAGGAAACACTTCTAGAAGAAAGATTGGATGACTTGGAAAAGGAATCTATTGGATGAAGTACAGTCCATTTTATTGTAAGGGGTTTCTTCTTCAATTTACCCATTTCCTAAATAGAAACTTGAATTCAACTGGAAAAAGGCACAAGATATACTGTATTTCTAAAATTCATGCATACACTTGATTTTGTCCATGAATTTGACCACAACTCCATTGAGAAAAACATAATATATCTGCAAATGGAATTCTCATTCATTTGCTAAATGTCTTTGAAAGTGCTGCTGCTTTACCCAGACTTAATCAGTTTGCTAGTTTGTTGTTGAATTTGGGAGGAAGCGGGTTCACTGAAATTGCTGCTTGATGTATATTTCACAATCATGCCTGTACTAACTCAAGAATAATCACATGCCTCGACACCTTTGACCTCTCAAATGCATTTGGGTCACTAGATGACATACTAGAGGAAAGTAAGTAAAGGAGATCTGAAGCAGGCTCACAAACCATCGAGCCCTTGCATGCAATTTGAAGATCTACTCAAGAGAAATCAGGACCCTTGTTTTTAGTGATGATTCCTGTCTTCCCTTAGTTTTTTTATTCTTAACAATATGGTTATACATTTGTGGAATATGATGTCTTCCACCAGAAGCCAAATTTGGCAAAATAAACTACCTTAAAATGACTTCATTTTGATGGAGATATGTGTAATACATATTTGATTCTTTTTTGAAAATTATTGATATCTATGTGTTGTTGGAGTGAAATTGCTATCCTTATGGCACAAAAATATGTAGCATCATGGGGAGTCTTGACAAAAGAAAAATGCAGTACTTCTCCACAACACATTAATCATCTCCAGAATAGATCTGCAAGCAGATTAAACTGATATTGAACATCAAATTGACAGATGTTTCTGATATCTGATATCATATGGAGTATGATATCATGACTTGGGAAAATAATTTTCTTGTTTAAATATACTCCATTTTACTGTGAGGAGTTGCATGATACTTCAGTTTATTCATTACTGCTGTAAGTATTTAGTGAGCTGTTTCCTTACAGCACTGAAATACAATGCTAGGTGCTAGATTTAGCAATAATTCATTTTACTTTTGTAGCTGATTAAATCTAAGGGCAGTCCCTCTCAGTGAAGTGTTCTCCTGCTTTGGTCTGAATAAGAAAAGTGAGGATGTGTTACAATAATACACTTTTCTCATTGTTTTCAGCAAGTAGGAACCCCTAGTCGATGATAGATCTTGGGGCTGTAGTTAGGAGTCATGTGTCAGATAAAGGCAGCAGGAAACAAGTACATCTCTTGAGTATAATGAAAGTCAGAATATACTGAGAGAAATCAGGTGGGCATAAAGGGGACATGAGAGATCCTTGGCAAATAAGGAAAAGTGGAATCCCAAGAGGTTCTACATGCTTATTAAGACCAAAGGGTTAACTGGGGAGAAAATAGAGTCCCTCAAGGATCCATACAGTTATCTCTATTTGGATATGGGTGGGGTTTTAAATAAATCTGTATTTATTGTGAAGAGTTTCAGTGGTTATAAGTTCAGGGAAGGAAAGTGGGATGTCCTTAAATATATCACGACAAAGTATTTAAGGTGAATAAATCCCCAGGCCTAACCCAGTGTATCCTAGGATATTGTAGGAAGCAAGGGAAGGAATTGCTAATGCCCTGGCAGAAACTATTGTGGCTTCTTTAGTCATGGTTGAGGTACCAGAAGACTGGAGGTTGGTAATGTTGTGCCTTTAATTAAAAAGAACTGCAAGGACAAGCCAGGATCTGCAGGCTGGTGAGCCTAACATCATTGATGGGACACTTATTGGAAAGATGTTCAAAGACCGGATTTACTTACAAGAAAGACAGGAACTGATCAGAGATAATCAGCCTGGCTTTCTGAATCAGGTCTCACAAATTTAACTTAGTTTTTAAAGAGGTGACTAAGAGAATTGTCAAGGGCCAGGTGGTAGGAGATGTTCACCTGAACATTAAAAAGGTCCTCTATGGTGGACTGGTCCAGAAGATGAAATCACTTGAGAGCCAAAGTGGGCTGGACAACTGAATAAAAGAATTGTCTTGGTGGAAGGAAACAGAAGATGGTAATGGAGGGTTGTTTTTTAGATAGGAGGCCTGTGACCAGAGGAGAGCTACAGGGGTTGAAATCACTGCTGTTGTCGTCATATGGACAATTTATTGAAAATGTAAACACAAGATATTCTACAGATGGTGGAAGTCCAGAGCAATGCACACAAAATGCTGGGGGAATTCAGAAGGAATTTGATAGGAGAGAAGTGAGGACAATGGGAGACAGGGAAGAAGGAGAGGACCAAAGGGTTGTGATAGGGAGGTGAAGAGAAGAGATAAGAGGCCAGAGTGTGGAATGGAAGAGGAGGAAAGTGGGGGGAGAGCAATTTTTACTGGAAGGAGAAATCAATGTTCATGCCATCAGGTTGGACACTACCCAGACAGAATGTGAGGTGTTGCTCTTCCATCCTACCAGTAGCCTCATCATGGCAAAAGAGAAGGTGCTTTGAGGAAGGAGGATATCTCTGATATCCTGGAAAGGAAAGCCTCATTCTGGGAACAGATGCAGCAGAGATGGAGGAACTAAGAAAAGGGAATGGCATTTTTATAGGAGGAAGAGTCAGATGAAGTATAGTCAAGTTAGCCATGGGAATTGGTAGGTTTATAAAAGATGGTAGTAGGAGGTTTGTCTCCAAAGATAGAGACAAAGAGATCGAGAAAGGGGAACAAGGTGTCATAAATGGACATAAAAGTGTAGGTGACCTGATTAGTAAGTTTGCAGATGATACAAAATTAGGGTCGTTGTGGACAATGAAGAAGGTTGTGTAAGACGCTAACAGGACATTGATCAACCGGGAATTTTTTTCCCATGGTAAGGGAATCTAAAACGAGAAGGTTTAAGGTGAATATAAATACAAGAAATTCTGCAGATGCTGGAAATCCAGAGTAATACAAAATGCTGGAAGAATGTCACAGCTATATAAGACCTTAGTTAGACCCCACTTGGGGTACTGTGTTCAATTCTGGTCACCCTACCACAGAAAGGATGCGGATATTATATAGAGAGTGCAGAGGAGATGTATAGGGATGTTTCCTGGATTGGAGAGTGTGCCTTATGAGAATAGGTTGAGTGAACTTGGCCTTTTCTCCTTGGAGTGACGGAGGATGAGAGGTGACCTGGTAGAAGTGTGTAAGGTGATGAGAGGCATTGATCCTGTGGTTAGCTAGAGGCTTTATCCCAGGGGTGAAATGGCTAACATGAGGGGGTACAGTTACAAGGTCCTTGGAAGTAGGTGCAAGGGGGATGTCAGAGGTAAGTTGTGGTGAGTGAGAGTGGCGGATGTCTGGAATGCACTGCCGGCGATGGTGGTAGAGGCAGATACAACAGGGCTTATTTAAGTGACTCTTAGATAGGTACATGGAGCTTAGAAAATTAGGGAGTTTTGGGGTAGGGAATTCTAGGCAGTTTCTAGAGTAGGAGCATGGTTGGCACAGCATTGTGAGCTGAAGGGCCTGTAATGTTCTGTAGATTTCTATGTTTCTATGTTTTTATGTTTAATTCAACAGGTCAGCCAGCATCATTGGAGAGGAATAAAGAGTCAATGCTTTGGGCCAGTACTCTTCATCAGGTTTAAGATGAGAGGGGAAAAATTTAAAGGGGATCTGAGTGATAGTTTTTATACTGATGGCAATGATATATGGAACAAGCTGCCAGAGAAAGTGGGTACAGTTGGATCATTTAAAAGATATTTATTCCAGTTCATGGATGGGAGAAGGTTAAAGGTGATATGGTCCAATTGTGGGTGAATGGGAAGGCAATTTGGTGGGCATGGGTGAGTTGGGCCAAAGGGTCTGTTTCTGTGCTGTATAACTCTGCAGTCTGGCTTGATGAAGTAGGCAGAGTTGATCAGTGAAATTTGAGGGCATTGTATAAACTCTTTGGGTATCTGGCAGTAAGCACCAGAAATTTCCAGCTGTAATCATGGAGAAGTTGAATAATCAAGGACTATAGACCCAAGAGTAACAATATAGTTCTAAATTTCTGAGATGATGTCTTTAAGGATGGATAGATGGATGCAGTCAGTAATGCTTTTGAGGTTGGGATATTTGTCCCTGTCGTTATGGCTGCAGATCCTGATCCTGATCTTCTTGGAAGAGTGGAGTGTCTGTAAGAAAGGTTTGTCAGTCAGGTGCATGTAAACCATTCTACTGCTGCCTAATGCACATTCATCTTATATACAACCTATATGTAACTCAAACTGTCAGACAGTTTCAGCTATGTTAAAATTATGTGGTTACAATTCACATACAAAATTGGAATCAAAGTGGCATATTTGATCTAAAATATGGTGGTGTGTCTAATTTTATCGCCTACATTAGCATCCGTTTTTCTGAGATAAGTGGTACTTTAGGAAGATAATTTTGGTGTAAAGGGCTGTTTGAAACCAAAATTTAAGTTAAATTTGTCTCTCTGGTGCAATATTCCATGTTTCTTCAAATTTTGTCCAATATTGAGGAACACTGCTTCTTAAGATGAGGGAGTATGGTAACCAGAAGGAGGCTTCCATGCTTGTATTTGTCCTGCCATCTGAGACTTCATAAGTTCTGGAAACAGTGATTGAGGATGCACTATCTTTGGTGGATCTGCACTATCAGTAGGACACAGCACAACAGGATTGTGATGGATCAATAAGACAAGTAATTGGTATGAGTTTGTCAGTGTACTAGCTTTGGCCCACTTATCCTTAGCTTCTCCATTAATGCTATTGCTTGACTTTAAACTGAGTTGGAATTAGGGTCCTTTTTGGGTCATGAAAGAGTGAGTTTTATTCTATCATCCTGCACAATACCCAGAATATTTCCTGTTCCCATGGGATAACAAATTGGGCCTTGGCTTCAGTAGGCTGATGGATGTTGAATGAATCTACTGTTAAGTTGTGGGAAAATTCTGAATCTGTGTTGGATAATTAATTTTGGACTTTGCACTCTAACAGGATGCTTCAAGAATTCCTTCTCATTTCCCACTGACAGGGTAGAGATCTCCTGGATGGAAATGTTAAAGGCATGGTTCTCTCAGGTAAGCAATGTTTGATCACCATTCCCTTAATGTGCCATTTTCCACCCACATCACAACCAATAACCCCCACACAGCCACCTATAGCTAGAAGTACTGGGCTGGCACAATACTCCTCCAGTCCTGTGACATAAGGATTGCTCAGTGATTTAGTCAGAAGAGGAGGTGTGCTTATTAATTCTTACAGAATAAGGAAAATCACTGAGCTGTTTATGGAGATCTTAAAGGTATATTCTCTCACCGGTAAATTTTAAACTCAAGAAATTTTACAGATGTTGGACATTCAGAGCAACACACACACAATGCTGGAGGAACTCAGCAGGTCAGGCATCATCTGTAGCAATGAATAAGCAGTCGAAGTTACAGGCCAAGACCCTTCATCAGTCCTAATGAAGGGTCTCAGCCCAAAACATTGACTGATTATTTATTTCCATCGATGCTGCCTGACATTGTGTGTGTGTGTGTGTGTGCGTGCATGTGTGTGTGTGTGTGTGTGTGTGTGTGTGTGTGTGTGTGTGTGTGTGTTTGTGTGTGTGTGTGTGTGTGTGTGTGTGTGTTGCACTGATAAGTTTTGTCAGCTCTAATTCCCACAACAGTTTCTGAATACCATTTTGGATGGATGATTAAAGTTAAAACAAAAAAAACCGTGACTCATGCTGTGTGCATTTGTAACTGGAAAGGTGAAATTAAGGACACTGTATATACCTTTTCTCAGTGCAACACAAATCCTGTAGCACCTTGCTTATTTATGTTCAGGAATCTGCAGCATTTATACAATGCCTTTTAGGTAACAAAACATCACAAGCCAATTAACAGAATCACTAGCAAGACAAACTTTGGCAACAACCCAGAAAAGGAGATAATACAAGTCAGAAGCTAGGTTTTAATGAGGGAAAAAAAAGACCTAAAAGGCAAAGAGATCTGAAAATAAAATTGCCTGGAAAGGTAGTTAACACCAGGGATCATCAAGATGTTTTTGGGGTGGAGAAAGATTATAGAAGCAGAAGGGCTAACTACAGGGCAGTTTTGAAACTGAGCAAACATTAAAATATTGAGGCAGGAGAACAGCAAGAAGCAATTCAGGGCATATTTTGTAGTTTCAAATTATTTCAGGATTTGGAGAGTAGAATGTGAGAGGTTGTCTGTAATACATTGCAACAAAGGTTCGAAAGAGGATATCAACAATCTACAGGTTGAAGCAGAGTAGATCCAGACAATGTCACGGAAATGGAAATAGGTGATCTTGGCGATAATGAGAATGTGGTCTGATGGCAAATTTGTAAATATGTTCTAAAAAGTGAAACTGGATGCTCTAGATCCACCAATGTGATCACTCGTACAAGTTCTCTAAATACCATTCAGTTTTACTGTTACTGCTGCGTTAAAATGGATAAACTAGATGGACTACTCAGGTTTGAAACCATGACATCGTGTGCTCTATCAGCCGGGGCAGAAATGTATATCACCGCAATCCGTATCCTCATTGCCAGCATTTATTTCACTCTACCCTTAGTTTTAAGCCATTGGATCAACCCAGATTCAATGGCCAGCACACAACTGCATGCCAAGAGTATCAGGCATACCTACAAATGAGTTGCTATCCTGCTTAAGTGACACAACTGGACTTTGTGTGTGTGTGTGTGTGTGTACGTGCGCTAAACTGGAAGAGTGTCATGCAGTGGACAGACTAAGAGAGCTCATAACCAAGAGGACAAATCAAAGATCTACAGTCTTGCTTATCACATGCATTCATTAAAGTTGGTGAGCAATTAAACAACTAGTGGGAGGTGTATGTGCCAAGAACATCTTCTTTTCATTGAGGTGGTGCCCAGCACATTGCCCTATTGATAATTCAATTTGACTTCATCCTAAGAGCCTCCAAAACAGTTAAACAAGTCTTCAGACAATTCCAGGTGATAGTTGAAAAAAAATGTGACTGCACTAGATAGAATAAAGGCTATGGGGCCAAATAATAACATCATGTCTCAGCATCATGTCTTAGAATATATGAGGTCCAGAACTGACTTTACCTCTTTAAACTCTTCCAATACAGTTACATGATGATGCCATCATAGCTTTGATCCATATATGGACAACAAAAATGAATTCCAGTCCCGAGGTCGAGACTGGCTACTCGTGGGCTCAAAGGCTGCATTTGAGTGAGGGTGCCAGCATGGAACACCAGTAAAACTAAAGTCAATGGGTATGAAAGAGAGAGCACTCATGAGGATTGGAATCACACAGGGTTTCTGGAGGTCAATTATCCCTGCCCCTAGACATTGGTATGAATTTGTTAGGTTACTGGCTTCAGCTAATGTTCCATTAATATATAACCATATAACAATTACAGCATGGGAACAGGCCATCTCTAGTCCGTGCCAACGCTTACACTCACCTAGTCCCACTGGCCCGCATTCAGCCCATAACCCTCCATTCCTTTACTGTCCATATACCTATCCAATTTTACTTTAAATGACAATACTGAACCTGCCTCTACCACTTCTACTGGAAGCTCATTCCACACAGCTACCACTCTCTGAGTAAAGAAATTCCCCCTCGTGATACCCTTAAACTTCTGCCCCCTAACTCTCAACTCATGTCCTCATGTTTGAATCTCCCCTTCTCTCAATGGAAAAAGCCTATCCACGTCAACTTGATATCCCCCTCATTATTTTAAATACCTCTATCATGTCCCCCCTTCAACCTTCTACGCTCCAAAGAATAAAGACCTAACTTCAGCCTTTTCCTGTAACTTAGGTGCTGAAACCCAGGTAACGTTCTAGTAAATCTTCTCTGTACTCTCTCTGTATTTTGTTGATATCTTTCCTATAATTCGGTGACCAGAATAATGACCTTCATTCATTCATAAGGAGTGGAAATGTTCACTGATTATTGAAGACTACTCAGTTTCATTCATGACTCTTCACAAATGAAGCTGTGTTAGGTGCAGGAAGATCTGGATCTGAGCAGATAAGCAGGAAATAACATTCATGCCACAAAAGTGCTAAGCAATGAATATCTCCAACAAGGCAGAGTCTAGCAAATTAAATGACATATATTTGCTGCCACACCCCCACCTTTAGTAATCACCATGGATCAGAAACTCAACTGGCCTAGTCTCTAAACGTAAAGCTTAGAGGCTAGGGAACCTGCAACGTGACTCACCATCTAATCCCTCATTTTCACATTTACAAGGTAAAAGTCAGAAGTGTGAGTAAATATTCTCCACTTTCAATGGTTGAATGCACGTCAACAACACTATGAAGCTTGGCAAGGTCCAGTTTATAAAGCCTAATTGGCTAGTGAAGAGTATCAGATCAATTTTGAGAATGTGGCAAGTGCACATGCTGATTGATCACACTGCTTGCTTTTTTCACAAGCTTTGGAGTGCGCGCCATTTTCATCTTGGTGGGCCAGCACTGTAAGTTGCCCAGCATGTACCATGGCTAACAAGACTCAGTAGAAATGTTTAATCTAAAAATGCCTTTTAGGACTGACATGAGGAAAAACATTGTTGTTCTTGCTTACATAACATTTGGTGCTCCATCCACCACCTTAAGTAATCATTCTTTCTGATAGCAAACCATGGCTGCAATCTTCAAAATATACCTTTGCCATAATGATATTACTTTCCAAACCCACAACTTCTATGACAAACATAGAAACATAGGTGCAGGAGTAGGCCATTCGGCCCTTTGAGCCTGCACCGCCATTCAGCATGATCATGGCCGATCATCCAACTCAGGACCCTGTACCTGCCTTCTCTCCATACCCCCGATCCCTTTAGCCACAAGGGCCATATCTAACTTCCTCTTAAATATAGCCAATGAACTGGCCTCAACTGTTTCCTGTGGCAGACAATTCCACAGATTCACCACTCTCTGTGTGAAGAAGTTTTTCCTCTTTATCCTTAAACTGTGACCCCTCATTCTGGATTTCCCCAACATCGGAAACAACCTTCCTGCATCTAGCCTGTCCAATCTCTTTGGAATTTTATACGTTTCAATAAGATCCCCCCTCAATTTTCTAAATTCTAGTGAGTATAAGCCTAGTCGATCCAGTCTTTCTTCATATGAAAGTTCTGCCATCCCAGGAATCAATCTGGTGAACCTTCTTTGTACTCCCTCTATGGCAAGAATGTCTTTCCTCAGATTAGGGGACCAAAACTGCACACAATGTTCTAGGTGCGATACTCACCAAGGCCTTGTATGACTGCAGTAGAACCTCCCTGCTCCTGTACTCAAATCCTTTTGCTATGAATGCCAACATACCATTTGCCTTTTTCACCGCCTGCTGTACCTGCATGCCCACCTTCAATGACTGGTGTATAATGACAGGTCTTGTTGCATCTCCCCTTTTCCTAATCGGCCACCATTCAGATAATAATCTGTTTTCCTGTTCTTGCAACCAAAGTGGATAACCTCACATTTATCCACATTAAATTGAATCTGCCATGAACTTGCCCACTCACCTAACCTATCCAAGTTACCCTGCATCCTCTTAGCATCCTCCTCACAGCTAACACCGCCAACTAGCTTCGTGTCAACCACAAACTTGGAGATGCCGCATTTAATTCCCTCGTCTAAATCATTAATATATATTGTAAACAACTGGAGTCCCAGCACTGAGCCTTGTGGTACCCCACTAGTCACTGCCTGCCGTTCTGAAAAGGTCCGGTTTACTCCCACTCTTTTCTTCCTGTCTGCTAACCAATTCTCTATCCACATCAATACCATACCCCCAATACCGTGTGCTTTAAGTTTGCACACTAATCTCCTGTGTGGGACTTTGTCAAAAGCCTTTTGAAAATCTAAGTATACCACATCCACTGGCTCTCCTCTATCCACTCTACTAGTTACATCTTCAAAAAATTCTTTAAGATTTGTCAGACATGATTTTCCTTTCACAAATCCATGCTGATCTTGTCCGATGATTTCATCTCTTTCCAAATGTGCTTGTATCACATCTTTGATAACCGACTCTAGCATTTTCCCCACCACTGATGTCAGACTCACCAGTCTATAATTCCCCGGTTTTTCTCTCCCTCCTTTTTTAAAAAGTAGGGTTACATTAGCCACCCTCCAATCCTCAGGAACTAATCCAGAATCGAAGGAGTTTTGAAAAATTATCACTAATGCATCCATTATTTCTTGGGCTACTTTCTTAAGCACTCTGGGATGCAGACCATCTAGCCCTGGGGATTTATCTGCCTTTAATCCCTTCAATTTACCTAACACCACTTCCCTACTAACATGTATTTCCCTCAGTTCCTCCATCTCACTAGACCCTCGGTCCCTTACTATTTCCAGAAGATTATTTATGTCCTCCTTAGTGAAGACAGAACCAAAGTAGTTATTCAACTGGTCTGCCATGTCTTTGTTCCCTATGATCAAGTCACCTGTTTCTGACTGTAAGGGACCTACATTTGTCTTGACCAATCTTTTTCTTTTCACATATCTATAAAAGCTTTTACAGTCAGTTTTTATGTTCCCTGCCAGCTTTCTCTCATAATCTTTTTTCCCTTTCCTAATTAAGCCCTTTGTCCTCCTCTGCTGGTCTCCAAATTTCTCCCAGTCCACAGGTGTGCTGCTTTTTTGGGCTAATTTATATGTTTCTTCTTTGGACTTGATACTATCCCTAATTTCCCTTGTCAGCCACGGGTGCACTACCTTCCCTGGTTTATTCTTTTGCCAAACTGGGATGAACAATTGTTGTAGTTCATCCATGCGATCTTTAAATGCTTGCCATTGCATATCCACCGTCAACCCTTTAAATATCATTTGCCAGTCTATCTTAGCTAATTCTCGTCTCATACCTTCAAAGTTACCCTTCTTTAAGTTCAGAACCTTTGTTTCTGAATTAACTATGTCACTCTCCATCTTAATGAAGAATTCCACCATATTATGGTTACTCTTACCCAAGGGGCCTCGCACGACAAGATTGCTAACTAACCCTTCCTCATTGCTCAATACCCAATCTAGAATGGCCTGCTCTCTAGTTGGTTCCTCGACATGTTGGTTCAGAAAACCATCCTGCATACATTCCAAGAAATCCTCTTCCTCAGCACCCATACCAATTTGGTTCACCCAATCTATATGTAGATTGAAGTCACCCATTATAACTACTGTTCCTTTATTGCACGCATTTCTAATTTCCTGTTTAATGCCATTCCCAACCTCACTACTACTGTTAGGTGGCCTGTACACAACTGCCACCAGCGTTTTCTGCCCCTTAGTGTTATGCAGCTCTACCTATATCGATTCCACATCCTCCAGGCTAATGTCCTTCCTTTCTATTGTGTTAATCTCCTCTCTAACCAGTAATGCTACCCCACCTCCTTTTCTTTCCTGTCTATCCCTCCTGAATATTGAATATCCCTGGATGTTGTGTTCCCATCCTTGGTCACCCTGGAGCCATGTCTCTGTGATCCCAACTATATCATATTCATTAATAACTATCCGCACATTCGATTCATCCACCTTGTTATGAATGCTCCTCACATTTACACACAAAGCCTCCAACACTCTTAGCCCTTATACAATTATGTTGAAAAGTGGCCCTTTTTGCTTTTTGCCCTGGATTTGCCTGCCTGCCACTTTTACTTTTCACCTTACTACTTTTTGCTTCTACCCTCATTTTACACCCCTCTGTCTCTCCACACTTGTTCCCATCCCCCTGCCACATTAGTTTAAAGCCTCCTGAACAGCAGTAGCAAACGCTCCCCTTAGGACATTGGTTCCAGTCCAGCCCAGGACGGTTCCTGTTTATACTGGTCCCACCTCCCCCAGAACTGGTTCCAATGTCCCATAAATTTGAATCCCCCCCCGCACCATTTTTCAGGCCACGTATTCATCTGAAATACCCTCCCATTTCTACTCTGACTAGCACATGGCACTGGTAGTAATCCAGAGATTATTACCTTTGTGGTCCTACTTTTTAGTTTATCTCCTAACTCCCTAAATTCACCTTATAGGACCTCATCCCATTTTTTACCTATATCGTTGGTACCTATGTGCACCACGACCACTGGCTGTTCACCCTCCCTTTCCAGAATGTCCTGCAGCCGCTCAGAGACATCCTTGACCCTTGCACCAGGGAGGCAACATACCATCCTGGAGTCTCGTTTGTGGCTGCAGAAACTCCTATCTATTCCCCTTACAATCGAATCCCCTATCACTATAGCTCTCCCACTCCTTTTCCTTCCCTCCTGTGCCACAGAGCCACCCATGGCGCAATGAACTCGGCTGCTGCTGCCTTCCCCTGATGAGACATCTCCCCCAGCAGTATCCAAAACAGTATATCTGTTGAGGAGGGAGATGACTTCAGAGGACTCCTGCCCTACCTACTACTGCTACGCTGTCTAGTGGCCACCCCTTCCCTTTCTGCCTGTGTAGCCTTTACCTGTGGTGTGGCCAACTCACTGAATGTGCTATTCACGACTTTCTCAGCATCGCGGATGCTCCAGTATGAATCCAATTGCAGCTCCAGACGCTCAATGCGGTCTGCCAGAAGCTGCAGCTGGACACACTTCCTGCACATATAGTCGTCAGGGACACTGGAAGTAACCCTGATATCCCACATGCTGCAGGATGAACAAATCACGGGGCCAATCTCGGCTGCCATGACCTACCAATACTTGCCTCAACTTTTGAAACTTTCTCCTTTGAAAGGAACTTACCTGGCCTTACCTCACTTGGAGGGAAGCTTTTCCTCAGCCTCTGCTCGCCGAAGGGTAAGTGCTTCAAATGCCACTATGACTCACTTGTTCCCCTCCAAGTTGTATTCCATCCTGAGTTGGAAATATCTTACCCTTCTTTCAATGTCACTGGGGCTAACCTAGGAACTATCTGCCCAAAAGGATGGTGAGTGTTCTTTCACTAAATAATTCACAAGATAACCCATCACTATTTTTTCAAAGTAAATAGAAATGTACAGTAAATTTTGGCCTTGCCAGTTATACTCAGATCCCAAAAACTGAGTAAATTTTTTAAAAAGTGCGCCATTAATCTAAGGCTCTACTCACAATTGACAACGAGATAGGCTTCCTGCCTTTGGTAGCTCCCTGTAACATACATGCAACTTAAATGAGTATTCACACTCACCGAGTGGATAGTATCCATGGAGGTTTGGCTGTGTGTTTCTTCATTTTAGAAATGGTTACAAAATCACCACATGTTGTCCCACCGAAATGTGTCTGGCCAGTTACTATGATTTGAATCAATTGAAACATAAAAAAATTTCTAACGTATTGCACCTACATTAAACTTCCACAAAGTGCTCTTTCGTGCACTAGCAACCTTAGTGACCAAAAGTGCTGCGTTAAAGTGAAGTGTAACGATGATCGCACTTCTGCTAATGACACTGGAAGCAAGCTTTGTTTAAATATGAATACTAACTATATTAAAATAGTTTTTCGTGTTGTCTTTAATCTTAGCAAATTGAAAGAAACACAGGGAAGAATTCATATAACCATATAACCATATAACAATCACAGCACGGAAACAGGCCATCTTGGCCCTCCTAGTCCGTGCCGAACCCTTAATCTCACCTAGTCCCACCTACCCGCACTCAGCCCATAACCCTCCACTCCTTTCCTGTCCATATACCTATTCAATTTTACTTTAAATGACACAACTGAACTGGCCTCTACTACTTCTACAGGAAGCTCATTCCACACAGCTATCACTCTTTGAGTAAAGAAATACCCCCTCATGTTTCCCTTAAACTTCTGCCCCCTAACTCTCAAATCATGTCCTCTAGTTTGAATCTCCCCTACTCTCAATGGAAACAGTCTGTTCACGTCAACTCTATCTATCCCTCTCAAAATTTTAAATACCTCGATCAAATCCCCCCTCAACCTTCTACACTCCAATGAATAGAGACCTAACTTGTTCAACCTTTCTCTGTAACTTAATTGCTGAAACCCAGGTAACATCCTAGTAAATCGTCTCTGCACTCTCTCTAATTTATTGATATCTTTCCTATAATTCGGTGACCAGAACTGCACACAATTCATGTTATAAAACATTTGAATTACCTTTGTATAAAATTTCTTTGGTTATAACTTTTAAAAATAATTAACACGTTTATTTCAACAGATATATAAGGACTTAAATGTCTGTTCCAAAATACCCACAAATTAGTTAAAATCTCAGGCAAACTTTATATCTAGTTCATTATGTACTTCTAGTGGTTCTTTTCCTCTCCAACATCACCAAACAATTTGCTTTCTAGGCATCTTCAATTTCTATGCAAGCTGCCTATAGGCACCAAAAAAATCTAAGAAGAAACTCATTCTATCAACACAACTTCATCACCGTATCGCAACAATCACATTAGTAGCCGTCCAATTATTTATTGCTTCCAGATTACATACCACAGCTCTTTGAAATTATGTTTCTATAAGAAACTTTTGTGTTGAAATGTAAATCTACTTGCGTATGCCTGTCTTTCCTCATCTACTTACATTGTCATATGTGAATTTTACTGTTTAAAGTTTTCTATATTTTCATTATTAGCGAGCTTGCCTCAAGACAAGAAACTCACAAAATTATCTCTTATTTTGATGTTATTTCAATAAATATTCCTGTGATGCACTTGATCGTGCTCTACACAGCCTACCCTTTTGTATTCTACAACCATCTGAATTGTGCTGTTTGCAATGTAACTCCAACAGGGAGCTGCTACTGGTAGCATTTCCAAATAGTAAGACTGACACAGATTGTAACCCACTTAAACATATGGAGCTATGTTTATTTTTCAGAGTGATATTCTCAAAAGTAGAATTCATTTTTAAAACATAATGAGTGATTGCCATTCTTAAAGAGTGGGTGTGTTGGTGATGGAGTTTAAGTGTTGAGTGAAAGCTAGCTTGGGTTTGTTTCTCAGAACTACTAATGGCATGATCCAGGGACTGAATCTGGAACCTTTCTGGTTGCCTTCCTATCACAATCCCAAGATTGATGAAGATGAAGTAATAAGCACTGGTCTTAAAGTGAAGCTCACACATCACAAATGAAATATAAAATAATACTTGTCATGCAGTCACTCATAACACTGTAAAATGGGCAAGATTTTCCTTTTACTGTTTGCTGAGGCATGTAACAAATAATGTGTTAATTATATTGGAATAAACATTGATCAGTGAAATTTTGTCCTATCGCTTTTTAATAGCAATGATATTTTCATTTTTGATTCTTCCCAAATATCCCAATGTATCTAGAATACATCAAATAAGTCTGACTCCTTAATTCAGCCAGCAAATAGGGATAAGCAATAAATGTTGGCATTGCTAGTGATAATCGCATCCTAAAAGAATAAATACAATTATAGAATCTACATCAGTACAGTAACTGTGTCTAGTGTCTGAGACAACATAGAAACCCACTCCAAACATTACTGCTATCCCTAGAATGAGTTGTGACATTTTTCATTGTAAAACGTAGAAAAAAATGGATACTACCAAATGCAGCATGCAGAAAAATTGTGATAAATTTGATGAAATGCAGCAATATGATTTTGAATTATATTGCAGTAGTTTTCCATAGGAAATGAAGCCTGCTGCATCTGACTGACTTCCTAGTTTTTTTTCTCATAATCTTAAATATTTACTTCTTTTATGTGTTTTCTAATTTGGTTTCAAATGCTATTAATTAACTATATGAATGACCACTTGGATGCTCTTTCTAAAAATGCTCACCTGAAATAAAGATTTCAGCTTCCTTTTCATTTTTCCAATATTAATCCTAGTTTATGCCTCATTCTTCAAAACTCCATTTTACACATATACAGTGGATTCTAGTTAATTGGAACACACGGGGACCAGTGCCTTTTGGCCCAAATAAGTGGCTGCCTCAATTAGTTGAGGTTTCATGGAAATAGTTTAAAAGGTATAAAAAAGGGACAAGCTACTGTTTGACTGAATAACAAGGTATGTATTTAAGTGAAATGCATAACTAATTAGAACGCTACCAATACTATTACAATACTATAAAACTGTGTAATACACACAAAATGCTGGAGGAACTTGGTAGGCCAGGCAGAAAAAGAGTAAACAGTTGACATTTTGGGCTGAGGGTCAAGGTTCTCGGCCTGAAACGTCGACTGTTTACGCTTTTCTATAGATGCTGCCTGACCTGCTAAGTTCCTCCAGCATTTTGTGTACAGGCATATTACTTTAATTTCCAGCATCTGCAGTTTTTTTCTTGCTTGTGACTATAAAACTGTGTATTAGTTCCTAGTAGATATCACGAAGGACTTCCTCCAGTTATCTTGAATGACCTCAAATGAACAAAGTCAGCACAGACACCTATTTCATAATGGACTGACTTCATTCAATGCTTTTGATTATTGCAACCTCCAAATCTTCATTTTAAGTGTAACATTCAGATGATTGTCCATATCTCCAAGTACCTAACTTGTTGACGTAGTGAAATAGTTTCATTTTCACTCTTGGCTGTTTCTGGCATCTCCAAGCCTGAAACCATAGTGAAACAGTTGTGAATCGTCTTACTGCTTACTTCCCACCAGCTATCAGTGACAAAGGTTGCTGCTTTTGAAGACAAACACATGCAACTGACGCAGTTTGAAATCTATTCACTAAACATGGTGTAGTGCCCAATGGCATGCAAATGCAGACTGACACTAGTTAGAAACTGTTCAGCAACAGCCTCCTGTCCCAAATAAATGAAGGGAAGTCCAGCTTTTTTCGCAATTAGTTTTTGTTCTTTAAAAATTGTCCCAAATAAGTAACTGCCCCGATTACCCATTGGCCCAATAAACTGGAATTCACTGTAGTAAGTTATGCATTAGTTACCTATGATGCAACATATCATCAAATCATTGCATTTATATTGCTCCTTTAACTTAATAAACTTCCCAATCATTTGTCACATTATAACAGGTTTTCTAATTTCATCACATTGATTTCAAAATCCTTGGCCTTTCCCAGTACCTCCAATCTTTTCCTTTCTACCTTTTACAGCCCCTTCCATTGATTGATTATAGGTATTATCACTGACAAATTGTAATTCATACCAGCCTTTACTAAATGATGAGTTTTTGCAACTGATGCACCATCAATAACTCTCGGAGATGTGAGTTAAGGTAGGCTTTTATTGGCTGGAAGAAAGCACCGTCAGCAGCTGGCGACCACCACACAACATCCTGGAGACTGAGGAAGGCTCTGTGGCTCCAATCGCCTTTATACCGGGGTCTGTGGGAGGAGCCACAGGAGCAGTCAGCTGGGGGGGGGGGGGGGGGGGGGAGGGGGTGCGTGTCCAGACAGGCATATCTAGTTCACCACAGCAACATTATGCTGCTGCATAAGTTGCAGTTTTGTCAATGATGGGTGTTGAAGTTTATGAAGTGTCTGATTATGTACCCCGTTTCAAAGGAGCTACTGATCTTTGCTTCTGCATTCTGTTAAAATTAAAAGAAGAAAATGAAAATTCATGTGTCTGTCTGTAAAATTGGTAAAGTAATGGAGTTCAAAGTAAATTTATTATCAAGGCACCTACATGTAATCATATACTACCTTGAGCTTTATTTTCTTTCGGGCATTATTTTAAAGCAGGAAAATAAAGATACACAATAGAATTTCTGAAAATCTACATATAAACAAAGACTGACAAAATAAAAACAATGTGCAAAAGATAACAAATCATGGTAATAATAAAAATAAGTAATTCTGAGAGCCTGAGTTGGCGAGTCCTTGAATGTAATAGACAAAATCTGGCAAAAACTAGTGCCAGATGTGAGCAAGGATCCATAGGAAAGAATTGAGAACTTCAGAAAGTAACAAAGTCTAAAACTTGAATTGTGGGAGAGTTTAAAAACCTCTACTTCAGTTTTTCTGACACAATTCTGATTTGTTCTCATGACTGCAGAACCTGCAGGTTTGTAGCCTTAAATAAGCACTTTTGATAATTAATTTGGTCATTGAATTATGACTGTTGCAGTGGGTAATTAAAGAAGTAAGAACAATATATTAAAAACTAAATATTCGGACCTAGAAATAGTGCATTTGGTCTAACAGGACCATGATAGTAATTATGCGCCACACACCCGCCTTCGCCCTTTTGCAACAAGTCTCAACAGAAGGTGCCTGTCTATCCTATTTGTAGATTATTATTTCTTCAGCTCAAATGGACTCAACAGAATTGTGCAGACTTTAAATGATTTTTAAAGATGCTGGCTGCCAGAGATCAATAAAGGTATCAACAAACTTGCAAACTGTTGAAGATTTAGTGCTGCTTGATAATAGTTTCTGGAGTACACACACACACACACACTCCCCTCCCCCCCCCCCCCCCCCCCCCCATATATCTTTGCTCCATTCAGCATCTCTCAAATCACAAGATACCCCAGCAGGGAACTCTATCATAATGAGATTTGCTAATGAGGCTCCATCACTGCCAGGCAGCTTGCATATCGCTCTTCAGGAATTGAGGGAGAAATCAGTAGATCATCGCTTGCCTGTAAATGAGTTAACTGAGCCAAAAGCTGCCATGGTTTCGTTGATGTTATTAGCCTCTCTAAACTATTGGCTGGGAACAAATTCTCTTTTAATGAGATGAGAAATGGTTCAATCACGGTGGCAGTATTACCCACCTACCTAGCCCAGTAAAGAAAAAAACAAACTTTCAGCAACATTGAAGATAGTTAGCAAAGGATACAGTAGTTGGAGTGAGGCAGAAATTCAGTACATGGAAAGATTGCTGTTAGCTCACCAGACATGCATTTATCTTCTGATAATATGAAATAAAATCATGTTCTGCAGAAATGTAAAAATATTAGCTTTAAAATTAATTCATTCTGAAAAAAAAATGAGTACAAAACCAATACTTCACATTTTGCCCTTGCCTCTTCACATTAGTATGGTTTTACTTTTAGTTTGAGCCTGTTTCGAATGCACACTACCTAGTTTTTGAGTGAAGTCGCCATTCAGGATGAAAATGCCTATACCAACACACACACACACACACACACACACACACACACACACACACACACACACACACACACACACACACACACACACACACACACACAAAATGCTGGAGGAGCTCAGCAGGCCAGGCAGCATCTGTGGAAAACAGTATAGTCAAAATTTTGGACCAAGACCGTTCATCAAGACTAGAAAAAAAAAGTTAGAAGATGGGGGGAGGGGATGGGAAAGAAAGTGAAATAAGGAGCTGGGAAGTTGATTGGGTGAAAGCGATAGAGGGCTGGAGAAAGGAGAACCTGACAGCAGTGGACAGAAGGCCATGGAAGAAAGAAAAGGGGAGGAGCACCAGAGGGAGGTGATGGGCAGGGCAGGTAAGGAGATGAGGTGAGAGAAGGAAAAGGGAATGGTGAATGGTGAGCATTACTGGAAGTTCAAGAAATCAAAGTCCATGCCATCAGGTTGAAAGCTACTCAGACAGAATGTTGCTCCTGAGTATGGTCTGATCACGACAGTAGAGGAGGCCATGGACTGTCAGTGCTTATAGATTCAATACCCCTTCAGCAATCTGATGCCAGTAGAGAAGAGGCTGTTACTGAATCATTGAGTGTGTGCCTTCAGGCTCCTGTTGCTCTTCCCTGATAGTAGCAGTGAGAAGAGAGCATGTCCTGGCTGATGAGGATCCTTAATGATCGATGCCAGCTTTTTGAGGCATCACTCCTTGAAGATCTCCTGGATGTTGGGAGGCTCATGCCCATGATGGAGCTAAGTTTCTAACTTTCTGCAGTTCATTTGATCGAGTGCAGTACCATCCTTTCCATACCGGACGGTGATACAACCAGTTAGAGTGCTCTCTATGGTAGATCTGTAGAAATTTGTGAGTGACTTTGGTGACATACCAAATCTTCTCAAACTCAACAGGTTTCAGTAGGTACATTTAATGTCAGAAAAATGTATACAATATACAAACCCCATTTCCAGAAAAGGGGATATTTTCCAAAATGCAATAAAAACAAAAATCTGTGATATGTTAATTCATGTGAACCTTTATTTAACTGACAAAAGTACAAAGAAAAGATTTTCAATAGTTTTACTGACCAACTTAATTGTATTTTGTAAATATACACAAATTTAGAATTTGATGGCTGCAACACACTCAACAAAAGTTGGGACAGAGGCATGTTTACCATTGTGTTACATCACCTTTCCTTTTAATAACACTTTTTAATTGTTTTGGAATGACGATACCAATTATAGTAGATTTGCAATTGGAAATGTTGTCCATTCTTGCTTGATATAAGACTTCAGCTGCTCAACAGTCCGTGGTCTCCATTGTCTGATTCTCCTCTTCATGATGCACCATACATTTTCAATAGGAGATAGATCTGGACTGGCAGCAGGCCAGTCAAGCACACACACTCTGTGTCTACAAAGCCATGCTGTTGTAGCCCGTACAGAATGTGGTCTGGCATTGTCCTGCTGAAATAAGCATGAACATCCCGGGAAGAGACGTCACCTTGATGGCAACATATGTCTCTCTAAAATCCTAATATATGCCTCAGAGTCAATGGTACCTTCACATACATGCAACTCACCCATGCCATGGGCACTGATGCACCCCCATACCATCACAGATGCTGACTTTTGCACCTTTCGTTGATAACAATGTTGTTTTCATCTTTGGCACAGAGAACTCGATGTCTGTTTTTTCCAAAAACTAGCTGAAATGTGGACTCATTTGACCACAGCACACGGTTCCACAGTCTTTCGGTCCATCTGAGATGAGCTTGGGCCCAGAAAACTCGCCGGCGTTTCTGCATAGAGTTGATGTATGGCTTCCTCCTTGCATAATACAGTTTCAAGTTGCATTTCTGGATGCAGCGACAGACTGTGCTAAGTGACAATGGTTTTCCGAAATACTCCCGAGCCCAGGTGGCATTAATTGTCACAGTAGCATGACAGTTTCTTAGGCAGTGCCGCCTGAGGGCTCGAAGATCACGCACATTCAACAGTCATTTCCGACCTTGCCCTTTATGCCCTGAGATGTCTCTGAATTCTCTGAATCTTTTCACAATATTATGTACTGTAGATATTGAAAGACCTAAATTCTCTGCAATCTTGCGTTGGGAAAAGTTCCTTTTGAACTGACTAACAATTCTCTCATGAATTTTGGCACAAAGGGGTGGGCCACGACCCATCCTTGCTTACAAAGACTGAGCCTTTGATGGACGCTATTTTTATACCCAGTCATGATACCTCACCTGCTACCAATTAGCCTGCTTAATGTGGAGTCTTCCAAACCGATGTTACTTGAATATTCTGTGCACTATTCAATCTTATTTTAACTCTGTCCCCACTTTTGTTGAGTGTGTTGCAGCCATCACATTTTAAATTTGTGTATATTTACAAAATACAATTAAGTTGGTCAGTAAAACTATTGAAAATCTCTTCTTTGTACTTTTGTCAGTTAAATAAAGGTTCACATGAATTAACATATCACAGATTTTTGTTTTTATTGCATTTTGGAAAATATCCCAACTTTTCTGGAAATGGGGTTTGTACATCCCGAAATTATTTTTCTTTGCAAACATCCATGAAAATAGAGGAGTGCCCCAAAGAATGAATGACCGTTAAATGTTAGAACCCCAAAGGCCCCGCAGCTCCCCTCTCCCATGCACAAGCAGCAGCAAAATGACAATCCCCCCACCTCCCCAGCAAAAAAGCACCAGTACCCTCCACCAAGCACTCAAGTGTGCAGCAAAGCATCAATAAAGACACAGACTTGCTGTACCGCAAAGACTACTCGTTCACCCGGTAATTTGACATATCACAGGCTCTCTCTCCTTAATAAGGGAGAAAGATTGCTAATGAAATATAGCTGCTGTTGTGCCTTCTTTGTAACTGTATCAATATGTTGGCTCTAGGATAGATTCTCAGAGATGATGATACTCAGGAGCCTGAAATTGCTCACCTTTTCCACTTTTCATCTCTTGAAGAGTACTGGTGTGTGTCCCTTGTTATACCCTTTCTGAAGACCACAATCAATTCCGTGGTCTTACTGATGTTGAGTGCAATGTTGTTGCAGCGAAATCACTCAACCAACTGATCTATCTCACTCCTGTATGCTTTCCCGTTACCATCTGAAATTCTGCCAATAGTTGTGTCATCAGCAAGTTTATAGATGGGACTTGAGCTGCGCTGAGCCACACAGTCGTGGGTGTAAAGAGAGTAGAGCAGTGGGCTAAGCACACATCCTTGAGATGCGCTGGTGTTGATTATCAGCAAAGTAGAGATGTTACTTCTGATCTGTACTGACTGTGAACTTCTAGTCAATATTCCCTGTAAGGTGTGTGGATGTGCGCAAGCACACATCTTTTGCTACAAGCGCACAAAGGAATTTAAACTGCGTACAAAAAAGTTTTCACCCTCTACCTCATTGGCATGTTAAGTATATTTCATGATGGTAAGCTATCACATGTCTTTTTCCGGTTTCTGATGCGGACGGTGTTGGCAACATGGAGTTTGCAATTGTTTGTCTGAAGATTTTAGAATGGGCTCATTTCTTTATTGAAGAAATACGCACATGTTGTTGTCACTGGGCAAAAAAATGCACAGCACAGGAGTTTTGCACACATTGGTTGTTACAAATTAGAGGGATCATTGCTTCCAGTGAGGATGTCAAGGATCCAGATGCAAAGGAAGTTACAGAGGCCCAGGTTTTATGGTATTTTTTTTATCAGAACTATTGGAATGATTGTGCTGTAGTCAATAAACAGCAGCCTGACTCAAGTTTTATTATTATCCAGATGATCCAAGACCATGTGATGAGCCAATGAGATCGCATCTGTTGTGGACCTGTTGTGGCAATATGCAAATTGCAGTGGCTCCAGGTCCTTGCTTATGCAGAAGTTGATTCTATCCATGACCAACCTATCAAAAGCACTTAATCACCATAGATGTGCGTGCTACTGGACTGGTTGTTAAGGCAGTTCACCCTGCTCTTTTTGGGCTCTGGTATGATTGTTGCTCTTTTGAAGCAGGTGAGAATTTCCGACCTCCAAGACAGGGATTACAGGTCTCCAGATGCTGCAGGGATCCTCTAGCTGTAGTTTTATTCTCCCTTTCAAAGCAAGCATGAAAAGTATTGAGCTTGTCTGGGAGTGAAGCATCACTGCCATTCATGATGTTAGGTTTAACTTTATTGGAATTAATGGCCTACAAACCCTGTCTGAGATGAGGGGCATCCGATTCCACTTATAGTCTCAGTCAGAATTTTTCTTTTGCTGTTCAGATGACCCTCTGCAACTTGTACCTGGCCTTCTTGTATAGTCTTGGATTATCAGACTTAAATGGTAGAAATCTAGCCCTCAGCAGACTATGAATCTCCTGGTTCATCCACGGCTTTTGATTCGGTTATGTTCTTATAGGCACGTACTCATCCACACAAGGTTTAATATAGTCAGTGACAACACTGGCATATTCATTCAGACTCTTAAGATAAATCCCTGAATACTGTCCAGTGCATAGACTCAAAGCAGTCATGTAAGCATTCCTCTGCCTCCCTTGTCCATACTTTCTTGGTCCTGACTACTATTGCTGCAGTCTTCAGTCTCTGCCTATTCTCGGGGAGTAGAAGTGCAGCCAGGTGATCAGATTTTTCCAGATGTGGGCATAGGATGGCATGGTAAGTGCTCTTGATGGTGGTATAACAACAGTCCAGTGTGTTGGCTCCTGTGTTTCCACACGTGATATGTTGGTCATGGTTATTTAGAGACCTTTTTGAGCTGGCCCAGCTGAAATCCTTCAAAACAATGGGGCATGCATCAGGGTGCACTTTTTCATGCCTGTTGATTATGTTGCTCAGTTTGTCCTTTTTGACATGGGCCTGAGCTGGAATGTACACTGCTATCAAGATGTTGGCTGAAAACTCACACTGCGGATAAAATGGATGACACTTGATTGCGAGGTGTTCCAGGTTGAGTGTGCAGGACCGGAACAAAATTGCCACATTTGTGTGCCATGAGGAGATAATCATAAAGCATACAGCAACTCCTCTGCCTTTGAAAAACTCAACAATCCTATCTTGGCAAGGAACCGTGAAGCCAGTGAGCTGTATCACTGCTTCTGGAATGGTGGAGATATCCAAATCTCCAAGAAACAAAAAAACACAACAGTTCCTGAGGTCCCTCTGGAGTATGCCTAATTTTATAGTCCAAAGATATACTGATTAGTATGTTAATTGGTCAGTGTAACTTGTCCCCGATTAGGTTTGGGTTAAATTGATGGGTTTTTGGGTGGGCCAAAAGGGCTTGTTACACGCTGTATCTCTAAAATAGAAAATTTAAAAAATTGCAGTCATTAAAGAGAGAAGAAAGTCAATGGCCCCATGACACTTTCTATCAGTCAGGTTGCAGTTAAAGGAATGAATTGATTAAAGGGCCAGTGAACCAATTCAGAAAATTACTAATAACACTAAGCATATGGAATAGAACAGAATGCTATAGATAGTAAGATTCCCTTCACCATCTTAATGTTCTTTAACATTTTAACATTAGTTAAAATCTTTTCTCAAAATCATTCCACCCTAAGTATTTCAGTAAATTGTTCAGATGTGATGAGGAAAGGTGCAGAAAAATTTTGTTTGTTGCAGTGGATTTTATGTAATCTTTAGTTTTCATCAAATCTGTGCACATAAAAATAGGCATACGACAGACTATTTTGTTCAATGTGTGCAGAGGTCAAAAGGGCCTTAGCATTCCCCTTTAACAATGGAATAGAAATTGTATAAGGTGAAATGTTTCGCAGCTAATGTGCATAAAGTGATTAGGTGTAAGAACCTTTAACTACATGTTGTTATCTAAGATAATGAATTTCTTCCCTTAATGCAGGGGTATGCCCCTAAAGTAATACTTCTCAGAAGAAGCACTTCAGAGCTTTTACTAGCATTAGAGATGCTTTCTGGAAAAGCCAGATGTGGATAATAATAGAGTTGTTGTGATGGAAGCATTCTTATGACTGCTATGCATTGGCTAGTTGACTCAATTAGATGGCTAAGATAGGATACACGCTTGCATTATTCTGTGTGGAAATCTTTATTTTGTGCTTCCAACTGAAGGTTAAGTGTCATTTGCAGTCATGTAAGTGAAACCATTGATTTTTTTTTAATGGAATGATGAAATTTTCAATCCGTAAATGCTTTATACTTGTCACTAATTAACTCTGCAATCCTGGTAAATTTCAAGAAAAAGATCTGATTCTTCATAAAGAAGTCAAAAATCTCTTTGCAGATTTGATTGCAACAGAGTTCAGGCCCCCCCCCCCCCCTTAAGCTGTGGACACCTTGGAGTTCCCGCAGGCAGGCTGTTTGTGACACATTATCTAAAAAGGTCTGTCTTTGAGGAGTACTTGAGAGCTTTGACATTGATCTTACAACAACACCTCCTGATGACAGTACTCTGGCCAGATTTAAATTAAGCCAGTGGTTAAAGTGATGATCAGTCCAGGAGTTATTGATGCCTGTAATGGCAAGGGTAATGCAAGCATTTTTGGAGATCCTCGCTCGAATAATGATGCAATATAACAGGTAATGATAAATGATAAATTTCACAATATATTTCAGAACCTGATTCTGATTCTGTTCTACCCCAGTGATATAATACAGTGTTCCAAGCATGTCAGGAAAATTGCCCCATTGGAGTTGTCCTTCCCTACTTATTCCTTACCAATTATGCCATGCCAGGATTCACATACCCTTCCATTCTGATGTTGAGGTCAACTGGAGAATCAATCTATGGACTAATTACAACTATGCCAGAAGATCTGAGTGGAGCCTAAAGCCCATTCTTTCCATGAAAGTGATCACTAGTTTCAGACTGAATCATCAAATGGTGTCTGACATTCAAGGTCTGAGCTTTCAATGTACTGCAGTAAAATTCATCATCAGTTCAAGTGCTGCAGATCAAAGATTGGACTTGAAAGTTCAGTGGTGCTATTTTAGCCCTGGATGCAATTGTTTAATTAGGCTTTGAGGGTGTCAATGTATTGCAACTATTTTTACCTTCCTCGCACATTACTCAGAAAACAGATGTGCTCTTCTGGAGAAGTTTTGATGACTCTCTGAAGAGTAAATCAGCTATCATTATGTTGAGAATAGCATTCATAATCTCAGTATTGCCACTCTGTTGACTATCAGCAGGCTGAGATTGCTGTTGCCTAGTATGATGAGGTGCTTTCTGAAGTTGACCTTTCTTGATCCAGAGCTACTGATTGCATGTTAAACAAGGGTGCGCAGAAGGCCATTACAAGATGTGGACAATAATGATTAGTTATTGATTGTATTGTTTGGTCTTCATTGGGTATATATATCTGATTATGTAGAATAAGACCGTAAGACATTTGAAATGGGAGCAGATTTAGCCATTGAGCCTTTTTGCCATTTGATCATTGCTGAGTTATTTTCCCTCTCACTTTCATTCTCCTGCCTTCTCCCCATCACCTTTGATGCACTTACTAATCAATACTTATCAACCTCTGTCTTAAATATACCCGATGACCTGGCCTCATAGCTGTCTGTGGAAATGAACTCCACCCTTTGAAGGAAGCACCCTCTAAAGAAATTCCTCTTCATCTCTATTCTAAACATGATGTCCTTTTGTTCCGAGGTTGTGCCCTTTGGCCCTGCTCTTCCACTATTAGAAACATCCTCTTCATGTCCACTTTATCTAGGCCTTTCAATATTTGGCAGGTATAGATTTGGTGCAGCATTACTTTTAAGCATTTATCATTGCAAAGAGATTGCAATGAACAATAACAGAAAGAAGATAGCATGAGTTTGATGTATTGAATTATTTTATTCACCCATCTGATATAGAAGTCTATGTCAGGTCACCTTTTAATGTTGCTACTTGTGTTGTTAGGGATTTATAGGATTTTCACTCAGCAGCACAGAGAAGGATGGTTGTGTTTTGGCACCAAGCTACAGAGGTGAGACTGTTCCCAACTATGAATTATCCTCTTAGTTCTTGGACGTCCAGGATTTGGTGCATTTGTCACTGGTATGCAGCTTGGTGTACCACTGATAGAGAATAGGACTGTTCTCCTATTCCTGCGAGGGAAGTACTGTAAGTAAGTTATCAAACAAAGTGGCTGCTTTGTATCAGAACATATCAAGCTTTCTAGGTGGTAGTAAAGTTCCACTCTCCAGCTAAGATCAATCACTCTATCATTTCTATCATGTCTTGTGAATGGTAGAAGACCTTTGGCAGAGAGAAGGTACAGCAGCTCTGCTTCAGAGTTATTTTGGTAGCTTTGGAACTATCTGGTCTAGTTGCAATACTAATCAGTGGATTCACTCAGGATTTGACAGTGATGATTTTGTGATGGAATTGTCATTGAATACCAAGTGGAAATGGCTATATTTTTCTGCTCAGCCTATTTTTATGCAGGTTTGTAAACATCAAGCATTCAAGTGCTTTGTGATGGTAATGTGTTTTGTGTTTATGGCATGGAATATTAAATGGTCCATTTGGCACACAAATAGCTTTGTGAGAGCACCCTGATGAAATACTGATATTCATGAAAAATACAAACATTTGGCAGAAATATTGCATCAAGCTTACAATGAATTATGCACTCAGTGGCCACTATATTAGGTACACACATATGTGCATGCTCTTAATGCAATTATCTAATCAGCCAATCATGTGGTAGCAAGTTAGTGCATAAAAGCATGTGGATATGGTCAAAAGGTTCAGGTTCAGTTGTTCCTTAGACAGAACATCAGAATGGGGAAGAAATGTGATCCAAGTGACTTTAACCCTGGAATGATTATTGGTGGTTTGAGTATCTCAGAAATTGCTTATCTCCTGGGATTTTCATGCACAGCAGTCTCTAGAGTTTACAGAGAATGGTTCAAAAAAATCCAATGAGCAGCAGTCAGAGGAGAATAACCAGACTGGTTCAAGCTGACAGGAAGGTGACAGTAACTCTTATAACTATGTATTACAAGACTGGTGTGCAGAAGAGCATCTGTGAATGCACAACATTTCGACCCCTGAAGTGGATGTGCTACAACAGCAGAACACATGGACATATGCTTAGTGGCTACTTTATTAGGCACAGGAGGTGCCACTGAGTGTAGTTAAAATACTAAAATGAAATTGCGGAAAATGTGAGCGATAATTAGTCTTGAAATCAAACTAATAGTTTTTCTGCATGCTATTTGCGTAGATTTAATGTTAACTTTTTCTGTCCCATCCAGGCAATGAGTAGCAATTTCTGTCCTCAGAGTGGGAGCAGAGCAGAATGAGAGAATATTCCCGGATTGTTTCACCATTTCTACTACTGTTATCTGAATCTGTTCATTGGTTTTGTGTCAATATTTCTGATTGCATACTTGGAATAAGTTACTCTAAATGTTGTTAAATAAAATTAACCATAGGAAATGCAATACTTCGATTTACTTCGTATCATTGTCTATCTAGTTCTCTAAAACTGTTGATTTTATATATCTGACCGTTTTAACACAAGATGGAATTTAATGAACTGTGTGATAAAAACTGATTTTGCAGGGAAATTGCAGTAATCTTCCTCGCAGTGAGCATGTTTAGTAACATGCATTTGCTGCCAACTAAACATTGTTTAATTCTGCATTAAACAAAGATCACTTAACCGAAAGCAAGCAATTGTGATGTTGCAGTGCAGTATTAATAGTTTCTTTCTGGGATTCCAAAATGATTATGGATGAGGAAGGCCATTTGGTCTTTAGTAATCCATCCAGTCTAACTCCAGCCTGTTGCCCCAACTACTGCTTTATAAATGGACGCAAATATTTTTGTCTCTAATGGATGAAAGAAAAATGGAGGTCTATGTGGGAGGGAAGCATTAGGTTGAGTAGATTAAAAAGTCAGCACAACATTGTGACTGGAGGGACTGTACTGTGCTGTATTGTTCAATGTTCTAATGTATTTAGAATTCTGTTTGTGTGTTGCAATACAAAAATTATGTGAATTTAATGTAGCTTCTGGAAATCTGAGCCAAAATTTAATAACTACTAAGAAGACATCACAGGGAAAGAAACAGTTTTAGCTCATCATAACTGGAAAAGTGAAAGGGAAAAGTGTGTTTTAAGATGGAGAGATGGGCAGGAGTAGAGAAAACTGAGGGAATGTTTGATAACAAGGTTGTTTGAATAAATTTCTTTCTGACTGCCAGACAGTACTCTCCTGGATTGCAAAGCAAGATATGAAGACGAAATCACTATGGAGCATTCACTGAGGACATTGTGGATAGCACATTCAATAAGCTAGTCACAACACAAGCAATGACTGCATGGGCTACAAAGCGGTGACTGAACACCAGGAAGATTTGTAGGCGTGGCAGGTATCACAGAGATCCCCAGCGGCCACCTTCCACACCCCACTCAAGCAGATATACAGTGTTGTACTGCTGGAATGATAGCATCTCAGGAGAATGGATCTTCAGCTAAGCTTGTGGCACTGCTGAACAGCAGACATGGAAGAAGACTACCAGAGATATGATGATAGGTGGCTTGATTGTAAAAGGAGCAGTCAAGTTTCTGTACCCTTAAACAGGGTTATAACAGGGCATAGACAGGATACAGAGCTGGGCTCGGAATTGGCAGAAGGAGTTACAGTGAAGTGATACATTTTAGGATGTCTAACTTGAAGCAAGAGTACAAGGTTGAACTTGAAGGTGGAGTACAAGGTTAATGTCAGGATTCTTAATGGTGTGGAAGAACAAAGGGATCTTGGGGTCCAAGCCCATAGATCCTTCAAAGTTGCCAGATAAGTTGATAAGGTGGTTAAGAAACTATATTGTGTGTTAGCCTTCGTTAATCAGGGAATTTAGTTCAAATCTGCAAGGTAATATTACAGCTGTATAAAACTCTACTTAGACCAAACTTGGAGTGTTGTCTTCAGTTCTGGTCTCCTTATCGTAGAATGGATGTAGTAGCTTTAAAGACAGCACAAGATGCTGTCTGGATCTTCTGAGGATAAGTTGAGCAAGTTAGGGCTTTTCTCTTTGGAGTGAAAGGGGATGAGAAGTTACTATGGTAGAAATGTATAAGATCATAAGAAGCATAGATAGAATGGACAGCCCCCACCTTTTCCCAGAGCAGAAATAACTACCAGAGAACAAGCTTTTAAAGTTAGGGGAGATATCAGAGGTAAGTTTTTTACACAGGGAGTGGTAACTGCTTAGAATGCACTGCTGGGGTGGCAGTATTGAGACTGATATATTGGGACAGTTAAAACATAAACACAAGATATTCTCCAAATGCTGGAACTTCAGAGCAACACACACACATTGCTGGAGGAACTCAGCAGGGCAGACAGCATTTATTGGTGGGGGGGGGCGTGGAATAACCAGTCAATATTTTGGGCCAAAACCCTTCATTGGGACTGGAAAGGAAGACAGAAGAAGCCAGAATAAGAAAGTGGGGGGAGGAGAAGTGGCAGAACCTGACCGGTGATAGGTAAAGCCAGGTGAGAGAAAAGGTGAGTGGGTGAGGGAGGGAGATGAAGTAAAAAGCTTGGAGGTAATAGGTAGAAAAAGTAAAGGGCTGAAGAAGAAGGAATCTGATAGGAAAGGAAAGAGGATCGTGGGAGAAAGGGGAGGTGGATGGGCACCGGAACGCAGGATGATGATCTTCAACTATTCTGTGCCCACCTGGCTGATCTCCATAAAGGTATGTCAGAGCAATTTCAGGATCTTCTCTCAATCCATATTCCAGATTGGGTAAACTCTTCTGCAGACATTGCCTGGTTTGGCCATTAGGTAGCAAGTAACGTTTGTTCCACCCAAATGTTAAGCAACAAGAGAAAGCACAGCTATCATACCTTAATCAATAGCATTGCCATTACTGAATCTCACACTCAATATCCTGCGGGTTACCATTGATCAGAAGCTGAATTGGACAAGTTATGTACAGAATGTGACAACAAGAGCAGGGATCCTGTGGTGAGTAACTCACCTACTATCTCCCCAAGCCTGTCCACCATCTACAAGGCTAAAGTGATGGAGTACTCTCCATTTGCCTGAATGAGTGCAACTCCAAAGACACTCAAGAAGGTTAACACCATGGACAATATAAAATCTCACACGATACCCTATCCACAAGTATCTAGTCACTCCTCCAGTAACAGACAGTAGCAACATCTTGCACCAGCTACAGGATGAACTGCAGCAACTCAGCAAGACTCCTTAGTGAGAGGCTTCCAAACCCACAACCACTAGGAGCTTGAAGGACAAGGACAGTAAAAGCACTTCAACAACTGGAAGCTGCCCTCCAAACCACACGGCATACTTCTGGAGAAATAAATCACCATTCCTCCATGATGCTGAATCAAAATCCATGCTAGAGTGCCATGGTAGCGTAGCGGTTAGCACAGCGCTATTACAGCTCGGCTGTCCCAGAGTTCAGTGTTCAGTTCCGGCACTGTACTGTAAGGAGTCTCTGTGCATTCTCCCTATGAAATGCATGAGTTTTCCGTGGGCGCTCCAGTTTCCTCCCACAGTGCAAAGCTGCACTAGATAGGTAAATTGTCCCGTGATTGAGTAAGGGTCAAGTGAGTTTGTCGAGGTTACTGTGGTGGTGTGGCTCTAAGGGCCTGAAGGACCTACTCCGCGTTTATTGCTTACAGCATGTGGGTGCATCTACACCTCCAGGACTTGCTGCAGTTTAAAAAAGCCGTGCGCCACCACCTTCTCGAGGGCAACTTAAGTGTTGGCTCAGCCTGTATATCCACATCACTTTAAAGAATAGTTTTAAAAAAAGCACAAAGACAGCCTACCAGAAAGACTACCTGTTCCAGTCCAGATGCAACCCATTCTGCTTGTAAAGGAGTGACACAAAAGGTGCTGAAGGAACTCAGTGGGTTTGGCAGGGAAATAATAATGAGGCAGCCTACAGAGAGGAAGTCATCACCCTGACACCGTGGTGTTAAGAAAACCACCTCTCTCTCAACATTGCGAAAACAAAGGAGCTGGTTGTGGACTACAGGAGGAAGGCTAACCCCCATAGAAATCAATGGATCTGGGGCTGAGAGGGTGAACAGCTTTAAGTTCCTCGGCATAAACATCACCGAGGATCTCACGTGGTCTGTACAGACCAGCTGTGTGGTGAAAAAGGCACAACAGCGTCTCTTTCATCTCAGACGGTTGAAGAAGTTTGATATGGCCCCCCAGATTCTAAGAAATTTCTACAGGGGCACAACTGAGAGCATCCTGAATGGCTGCCGCACTGCCTGATGTGGGAACTGTACCTCCCTCAATCGCTGGACTCTGCAGAGAGTGGTGCGGACAGCCCAGCACATCTGTAGATGTGAACTTCCCACTATTCAGGACATTTACAAAGACAGGTGTGTAAAAATGGCCCGAAGGATCATTGGGGACCCAAATCACCCCAACCACAAACTGTTCCAGCTGCTACTATCGGAGAAATGGTACCGCAGCATAACAGCCAGGACCAACAGGCTCTGGGACAGCTACTTCCACCAGGCCATCAGACTGATTAATTCATGCTGATGCAATTGTATTTCTATGTTATATTGACTATCCTGTTGTACATGATATTTATGATAAATTACTACAATTGCACATTGCACATTTGAATGGAGACGAAACGTAAAAGATTTTTACTCCTCATGTGTATGAAGGATGTAAGTAAGCAAGTCAATTCAACTTAAAAGGACAGTCAATCTTTAACCTGCAAGTCTGCTTGGGTCACCTATTGTATACGGTGCTCCCAGTGCAATCTCTTGTACATCAGTGAGACCCGGCGTTGTTTGGGGGACCACCTCCTTAAGCACCTTCACTTTGTCCCACAGCATTCGGGACTTCCCAGTGGCTATTTAAATTCTATTTCCCATTACCATTCTGACATATTAATTCACGAGCTCCTCTTATGCCAGGGTGAGGCCACTCTCAGGTTGGAGGAGCAACACCTCATAGTCCACTTGGGTAGCTCCTGAACAACCATTTCTCTAATTTCTGGTAATTTCTTTCCCCTCCCACTTCTTCTCTTTTTCCATTCCCCATTCTGGCTCCCCTCCTGTCTCTTCTCCTCTCCTTACCTGTTCCTCACCTCTCTCTGTGACCTGTTGTAGACCTGTCATCTCAGGAATGCTACCCAGACCATGTGCTAGTGAGGCAAATAGTAGGAAGATCATACAGTTTAACATGTGGCTGAGGAGTTAGTGGCAGGAGGGAGGGTTTCAGGTTTTTGGATCATTGGACTCTCTTCCAGGGAGGGGCAGGGTTAAACTAGAGTTGCTGTGAGATGGGAGCCAAAGCAGCAGAACAGATGGTGGTCTGGTTGTGGAGAAAAATGTTGTTAAGCCTACATATAAGGTCAGGAATCAACAGTTTGTGTATGGCGGGACTAATATTCTGCGTATTTCAATGCAAGGAGTATTGTAGGAAAGGTGGATGAGGTTAGGCATGGATAACACACGTAATTTTGACATTGTAGTAATTAGTGAAACTGGGATGCAAAGGGGCAGGACTAGTTGCTCAATGTTCTGGGGTTCCGTTCTGTTAAGTGTGACAAAGTGGGAGGGATTAGAGGGGCAGTGACGCATTACTGGTCGGGGAAAATGTTTCAGCAGTGCTCGGTCAGTACTGGAGAGCTCAGCTGGTGAGGCTTTATGGATAGAATTGAGGAATTAGAAAGGAACGACCAACTTAATGGGATTACATTATACACCATCCAACTGCGCATGGGACTCCGAGGAGCAAATTTGTAGAGAGATCGCAGACTGGTGCAAGAAACACAAGATTGTGATACTAGGTGATTTTAACTTTCTACATACTGACTGGGACTCCCATATCGTAAAGTGGCTGGATAGGAATAAGTGTGTCAAATGTGTTCAGGGAAGTTTTCTTTATCAGTACATAGAAGTCCCAACTACAGTGACTGCAATACTAGGTCTCCTATTCAGGAATGAGACAGGGCAAATGACAAAGTTCAATGCAGAGAAGTGCTAGGTGTTGCACTTTGGTAGGGCCAGCCAGGGTAGGTCTCACAAAGTGAACTGAGGAGAGCTGTAGAATGTGGTGTGTGCTGTGGGAATACAGATCCATAATTCATTGAAAGAGGTGACACAGGGAGAAAGGGTCATAAAGAAAGCTTTTGACTCATTGGCCTTCATAAATTGAAGTATTGAATACAGGAGATGAGATGTTATATTGAAATTGTGTAAGATATTGGTGAGGCCTAATTTGAAGTGTTGAGTAGAGTGTTGGTCACCTACCTGCAGGAAAAGTGTAAATAAGATTGGAAGAGTACAGAGAAGATTTATAAGAATGTTGCTGGAACTGGAGGACCTGAGTTATAAGGAAAGATTGAATAGGTTAGGACATTATTCCTCGGAATGTAGAAGATTGAAGGGAGATTTGATAGAGTTATACACAATTATGAAGGGTATAGATAGGGTAAATGCAGGCAGACGTTTTTCACTGAGAAGAGAAAATCAGCAAATGCTGGAAATCAAAACAACACACACAAAATGCTGGAGGAACTCAGCATTGCAGGTAACATCTAAAAAGAGTAAACAGTGGATGTTTCAGGCTGAGAGTCTTCATCAGGACTGGGGAAAATAAAAGGATGACAAGTGCACATCTAGTCCATACTGAAACATTTAAATTGTCTAGTCTGATTGACCTGCAGCCGGATCATAGATCTCACTTTTTTTCCCAGTCCTGTTGAAGGGGCTCAGCCCAAAACGTCGACTGCTTACTCTTGTTCTAGATCCTGCCAGGCCTGCTGAGTTCCTCTAGCATTTTGTGTGTGTTTTTCCATTGAGGCTGGGTGGGACTACAACTAGAGTTCATGGGTTGAGAGTAAAAGTAAAAGGGGAACATGAGAGGTAACTTATTCACACAGAGGGTCGAAAGAGTGTGGAACAAGCTGCAAGTGGTGCATGCGAGCATTTAAAAGAAGTCTGGGGAGGTACATGAATAGTAGGATATGGATAGCTGTGATCCAAGTACAGATCAATAGGACGAAGTAGTTTAAACATTTTAGTAAGGGCTAGACGGGCTGAAGTGCCTGTGTCTGTGCTGTACTTTTCTATGATTCTAAGAGTGAAGTGTTGGAACGACCAACCAGGCAAGGTCTTACATAGTGAAAGGTAGGGCACAGAGGAGTGCAGTTCAACAGAGGGATCTGGGAATACAGATCCATAATTCCTTGAAAGTGGCATTACAGGTAGATAGGGTCATAAAGAAGGCTTTTGGCATGTTTGACCTTCATAAATCAATGTACTGAGTTCAGGAGTTGGGATATTACATTGAAATTGTACCTAATTAGGCCTCACTGAGAAGTTAAGGTCTAATTTGGAGTATTACGTGTAGTGTTGGTCACCTACCTGCAGGAAAGATGAAAATAAGTTTGAAAGAGTGCAGATAAAATTTGCGAAGATGTTGCCGGGATGGTGGGTGATTCAAATGCATCCTTTGGAATGGTGGTAGAGGCAAACACAATAGAGGCATTCTAGAGGCTCTTAGGAAGACAAATGAATGACCAAGAAATAGAAGGATATGGACATCGTGTAGGCAGAAGGAATTAGATTAGTTAGGCATTTAAATATCATTTTATTTGTTTAGACCCACATAAATCCAAAGTGAGTTGGAGTCCAGAAAATCTTCTAATTTGGTGCCATCAAAGTCCTGGGTGTGTCTGATTAATGGAGTTTTACTGTATCCAATCATGGGATCCTTTGTAAACATGTTGGATATGTAACTCTCCAAGAAAATGACTTTAAGGAGGAACTGACATTCTGATCAGCTACAGTGCAGGTTAATACGTAAATTAATATTGTATATTTGAAACTACAGAAAGTTGTTCTGCACCTATGGAACTAAAGCAAGGAAAGAATTATAGTGGAATAAAGAGCACTGCAGCTGAAACATGTAGAAGAGAAATAACAAATCATGTTGCACTGCCTGGGCAATCACCAATCTGTTCCAAATTCCTACCTATGTCATTTTGCAGAGTTTAGAAATAACTTGCAGGTTCAGTTACTTCCTATTTGATCTTGTTGCCTAGGACTTGTTCCTCACTGCCAGCAAAGGCTTTGAAAAGGTTAGAAGCCATCTTGGTTTATCAGCCTCTGTTCTTTTCAGAAATGGAAAGTACTGACAGCTGTTCAGTTGCTGCCTGTTCCTACTTGCTCAGAGTAGGTCGAGTGGGTTTCCTTGAAGCACTGCAGTTTCAGTGGTATTAATAATAATCTATATTAAGGGGTCTCAAAACTTCAATGCAGAACTGATTTTTAAAGTCACAGCAGAGCTGGAAATTCCTGAAAATGTGGTGATTTTGTCTCTCAGTGACAGAGATCAAAGGTTTTGGAGAGTGCTGCAAATTTATCTTGCTGCACTACACTGTATGGACAAACAAGGGAAAATCCACAGATGCTGGAAATCCAAGCAACATGCACAAAATGCTGGAGGAACTCAGCAGGCCAGGCAACATCTATGGAAAATAGCAGAGTCAATGTATCGGGCCGAGACCCTTTAGCAGAACTGGAGAAAAAAAGATGAGGAGTTAGAATAAGAAGATGGGGGGAGGACAGGAAGAAAGTGACATTGGGAGTGCAGGGAAGTGGTGAAGTGAAGAGCTGGGGAGTTGACTGGTGAAAAGAAGAATCTGATAGAAGACCATGGGAGAAAGGAAAGGGGGAGGAGCACCAGAGGAAGGTGATGGGCAAGTACAGAGATAAGGTGAGAGAGGGAAATGGGAATGGGGAATGGCGAAGCAGGGAGGTGGGGTTATTACCATAAGTTTAAGAAATTTATGTTCATGCCATCAATTTGGAGTCTACCCAGAAGGAATATAAGACGTTGCTCCTCAAACCTGAGTGTGGCCCCATCACAACAGAGGAGGCCATGGACTGACATGTTGCAATGGGAATGTGGTGGAATTAAAATGGATGGCCACTGGGAGATCCCAATTATTCTGGTGGATGGAGCATAGGTGCCAGTAAAGTGCCAATCTAAATAGGGATATAGAGGAGGCCACACTGGTAGAACCGGATACAATAGATGACCCCAGCAGATTCACAGGTGAACTGTCGCCTCATCTGGAAGGGCTATTTGGGGCTCTTAATGGTAGTGAGGGAGGAGGTGTAGGGGCAGGTGTGGCACTTGTTCTGCTTTTGAGGATAAGGGCCAGGAATCAAATCAGTGGGTAGGGATGAATGGACAAGGGAGTCACTAGGGACCGATTCCTGCAGAAAGCAAAAAGCAGAAAGTGGGAGAAAGTGTGAAAGATGTGCTTGGTGGTGGAATCCCATTGGGGATGGCGGAACTTACAGGATCTCCCAGTGGCTATCCACTTTAATTCCACTTCCCAATCCCATTCCAACATGTCAGTCCATGGTCTCCTCTACTATCACGATGAGGCCACAGTCAGGTTGAAGGTGCAACACCTTATATTCTGTCTGAGTAGCCTCCAGCCTGATGGCATGAACATTGGCTTCTTGAGCTTCCAGTAATGCCCCCTCCCCCTCTCCTTCACCATTCCCATTTCCCTCTCTCACTTTATCTCCTTACCTGTCCATCACCTCCCTCTAGTGCTCCTTCCACTATTTTTTTTCCCATGGCCTTCTGTCCTCTCCCATCAGTTTCCTCCTTCTCCAGCTCTTTACTTCAACCCTACCCCTTCCCTCCCAGTTTCACCTATCACCTTGTGTTTATTCCTCCCCTCCACCTGATCTGCCCCCACCTTCCTACTCTGATACCTCAACTTTTTTTCTCCAGTCCTGATGAAGGGTCTCAGCCAGCAACGTCAACTGTACTCTTTTCCATAGATGCGACCTGGCCTGTTGAGTTCCTCCAGTATTTTGTGTGTGCTACACTTTATGGATCCCGGTAGCAGCAATGAAGGGGATAGCTATTGATTTCAACAGCTGGCTTGTTGATCCGGTAAACTATTCTGGTATGGCTGATACTGAGGGCTGATGTGTGTACATCTATCAAAATGAATTTTCCAACACACTTCTGAGTTCAACTTCACAGATGGTGTAAAAAGCTGCAGTGGATCCAAATGAACCATTCATCAAAGGGTATCAGCCTATTCCCAATAGCCTGGCAGTAATAATTAAACTTCTCTGTAATGATATCCACAAAAAAAAGTTTGAAGATATTTAGAATATTTGGCAGAAGAAGGGAAATTATTGGAAAAAATCTGAGGAGCATGATCAATCTACATTTGGAAGGGAAGTGGTTGATCAGGAATACTCAGCAGAGTTTTGTCAATGTAAATCTTGTTTGAAAAATTTGGATTTTTTTAAAGTAGGAATATATATTGATAAGGACAGTGTAGGTAATGCCTGCTTGGACTTCAGTAAAACAAGGAGTCAACAATGGGCTTGCACCCCTTCTCCAGAATTCTTGGCCTTGAGTCTGCAGGCTTCACTCAAAACCTTACAGAACTCTCTCGGAGACTGCAAAGTGCCAGATCACTCCATCAGCCCAAAAACACACCACCAAAGTGTAGCTTACAAGCTCCAATAGTAGCAGAATCACATTTGAAAGAAAAAAAAAGATGTAAAAGAAATGAAGGAGGTAGCTTTGTGAACCATCTGGAGGATGTCGCCCTTGGTTGTGTTATTTGCTGGCGCCATCTTCTTTCTGGCAGGTCGTTGACAAGATCTCAATGAAAATTGGTCCAGAAAGTTAGAACCCATGGAAACTAAGGGAAGTTGGCAAACTAGACACAAAATTGACTTGCTAATTTTGGGAGTGATGATGGAGGATTGCTTTCATTATTGGAAGCCTGTAACTCGTTTTGGACCATAGCTGTCATTTATGCCAGTGGTTTGCATATGAATGCAGAAGGTATGATTAATCAATCTGCAGACAATGGTGTTTCGACTTAGGTCACAAAGTAGTTTTCACCATCTAGAGCAATTGAAAATAGAATTTAATCCTGATAAATGTGAGATGATGCATTTTAGAAAGTCTGTAAGGGTACAACTTATACCAAGGATGCTTAGGCACTAGGGAGTATTGAGGAACAGTGGGACCTTGGTGTTAAACTCCACATATTCCTAAAGTGGAAGTACTAATCAAGAAGACACACATGCTTGTCTTCATTATTTAATGTGGGTGGGGTTGAATTTAAGAGCTTGGGGGTCTTGGTGAAATCCTTTCAAATATTGGTTAGGCCCCAAGTGGAGTATTGTGTGCAGTTCTGACCACAGTACGGATAGGCTATGATTGCATCAGAGAGGGTGCAGAGATAATTTACCAGGATTCTCTTTGGCACAGAGTGCTTCAATTAAGAAGAAAGCCTACGTGGATGGGATTTATTTTCATTGGTACGGAGGAGGCTGAGGGTGGACCTGTTAGAAATATGCAGAATTGTGAGAGGGATAGATAGAACAGGTAGTAAAAAGTCATTTCTCATGAAGGTGCCTAAAACCAGAGAGCATCAAGTATGGATTAAGAGAGTTACAGGCAATCTGAGGATGTGTTTTCCCCCCAGAAGGTGTTTGGAATCTGGAACACTACCAAAGAAAGTGCCAAAGACAGGTAATTCACAGTATGTTATACAGTAAATATCTGGACAAGCACTTTAATCATCAAAGCATTGAAGACTACAGATTATGCGCTATTATTTAAGGTTAGAAAAGATGGACTGTATACTAATAGCTGGCATTGACATGGTGGCATGAACAGCTTATTTTTCTGCTCTGTTCCTCCATGACCCTAAGGTGAGATAATGTGAGTAGACTTGTTGCCTCAGATGAAGGGTAAAAACCAACAGCAAGGACTGGTTTTGTTGAATGGTCTTTTTATCTTACAATTTTGACAGTAAGCTAACACACAGATCTTTTTAAAAAATAAGACTTAGAATTATTTCAAAGAATAAAATTAAGTTGTAGCAAGTGTATTGTTTAGCATTAATATGAATGTCAGCAAAATGGCTTGCAATGTTATTTTGGAATAATTCTTATAAATATCAACTGAAGAGATTTAATGGAGTAGCATTATTGTCCTTGTATAGTACAAGAGAGGTTTTAGTACAATATGATTATTTGAACTAACAATCTTTAGGAATTCCTGTAGATTTTATAGAAAGACTTCAATTTCAATCATTTTGATGTTGCTATGTGGTCCAAAGGGTAAATTCCCAGCATTCCTCCACATCATTCAAATAAGGCTTTGTATTGTTTATATGCACAAGGAGTATTGTTATCATATCAAGATATTTACGAATTATGTACCATTTGACATCTTGTATGCTGATTATAATAGAGAGCAGAATAAATGTAATTTATATTTGAGGAAATTGATGTGCTTGATAAATATATCTAATTTACTAAATAAGTTGTGCAATTACTTTCTCGGTGAAGAAACCCCTAATGTTGGATTTTATGACTTTAATTTTGTTTCATTGTATCACAGAGTATAGGCCACCCACCCCTCCATCTGGCACTGGGTACCACCGTTACCATTTCTTCCTTTATGAACAGCCTGATGATGCAGTTATTACACTGAATGAACATGACAAAAAATCCTTTGGTAAGTCTATTTAAAAAGAAGGTGAGGGGCAACATTTTATTTTCTCTAGCGGTAACAGCGTATTCTCCAGTTATTAAAAATGTGGATATGCAAGGTGTTTGCAGGACTCCTTGACATTGTGAGATGCATGCAAGAATTTTTAACGATTATGACTATATTTTGAAATATTCGGACACTTAACTGCAACAAAGCCTCCCATTGCAAAGCTGACTCTAAGCCCTTGTGAACCATTTGCATTAAATTGATATTTGCAAAGAGCATCACAAACTTCTGTGGAGGTGGGTAAATTTGAATGAGGCACTGATATTGCCTTGGGTAGCTTTTGGAACAGTAATATTTGCTGGAACTGAATAAGAAGGAGAGATTAAAGATGATTTTTATACACCAGACCAAATAATTGTTCAGCATTCCATTTACTTACGGGGAGCTACAGCACCTGAGAAAATAGTACTATTTCATATGGTTATAGGTTGATGCATTCATTTGTAATTGCATTGATCCTGGAAGCAAGTGAAGCTTTATCATTGAAACTAATGGAAATATCCCAATGATGTTATCTTTATCACCAATACTCTGATATTTAATAACTTTATGATTTTATCTAAATCTGACTAAAGTAATATAACTGTAATTTCTCACACATGTAAATTTGCTTAACTCAACACCACCGTTAATCTGTTTGAAAGGCATTCCTTTTCATTTTCAACTTGGCCAAATATATCTTGATGATATAATTCTTTTGTTCTATAAAAGTTGTGCACACAGAGATATAGCAGCTATTTGCAGAGTTTTGTTGGGCTACAACATGCTGGAAAGTGCCAGCCAAACTACACTTAAACTACTAAATATCTTCATAAGTGTAACCAGTTTCAGGGTGCCTGTACAAATACGCGGACTGCTGTTTCTCGGAGATTTTTGCTGACTGTACTCTGGAGTTGGACTTTTCATCAAGTCCGGATTGTGAATTTGCTTCAGTTCTTCAACACTTAAGCTGGAGGTCCTGTTGACTGAACCTGCCCCATGTAGTCAAAAAGTCATTGTTATTATTTGCAATGAAATTGGAACATCTTGTAGACGTAAGTGTTGTGTAATTCATGTTTTATTAAATGAGCTTATTTATTGGTATTGCTTTATAATTATCACACATACAAAGATACAGTGAAAAGCTTGTTTTGCATGCTATTTGTACAAATCAAATCATTACATAGTGCATTGAAGCAGAGCAAGGTAAAACAATAATAGAATGTAAAATAAAGTATTATAGCTACAGAGAAAGTGTAGTGTTAGGAAAGAAAATGTAAGCTCATAATGAGGTAAATTGTAAGAGAATTGTGTGATTTATCATATGAGAAGTCTGTTCAAGAGTCTGATAACAGTGGGATAGAAGCTGTCCTTGATGTGATGGTACGTGCTTTCAGACTCTCATATCTTCTGCCTGAATGGGAGAGGGGGGAAGAGAGAATGCTTGAGCAAGGTGGGCTCTTTGGTTATACTGGCTGCTTTGCTGAAGCAGTGAAAGGAATAGATGGAGTATACAGAGGGAAGGCTGATTTCCATGATGTGTTGTGCTGTGTTCACAACTCTCTGCAGTTTCATACTGTCAGGTACAGAGCAGTTGCCATATGAATCTGCAATGCATCCGGATACTTTCAGGGGAACACCGATGTAAATTGGCAAAGAGTTAGCGGGAGCATAGTTGAAGTTCTTTAGCCACCTGAAGAAGTGGAGGGATTAGTGAGCTCTCTTGATCATGACATCAACAATGCTGGACCAAAACAGACTATTTGTGGTTCACTACTGGGAACTTGAAGCTCTCAACCACGACACTGTTGATGTCGGCAGCATTCAAGATTCAAGTTTATTAGTTCATGTGTACTTTGAACATACAGTGAAATGCCTCATTCGTGTTAACTACCAACATTGGAGTGCGTACTGGGAGCAGCCCATTAGTATCGCCACACATTTCGACAACAACACGGCTTGACCACGATGCTCAGCAGAACAACAGAGAACACAACAAGCAACAAAAAAACAACAGCAAAAATCATCCCTGTTTCTCCTTCCCATACACAGAGTCCTTTAATCCCAGGAAAGACCTCGAATGTTAAGAGGTCATGGACTCAGCCCTGCAGACATTGGTCTTCAACCTCCCCAGTGACTCACAAAGATTCGCCGACTTGGCTCCAGCCAATGGGCGTTGACTTCTGGATTTCCAATTCGACCTTTGGCCTCTGTCCTCAGGACATGTCTGTCACCAAGCACTAGGTCTTGAACTCTGGTCTCACTGATTTATGAACCCAGGGGGAGGGTCATCAGAACATGTTCCACCTGACCGCGTGGGACTCAAGCTCTGGAACCCGCCAACAGCTTTTGCTGACTGGGGAGGGTGGGTGGAGCCCTAACCAAAAGTGACACACTTTTTATTATTTCAGTCACTGAAACATCAATAAAAAAGCGTGGGTACCAAGAAGGAACCAGATATTTCCATATATTAGTACCCTAACATTCAAAGCGACGCACCTTTCATTATCTTGGTCCACGGTAAAAACACCTCACTGACAATCAAAACTGGCGCACCTCAGGGATGTGTGCTTAGCCCACTGCTCTACTCTCTCTACACCCATGACTGTGTGGCTAGGCATAGCTCAAATGCCATCTATGAATTTGCTGATGATAAAATTATTGTTGGCAGAATCTTAGATGGTGATGAGAGGGTGTACAGGAGCGAGATATACCAGTTAGTTGAATGGTGTCACAGCAACAGCCTTGCACTCAACATCAGTAAGACCAAAGAACTGACTGGGGACTTCAGAAAGGGTAAGATTAAGGAACACACATTAGTCCTCACAAGAGGGATCAGAAATGCGGAGAGTGAATAATTATAAGTTCCTGGGTGTCACTATCTCTAAGGACCTAACCTAGACCCAACGTAGCAATATAACTTTTAAGGAGGCAAGACTGTGGCTATGTTTCATTAGTCTGAGCAGATTTTGTCTGTCACCAAAAATACCTGCAAAGTTCTACAGATGTACTGTGGAGAGCATTCTAAGTGGCTGCATCACTGTCTTGTATGGGGAGGCTACCACATAGGATTGAAGTAAACTGAACAGAGTTGTACAATTAGTCAGCTTCATTATGGCACTAGCCTCCATAGTATCCAGGACATCTCCAAGGAGTGGTGCCTCAGAAAGGTGGCATCCATCACTGAAGACCCCCACCACCCAGCTCTCTTCTCATTGCTATCATCAGGAAGGAGGTAGAGAAGCCTGAAGGAACACACTTAATGATTCAGGAACAGCTTCTTCCCCTCTGCCATCTGATTCCTGAAATTACACTGAACCCGTGAACACTCTGTCACTACAATTTTATTTCCTAATTTTTGCACTACTTATTTAATTTTTTATATTTTATTCACTATTTTATTCTTTCTCTCTATTTTCAAATGTTGTATTATACTGCTGTCACAAAGTTAACAAATTTCATGAAATATGTCTCTGATATTAAGCCTGATTCTGATTCTGACATGCTGGTGTCTGATCAACCTTGGCTGGGTCGCCTGGGCGAGGATGTCTGATGTTGAAAGGCCCGAAACATTGGGTGACTCCAAGGTACTTCACTGTTAATGTGTCTCAGTGCACACCAAGTTAATAAAGACAAGTAGTGTTGGACCAGGTTAATGAAGGCGAGAGCAAGATCAAAGTGGCAGGGTTGAGTGACAATGAATCTCCAGTAACTGGATTAAGAAACGCAAGAGGGATAATTTTCACACAGCCGGCATATCTACACCCTAACTCCAGCATGACCTGTAATTCTCTTATATCCCAGTTCCTAAACCCTAACACTCCTCTATTCCCAAAACCATCCTTATATACCTTAAAAACAATTAAGCAATTAAAAAACAACTAAGTCTGGGATATGTCTTGATGGAGGTCGCAACGCAGCATCATCAGAGCATGTGCACTGCCTCCCCTCCTGAAGTCAATGCCCAACTCCTGTTTGGCATTGAGGAAGGGTTTGTTGTCATGGCACCATGACACTACGCTCTCCTTTTCTTCCTGTACTCTAAGTCATTGTTATTTGAGATACAGACCACTACAATGGTGCTATCTGTAAATTTATAGGTAGAATTAGGGCAGAATCTGGCCGTGTAGTCATGAGTGTACAGGGAGGGCACGGAGGACACCACCTTCAGAGAGGGAAATGAGCAGTTTATTTCCTGCAGTTCAGTGCCTGTTTTAAATATATATTTAAAACACTCATGGTTCCCCATGACATGCTGTGATGGAATTTAATTCTTTTTTTCAAGATACAGTGTGGAGAAGGCCCTTTCGGCTCAATCAGCTGCACTGCCCAGCAACCCATCTATTTAACCCTAGCCTAATCACAGGACAAGTTGCAATGACCAATTAACCTACTAACTGATTCGTCTTTGAACTGTGGGAGGAAACCTATGCACTCATGGGAAGAATGTAGAAACTTTGACACCAGAGTTAAACTCTGAACTCCAATGCCCCAAGATGTATTAGTGTTGTGCTAACCACTGGCATTATTTTGGTCAGCCTTCTTGCTTAAATTCATTCTTTTATTCTCTCAAGTGACTGGTATCTGATTGCTCATGACATCAGTCACTTCTAAACAGCTTTAAAGTCAAAAATAGTCAAAGGGAGATTGAAAATTTAGTTGACTGGTTTAGTAACAGCAGCTTCTTACTCAAACAAGAGAAAATTTGCAGATGCTGCAAACCCAAGCAACATACATAAAATGCTTAAGTAATTCAGCAGGTCAGACAGCGTTTATGGAAAAGAATAAACAGTCGACCTTTTGGGCTGATTCCGTTCATCAGGACAGGAGGGAAAAGATGAGAAGTCCAAGTAAGAGGGTGGGGGTTGGGGACAAAAAAACAAGATGGAAGGTGATAGGTACCTGGTGGTGGTGTGGCATCAGCACTGGACTTCAAGGCAGGTGATCCTGAGTTCAAAGCTGGGCAGCAGCAGTATCTACATGGAAGAAAGGCCTGGAAATCTACTTATGTATCTTGCCATCAAAACCCTCCGGACCCGATGGTCTGTGAGGTCATGAAGAGTCAGACTCGACTTAAGGACTGAACAACAGCAGGTGATAGGTGAAACTGGGAGGGGAGGAGGGGTAAAGTAAAGAGACGGGTCTTCGATTGGTGAAAGAGGTAAAGGGCTGGAGAAGGGGAAATCTGATAGGAGGGGACTGAAGTCCGTGGAAGAAAGGGAAGGGAGATGAGCACCAGGGGAGGAGATGGGCAGGTAAGGACATAAGGTGAAAGAGGGAAATGGGAATAGGGAATGGTGAGGCGGGGGGTGGTGGTGGTGTTGTTACTAGAAGTTTGAGAAATCAATGTTCATGCCATCATCTTGGAAGCTGCCCAGATGGAATATAAGGTGTTCCTTCAGTCTGAGTGTGGCCCTCATCGCGACAGGTGATGGAATGAGAAACCGGACTGGAAATGGGAAGTGGAATTAAAATGGGTGGCTACTGGGAGATCCTGCATTTTTTTGGCAGACGGAGCATAGCTGCTCGGTGAAGTGGTCTCCCAATCTACAGGGGGCCACACTGGGAGCACCAGATACAGTATATGAACTCAACAGACTCACAGGTGATGTGTCATCTCACCTGGAAGGACTGTTTGGGGTCTTGAATGATAGTGAGGGAGGAGGTGTAGGGGCAGGTTTAGCACTTGTTCCATTTACGAGGATAAGTACCAGGAGGGAGATCAGTGGGCAGGGACAAATGGACAAGGGAGTCACGTAGGGAGTTATCCCTGCGGAAAGCAGAAAGTGGGGGGGCGGGGTAAGTTGTACTTAGAGGTGGTATCCTGTTAGAGATGGCAGAAGTTACGGAGAATTATGAGCTGGACACTGAGGCTGGTTAGGTGGTAAGTGAGGAACCCTATCCCTGGCAGGAGGATGGGATGAAGGCATATGTGCATGAAATGGAAGAAATGTGGTTGAGGGCAGAGTCAATGGTAGCGGAAGGAAAGCCTCTTTCTTTGAAGAAGGGGGACATCTCCTTAGTTCTGTAATGAAAAACCTCATCTTGAGGCAGAAGAATTCAGAGAAGGGGAAGCATTTTTGCAAGTAACAGGGTGGGAAGAGGTATAGTCGAGGTAGCAGTGGGTTTATAAAAGATATCAGTAGATAAGCTGGCTGCAGAGATAAAGTCAGAGAGATCGAGAAAGCGGAGGGAGGTTTTGGAAATGGACTAAGTAAATTTGAGAGTATGGTGGAAGTTGGAGGCAAAGTTGATGAAGTAAACAGACTCCACATGGGTGCAGGAAGCAGCACAAATGCAGTCATCGATGTGGCACAGGAAAAGTTGGGGAGTGATACCAGTGTAGGCTTGGAAAATAGACTGTTCCATGTAGCTGACAAAAAGGCAGGCATAGCTAGGATTCATGCCAGTGCCATGGCTATACCTTTTGTTTGAAGGAGGTGAGAGGAACCGAAGGAGAAATTATTGAGAGTGAGGACCACTTCCTCCTGATGGAGGAGAGGGTGATGGAGGGGAACTGGTTGGGTCTGGTGTCCAGAAAGAAATGGAGAGCTTTGAGATCTTCCTGATGGTGGATGGAGGTGTATAGGGACTGGAGATCCATTGTTAAAAAATAAGATGATGAGGGCCAAGGAACTGATATAGGCAGGAACTGAACCGGGAGGATAAAACTGAGTCAAGATATGACCCTTACTCAACATCAAGATGAAGGAAATGATTGTGGAGGAGAGGGAAATCAGAGGTCCATGAGCCGGTACTCATCACAGGATCAGAAGTGGAGGGGGTCAGTAAATTAAAATTTGTGGGTGTCACTATCTCAGAGAACCTGTCCTGGACACATCAAATTGCAAAAAAGCACATCAGCTGCTCTACTTTGGAGTCTGCAGAGATTCGGCACGTCATCAAAAACCTTGGCAAAATTCTGTAGATGTGTGGTGGAAAGTATGCTGACTGGCTGCATAATGGCCTGGTGTGGGAACACCAATGCCTTTGAGTGGAAGATCCTACAAAAGGTAGTGGATTAGGCCCAGTACATTTCGGGTAAAGCCCTTCCAACCATTGAGTACATCTACATGAAATATTGCCATAGAAAGGCAGCATCCATCATCAAAGATCCTCACCACACAAGCCATGCTCTTTTCTCGCTGTTGCCATCAGGTAGATGGTAAGTGCCTCAGGACTTGCACCATTAAGTTCAAGAACAGTTACCACCACTCAACCAATGGGCTCTTGACAAAAGAGGATAACTACACTTGTTCTATTTCTGGCGTACCAATAACCGATGGTCTCACTTTAAAGACTTTATATTGTTATTTCATGCTTATTATTTGTTGCTATTTGTTTATATTTGCATTTACGTTTGCATACCTTGTTGTTCAGTGATCCAGCTTACAGTTACTATTCTATAGATTTGCTAAGTATGCCCACAGCAAAAAGAATCTCAGGGTTGTATGTGGTGACATGTAGGTACTCTGACAATAAATTTTTCTTTGACTTTACTTTGACTTTTCAATGATTGTGCCCTCCTTGTGTCAGTCCTAGATAACCCACCCCTTATTCTCAAGGAGTGCCATGTTATACTTAAGACATACAAATAAGCTGGATGAACTCAGCAGGTTGGGTAGCATCCATTGAAATGAGTAGTCAACGTTTCGGGTTGACCTGCTGAGTTCATCCAGCTTATTTGTACACCTTGATTTGACCACAGCATCTGCAGTATACTTTGTGTTTTCCATGTTATACTTGCCTCCTCAGTCAGGGGAGTACTCTCTCTGCATCGAGCCTGTCAAGCCCTTTAACAAGTTTATAAGTCTTAATGATATGTCCTCTCATTCTTCTAAACTATGTAGTCCCACTCTCCTTAGATGGCAAACCTACCACCCCTGGAGCCAGTTTAGTGAATCCTTACTACACTCCCTGTATGATGAGTACATTATATCCTAGGTAAGGAGATGAAAGTGCTAAGATCCTGTACAATTGCAATAAGACTTACTTGCTATAAAGGAAGCAAGTCATGACTGCAAGTCAGTATTAGATACTAAGATGGTATGCAATCCAACAAATGGAGTGAGTTATTGTCTTGGAAATTTTTATTGGGATCACAAGACCCTATTGGACATTGGTAATGTAAAATGTTGCAAGTCCAGTTCCCTGCTTAATTGGTGATACTGACGACAGGGTACTAAGTTGCTTCAGTTGTGGCGAGGACTAGGCCTAGGCCACAGACGCCTTGATCACCTGGAGTTGCAGTTGCACAGTGGAAGAGAGCTGAGGCAGTGTGGGAGAGATCAGGGACCTCTGCTGGGCCCTCTGGAATCCATGCTGAGTTGGGGGCTGGCCCCTTCTATAGGTCAAGGCGTACAAACAAGCTGGATGAACTCAGCCAGTTGAAATGAGGAGTCAACGATTTGGGCCGAGACCCTTCGTCAGGACCCTTCTATAGGTGCTGCTCTCCAGCTTTTGCTCACTGCTGCTCCCTGGTGTTCACTTAGCAGAAGACCACGACAACCTGCAATCATGTCACTCGGGGCCTTTGGCTATATATTTTTAATTGTGACTGTATGATTTTCTGAAATTGTAACCACTTGTGCTTTGTCTAGTGTGTTGTGTGCTGTTGGCAATGTGTTTTGCATCCTGGCCCTGGAGGAACAATATTTGATTTGGCTATATTCACAGATGGTTGAATGATGATCAGACTTGAACTTGCTCCTGCATTCATTATAAAGGATAGCAAACTATTTGCCTTCTTGTTTCCTATTACGTTTGCATGTTGGCCTTTAGTGATTTGTGTACAGGCATATCCCAGTCCCATTGAACATCACCAATAGCTAATAAAACAGAGTGCACTGTTTACAAGCTCACCAACTTCTCTGGTATAATTTTTAGATTTAATAGTTTCTTCAGTTCTTCATTCTTGCAGGATCCTTGATCCTCTAGAATATTCAGCATTTTTTTGAGTGATAAGAAGATATTTCAACTTTGTGTCTAACAGTGTGTCATTGGAAGGATCATCACATATGATAGATAAAGACTGAGCTTTAATTAGCTTGCTTCATTTGCATAAACTCACTCAGATGAAATGTCATAATTTGTCTAATGGGTTGGAAGTTCATCAGTAACCTATCACTCCTCCAATCTCTCTGAATAGTGGATTCTTCTGTTAACCAATTAGTATACAGCATGCATATATCATTCTTAAGAGGCACTTTGATCTTCCTTTATAAGTTGATGGATCTTCCTAGCCACATTTAAATAAATATACATGTCTTAATGGTCATTCATTGGTCTTCACATTGTTAATGTTGTGTTAAACGATTCCTTTACTGTAAGATACATTTAATCAGCTTTTTGATTTAAGTATTGCCAATATCCTATTTGAATATGAACTCTCTGTAAATTATTAACTTCCATCCATAGTAAAACTGCTTTTCCTCTTCATCCTTCTGGATTCAGGGTTAGTGAGGTACATCATCCTTTCACTTCTACAAACTGATCTTCCAGTGTGCACATTCACGCAAGTCTCTTTTAATTGCTCAGCAGTCTTTAAACGCTTGTTGCCATGCTTACACTAGCCGAACCATATCACCTTGGTCAAATTTCAAGTAAATGTAATTGTCTGATAAAATTCAATTTGATATAACATCAATAGCAGCTATTTTTGGATCTGACATATTTTTGGATATATTAAATAATTTGTTTAGGTGTTTTCTTTGTTGCCCCTTTACATTGTAACTTTCTTATTGTTTGCCAGATCCTCCGTGTTTCCTGGTAGTTATTCCTGTTTTCTTGCTGTCAAACACGTTATAGTATTGGTGTTCGTAGAATTTATATCAATTTTGCCAATATTGTTGTTTTCAAATGTTTGGTTTTGTACAATCTCACAGATGCTGCTGTTCTTCATTCCGCTTTCTCACATGGGGTTTTTCTGTTACACGCGTGGGCAGTGTTGTATGTATATGCTCCATTGCCATTTAGGGACTGTGCCCTGGTGGTTACCCCAGATGACTCCAAAGTACATTTCACCCAGATTTATTGGTCTTCATTTAATTCTATCATATGTATCAAAGCTAAATTACCCTTCCACCTGTTTTCTATTCCCCACAACTGATATTATTGTTAAAACAATATGTGTAATACAGCTGTTTACAATTTGTGCCAATTTCAGATGCTCTCCCCACATAAGTAACGGTTGGTCTGCCAGTCATAATCTTATCCTCCCCATAGAAATTAAAATACAAGTTTGTTCCGCATTGGCCCCATTTATGTGATCTGGGGCATGCAGACTTAGTTGATTAGAAGAGTTACTTATTTATTTACAAATGTTGCAAATAGGCCCTTGGTACATATGATTCCTTAAGTTAGATCCTGTGCTGGTTGCCTGAGAAGCTGAGATTGATAGCAATGCCATTACTCCCGCAGGCAAAACATCACCCACCATCTCATAATAATCCAGTTTTCTCTCTGTTGAGTTCATTTTAGTTTCACCAGAATTATTTTACTTCCTTACGTAATTTGATAGTATTTTTGCATTATTGTGTGGTTCGTGATATGGTGGTACAAATACTCCTTGCTGATAGGCAAAGGCAGGTTCTCCCACAACACTTAAGAAGTGTCTAGACGAGCATTAGAATTTGTAGAAGGCAATGGACCAACTGCCGGTAAATGGGTTTAGAATCAGAGGTACATAACAGTCAGCATAAACATGGGGCTTTCTGAATGACTCATATGCAAACATAATTTCTTGCTTCATCCGATTGCCCGTTTCCCATTCTTGTGATTTCTGGGGATCTGATTTAATTTTATTGGCTTGATATTTCCTACTAATATTTATAAAGCTCATTGAATTGTCCTGGTAGCTCTCCTACAAAACTTAAAGTGCTTCATTCTGTTGACTTTTAACCACACTACATGTGAACAATTATACCAATGTTCTCATAGGTTGCTCTATATTAAGTTGCAGGTTGAGTATCCTGTGTGGGTGATGCTTCCCCTGATTTTCATTAACACTTTATCCCAATCTTTTCAACTGATCACTTAATCAGAATCAGGTTTATTATCACTGACATATGTTGTTAAGTTTGTTGTTTTGTGGCAGCAGTATGTTGTATGAATAACAATTACTATTCATTACAAAACAAATGAATAGTTCAAAAAACAGGAATTATGAGGTAATGTTAATGGATTTATGGACCATTCAGATATTTGATGGCTGTTCCTGAGTGAGGGCCTTCAGGCTCTTGTACCTACTCCCTGATGGTGCTGATGAAAAGAGAATCCTCTCCAGCTTTTCTTAATATCATTCTATTTCTGAACCCAACAGTTCCTGAAATCTGCAGATTATGGCTTTCTTACATGTCCCTTCAATATTCAACAATTTTAAAGTCATACACATCACCTGTCTGGTAAAGTGACCTGATTCCACGATCCTCAGTATTCATATCTAATGAATACTAACTACACCACGATCTTGGCTGTGTTAGCACAATAACTGCTTTGCTTCTAAACAGCTTTACCTATTTAATGAAGATATCCACAAATTGGAAAATGGGAGAGGGCCAACAATTTTATCTGTATACACTACCAGGTCTCCCCTGGTCTTTGTGGGTGTACCTAAGTGATACTCTTCCATTTCAAATCACACAGACTAAACAATTGCCCTCTGGAGGCTACCATTTCATTCCTTGACCCTGTTTCTATTTTCCTGCACTGCATTCCTGCTCGCATTCCACTCTCAAGAATCTCATTCAGTTCTGCACTCAGGAAGTGCTACCTGCGGAGTGAGGATACAATTCATTTGTCATTTGCAAATAGTGTTCCTTTTTTTGTGCTCTCTTCCCATCACTTCGCTCAATGGCTTCACATTTCTTCTGCTTGTCTTAACACTTTCCATCCCAAAGCAACCCTTCAAATGCCACCTTTCTTTGCCAATCTGTTCACTTCTGAAAATCTTCCCAGAGTCATAGATTCATACAGAATGGAAGAAGACCTTTGGTCCACTGAGTCCACGCTGACTGTTAAAGTTGCATTTAGATTAAACATGTTTCCCACTTTTGAGAAACACTCACAACCACAGGGAGAGTGGGCAAACTCCACACGGACAGCTGTTGAAAGGTCTCAGCCTGATACGTTGACTGTTTACTCCCCTGCATAAATGCTGCCTGGTTTGCTGAGTTCCTCCAGCATTTTGTGTGTGTGTGTGTGTGTAACACCAGAGGCCAGGATTGAACACAGATGACTGGAGCTGTGAGGGAGCCTCTCTACTAGCTATTCCCCAGTGCTGCGTCGGTGCCACAAAGTAACTCCTCTGCTACTAATTTAAAACCTCACTTCTTCTAAATAACCAGCAAGTCTGTCAGTGAATTTCAGACAAACATAGAATCTGAACTGGGAATTGAGTTGGGTGAGTCATTTCAGATGCAGTAACAGCCAACTCTGCCTGCTGTGCACTCAGATGACTTAGTAATTTAAGTGACACCATTACTTCATTACTCAAATTTAAAATTCCGCATCTCTATATACATGACCCCATCTACCTAGATTAATCCTCAGTGGCCATTTTATGAGGTGGCACCTGTACCGAATAAAGGGGCCACTCAGAGTATGTTTGTGATCTTTTGCTGCTACAGCCCATCAACTTCAAGGTTTGACGTGTCATGCAGTCAGAGATGTTCTTCCGCACACCATTGTTGTAACATGTGGTTATTTGAGTTACCTTAAGACCATCAGAGATATGGTTGCTGTGGCTGTGCCCTGACAGGCCATCCCCCCCCCCCGCCCCTCCCCAGCCAGTATCCAAAGGAATATACTTGTTGCTGAGGGGAATGGCCACAGGGGAACATTGTGCTGACTGCTTACTCCCCTTTCTTCTCCTGGTGGGCACCCATCTACTATCCGAAGTCTGCACTATGAGGGTGACCATCTCAGTAAAAGTGTGATCTATGAGGTAACCTGCTGGATGGTCCTGAGTACATCCAGCTCCATCTCCCGTTCCTTGACCTTGTCAGTCAGGAGCTCAAGTTGGGTGCGCTTCCCCCTGTTGTAGTCATCAGAGAGACCATTAGGTACTCTGCAATCCCACATCTTACAGGAGGAGCATTTCACTGCCTTAACTATCATATTAGACCTCTAACTTCTCAAGCTTAAGTTCTAGCCTGTGCCTATTCTTGCCTAAGCCTGTTGAGTCAAATCCTGACCACTCTTAGACTGACACTCATAGAATGACCACTCCACTTACACCTCATTTTGTTTTATTGTCTCCTGCAAAGTGCTTAAAAGATTGCAATGACTGCAGCCCTTGAAAAAGTTTCAAATGGCCCTGAGCTTTAAAACTTGCACCGCCTCACAAACAAAAAAGTTTTTACGATGATTCCAACCCACTGACAAGTTCAGAAAGGCCCAAACTCTCTCAAAAACTTGCACTGTCTCACCAGCAAATAATTTTTTGTGATGACTGCAGCCTGCCGTAAGGTTACTGTTGACTTGATATCAGCTTAAACCCCAGTAAGGCCACTGTCCTCTTGCAATCCCTTTTAACAAGGCTTTTTCACCCAGAACTTCCACTCACACCATTCATTGTAAACTAGAGAATGTTGTGCATAAAAAACTCCAGGAGTTTCTGAGATACTCAAACCCATCTGGCACCACCAATCATTCCATGGTCAAAGTCACTTGGATCATATTCTTCTTCATTCAGATGTTTGGGCTGAAAAACAAATGAACCTCTCAACTGTGTCTGCATGCTTTTATGCATTGAGTGGCAGGCACGTGATTGGTTAATTAGATTTTTTGCATTAATGAGCAGTTGTACGGGTGTATCTAATAAAGCGGCCACTGTGTGTATCCCTCTTGCAGGTGAATGTTTTTTTTAAATTCAATTTGTTTCCTATGCTCCTTCTATGGTATGTTTATGTGATTTCTCTACATACACCATGTTTACTACTGAGGTCAAGTAATTGAGTACCTATTCCTTCAAGTCACGTCCAGTCAAAGTAGTGTTGCACCCTGACCCTTATTTGAACATTTCATTCATTAGTATTCTTGTCAGAATGTACTTGGTTATTAAGGTTACTGTACAGGTTTATGTAAACACAGCAAAATGCTTAACCTTCCGATAAGTAGTTTTTAAAAAAGTCATTCACATGATGAGTATGGTATCTCTGCTGAAAATAAAGTCCACAAAGCATTTGGTCATAAAGTACATCGCAGAAATAGCTACTTGGGTTACTGAGTCCATATTGACAATCAACTACCCATTTACACCAATTCTATCATAACCATTTTATTTTCACCACAATCTTGGCAATTACCCCCACTCTGCCCAGGTTGAAGCCCTAACATAACACTGGGGGTAATTTACAATGGCCAATTAACTTACCAAACTATATGTGAAAGGAAACTGGAGAGTCTGCAAGAAGTCCATGTGATCACAGGAACAACATGCATTTCTACAGTCTGCACACCCTGTGCTAAGTTTCCTGAAGGCATATTGTAACAGCAGAACACTTAAGTAGCTGCAAATATTAGTCAGAAATCTTGCTAAAAGCTTGTGGTTTTGAAAACTGGATCTATCTACAACCTTCTGCTGAGTGCACTGAAAGCTTTCTCATGCTCCTCTGTCCACTCTTATTAATTGGAATCTAAGGTTAACGCATACAAGGGTCTGGCTGTACTCACACAGGATATTGCCAATGGTTTTCATAGGACCGTGTCCCCAAAATGCTCTCAAAGCCAAAACTTGCTCCAGTATTGGTACTGTACTCCTGCACAGTTTTACTTACTTCAATATCCATGCTCTGCTTCTCTGATTTCAATATGGTGCTCCCAAAATGGAACTTCACTTCTCTCCAACTGAGCTTTTTAGCATTTACCTTTAGCTCATGTCATGTTAGGCTCTCCAGTAGCAGCACCAAATGTCCCTCAGCACTGCCTGCAAATAGAAACAACTATTCACATAATGAATCAGTCTGTCCCTTCTGGAAATCCCCTCTAAGCTGTTAGTCTTTTCCTGATGGAATATCGTGGACCCTTGTGAAATGTACTACCATCATTAAAGGCAAGGCCACATTTATACACTGATCATCTTTTTCTCATCAGAGTACATCAACACGCATTGAAGATATCTAGGACTATGTATACTGTTGCGCAGCTGCTGATCTGATCTACCTCAGCAACCACCTTTGGAACTCATGATTCTGCATTCTCGTTTAACTGTCTATAATCAATTGTAATTCACTGTAGTGGATTTAGTTTAGCAATCCAAATTTGTGAATTTATGTGTGTTGTCACAAGTTGTAAAGTCACTTGAGCCATAAGAGATTTTACTGATACCGTTGAATCTCTGCATTTTTAGAGAAATTTCATTATTCTGCCAGGTTTTAATCGGCTGTCCCTCAGTTATCATCTCTACTGTTGATATTGTCCTACAATTTTGTTTCTGTGCGGCAAATATTCTGCCTCCTCTTATTCCAGACTGGCTTCCATTCAATGACTTCCATTTCATAGATCCATATCGATTCCACCAATCCTATTATTAAGTTCTGAATGCCACTTATTTAATAGACCATAGCACTTCCCTCAACAAAAACAGAAAGTGCTGGAATTACTCGGCATCTGTAGAAAGTGTCAACACCCCAGTTCAGCATTTTCGTTACTGCTGGTGTCAGGCTAACTATCTGTAGTTCCCTGTATCCTCTATCCTTCCTTTATTAAATAGTGAGGCTACATTTGCCTTATTCTAAAATCCATGGAATTTTGTAAGGTGACAAGCAGTGTGTCCGATACTCTGTGCCCACCTCTTTCAACATGGTAGGAGGCAGAAGGATCACTGTATCAGTTCGCAAGAAGTCAAGGACAAGAGAACAGGAAAGCAAACAAAATACACCTTAAAAAATAATAAAATCATGCGGAATAACTAGTAATGATAAGTGAAGCGATTCACAAAAAGAAGACACTATGGAATGCCTGGAAAATGTAACCTACCATGATTAGTTTTCAAAACTAAAATATCGATTTGTATTTTACAGCAGGTGTATTGCCCTGAAGAATATATGGTAAAAATATTAGCAGGAAAGCTCTGGTATCATCTGTTATTCGAGTTTTGTGCCTAAGGGAAATAGCATAGTATGTAATAACATCTATTTAACAATACACTGGTATGAACACTGTTTACTGTTTCCTCGTGGAATCTGGTTTTTGTTGCACTTATGTGGTAGAGTATAATTCATTCACAACTTCTTTGATCTGAGATATGAACACAGCCTTCTCTTGATAATTAGATTTTAAAAATTTATGAGAAGCATGCTGTCCTTTGCACAAATTCTCTATAAATGTGCTTAATATTTTTTGCTTAGATTTCGATTTTGTCTATTATTTACTGATCCTCTGACCTCTGAAGTTATTGCTCTGTTACCACTTACATAAAAACTAAAGAACATATGAACTAGAAGTGGGAATGGGCCATTCGATCCCTCATGCTTGTTCTGCCATTCAGTGACATTGTTAGCTATAATTAATTCCATAACCCCCATTTCCTTTGATTCCCCTGATAATCTACTATCAAGCTCTGTCCAACTTTACACATCAGCTGAGGTTCAATTCTGTAAGGTAAAGATGTGCAAAGGTTCACCACCACCAGATGAAGGGATCTGCTCTCAGACTATCCATCAAGACTATCCGTCATCCCAACATTTAACTTGAAAAGCTCTGTAAGGGATTTTGTTGGTTTCAATAAGATCACATCTCAGTCTGCTTCATCTCTCATAACAGGAAATTCTGCCACTTTGAAATCAATCTGATAAGTCTTCATTATAATCTCTCCAACCCAGGCACTTCCTTCCTTAGGAAGGGTGACCAAATCTATAAGTAGTGTTCTTGGGATGATCTCCCCAGAATTCTTGGTCTTTCTGTTAAGAAGCCTTAATGTTTGTACTCAATTGTTATAGAGAGGCACTACTTGGAAACAGGCTTTTTGCACAGATTCCCATCAGATTCTACCACTCACATAAACAAAGATAGTACTTTACACAATGTTCTTAGGTGCGTGCGCGCGCGCGCACACACACACACACACACACACATCTTTTGCTACTAGTGCACAAAGGAATTTAAACCATACACTAAAGGCTTCTGGTGCAGACAGTGTTGACAATGTGGAGCTTGTGATTATTTGTCTGCAGGGTTTGGAAATGGCTTATTTATGTTTTGAAGAAATTATTAATTCAAATTCCAAATAAGCAAAGGGTGTGAAGCTACAAAGGACTGCTAGTTCATTAAATGTGGAATGGCATAATGAAACAGTAGAAACTGCTACACCAAAAGCTCATGAGGTCAAGACCATGAACCTACAAGAAATATTTATGTACAATACAGAAACTGGTGTTACCTGTATCTATTGTTGTGTTGCAAAAGTTACTGGAGTATTTGCAAGTGGGAAGAAGTGGAATGATATTTTATTTCTTTTAAGCAATGAACAACAAACTGGACTTGATAGTTTATTATCCTCAGAATAGCTTCAGGTTTAATTCCACTTAAAAATTCAGTGCACACATTTTGTTGTCACTGGGAAAAAAAATTGCCAGCACAAAATTTTTGTGTACACTGGTCATTACAAATTAGAGGGAACATCGACTTTTAACCCAAAATTTTCATGTCTTTGAGATGCAGAATGTCACCACATCGTCAAAGTTAAAAGTAAATTTATTATCAGGTACATATATGTCACCATATACAACCCTGAGATTCATATTTTTAGTGGGCATACTCAATAAATCGATGAACCATAATAGAATCAATGAAAGTCTACACCCAACAGGGTGGACACACAATCGATGTGCAAAAGACAACAAACTGTGCAAATACAAAAAATAATAATAATAATAAATAAATAAGTGTAGCAGTGTGCTACACGCAGCGCTAAAATTACAACACGGAGTCGGTAACTGCAGTCAAAGGAAAAACTTTATTCGAAATACCAAGCCTTGCTTTTAAGCCTCCCTCAACCTGCCCCCCGTGGCGCAGAGGCTCCAAAGCTCTGTGCTCACAAACCCCCGTAGGCTATCTCCCTTAGCCGGAACGCTGGCTAATTGTGAGCCAGTTCGGATGTGCCAGGAAATGGGTCGCCACATAACCCCCACCCCCCCAGAACCGGCGGTACACCCCCCAATGTCCACAGTCTGAGCCGGAACCTGTCTGCGCCGCGGTGCCGGAAACTCGACCGGTTGCGCCAGGTTCACATGGGCTGGTTTGAGTCGGTCCCGTCCCACCGCGTCCATTAACCGCTGGAACGTCTGTGCGGCATTCTTCAGGCTGAACGGCATGCGGAGGAACTCAAAAAGGCCAAACGGGGTGATGAGAGCCGTTTTGGGGATGTCGTCAGGATGCATCGGGATTTGATGGTACCCTCGGACGAGGTCTACCTTGGAGAAGATCTGTGCGCCGTGCAGGTTTGCTGCGAAGTCCTGAATGTGCGGCACAGGGTAGCGGTCCAGTGTGGTAGCCTCGTTCAGCCTGCGGTAGTCGCCGCACGGTCTCCAGCCTCCCGTCGCTTTGGGCACCATGTGCAGGGGGGAGGCCCATGGGCTGTCGGACCGCCGGATGATCCCCAATTCCTCCATCCTCTGGAACTCCTCCTTCGCCAGTCGGAGCTTGTCCGGGGGAAGCCGCCGAGCACGGGCGTGGAGGGGTGTGGTCCCTGGGTTGGGATGTGGTGCTGTACGCCGTGTCGGGGCATGGCCACTGTGAACTGCGGTGCCAGAACCGATGGGAAATCCGCCAGGACCCTGGTGAAGTCGTTGTCGGACAGCGTGATGGAGCCGAGGTGAGGGGCTGGCAACTGGGCTGCACCCAGGGAGAATGTCTGAAAGGTCTTGGCGTGTACCAGTCTCTTCCTGGGCAGGTCAACCAGTAGGCTGTGAGCCCGCAAAAAATCCGCACCCAGAAGCGGTTGGGCTACGGCGGCCAGTGTGAAGTCCCACGTGAACTGGCTGGAGCCGAACTGTAGCTGCACCTGACGGGTGCCATAGGTCCTTACTGTGCTGCCATTCACGGCCCTCAGGGGGGGACCTGGTGCCCTGCTGCGGGTGTCGTAACGTCGGAGGTAAAACGCTGATCTCGGCACCGGTGTCGACCAAAAACCGGCGTCCCGACCTTATGTCCCACACATACAGGAGGCTATCCCGATGGCCAGCCGCCGTAGCCATCAGCGGCGGCTGGCCCTGGCGTTTCCTGGGAACTTGCAGGGAGGGTGACAACGGCGGGCTTCTGCGCCCCACCGCTGGTGGTAGAAGCACCAGTGTTCGTTGGGCCCCCCACTCTTGCCCCTGGGGTTGGCGGGCTCTGCGGCTGGGCCTGGACTGGTTTGCTGCCGGGAGCGTGGCTGGGAGATCTGTGCGATGGACGCCCCGCTCACCTTTTTGGCGTTCCTCAGCAAGTCTGCCCGGGCTGCCACCTTCCGGGGGTCACTGAAATCCGCGTCGGATAGCAGCAGGCATATGTCCTCGGGCAGCTGCTCCAGGAATGCCTGCTCAAACATGAGGCAGGGCTTGTGTCCTCCGGCCACATTCATCTCATTCATTAAAGCCGATGGAGGTCTGTCTCCCAAGCCATCCAGGTGCAGTAAACGGGCAGCCTGCTCACGCCGTGAGAGTCCGAAAGTCCTGAGGAGCAGGGCTTTGAATTCCGTGTACTTGCCGTCTGCCGGGGGCGACTGTACGAACTCCGCGACCTGGGCCGCTGTGTCCTGGTCGAGGGAGCTCACCACGTAGTAGTAGCGGGTGTCTTCTGAGGTGATCTGGCGAACGTGGAATTGGGCTTCGGCTTGCTGGAACCATAGGTTCGGGCGCTGTGTCCAGAAACCCGGCAGTTTCAGCGAAACCGCATGAACAGAGGCGGCGTCGGTCATTTCTGGTCCAAAAATCATTTGGACTGTCGGGGTCACCAATTGTAGCGGTGTGCTACATGCAGCGCAAAAATTACGACACGGAGTCGGTAACTGGAGTCGAAGGAAAAACTTTATTCGAAATACCCAGCCTTGCTTTTAAGCCTCCCTCAACCTGCCCCCCCCACCCCCGTGGCGCAGAGGCTCCAAAGCTCTGTGCTCGCAAATCCCCGCAGGCTATCTCCCTTAGCCGGAACGCTGGCTAATTATGAGCCGGTTCGGATGTGCCAGGAAATGGGTCGCCACAATAAATATCGATAACATGAGATATCCTTGAAAGTTTTGAGAACAGTTCAGCGATGGGGCAAGTGAAGTTGAGTGATGTTATCTCCATTAGTTCAAGTGCCTGATGGTTGATGAATAGTAATAGTTCCTGAACCAGGTGGTGAGAGACGGGAGACTCCTGTACCATCTTCCTAATGACAGCAGCATATAGAGAGCATGAGCTGGGTTGTGGGGGTCCCTGATGATGGATGCTCCTTTCCTGCTACAGTGCTTCATGTAGATGTGTTCAGTGGTGGGGAGAGCTTTGCCTGTGATGGACTGGGTCATATCCACTACTTCTTGTAGGGTTACAAAAATATCCCTACAAAACTCATAAAGTGTAAGTACAAACTATGCAGAGGCAGCACCAGAAGTTAGAATTAAATCTGGGTTTCTGGTAACCTGTGCCACCGGGGTGCCCTATGCTCCTGCAATACAAGTCAAAGTTCTGTTTGCTTTCTTAATTACTTTCTGTATCTAAATGTTAACTTTAAATGTTTTGTGTCCATCAAGTCCCTCCAAAACATCAGCAATTGCAATCTTTCATCATTTGTAAAACAACCGTCTTTATATTTTTTGAAGCAAAGTCAATGACTACACCAATATTCCACCAGCCATGGACTCACACATTTACTTATCTGTGTAAATCGCACCCCCTCCGACCACAAATAATCTGCATTCTCTTTACCATCAATATGGTATGATCCTTCTTGGCTATATTGCATTTGATTCCCCTATTTATATCATTGATACAGGTCCTTGTACAAATCACTGCAGCACCCCACACATCACAGCCTAACAGCCTGAAAATAAACCATTCGTTTACATAAAGCCATTTAATGAAAACAAATTATTTTGGTGCTTTTGAATTTTTTTATCATTATTTTGCTCAAATGTGGTTGAAGGTTTCACTGAAATAACGCTATGATAAAGTTGGATTAACTAATATAGTTTATTTTGAAACATTGCAGATTAGCTAAAGGAGGAGGGGAAAATGGTACTTCCAGAGTATGCTAGTTGGTAAGACTATCCAACCAAAGATTGCTTATAAATCTGCTTCTTTGGAAAGTATAATTTAATTTTCATTGCTTCAAATATCATGCTAAATTTGGGGGTCGATGTTCCAATTTTGCTCATTTTTTTTTAATGTAGAGCAGGGATTTGGGGGTTGATGATTGTGCTGCCATTCTTGTTTTCATGACTATCTGGAGAATAAGAATTTCAGAGTTGTATACTTTGATAATAAATGAACCTTTGAGATTTCCAGACAGATAAGTATGTAGTTGGATGTCACATATTACCTACTGAGCTCATTATAGCTCACAAAAGTTGAGCAATGCGGAGATCTACAGGCTTTTATCAATTCATTTGAACACTGGGAATAAAATATGCAACAAGTACTTTATATTAATTATTTCACATTCTTAAGCTGAGATATGAGAAAAGAAGAACATTCAGCTATTTGAGCATATTCTGGAATTAGGTCAGACCTTGGCTAACTTGAGCATCAACTCCATTACTCTATTTATTCATCCTTGCTCTATATCCACAATACCCTTATCAAATAAAAAAAATCTGTATATAATAATATATAAATAAATAAGTAGTGGATTCCAGTTAATTGGGACACATTGGGAACAGTACATTTTGGCCCAATTAGCTAAAGTTTCTTGGAAATAATTAAAAAGGCATAAAAAAGATAAACGACCATTTAACTGAGCAACAAATTATGGATTTAAATGAAATACAGACCAAGTGGGAACGCTATCAATAATAGTACTATAAAATTTGTGTATTAATACCTCATAGTTTTTGACAGAGGGATTCATCAAGTGTACACATTCTTTTGATTGACTGAAAATTAAGACCAGTGCAGACACCTAGTGTAGGTAGACTGCTTTCATACAAACCTTTCAAGAAATTCATCATCCAAATCTGCATTTTTAATGTAACATTAAAGATGATTGTCGATACCTTCAAATTCTAAGTAGTTCCTAACTTGTCGAAGTAGTGAAATTGTTTCGTTTTTGCTCCTGCCCGTTTCTGGCAACTCCAAGCCTCAATGCTCGAAAGTGCAGTGAGTAAAACTGTTCTGAACTGCAATACTGCTTATTTCTCACCAATTATCAGTGAGAAAAACCATTGATTTTGAACACAGACACAACTGACACGATTTAAAAACGATTTACTCTAACAGAATATAGTGTCTAATGGCCATGCATGTATATGTCTGGTGCTAGTTAGAAACTGTTTGGTAACAGTTTCCTGCCCCAATTAAACAGCATAGTGTCCCAAATAAACAAAGAGCATATCGTAAATTTTCTCAGTTAGTTTTTATTCTTTCAGAGTTGGCCCAAATAAGCTGCTGCCTCAATTAACCAATGCAGAGCGAGCAAGAGAAGGAAAGAAAGATAGAGTGAGCAACATGAACAATTTAACAATAGCAAACACGAGGATATCTGCAGATGCTGGAAATTCAAACAACACACACAAAATGCTGGTGGAGCACAGCAGGCCAGCAGCATCTATAGGAAGAAATACAGTTAACGTTTCGGGCCGAGATGTGGACAGTACTTCTTCCTACAGATGCTGCCTGGCCTGCTGTGCTCCTCCAGCATTTTGTGTGTGTAATTTAACAATAGCTCTCCTTTCCTCAGCATCCGTCTTCTTTTAGGGAGAGAATTCCAGCTTTTCACATCTTATCTCAACTAGTCCGAGAAGGCAAATACAGGCTGAGTCTCTGGTAAAGAAGGTAATTGCAGTGTTGGCATTTATTTCAAGGGGGATAGAACATAAAAGCAAGGAGATAACACTGAGGCTTTATAAGACACTAGTCAGGCTGCACTTGGAGTATTGTCAACAGTTTTGGGATCCGTATCTCAGAAAGGATGTCTTGTCATTGGAGAGTCCAGAGAATGTTCACAAGGATGATTCCAGGAATGAAGGGGTTAACATACGAGGAGCATTTGACAGCTCTGGGCCTGTAATCGCTGGAATTTAGAGGAATGCAGGAAGCTCTCATTGAAACCCACTGAATGTTGAGATCATTAGATAGCATGGATGCAGAGAGGGTGGATGTAGAGAGGGTGGATGTAGAGAGGGTGGACGTAGAGAAGGTGGACATAGAGAGAGTGTAAGTAGAGAGGGTGGATGTAGAGAGGGTGGATGTAGAGAGTGTGGATGTAGAGACGGTGGACGTAGAGAGGGTGGACATAGAGAGAGTGTAAGTAGAGAGGGTGGATGTAGAGAGGGTGGACGTAGAGAGGGTGGATGTAGAGAGAGTGTAAGTAGAGAGGGTGGATGTAGAGAGGGTGGACGTAGAGAGGGAGGATGCAGACAGGGTGGATGTAGAGAGGGTGGATGGAGAGAGCGTGGATGTAGAGAGGGTGGATGGAGACAGGGTGGACATAGAGAGGGGGGATGTAGAGAGGGTGGATGGAGAGAGCGTGGATGTAGAAAGGGTGGATGGAGACAGGGTGGACATAGAGAGGGGGGATGTAGAGAGGGTGGATGGAGAGAGGGTGGATATAGAGAGGGGGGATGTAGAGAGGGTGGATGGAGAGAGCGTGGATGTAGAGAGCGTGGACGTAGAGAGAGTGGATGGAGACAGGGTGGACGTAGAGAGGGTGGATGTAGAGAGCGTGGACATAGAGAGCGTGGATGTAGAGATGGTGGACATAGAGAGGGGGGATGTAGAGAGGGTGGATGGAGAGAGTGTGGATGTAGTGAGCGTGGATGTAGAGAGGGTGGATGGAGACAGGGTGGACGTAGAGAGGGTGGATGGAGAGAGGGTGGACGTAGACAGGGTCGACGTAGAGAAGGTAGACGTTGTGAGGGTGGATGTAGACAGGGTGGATGTAGAGAGGGTGGGTGTAGAGAGGGTGGATGTAGATAGGGTAGACGTAGAGAGGGTGGACGTAGGGAGGGTAGACGGAGAGAGAGTAGATGTAGAGAGGGTAAACGAGAGAGGGTAGACATAGAGAGTGTGGACGAAGAGATTGGATGTAGAGAGGGTAGACGGAGAGAGGGTGGATTAAGATAGGGTGGATTTAGAGAGGGCGGACGTAGAGAGGATGGATGTAGAGAGGGTGGATGTAGGGAGGGTGGACGTAGAGAGGGTGGTTGTAGAAGGTGGACGTAGAGAGTGTTGATGTAGTGAGGGTGGACGTAGCGAGGATGGACATAGAGAGGGTAGACGTAGAGAGGGTGGACGTAGACATGGATGTAGAGAGGGTGGATGTAGAGAATGTGGACGTAGAGAGTGGTTGTCGAGAGGGTGGATGTAGAGAGGATGGATTAAAATAGGTTGGATTTAGAGAGGGCGGACGTAGAGAGGATGGATGTAGAGAGGGTGGATGTAGGGAGGGTGGACGTAGAGGGGGTGGATGTAGAGAGGGTGGACGTAGAGAGGGTGGTTGTAGAAAGGGTGGACATAGAGAGTGTTGATGTAGTGAGGGTGGACGTAGCGAGGATGGACGTAGAGAGGGTAGACATAGAGAGGGTGGACGTAGACAGGGTGGACGTAGAGAGGGTGGACGTACAGAGGGTAGACGTAGAGAGGGTGGATGTAGAGAGCACGGATGTAGAGAGTGTGGACGTTGAGAGGATGTATGTAGAGAGGGTGTACGTAGACAGGGTGGATGTAGACAGGGTGGATGTAGAGAGGGTAGATGTAGAGAGGGTAGACGTAGAGAGGGTGGATGTAGAGAGGGTAGTTGCAGAGAGGGTGGACGTAGAGAGGGTGGACGTAGATCGGGTGGACGTAGAGAGGGAGGACATTGAGAGGGTGGATGTAGAGAAGGTGGACGTAGAGAAGGTGGACGTAGAGAGGGTGGACGTAGAGAAGGTGGACGTAGAGAGGGTGGACGTAGAGAGAGAGGATGTAGACAGTGTGGATGTAGAGAGGGTGGACGTAGAGAGGGTGGACCTAGAGAGGGTGCACATAGTGAGGGTGGACGTAGATAAGGTGGAGGTAGAGAGGGTGGACGTAGAGAGGGTGGATGTAGATAGGGTGGATGTAGAGAGGGTGGCTGTAGAGATGGTAGACATAGAGAGGGTGCACGTAGAGAGGGTGGATGTAGATAAGGTGGACATAGAGAGGGTGGACATAGAGAGGGTGGATGTAGATGGGTGGATGCAGAGAGGGTGGACGTAGATCGGGTGGACGTAGAGAGGGAGGACATTGAGAGGGTGGATGTAGAGAAGGTGGACGTAGAGAAGGTGGACGTAGAGAGGGTGGACGTAGAGAAGGTGGACGTAGAGAGGGTGGACGTAGAGAGAGAGGATGTAGACAGTGTGGATGTAGAGAGGGTGGACGTAGAGAGGGTGGACGTAGAGAGCATGGATGTAGAGAGGATGGATTAAGATAGGGTGGATGTAGAGAGGGCGGATGTAGAGAGGGTGGACCTAGAGGGGTTGATGTAGAGGGGGTGGTCATAGAGAGGGTGGGCATATACAGGGTGGACGTAGACAGGGTGGACGTAGAGAGGATGGGCGTATATAGGGTGGACGTAGTGAGGATGGGCGTAGAGAGGTTGGGCTTAGAGATGGTGGATGTAGTGAGGGTGGACGAAGAGAGGGTGGACGTAGAGAGGGTGGGCGTATAGAGGGTGGGCGTATAGAGGGTGGACATAGAGAGGGTGAATGTAGAGAGGGTGGACGTAGAGAGGGTGGACGTAGAGAGAGAGGATGTAGACAGTGTGGATGTAGAGAGGGTGGACGTAGAGAGGGAGAATGTAGACAGTGTGGACGTAGAGAGGGTGGACGTAGAAAGGGTGGATGTAGAGAGGGTGGACGTAGAGAGCGTGGACGTAGAGAGGGTGTACCTAGACAGGGTGGATGTAGACAGGGTGGATGTAGAGAGTGTAGACGTAGAGAGGGTGGATGTAGAGAGGGTAGATGCAGAGAGGGTGGACGTAGAGAGGGTGGATGTAGAGACTGTTGAAGTAGAGAGGGTGGATGTAGAGAGTGTTGATGTAGAGAGGATGGATGTAGAGAGGGTAGAAGTAGAGAGGGTGGACGTAGAGAGGGTGGATGTAGAGAGGGTAGATGTAGACAGGGTATATGTAGACAGGGTATATGTAGAGGGTGGATGTAGAGTGTGTTGACATAGAGAGGATGTAGAGAGGGTGCATCCTATGGTGAGGCATCCAGAACTAGAGTGCACAGCCTCAAAATTGAGGGGCAACCTTTTAGAATAGAGGTAAGGAGGAATTATTTTTATCTAGGGAGTAGTGATTCTGTGCAATGCTCTGCCACCGACTGCAGTGGAGGCCAAGTCCGTGGGTATTTAAGGTGGAAGTTGATCGTTTCTTGATCTGTTAGGGCATCAAAGGATATGGGGTTGAGTGGATCAAGGATCAGCCATGATAGAATGGCAGAGCAGACTTGATGGGCTGAATGACCTAATTCTGCTCCTATGTCTTATGGTTGGTGCATGGTGAGTGCGTGGAATGGCTGCTGGCAATGGTCATGGCGGCAGGTACGATGTGGTCTTTTAAGAATCTCCTGGATAGGTACATGCAGCTCAGAAAAATAGAGGGCACTGGGTAACCCTAGGTGATTTCTAAGGTAATGACATGCTTGGCATAGCTTTGTGGGCCAAAGGGCCTGTATTGTTCTGTAGGTTTTCTGGATTCTGGATTAACTGAACAGCCTAGTAACCATTTTAAAGGATGTTCCTCCGGTTTGGGGAATCCCATGATGAAATTTTCTGTCTCCTCATCAAATCCTTCAGTCATCTTGGAACCTCAACAAGATCATCCCTTAACCATGAGTACACGTAAGAATAATGCTCCTGGCCCTTGGTGAATTCATAATGGATCTCTTCACTCTGTCCTGCTGTGGAAGGCCAAATTGAACACATTACTTTCAAAGGAATCTCCCCAAATCTGCATATCAGATCAGCAGATCTTCAGCTTCTTTATATTCTAGATGCCCTTACTTTGTTCATTGCTAGCTCTTAGTTAACCTCTTCCAGTGCTATCACCACAACCTTCGATCCTACCCCCAATGCCCAATAGTCGACTTCCCAGTTAACTAATGGAAACAGAAGCCCAAACAAAAATGGGCTCAAGTTCCTATTACGTTTCTGAGGTTTTACTGGTTTCAGTAATGTCAATCACTTTCAAAGATGGAAATGGCAAATCTAATTTATTGAACTATTCCAAAAGTCTGCAACCTGCTGAATTATTTGACAAAGACTTCATTATTTCGCAGAGTCCAAAGCCACAAAAAACAGAAATTAAAACCATTGATAATGATATCTAAGGATGTAGTGTTTTGCTTAATTGGATCGACAGGTTTTGTGAAAGATTTAGAAAAGAGCCAATGAGAAAAAACAGCAAATGCGCATATTTAAATAAAGGTCCAGTTACAGTTACTTCCTTAACGCAAAATAGGAGACTTCTAAGTTTCACACTGATTTTTGGCGTAATATCTTCCTCATTTTCCGTACTGTTTCCCAAGTATGTAGCCTCTCAGTGTTGTGTTAATGTAAAAATGAAAGTGCTTCCTTCCTCTTTCTGACATTGTCAGAGGCTCTAATCTTAGTGGCAAGCACAAAGTGTTTCCAGTGAACTAAGTTTTTCCACTGGATATCTTTAAGTATTGTATGTCTCATGTTTAGCAACTTGACATTTTGCTGAAGGAAGGCTGTGTACAATTTAATTAATTTGTGCCATGTGGACATTGCTGGCAAAGCTTAGATTTATTGGCAGCTTGACTTTTGATATGCTGCTGCTGTTGCTGGCTGAGTCGTTTGCTCTTGGGTTCACACCTTCGCCTGATAGTAGAGTATGTTGCATACTGGCCTGAGATTAAGGATTACAATGGATTACATTTCTGTTGTATTTAATAGCCCACAGGAACTCTGTTGCATCTGGTCTTAACGTATGTAATTCAGCATGGTAGAAGGAGCCATCTGAAATAGCGTTGTTATTATGAACACAAGAGATTTTGCATATGCTGGAAATCCAGAGTAACACATGCAAAATGCTGGAGGAACTCAGCAGGTCAAGTAGCATCTATGGCAAGGAATAGGGTCAACATTATGGGCTGAGATCTTTCATCTCATGCTGATGAAGGATCTTAGTCCGAAACGTTGACTCTTTATTCCTTTCCATAGCTGCTGCCCGACCTGCTGAGATCCTCCAGCATTTGGCATGTGTTACTCTTAGAATGAATTCATCTGCTCAAGGAGGGTGTGGTCATCACCTTTATTAATGCACTCATGGACAAATGAATCAAAAAATGACTGAGGACAACATTCTTCATTTGTTAGGACTGTCCCCATTTTGCTGTTGTAGAAGCAAGAGGCAGGATAGGAAATAAGTGAACTTGCAGCCTTGTTGAGCTGCAACAAAATTAGCACTGTTTTACCTTTAGTTTTATATAGATTGGTATAGACCATTTGTATTAACAAACTTTGAACTGGGAGTTTCTTAAAGCTGTCAGCTTTGCATCTAAATACCTGGTTGCTCTGCTTTTTTTTTCCTCCACACTTGGAGTATAGAAGGTTGAGGGGGGACTTGATAGAGGTATTTAAAATTATGTGGGGGATAGATAGAGTTGGCGTGAATAGGCTTTTTCCATTGAGAGTCGGGGAGATTCAAACAAGAGGACATGAGTTGATAGTTAAGGGGCAAAAGTTTTGGGGTAACATGAGGAGAACTTCTGTACTCAGGGAGTGGTAGCTGTGTGGAACAAGCTTCCAGTAGAAGTGGTAGAGGCAGGTTCGATTTTGTCCTTTAAAACAAAATTTGGATAGATATATGGACAGGAAAGGAATGGAGGGTTATGGGCTGAGTGCAGGTAGGTGGGACTAGGTGAGAGGAAGCGTTCGGCAAGGACTAGAAGGGCCAAGATGGCCTGTTTCCGTGCTGTAATTGTTATATATTAGGTACAGAATGCCTGAACCCAAGAGACAATATGTGACCTAAACAATGAATAAGTCCACACGAGTGCCCTGACGGTCACCGACAGGAGACAGACTTGTATTCAGCCAAAATATCAGTGTTTTCCAATCAATTCCTTAAAAGCTATTAAGATTGCTTTAATTATTTATTAAACAAATTATCTTCTTAAGAAATTGAAAAACTAATTAGGACACATAAAAAAACTAAGAAATTAATAATCATTAAATTAAAGCAAAATAAAATAACCAAAGTAAAATGGACAACTAACATTCTCCATTCTCTATAGATGGCCAGGAAGTTTCATTTCCTCAGTATGGGGTTCTAATTTACCCCGTCTCTGGATGGACTACAGGCCTACGCTGGGTTCCAGTTCAATTTTACAGACATTTTTGTCCATAAGTCAGAAATACACAAAAATCACTCAACACAGCAACGAGCTTCCATATTATTATTATAAGGAATGGTCTCAAAAGCACTTAAGACTGATTATAAAAAAGACCAATTACTAAAAGTGGGGAGAGAACAATAGGGCAAACTAGTTCTGCTGGTTCACAGAAATAAAGTCATCTATGTATATTGTATATCTATATTTAATATTATGGGAGCTCATTCGTATGTAAGGGTGTCCATGAACTGGACTTTTGTAACCCAGGGGCAACATCTAGCATAGTAGCGGCCAGGGAATCATACCACAATCAAGCAACACTGTTAAATTCCATGTGCAGTCCAACAACCGAACAGAGTGACAGCTGTGCTGGTCCTATCTCTCAATCAGTACAGCCCAAGCTTGCAGTAAGTCAGCAATTAGCTGGGTCTTACTCACCTGGGAGTGACTAAGCATTAACAAGCAACTTGCTGCAGGAGCACAGCAGGCTGACCTGCACATGCAGGAGGAAAAGAATTGTCAATGTTTTGATTTGAAACCCTGCATCAGACGACCTGAGACTAACTGCCCCACCTCCGCCAACCCCAGACCGGACAAGAGGGCACGCTGGAATTTTTAGTCCACTTTTATTATGCTTCCACACATGAAAAAATGTTGATATTTTGTTTGACCACTTCTACAAAACAAAATGGTATTTTGCCGTGAAAAAAGACAAAATAGACAAAATTGGTCTATTTAGTAATAGGGCTCACAGAGGACAATCAGTAGGACTAAAACAGACAGGTTGATAGGGCATCTAAGAGACATCTGCCATTAGTCTTGCCTTTGGTTCATCAAATGAGTGAAAGAAAGGTGTAACCAGCAACATTGCAGCATTTGGTCTTGTGATTTTCATAGTGTTAATCACTGAAAATATTTGACACAAGAATTGGGGCACAATGATCTCCTTCAAACTATCATTTTGTTCACATGAAATATAATTTCTGTAATGTAATGTGTAATTGTATGACCATGTTTGAGCTTTTATAAATACAGTACAGTTTGCACATTTTCTACCTCCCACTATGGTACTATAGTTCCCCCCCCCAAAAAATACCATTTTGATATAGGGATTGAAAGACTATATTAACAGCAATATTGAGTTTGAGCAGAGAAAGCATTTGGGGAGAATGAAATTGAATGAATGTCTCTGCTTGATGACTTTCCATAAAAAAAAGAAATTCATTTTATTGTGAATGTTTTGAGTTAGAGAGCAACACAAGGCCACAACCACATACATATATTTCAGACTGCTGATTAGAATATATTTCAAGGGAAAGTTAATTTAAGATCATTAAATCAGCCTGAACAATGACAGAGAACAAAGTGTGAAACGTGTTTCCCTATGCCCAGTATTGTTATCGCTCAGGATTATTTAAAATGGTTTTGAATATTAACAGTTGGGCAATCAAGTGCCCAGATTTTTAACATGCACTCACAGCAAAGTATCAGCCTTGTCAGTTACCATATCTTAAAATCATGAGAGACAAGTATTAAACGTGAGGCTCTCGGGTAACTATTAAAGTACTACAACTCACTGCAAAATCTTGCTATTGTTTGTTTGCTCTCTTTGTAAGGAAATTCATTTAATTTACTTGTCTTTTATTCTTACGCTTGAACTAAGATTTCCAATATGACAGTATGTTTCTAATCATCTTCCTCTCCAATCTACCCTAGTCCCTTTTACTGCATAATTTTTGAACCTCTACCCTATGGTCGGTGTCCTCACTATTTCATCCAGCTTCAGCTGAAACAAGTCAGCTGCTAGGGGCTCAAAGTAACACACACAAAATGCTGGAGGAACTCAGCAGGTCAGGCAGCATCTATGGAGGGGAATAAATGCTCAATGTTTCAGGCCATGGCCCTTCATCAGGACTGGAAAGGCAGGGGGAAGAAGCCAGAATAAGAAGGTGGTGGAGGGGAAGGAGTTCAAGCTGGTGATGCCAAGTGAGGCAAAGGTAGATGGCTGGGTGAGGGGGGAATGAACGAGAAGATGGAAGGTGAAAGGCGGAAAAGATGAAGGGCTGAAGAAGAATCTGAGAGGAGGGAAGCGTAGACCATTGGAGAAAGAGGAGTGGCACAAGATGAGCATGAGCTGCCAGAGGTGTACTCTTCATATTTAAAGAGTAACAGCTAGGAACACTATAATTTTAAATCTTAAAATAGAGCATGAGTGGTGAATATCTGAAGGTTTTGAGCAAACCAGAATTCAGCAAAATTGAACTGAGCAGTATATTTTTAGAATAACAGAAGTGTGGCTAATTTTTCACTTCGGCATCATTTTCCTGCACTAACCATGTTTCTAATGGTTCCCTTAATAACAAAAGAAACTTCTATTTATTTCTATATCCTCTATGTATCTCACATGCGAATGGACTCAGGTACCTGGACAGGGGCAGTGGCAATAATGTGAAGTACCACATGTAGAACTTTCCTCCCATTCATGTGCAGCCCCCACCACCCTCTTTAGTTTTGCTTGCAGGGCACTGCATGTTTAAAATTTGGCACTGGAAACCCATCTCAGCTAAATCCATTTCAAGTGAGGTGTTTACTTAATTCTCCCTTGGCATCTCCAACTACTTCTTTCTCTTCCCACACCCCTCCATCTAATTTGCATCTCATCTGTTGCTGTAACCTATTATCAACAGTTTGACAATTGGATCTCTCCACACCTTCACTAATCCCAGGCAGAGAACTCACTTGATTATAACACCTCCACCAACCAGCCCTCAGTCAACTTCTCTGGCATTCTCCAGTCCAAATGCTTTACTGATTCTGACTCCCTGATCTTCTACCTGACTCATGCGAAAACCCCCAATCTTTTCCCTCAACCCCTGACCTCACCCAGTTCCTTTCAACCCCTTAGGACGTGACCACTGATTCCTACGGTATTTCACATTCTACATTGATGGAGCTTGCAGTGTAAAGGTGTGCAACACATGCAGTAGTGGCAATGCCTTCAGCCTCATAGGCAACTTAAATTTCCCAATGGCTGGCTCTCACTGGCCTGCCATGGGCCGATTGTTTAATGTGACAGCACAGCATTTCGATTTTTAACATGCAGCATCAGAACTGACAGATACCTCATTAACTATTACTAAAAAAGGAAAGCCACCACTGTTAATATTAAAAATAAAATAACATTGTTTAAAAGTACAAGAGCAGCAGTAAGACAGGTTTTCATTGCAATCATTCATTAAGTGTTGCTTAATCAAACTTAGGGTCAATTGCCCTTTTTGTTGGAATGAGAATTGTTTCATTAATGTCACATGTACTGAGGTACAATGAAAAGCTTGCCTTGCATACTGTTTCTACAGATCAACTCACGACACAGTCCATTGAGATAGTACAAGGTAAAACATTAACAGAATTCAGAATGAAATGCAACAGCTACGGAGAGAATGCAGAGCAGGTAGACAATAAGGAGCAAGAATATGCAAGCAACACACAGAAAATGTTGGAGGAACTCAGCAGGCCAGGAAAAGAGAACAGTCGACGTTTCAGGCCAAGGTCCTTCAACAGGACTGGAGAGAAAAGATGAGGAGTCAGAGTTAGAAGGAGTGGGAAGGGAGGGAGAAACACAAGGTGATAGGTGAAACTAGGAGGGGGAGGACTGAAGTGAAGTGAAGTTGACTGGTGAGAGAAATACAGGGCTGGAGAAGGGAGAATATAACAGGAGAGACCATAAGACATAAGAGAAGAATTAGGCCATCTGGCCATTTGAGTTTGCTGCATCATTCAATCATGACTGATGCTTTTTTTAAAAAAAAATCTCCTCCTCAAACCCTATTCCCAGCCTTTGACGCCATGTCCAATCAAGAACCTATTAATCTCTGCCCTTAAACACACCCAACGACCTGGCCTCCACAGCTGCATGTGGCAACAAATTCCACAAATTCATCACCCTTTGGCTAAAAGAATTTCTCCACATCTCTGTTTTGAAAGCCTCTATCCTGAGGCTGTGCCCTCCCTCACCATGGGAAACATCCTTTCCACATCTACGCTGTCCAGTATATTAAAAAGAACCTCCTCTGAAGCCTCTCCAATGCCAGCACATCTTTTCTAATATGTAGGGCCCAAAATTGTTCACAGTACTCAAGTTGAGGCCTCACCAGTGCCTTATAAAGCCTCAGCATCACATCCTTGCTCTTGTATTCTAGACCTCTTGAAATGAATGCTAACATGGCAATTGCCTTCCTCACCACACTGACTCAACCTGCAAATTAACCTTTAGGGTGTTCTGCACAAGGACTCCCAAGCCCCTCTGTATCTCAGATGCTTTGATTTTTTTCCCCGTTTAGTCTGCTCATTTATATCTACCACCAAAGTGCATGACCATGCATTTTCCAACATTATATTTCATTTGCCAATTTCTTGCCCATTCTCCTAATCTGTCTAAGTCCTTCTGCATCCTACCTGTTTCCTCAACACTACCTGCCCCTCCACCAATCTTCGTATCATCTGCAAACTTAGTAATAAAGCCATCTGTTCCATCATCTAAATCATTTACTTTTATTGTCACCAAACAATTGATACTAGAGCATATAATCATCACAGTGATATTTGATTCTGCACTTCGCACTTCCTGAAGTACAAATCAAAGTAAATATAATAAAATTTTAAATTATAAATCATAATTAGAAAATAGAAAAGGGAAAGTAAGATAGTGCAGGTCAAGTCCAGATATTTGGAAGATATGGCCCGGATCCAGGTCAGGATCCGTTCAGTAGTCTTATCACAGTTGGAAAGAAGCTGTTCCCAAATCTGGCTGTATGAATCTTCAAGCTCCTGAACCTTCTCCCAGAGGGAAGAGGAACAAAAGTGTGTTGGCTGGGTGGGCTGTGTCCTTGATTATCCTGGCATCAATGCTCCAACAGCGTGTGCTATAAAGTGAGTCCAAGGATGGAAGATTGGTTTGTGTGATGTGCTGGGCTGTGTTCACGATCTTCTGCAGCTTCTTCCGGTCTTGGACAGGACAACTTCCATACCAGGTTGTGATGCACCCTAGAAAAATGCTTTCTACAGTGCATCTATAAAAATTAGTGAGGGTTTTAGGGGACAGGCCAAATTTCTTCAGCTTTCTCAGGAAGTAAAGGTGCTGGTGGGCCTTCTTGGCAGTGGACTCTGCTTGGTTAGACCAAGTCAGGTCATTTGTGATATTCACCCCGAGGAACTTAAAGCTTTTGACCTGTTCCACCTGCACACCACCGATGTAGATGGGGTCGTGCGGTCCGCTACTCCTTCTGAAGTCAACAACCAATTCCTTCGTCTTGCTGACGTTGAGGGATAGGTTATTGTCTTTGCACCATGCCACCAGGTTCTTAATTTCCTCTCTGTACTCAGACTCATCATTACCCAAGATACAGCCTACAATTGTGGTGTCATTGGCAAATTTATATATTGAGTTCGATGGAAACTTGGCTACACAATCATTTATATGCAGCATAAAATGAAGTGGTCCCAACACCGACCCCTGTGGAACACCACAAGTCACTGGCAGCCAACCAGAAAAGGATCCTTTTATTCCCGCTCATTGCTTCCTAACAATTAGCCAATGCTCTAACCATGTTAGTAACTTTAATAATTGACTCTAACATCTTTCCCAACCAGGGAGGTCAGGCTAACTGGTCTATAAATTCCTTTCTGCTGCCTTCCTCCTTTCTTAAAGAGTGGAGTAACATTTACAATTTTCCAGTCCTCTGGCACCATGCCAGAGTCCAATGATTTTTGAAAAATCATTTCTAATGCCACCACCAGGCTAAGGCACCGGTGACCCCTGTTTCCCTCCAAGGGGTCAGTGTGGACATGGTGGAGGATTGCAAATACCTGGGGATACGAATGGACAATAAACTGGACTGGTCAAAGAACACTGAGGCTGTCTACAAGAAGGGTCAGAGCCGTCTCTACTTCCTGAGGAGACTGAGGTCCTTTAACATCTGCTGGAGGATGCTGAGGATGTTCTACAAGGCTGTGGTGGCTAGTGCTATCATGTTTGCTGTTGTGTGCTGGGGCAGCAGGCTGAGGGTAACAGACACCAACAGAATCAACAAACTCATTCATAAGGCCAATGATGTTGTTTGGGTCGAACTGGACTCTCTGACGGTGGTGTCTGAAAAGAGGATGTTGTCCAAGTTGCATGCCATCTTGGACAATGACTCCCATCCACTCCATAATGTACTGGTTAAGCACAAGATTACATTCAGCCAGAGACTCATTCCACTGACATGTAACACTGAGCGTCATAGGAAGTCATTCCTACCTGTGGCCATCAAACTTTACAACTCCTCCCTAAGAGTGTCAGACACCCTGAGCCAATAGGCTGGTCCTGGACTTATTTCCACTTGGCATGATTAGCTTATTATGATTTAATTATTTATGATTTTATGTTGCTATATTTCTTCACTATTCTTGGTTGGTGCGGCTGTAACAAAACCCAGTTTCCCTCGGGATCAATAACGTATGTCTGTCTGTCTGTCTGTCACAATCTCCAACTCCACCTCTTTCAGAACCCTAGGGTGCAGTTCCTCTGGTCTGGGTGACTTATGTAGCTTTAGGTCTTTCAGCTTTTTGAGCACCTTCTCTCTTGTAACAGTAATTGCACCCACTTCTCTTCCTTCACACACTATAACATCAGACTTACTGCCAGTGTCTTCCACAGTGAAGACTGATGCAAAATACTTATTTAGTTCATCAGCCATCTCCTTGTTCCCCCGTTATTATTTCTCCAGCCTCATTTTCTAGCAGTCCTATATCCACTCACATTTCTTTTATTTTTAACATACTTGAAAAAACTTTTACTGTCCACTTTGATATTACTTGCTAGCTTGCTTTCATATTTCATTTTTCCTCTTCTAATGATTTTTAGTTGCTTTCTGTAGGTTTTTAAAAACTTCCCAATCCTCTATCTTTCCACAATTTTTTGCTTTGCTGTATGCCCTTTCTTTTGCTTTTATAATAGCTTTGACTTCCCTTGTCAGCCATGGTTGTACTATTTTACCATTTGAGTATTTCTTCATTTTTGGAATGCACATGTGCTACACCTTCCTCATTTTTCCCAGAAATGCACACCATTGCTGCTCTGCTGACATCCCTGCCAGCAGCAACTTAGCCAACTATTTTAGCCAACTCCTCTCTCATACCACTGTAATTTCCCTTACTCCACTGAATACTGCTACGTCAGACTTCACTTTCCCCCTCTCAAATTTCAAGTTGAGCACAATCATATTGTGATCATCGGTTCTTGAGGGTGCTTTTACCTTAAGCTCCCTAATCGCGTCATTACATAACACTCAATCCAGTATAACTGATCCACAAGTAGGCTCAATGACAAACTGCTCTAAAAAACTATCTCTTAGGCCTTCAACAAACTCACTCTCTTGAGATTATGGCCAAACATCAAACCTGCCAGTCTGTAATATTGCAACAAGATCATCCACCTTTCTTTCTTATACTACGCACATTTAGATACAACACATTGAGTATCGTATTTGCTACCTTTTCTGATTCTGCATCCCTAATGATTTGATACTCAGACTGCTGGCTGCAACTAAGTCCCATCACCTGCCCGCCCTTCCTGACTGCACACTATCTTTACTTTTTTACTCTTCATCCTATCTGAGTCCCTTCACTCTGGATCTTACCCCCCTGCCAAGTTGGTTTAAACCTTCCCCAACAGATCTAACAAACTTGTCTGTGAGAATATTGGTCCCGCGAGAGGACGGAAGGCCACGGAAGAAAGAAAAGTGGGAGGAGCACCAGAGGGAGACAGTGGGCAGGAAAGGAGATACGGTGAGAGAGGGAATGGGAAATGGTGCAGGATGGAGGGCGCATTGCTGGAAGTTCAGAAAATTGATGTTCATGCCATAAGACATAAGGACAGAATTAGGTCTTCAGCCTATCAAGTCTGCTCTGCCATTCCATCATGGCTGATCTGGGATCCCACCCAACCCCATACATCTGCCTTTTGACTATATCCTTTGATGCCCTGACCAATTAGGAAACTATCAACTTCGGCTTTAAATATACCCGTGGACTTGGACTCCACTGCAGTTTGTGGCAGAGCATTCCACAGGTTCACTACTCTTTGGTAAAAAAAAGTCTTCCTTACCTCTGTTCTAAAAGGTCACCCCTCAACTTTGAGGCTGTGCCCCTAGTTCTGGATACCCCCACCATAGGAAACATCTTGTCCACATCCACCCTATCTAGTCCTCTTAACATTTGGAAGGTTTCAATGAGATCCTCCCACAATCTTCTAAATTCTAGTGATACAGGCCCAAAGCTGCCAAACGCTTCTCATATGCTAACCCCTTCATCAGGTTGGAGGCTACCCAGATGGAATAGAAGGTGCTGCTCCACCAATCTGAGTGTGGCCTCATTGCGACAGTAGAGGAGGCCGGCCATAGATGGACATGTCGGAATAGGAATGTGAAGTGGAATTAACATGGGTGGCCACTGGGAGATCCCACTTTACTGGTGGATGGAACATAGGTGCTGGGTGAAGCCGTCTTCCAATCTACATTTGGTCTCACTGATATACAAGAGGCCACACTGGGAGCACTGGATATAGTATATAACCCCAACAGTCTCATGGGTGAAGTGTTGCCTTACCTGGAAGGATTGTTTGGGGACTTGAATGGTTGTGAGGGTGGTGGTGTAGGAGCAGGTGTTGCTCTTGTTCTGCCTGCAAGGATAAGTGGCAGGAGGGTGATCAGTGGAGAGGGATGAATGGACAAGGGAGTCACGTAGGGAGCGATCCCTGTGGAAAGTAGAAGGTGTGGGGGGTGGTGGGGGGAACAATGCGCTTAGTTGTGGGATACTGTTGGAGATGACTGGTGAAGGACATACAAGGCAGATTGTGAAGACAAGAATCTATCATATCATACTAGGGAACCTATTCAGTGGTCTTATTACAGTGAGGTAGAAGCTATGATTGAGCCTATGCTTTCAAGTTTTAGTATCTCCTGCCTGATAGTTGATGGTATTGGGTTCACTGTCTGCAAAACCCTAAACTCAGAAGATTTTAAACCTCATCCAATATACTTATCTACAGGTATTCTCACTATAGGGTAAGGTAGTCTTTACTACCTTATATACTGTATCAAAATACTCTCCAATGACTACCTTACTTCCCTGTCTGGTCTCTGCAGTGAGGTCTAACTGCCAATACCTCCTATATGAGTGATGGGTTCCCTCCCTACAAAGGAGGAACTATTTCCAGATAATGAAGTAGTTTAAACACAGTTTATTTCGTTTTTGATCATTCACATTTAAATTTTGACAAATAGTTCTTAAAACACATTTAACACTTGCAGAGGATTTCTGATTTCTACAAGATTTCTGAATTACAATTTTTTTGTAAACTGCAACGGATTTCCAAACTCAGGTACAATTCTTATAAACTAATGCTTTCTGCTGTGCATTGATAAAAATTGTTTAGCCTCAATTGGGACATGCCAAATGGGTGAAGTATGGCATTACATGAAAATTTGCTTTGTTTAATGAAAAAAACTGGTATCTGAAGGCAATAGACACTGAGAGGATGCTTCCTGCTTTTATCAATGGGCTTCACAGTATGTCAAAATTAAGGAAGTATGTGAAATCAGTCAGTGTACATGGGTCTAAGGGAAGATCCATGTAAAGCAACACATACTTCATAAAGGAGGATATTACATTGGCTCTCATGACATTATCAATGGGTAATAAATATGCTTGACGTACAGAATATTGTACTCCATTAAATAGTCCCTGTGTGTTACATTTACTTGTGGCAAATAGTTCTAGAGCTGAAGGTCACCAGATATTGTCACATCTCATCTCATTCATTTGATGAGGTTTGGTTTTCCATTCAAACCAGCCACATTTGTGTAAAGTTATATTTCTGTCTTTCTGCTTTTTCTCTCTTCCTTATAATGGCTGGATCAGGAAGGGCTCTTTGGAATGAAGCTTAATTCTCAGTAGCAACCTATCAAAGTTACTGCATAAAAAGGTGATACCAGAAACCAAGAAACCAGAGGATAGAAGTGAGGTGAATTAGAGGGGTAAAGACTAAATGGACCAGAAATCTACTGTTACTCTCTTCTCCCTTCTACCTGATCAACCAATCTCTTCTGTGTCTGAAAATCTGGGTGTCTTTTGTCAGCTGTGTCCTGTTGTGTCATGCAAGAAATTGCCATAGGGTCTGCATTTAGTTCTATTACTGACTGGCCCAAGCTGGCTTGAGCCACTGCTTAACAGTCAGTAGGAAGTGAGTCCTTGATGAGGTAAAAAGATAATCAACAGTGCAGTTTGCACTGGTAGCAGGAACACCTCTGTGGCCTGCACTAGGTTAAATAAGTGTTGTGAATTATTGATCTCAGTGCAAATGGTTCGTAGAAGCAACAAGATTGCTTCACAGTGTAATAAGGGAAATTATCAACACAAAACCTTTTTAATTTCTATGACTTCATCTTATATGACCACATTGTTGTGGATGTGGTGCTGTTCAATCCAGATAGTACTTATAGTTCAGATTTATTCACCAGGAAAGTTGTCTTCACTGTGGAAAAAGTGAAGTTTCTGTTAACATTATCCCAATTGTGTCTTTCACTGAGTTAAATATTACTCATTGTTCCAAATTTGTGTTTGCAATTGTTTTCAGACTGATGTGAGTGATGCATTTAATCTGAATGATGTCAAGTCAGAAATTTATAAATGAGACATGAAGGGGTGTACCAAGGGTAGTTCTGTTAGACACCATAAAGATAGTAACAGCAACATTATGTTGCTCTCTGAATGCCATTTATTATTTTATAAGGTACTTCAGTTTTGATTCAAAGCATTTTTTATGAGTCGTTACTGATCTAATACATTTAAAATCTTCATTTTAGTCCATGCACCTATTCTTGCCATTTGCAATTAAGTCCGCTGGTGCTTAGTTCTTAACTTAAAACTCGTTTTCTTCTCAAGCAGTTCATTGAAATTGAGGCTGACTTGTTTTCACTTCATTTTTGTGGGTCTGTAATGCCAGATGTGCAAATCACATGCAGATGAGTGGGTAATTGTGAAGATGAGTGTCTGTTTGTTGGAGTCTCTCAGTGCCATTCTGAATTCTCCTTCTCCAACTTAAGTGCTCATGAGCCGGTTAGTGGGAATGTTGCATTTCCTCAAGTGTATTGTTGAATCTTTCCCTCTGTCCACTTGCTAATCTGTTCTTGTGTCTGTAGGATGTTTGTTTCGGTGGGGGGGGGAGTGGGGAGGGGTTGAGGGCGGTGGACAACTTAAAATGACCAGCATAGCCACTTGCGGTTATGTAGGTCCTTGGTGCAGGAGATGTTAACCCAGATGGGGACACTGACATTGGTTTGCTAATCCTATCATTGAGCTTGTAGGAGTTTGTAGGAGTTTGCCAATGCTATAGGTATCCAAATTTCAGAATTTGAAGGGAGAACGGGGATGATGGCTGCCTGGTCATTCAGGATTTTTATTTCAAGGCTACTTTTTATCTTTGGATGCTCATAGACATGCTGTGCTTTTGCATTATTACCAATTTGTATTTGAAAATTTCAGCAATCCTTTCCAAATCTAATTACAGCTTGTTGGAAATGCATTCTATACGTTCCTAATCTTTTGAGGGATTCTCTAAAAATGGATCTTAATGAGACAATGATATCTCCGAGCTTGCATACCGAGTTTCTGCTGTTATATATTTATAAAAGGGTTTATCTCTTGAATTAATTTTGCCTTATGCCACAGTGATCCTGAGTGGGTTAAAACGCACCATCCTATTCATTATTACTTAATTTGAAGGTAGGTTGATATACTATGCCAAACTCTTTAATGCCTTCAAAGATCTGTTCTCAACTGCCTAGTTTCCATGGATACATGATTTACATGATTCCTTCCCAGGAGACAGAGTATTCCTCAGTAAAATCATAGTTGTTCCTTTTGAAAAATGTAATATTTGTGAATTTCTTTATTAACTTGGGGCAGCAGACATTTTCCTCATGGAGGACCCTGTGCAGACAGCTATTTGAGGCCTTCCCATCTGTAAGACAATAATACAGTTAAAAATGCAAACTACTGACAAATTAGTCTCACTTTTGTCAAATGCTTATTGCCTACATTTAAAAAGATTAAAATATAAACAATTGAGCAAAATAAAGGAAAAGAACAAGGGGGAAAACATGAGTGAATAACATGATAATCCATCTTTCAAATCATGGAAAGGGCATAGGGGTCTTCTAAGTGGAAGATAGTGGGGAAATATTTGACAGGTGGGGTATAATGTGGGGAATTGTGAGGGTCTCCAATCTGGTTGGAAGAATAACAAAAGCAGAGTCTTGTTCCATAGCCTTTTTCAAAGCTGGAGACCAAACACAGCCTCAGCACAGATCACCAACAGGTTTGCTCACCAAGGTGTCTGACTGCCAATTGAAAGTTGATCTTGGCAAGCAATTAAAATTCTTTGAATTCATCACGTCACCATCACTGAGACCTGACATGATCATTCTGTCTGAAGCCTCAGCAAGTGGTCAAGGGTAGTGCCTGGGGAAGACTGGATTGAGGAGGCAGTCAAGCATAAGAAAGCTAAATACCAGGAGATGGTAGAACAGTGCCAGAGACAGGGGTGGAGGGCACGATGCGACTCTATAGAGGTGGGGTTTAGAGGATTTGCTGGCTGCTCGCTGTGCAGAACCTACTCTGTCCCTGGCATTACAGGGCTGCAAAGTAAAGACCCATCAGGAAACACAGAGGCTGCTGACAGAGCCTCCAGATGGTGGAGCCAAGGTGAAGATCAAGGTGATCATTAAACCAGCCCAGCAGTTCCAAGAGGCCATGTTGTCCACACATGCTCTTGTTTTTTAATGTTCTCCCAAGAACTTCAGTTTAGTTTGTAGCTGTATATACTTTGATACCGTGAATCCATGAAAGATTCTTACTGAAGAGCACCAGGTAGTAATGAGGATTGCACAGAGATTACAAAGGACCATTGGGGGTGGGTGTAATTAATTCACTCCTTCAGGCAATTGTGTGAGATCCTGATCTGAGTTGTACATTAATTCCATGACCTTCAATAACCTAATCAAATCTTACTGTCCCTGTGACTGTGGTCTCTCAGCTTTCTCACTGTATGTTTCCATAATACTTAAGTGAACAACAGTGCTTTCTAAAGCAAGAGATAGTTTCCCATTCCACTTACAGTTTTCTGGTAGCAGCTTTCAGTTAACTAAAGCCAGATTCAAGAATGACAATTTGAGGCTGGCTATTAGTAGAGTCTAAGAAGGATTTTCCCAGCCTTCTAACACAGAAGAGAGCTTGGAGCAATTTGGATTGGGATGCAAACCAGTCGTAAGGGGAACAAACACAGAGGTGAAGGATAGGTGCCACTGATGTTGAATTAATAAGTAACTTACTCTATCTCCAGTTTCCAAACCAATTTGATTGTTCTGAAAATGCAGTGATTGAGCCAAATGTCGAGTTATTTTGAAAAAAAAGTGCATCTTCTAAACTTTCTCCCATTATCTGAGTAAAGGAACTGGTAACAGAGGTTCTTGAATGAAGGTTAATAACTCTCCAGCACATGCCATATTACAGCTTTGAACTGAGTAATACTGATCACCAGTTATAATTGTAAATGATTCAATGCCATGAACTAGCAAATTCAACAGCAATATATTAATCAGATTGGAATATCTTCAGTGTGTAAATACATTGTAAAAAGGCAGACTATAATAAACAGAGAAATTAGTTTCATGTACATTGAAAGTTGGTTGAAAGGTTCATATCTTGATAAATGCCTCAGTTCTTTTGTATTATGCCCACGTTGTTCAGAATGAAAATTAACTGAAGCACCTTGTGTTCCTGCCCTGCTGCTCTTTCAAAGTAAGATCTCTAAACAAATCTTGAATGGAATGAAGATTGTGAACTCCTCCATAAAAGTAAAGCAGCAAAGTTGGGTGGAAGAAGGGTGACAGAGGACTGTTTTGCTGATTTCTTTCTGCTGTAAGCTGGATGGATCAGGAGAGAGAGTACCAGTGAGGAGAGGCAGTAACTGAAAACTGGAAATAGTTATAATTAGAACATGGAAGTGGAGAGGGTCAGTAGCTTTACATTGCTTGGCATTAACATATCAGAGGATCTGCCCTGGGACCAGCGCATAAATGTCATCACAAAGATAGTATGACAGCATCTCTACTTTCTTAGAAGTTTGCATAGATTTGGCATGTCACTAGAAACTTTGACAGATGTCTGTAGATGCACAGCAGAGAGCATTTTAACTGGTTGCTTCATGGCCTGGTATGAATACATCAATGTCTTGCCATCAGAAATCAGAGCAGTGTTTGATGACTTAAGATGTTTATTTAGAACTTCAATTAAAACAAAGAGAAACATCATGTGCACTGTGATATCGGTTCAAGTTATGAGTCCTTTCTCTGCTGTGACTAAGGTCTATTCATGATGCAGGATTCAATCTATGAGGGTGTCACTGGAAGGCAAAACGGTGTGTGGGCAAAATTGTGAGCAAGTTTGGGCCCTGTATCTAAGGAAGAATATGCTAGCCCTTTTGAGGGAGGTTTACAAGAATAATGTCAGAATGAAAGGTTTACTATATGAGGTGTGTTTGTTAGCTCCAGGAATGTACTTGATGGAGTTCAGAAGAATGAGGGAGGATCTTCAAACTTAACAGATACTGAAGGGCCTGAATGGAGTGGATGTGAAGAGGATGTAGGACAGTCTAGGATCTGAGGGCACAGAATCAGAATAAGAGATGTCCCTTTAAAACTGGAATGAGGAGGAATTTCTACATCCAGAAGATGGTGAATCTGTGGAACGTGTTGCCATGGAGGGCAATGGAGGCATATTATTGGGAGAGCTTGATTGGCTCTTGGTTGGTAAGGGGTTAAAGGGTTACAGGGAGAAGGCCACAGAATGGAGTTGAAAAAGTCAGCCATGATTAAATGACAGTGCAAGTTCAAAGGACCAAATGACCTAATTCTGCTTTTATATTTTAATGTCTTATGGTAGTGCATTGTCGTTCCTCATCCCTGTCCTTCCACACTTTCTCCATCACCTGTACAACCTTTTATGCTGTGGTATTGATGCAGGCACGGAGAGGATTTTTAAAAAACCATCCTTCTCCCTATGTCTCCTAGCATGGCACTTGTGGTATCTGAGAGAACCACTGGTTGGATCAGGTTTTAACAGATTAGCACCCAAAGATTCAGTATCTACCTTTTTAGGAAGAATGGAGCATTATGGATTATTTGCACTCCAAAATCTGGCAATTCAAATTTGTTGCAGAGTACATTAAAGTAAGCTCGTGGACATCTGTAACAAGGGGTCATAATTGAGTAAGAAATTGGGTTTTCTGTATCGCCTATCACATCCACAACATCTCACAGATTGCTTTGAAGTAAGTTATGCAGAACTGAGTCACAGTTGTCAAAGGAAGTTAATATTAGATCCTCAGTTTTTGGGTGGTCTCATGATATGGGACTCAGACCATAAGGGACGAAAAACAAACAATATATTCTTTGGACTTGGTGTTTCTTAAACTGTAAAGTGAAATTTATTGGGGCTAAGTAGTGTGCTATGAACCACTCAGACCTTTAAATATTAGCAAGAGAACTCCTGGCCAACATGTTTCTGTATTTTATGAGTTTTGCTTGTTTCAGAACCTGATAATTGGTGTCCAGACTTTAGATTTCAGATCTATTTATCACAAATACATCAAAACAGACAGTGAAATCCAGCAATTGTATTAACAAGCAACACAGGTAAGGATGTGCTGGGGGCTGCCCACAAGTGTCGTCACACATTCTGGCGCCAGCATACCGTGCCACAGTGTTTAGCAGAACGACACAAGGAGCAGCAGCAGCAGCCGCAACAAATCAAAACATAACAAGAAAACAACCCTGCCACACACGCAGGCCTCCAATCCAAGAACAGGCCACCACCGGCCCTACTGTCCTTGACTCCGGTAGGATGATGGACATCTGGAAGCAGCAGTTTAATGAGACAAGTAGCATTTTCTGAAGCTAGACTTCTACTGTTATTAAAAATTAATGAAATCCTTGGCTTTTTTGTCAGAAGGCAAAATTTCTTGAGGGCAAAACTTTAAAAATAAAAATTGGGGGCAAAGAGTGGAGATACCAGATCTTTCCCTTTCCCATCTTGCTTTCTAAATTTCATTATAAACAATGCTAGAATTTTACTGAAAAAACCCCCCTCTCAGTGGAAGTCATTTTCTTTCTTATGTGTCTTGCATTTGGCGTAAAATCCCTGTAGAGCAATATAAAAAAGCATTTATTTGATTAATAGATAACAGTTCTGTAATACTTCTCTTTCCCATCACCACCCCCTCCTTCTGCACAACTTTTGAAGAAGCTTGGGTGACTCATGAAGATCATTAATGATTACTTCCATGCATAGACACAGGCTTATCATTACCATTTATCTGTGTGATGTTGGGATTTCTATAATTTTAACTCTTCACAACGAGTAATGTGTTCACAGTACATTTTTCAACAAAATCATTTTGCTTTTGACCATTGAGTACAAACTCTCATGTTGTGTATGTGCTTGGGTGCACCGAGGCTGCTTGTAGCCAGATCTGTGAAAGCAGAAATGAGCACAGTAGCATTCAGCTTAAATTTTTTCAGGGAAAGTCAACACTCTTAACATTATTTACCCACTTACTCATGTTAAAATTTGCATACTAACAATTTCTACTGCTGGCAAACATACAGTTTCTTGTAAAAAAAAATCAAACACTTCAGAGCAGGATTGCTATTACAGAGGGACGTCAGAGACAGATGTATTTTTGTATTTCACGGAGACTTGGATATCCCCCGCCATTCCGGACGCAGCGATACAGCTCACTGGCTTCATGATTCAAGAAGGAGTGCTGAGTCTTTCTAAGGCAGAGGAGGTGGAGTATGCTTTATGATTAACTCCTCATGGTGCATAAGTGTGGCACTTCAGTCCTGCTCACCCAACTTGAGACATCTCGCGATCAAGTATCCTCCATTTTATCTGCCATGGGAGTTTTCAGCCATCATCTTGGTAGTGGTGTACATCCACCTCAGGCCTGTATCGAACAGGCTCTAGATGAACTGAGCGACATAACCAACAGGCATAAACAGTGCGTCCTGGTGCTTTTCTCATCACTTTAGGGATCGTAACAAGGCTATCTTGAAAGAGACTTTAAATAATTATCACTAACAAATCACATGTGCTCTCTTCTCATTGCTGCCATCAAAGTTCAAAGTACATTAATTATCAAATTACGTATAAAGTATACAACCTTGAGATTCCTCTCCTTACAGGCCACACTCAGTGCTTCACGAACAGCTTCGTCCCCTCTGACATCGATTTCTGAGTGAACATTGAAGTCATGAACTCTACCACACTACTTTTTATTTCTCTTTTTGCACTAGTTATTTAACTTTATTTTATATATATACACACACACGCACAGAGCGATTGAAAATTTTTATTATTCATTATTGCCATGTACTGCTGCTGTATGACAACAAAACAAATTTCATGACATGTGCCAGTGATATTAAATCTGACTCTAATTCTTTCTGTTAGAATGATTTGTTTATGACTGTGGTGTAAAGCTTACGTTTCCTGAAGAGTATCTCAGAGGCTTAGACTAATAATCCACCATCTGAGTTCAGATTCCAACTTGCAGTTGGTGGAATCTGAAAAGAAGTTTGTCACTGATAAAGATGGCCATGTAACTACTAGGTTGTCTTTAAAAACCCACCTGGTTTTGTAATATTCTTCAGAGAAGAAAATCTGTTAACCTTACCTGATTTTGTCTGTAAATGGATCCTGAACCATGAGTTTGATAGAATACTTTCTTAATTGGCCTGGTAAACTTTAGTTTAAAGGCACTTAGGGATGACCAATAAATGATGGTCTCTCCTTTGAGGCCAGATTCTGAAATAAAGGAAATTTAAGAACCATTACTCTGTATGAAAACATGAAAATGAAACTTATTCAGATCATTAAGTGTCCACTGATCCAACTCGAACTGGTTGCAACACTTAAGGAATTGCTAATATTTATTTTCAAATGTTGGGTTAAAGCATGAAAGCATTTCTGAGGTAACAAATCAGTCATGATCTTACTTGGTGCAGCAGACTAGAGAGACCAACAGGCTTCTTTCAAACTTGGTGAGCTGTTTCCTCCGGAAATGCTTTTAGGTGAGATTTAGGAAAGTGGATCCTAAAGAAGCATAAACCAACATAAAAGAGAATACCAACAAGTGAAAATGGTAGAGATGAAATCAAGAGTGTTTGACCAGAGGGAACTTCAATAAGAAGAGGCGGATTTGTCAATGATGTGTCCTATGTTGCAGCTCTTAAGTGGCTTAATGATGGTGTTTGTCTTTGTGAGAATATGTTCTGATACTAAAAGACCAGCTGGTTCATCTATCATTTTCATCATAACAAGTGCAATGTAACCAGTACAATTTGACACTTCCGCTTAAAATTTCCACCCCTGTGCACCCTAGAAATTTAATTCACCCTAGAAAAAAATCAATGCTGTTTGCTTGAATGTTAATATTACAAAGAAGGAAATTTTGGATCTCTCCACTGTAACTCTTAAGTTTTAGGTGGGTCTTTCATTCCTCCGGCTGCATTTTGTCAGCAGTCAGCAGTCAGCAGTCGCAACACGTGGAAGGTTCTTCTGAAGTGAGATTATCCATCAGCCTGTTCTGAAATATAACAATGTATTTGGTCACAGAATAACCAAGTTTTATTTAGCAATAAACAATCTGTTGGAGGTACGCACACAGACCTGCCGAAGGGCCTCGGCCTGATATGTCAACTGTACTCTTTTCCATCGATGTTGCTTGGCCTGCTGAATTCCTCCAGCATTTTGTGTGTGTTGCTTGGATTTCCAACGTCTGCAGATTTTCTCTTGTTTGAACCTGTTGGAGGAATTCTGTCAAGCAGTATCTGTGGGAGGAAAGGAATTGTTCATATTTCATGCCAATACCCTGAATCAGGACCACAGAGTTTGTCCAGCAGATTGTTTGCTGCTCCAGCTTCCAGCATCTGTAGTCCCTTATGTCTCCAGACAAATTTTATTAACCACATTGCCTCTGAAACTTTGCCGTTTGAAGAACTAGCTCATACAGGATTCTTTGTCCTTCCTGAGATCTGTGACCTACAATTTCAGTTACAACCCCAGATGGTTCTGTCCATGGAGGTCATTTCACAGCCACTCTCAGCTTTCCAACCTTAGGATCATTTCAGGTTGTCTGCCTCATCTCCAGTTCGTTTTGCCCCATTAACGAGGAAGGTTTCCCAAAGTCCATATCCAAGTGAAGACTTCATCTTATCTCTCATATCCTCCCCACCCCCCTCTGAAATGGGTTTAGCAAAAGCATTCATAGCTTGCAGTCATGTCTTTGCAGAGACTACCTACCAGTTGTACCTGGCCTGCAACTCTGGAGGGTCTTTGTGGCTTCTGTGCTCAGAAGACATACCATGCAGGCACGTCCTTCATTAACCTGTCCCAGGTCCCATTGAACACTTAGATCACTACACCTGGCCCGATCTGACAACTGTAAGCTGATACTGACCTGGCTCTCAAGGAACTGTACAAGACCATCAACATGCAGAAGACTGCATACCCAGAGGCTGCCTTCATCGTTGCCGGTGACTTTAATCGAGCATCGCTGATGAAAGTTTTGTCAGCACAACCAGGTGAGTACTCGTGGCGATAACACACTTGACCACTGCTACACTCCATTCCGCGACGCTTACAAAGCTCTCCTTCACCCAGCTTTTGAAAAATCAGACCACTCTTCAATCCTGCTTTTGCCGACGTACAGGAAGAAGCTGAAACAAGTGGCAGCCATAGTTAAAACCATCCACTGTTGGCCTGACCAATCGGTCTCCATGCTGCAGGACTGCATCGATGACGTCGAATGGAATGTCTTCCATGACGAGGATGACTCTGAGTTCATGGATGGAGTCATGTGCTTCATCTGGAAGTGCATCGACAATGTTGTCCTCCAGAAGTTGGTTAGGGTCCTCCTGAACAGGAAACCCTGGATCAGTTGTTCCATGCAAGCAGAACTTACTGGCCAGCATAGAGGTTTCAGCTAGAGCTCAAGAAAAGCAGCTATGATCTGCACAAAGCTATCAAGGCTGCGAAACAGCAATACAGGGACAAGGTTGAATCAAGATTCACAACAAATAGCACACGCGACTTGTGGCGAGGGTTGTATACCGTCGCAGACTTCAAAGCCAAATGTAGTGGTGCCGCCAACATCGTGGCCTCTCTCCCAGGTGAGCTCAATCACTTTTACCCTCAGTTCGATGTCGCTAACTCTGAGTCTCCAGAGAAAGCCACCACTACAACCTGCAACCTGGTCATCTCTGAGGCAGAAGTATGCAGATGTTTCCAACGAGTGGACAGTCGCAAGGCTTCGGGACCAGACAGCATCCCAGGTTGAGTACTTGGGATTTGCTCAGCACAACTGGCAGGTGTGTTTACAGACATTTTAATCTCTCCCCCTCCCAGCGTAGAGTGCCCTCGTGCTTCAAATTATCCACTATTGTCCCTGTACCAAAAAAGAACAAGGTAACATGCCTGAACGACTGGCGTCCTGTCGCACTCACATCAATAATAAGCAAATGGTTTGAAAGGCTGATCAAGGACTACATCTGCAGCAAGCTACCACCCACACTGGACCTCCTACAATTCACTTACTGACACAACTGATAAACAGATGACCCAACAACCTCTGCTCTACATATTGTCCTTACACATCTGGAGAAGAAGGATGCTTATGTGAGAATGCTGTTCTTGGACTACAGTTCAGCACTCAACACATTAATTCCATTCAGGCTCGACAGGAAGCTCAGAAACAGCAGCCTTGACCCTGCCTTGTGCAGCTGGATCCTGGACTTCCTATCAGATCGCCGGCAGGTGTTAAAAGTGAGCTCCCTCACCTCCACCCCTCTGACTGTCAACACAGGAGTCCCTCAGGGCTGAGTACTAAGTCCCCTCCTTTACTGCCTGTATACCCACGACTTTGTCATCACTCACAGCTCTAATCTGCTAATTAAATTTTCTGATGAAACTCCATTGATTGGCCTGATCTCAAACAATAACGAGGTGCCCTATGTCATCTCTCTGACATAGTGGTGTCAAGAAAACAACCTCTTCATCAATGCCACAAAAACAAAGGAGTTGGTTGTGGATTACAGGAGGAATGCAGATGGGCTAACCCCTATTGACATCAAAGTATCTGAGGCTGAGAGGGTAAGCAGCTTTAAGTTCCTTGGCATCCACATCACTGAGGACCTCATGTGGTCTGTACACATGAGCTGTGTGGTGAAAAGGACACAACAGCGCCTCTTTCTCCTCAGACAGTCGAGGAAGTTTGGTATGGTTCCCCAAATTCTAACAACTTTCTACAGGGTCACAATTGAGAGCATCCTGACTGGCTGCATCACAGTCTGGTATGGGAAATGTACCTCCCTTAATCGCAGAATTCTGCGGAGAGTGGTGCAGACTGCCCAGCGCATCTGTAGTTGTGAACTTCCCATGATTCAGGACATTTATAAAGACAGGTGTGCAAAAAGGGCCCGAGGGATCACTGGGGACCCAAGTCACCCCAACCACAATCTATTCCAGCTGCTACCATCTGGGAAGCGGTACCGCAGCATAAAAGCCAGGACCAACAGGCTCCGGGACAGCTTCTTCCACCAGGCCATAAGACTAATCAACTCACGCTGATTTGAGCATATTTCTATGTTACATTGACTGTTCTATTTATTATAAATTATTATAATTGCACATTGCCCATTTAGGCAGAGACATAACGTAAAGATTTTTACTCATGTATGTGAAAGATGTAAGAACTAAAGTCAATTCAATTCAATTCAATATATCAGACTTGTGCTCCTCCCCCAAATCTCAGCCTGTAATTATCAAAAGGCATGGAGTCCATTCCTTCCATTATTTAATAAATACAGATCAGCTTTTTGGATTATGGGAGATATTTTTCTTCATCTCTTGTATGTCACTACTCAATCTGACAATGTTCAGGTGAACTTCCTCCACAAGTTTGGAGTCTCATGTAGATAGGGTGGTGAAGAAGGCTTTTGGAACGCTGGCCTTTATAAATCAGAGCATTGAGTACAGAAGTTAGGATGTAACGTTAAAATTGTACAAGGCATTGGTAAGGCCAAATTTGGAATATTGTGTACAGTTCTGGTCACCGAATTATAGGAAAGATATCAATAAATTAGAGAGAGTGCAGAGATGATTTACTAGGATGTTACCTGGGTTTCAGCACTTCAGTTACAGAGAAAGGTTGAAAAAGTTAGGTCTCTATTCATTGGAGCGTAGAAGGTTGAGGGGGGATTTGATCGAGGTATTTAAAATTTTGAGATGGATAGATAGAGTTGACGTGAATAGGCTGTTTCCATTGAGGGTAGGGGAGATTCAAACGAGAGGACATGATTTGAGAGTTAGGGAGCAAAAGTTTAAGGGAAACACGAGGGGGTATTTCTTTACTCAGAGAGTGATAGCAGTGTGGAATGTGCTTCCTGTAGAAGTAGTAGAGGCCAATTCAGTTGTGTCATTTAAAGTAAAATTGGATAGGTATATGGACAGGAAAGGAGTGGAGGGTTATGGGCTGAGTGCGGGTAGGTGGGACTAGGTGAGATTAAGAGTTCGGCACGGACTAGGAGGGCCGAGATGGCCTGTTTCCATGCTGTGATTGTTATATGGTTATATGGTTAAGTTTGTTGTCGAATATTGGTCATTAAAAGGTTTTGAAGATGGAATTCTCAGCCTTTAACTAATCAAATTTCAGTTGTCTTTCTTTTGGAAGGTAGGATGGAAATAAATCAAATCTATGAATTGCAGGGAATCAGAGGTAAAAGTCCAGATTGAACAACAATATTTCATGAGAAAAGAGTTTCACCTGTTATGTGGGGGCTTCTTCAGGCCTTCAGACCTTCAGCTTCTTCATAGCCATTTATTCAAGTTGAACTGTTTTAACTCTTGTCTTGTCCTGCTAGGACCGTTCCTTCAGCAAAGTTATTGTATGTCATGAGACACTTGTTTGAAGAAGTCATTTGTGATGGACTAGGGGAGGTGGAGAACTGTGGTCAGTGATTATGAGTGGACTTCAGATGTTCATAGCATGGTAAGGGCAGTATCAGGCAAATGATGAGAAGTTGCGGAGTTAGGCAGCTAACTTGGGCAGGAAGAAGTAGGTAAAGGAAATTAATAATGGTGGGAGGTTAAGGAAGAGGATACATGCTTCAGGCCACCTGACTATGATTTAAGTAGAATGGAGCCTTTTAATGAAAAAAAAACTCAATCTCCCATTTTCAGGGGCCTCGTATGCATATTAGAATTTGCACAAATGATGTGAAATTAGCTGTGTGTGCCATTTGATGTTTCTGCACATGCCCAGTGGCTTCAGTCATGTTCGCAGAAGTATGACAACAAGTTAGCATGCAATGGCACACTCCATCTGAAAACGTCCTCATTTATTGCTCCTGTTTTGTAACAAGTCAGAGAGCAAATTTTTTATATTGGTGTGCCTTGGCAGTGTAGTAGTTGGTGCAATGCTATTACAGCTTGTGGCATTCTGGAGTTTGGAGTTCAACTGCAGTGCTGTACATCCGCCCCATTGAATGCTTGGGTTTTCCCTGGGTGCTCCGGTTTCCTCCCACAATCCAAAGATGTACCGGATAGGTTAATTGGTCATTGTTAATTGTCCCGTGATTAGGTTAGGGTCAGTTGGGTTTGACAGGGGTTGCTGGGGTGGCATGGCTTGAAAAGCCAGAAGGGCTTTCTTCACTCTGTATTGTTAAATGAAAATAAAATATAACCTTGACAGTAATTCCATTCTGCGGTAATGTTCAAAAAGTTAGCATTTGTTTCTCAGGTCAAAGGAGTATGGAAGCAAAGTAGTTGATTACATAGATGTTATATGGCAACCAAGATTTCCCTCCAAGCTGTCTCATTTTCATGCATTTGGTCCCTATCCCTTCAAACCTTACCCATCCATGTACCTGTCCAAGTACCTTTTAAATGTTGTTAACGTACCTGGCTCAACCATTTCCCCCTTGCAGCTCATTCCATATACTGACCACTCTCCAGGTGAAAATATTTCCTCCTTCGCTTCTATAAAATCTCTTCCCTCTCACTTTAAACCGCTGTTTTCCAGTTCTTGATTCCCAAACGCTGGGGGTGAGGGGGAGAAAACTGAGTTCAATCAACTTATCTGTTCTCCTCATGATTTTATGCACCTCTGTAATGAAGGTGCATAAAATGAAGGTAGGACCGATTAGAGATAAATTGGGAAGATGTACCTGGAGGCTGTGGAAGTGAGTGAGGTCCTCAATGAATACTTCTCTTCAGTTTTCACCAGTGAGAGGGAACTTGATGACGGTGAGGACAATATGAATGAGGTTGATGTTTTGGAGCATGTTGATATTAAGGGAGAGGAGGTGTTGGAGTTGTTAAAATACATTAGGACGGATAAGTCCCTGGGGCCTGACGGAATGTTTTGCTGAGCCTCTGGCTAGGATCTTTATGCCCTCATTGTCCACGGGAATGGTACCGGAGGATTGGAGGGAGGCAAATGTTGTTCCCATGTACAAAAAAGGTAGTAGGGATAGTCCAGGTAATTATAGACCAAAACCTTATGTCTGTGGTAGGAAAGCTGTTGGGAAAGATTTTTAGAGATCGGATCGATGGGCATTTAGAGAATCATGGCCTGATCAGGGACAGTCAGCATAGCTTTGTGAAGGGCAGATCGTGTCTAACAAGCCTGCTAGAGTCCTTTGAGGAGGTGACCAGGCATATAGATGAGGGTAGTGCAGTGGATGTGATCTACATGGATTTTAGTAAGGCATTTGACAAGGTTCCACACGGTAGGATTATTCAGAAAGTCAGAAGGCATGGGATCCAGGGAAGTTTGGCAAGGTGGATTCAGAATTGGCTTGCCTGCAGAAGGCAGAGGGTCATGGTGGAGGGAATACATTCAGATTGGAGGGTTGTGACTAGTGGTGTCCCACAAGGATCTGTTCTGGGACCTCTACTTTTTGTGATTTTTATTAACGACCTGGATGTGGGGATAGAAGGGTGAGTTGGCAAGTTTGCAGATGACACTAAGGTTGATGGTGTTGTAGATAGTGTAGAGGATTGTCGAAGATTGCAGAAGTGGGCTGAGAAGTGGCAGATGGAGTTCAACCTGGAGAAGTGTGAGGTGGTACACTTTTGAAGGACAAGCTCCAAGGCTGAGTACAAAGTAAATGGCAGGATACTTGGTAGTGTGGAGGAGCAGAGGGATCTGGGGATACATGTCCGCAGATCCCTGAAAGTTGCCTCACAGGTAGATAGGGTAGTTAAGAAAGCTTATGGGGTGTTTGCTTTCATAAGTCGAGGGATAGAGTTTAAGAGATGCGATGTAATAATACAGCTCTATAAAACTCTGGTTAGGCCACACTTGGAGTACTGTGTCCAGTTCTGGTCACCTTACTATAGGAAGGATGTGGAAACATTGGAAAGGGTACAGAGGAGATTTATCAGGATGCTGCCTGGTTTAGAGAGTATGGATTATGATCAGAGATTAAGGGAGTTAGGGCTTTACTCTTTGCAGAGAAGGAGGATGAGAGGAGACACGATAGAGGTGTACAAGATATTAAGAAGAATAGACAGAGTGGACAGCCAGTGCCTCTTCCCCAGGGCACCACTGCTCAGTACAAGAGGACATGGCTTTAAGGTAAGGGGAGGGAAGTTCAAGGGGGATATTAGAGGAAGGTTTTTTACTCAGAGAGTGGTTGGTGCGTGGAATGCACTGTCTGAGTCAGTGGTGGAGGCAGATACACTAGTGAAGTTTAAGAGACTACTAGACAGGTATATGGAGGAATTTAAGGTGGGGGGTTATATGGGAGGCAGGGATTGAAGGTCGGCACAACATTGTGGGCTGAAGGGCCTGTAATGTGCTGTACTGTTCTATGTTCTATCTGTTCTGTAAGATCATCCCTCATCTGCTCCAGTGAACGAAGTCCTAGTCTGCTCAACCTCCCTAATGCAGTCCCTCAAGTCTTTGGCAACATCTTCATACATTTTCTCTGCCCCTTTTCCAGCTTAAATGCATATTTCCTGTAGCAGGGTGACCAAAGCTGAACACAGCATTCGAAGTGCAGCCTCGCCAAGACCTTGTCCAACTGCAGCATATCTCAAATTCTATGCCCAGTGCCCTGACTGATGAAGGTTGCCACACCAAAAGCCGCCTTCGCCATCTGTGATGACACTTGTGATATATTGTTCAGTTGCCTGCACAATCATACAAAGGAACCAAATGTGCAGAGGTTAGCAAAGCTGGCAGTAATGATAGTGAGCAAAATGAATTTCTCGCCTAAATACGCAATTGCTCCCTGCCAATACATTTTACAATTTTTTCCCTCACTGTTCCGGTGATAGGGTTAAATAATTTGAAGTGTGAAAAGGATTATATGAAATAGAGTAGTTTGAGTTGTCTGTTCTGTGCTGTCAATGCTACGGAATTCTCTTTAATTTTCCAAGTGTTAGCATTGATTCAACAGCTACCTTGGCCCACATTCACAGAATAAACAATCCAATATCTGGAACAGTCTTAGGCACTATCAAATTGACAATAAATTGCAAGTATGTAAATTAAGAAATTTAGAATTGACTTCTGTACAAGTTGTTATATTGTTCCTGCATTATCTGCTGACCAGGAACCACACATTGATTCTTGGCATCTGCATTTCTCTGGCTGAGCGCTCACGGTCTGTTGCACTGTAACTCTGCCTGAGATTAAATTGAAAATAATATCTGTAACAAAGCCAGGAACAATGGTAAATAAGCATATGGGACATCTTTGTAGTTCATCACCCTTGGGAATAATCCAATTGTTATCTCATTTCTCCATCTGAGAAACAAGAAAAGTCACAAGTGTGTTTTATTTCACAGAAACATCTGCCGGAAGAATATTTTAATCATATCCAGTGCACAGCTGAAATGGTTTCAAAATTAGCAATGGCGACATTTATTTTTATTGATCCATTTTTTCTGTATGGGTTTTGTTTTCATGCAGAATTTCAATATTGGAATTTGGCAGATATGCATCCTGTTTATTATATTTATATTTCAAGGCCCCTGGCACTAATGCTGGTATACAGAAGAGTTTTCCTTTCCACTCCTTTTGGTACCAAGTGATGACAGAAGATGTAGATAAATCATGTATAAAATGCATTACTGCTTAGTTGGTAGCACTCGTGTCTATTCAGAAGACTGAAGATTCAATCCATCGAGTCATAAAAGTTATACAGCATTGAAACAGTCCCCTAAAGCCGAACCCATCCACGTTGACCAGGTTGATACATCAGCTAGTCCCATTTCTCTGCATTGGGCCCAAATCCCTCAAGACCGTTTCTGTTCGTGTAACACACACAAAATGCAGGTAAGGCAGCATCTATGGAGGAGACTAAACAGAAACATAATGATGAAGCGTCTCAGCCTGAAATGTTGATAGTTTATTTCCCTCCATTGATGCTGTGTGACCTGCTGAGTTCCTCTGGTTTTCCAGTGTCTGTCGAACCTCTTGTGTTCCTGCCTTTGTAACTGTGTAAATGTCATTTAAATGGTGCCATTGTACACACCTCTGCCACTTCCTCTGGCAGCTCTTTCCATGTGCCCACTATCCTCTGTTTGGAAAATGTTGCCCCTCAGATCCCTTTTAGGCCTTCCCCTTTTCACCTTAAACCTGTACTCTCTAATTTTAGACACCCCTCCCCTAAGGAAAAAGACCTTCACCCCACCCATGCCTCTCATGATTTTATAAACCTTTTTCAGGTCACACCCAGCTCCTGCACTCCAATAGGAATAGTCCCAGCTCATTCAGTCTCCCTAAAATCTTGAACCCTCCAGTCTAGTAACATCGTTATAAATCTTTTCTGCACCTTTCCAACTGAATGACATACCCAGTTAGCCTGAACTGCATGCAGTATTCCAAATGCAGTCTCACCAGCATGCTATACAATTTGACCACAGCCCAGAAACTTAATTATAAAAATCCAGATTGCCAATCTAGTACAAGATAGACCTGTTCAGTATTCAGGCTTGAACTGATCATTGGTAAATATCTTTTGTGCCAAACGAGCACACTGGGAACTAGTTTTGAGGCAGGAAAATGAACACTTCATTCCATAAAGTTACTTCAGTGGTGTGGTGAAATGTTCTCTATGTGTCTGATTGAATGGAGCTGCAATACCATTCAGGAAGGTTGACAAGAAACAAGACATATCCATCTACATGAATGACATCTGTCAGCCATAAACCAATGTGGCACACTGTAGCACAGTGCTTTCTCCCTACAAAAAAAACAGAACTACAAGCAAAGCTTGTTTTAATTATTTTCAAATGTTGTCACACAGACTTATTCTTAAAACCATTATTATTGTTGTGTTAAAATGCAATCAGAGTTTCTAAAGCACTTTGCCATGAATTTACCAAATTCTAGCACATTTTCCTATAATTTTCTGAGGACATCCCTGAATAAAGACCAAGTGCTGTCTGTGATATCTTGTCTGTATTTCTTAGAGAAGTCACAAGGAGTATGGTAGTTGGTATCTTACAGGACTACCCTCTTAAAAACAAGAGAAAATCTGCAGATGCTGGAAATCCAAAATTTATGGGGAAAAAATATCGTCATGGATGCTGCCTGACCTGCTGAGTTCCTCCAGGATTTTGTGTGTGTTGCTAGCAAGGAGAGGCTGATGATAGGACAAAACTGTAATTAATGGGATGAGTTACAATGTAAAGGGGGGACAAAATCAAAAAGGGTGATGAATTCAGGACTGAAGGTGTTATATTTCAATGCATACAGTGAATGGAATAAAGTAGATGAACTTGTAGCACAGTAACAGATTGGCATGTATGATGTTGTGGGCATCTCAGAATCATGGCTTAAAGAAGGTTATAGCTGGGAGTTTAACATCCAAAGATACACATTGTATTGAAAGGACAGGCAGGTAGGCTGAGGCAGTGGGGTAGCTCTGTTGGTTAAAAAAAATGAAAGCAAATCATTAGAAAGAGATGACATAGGATCAGAAGATGTAGAATCGTGGGTAGAACTAAGAAACTGCAAGGGTAAAGACCCTGATGGGAGGTAGATACTGACATCCAAACAGCAGTAAAGATGTGATACACAAATTACAATGGGCGATAGAAAATGCATGTCAAAAGGGCAATGTTACGATAATCATGGGAGATTTCAATATGTAGGTAGATTGGGAAAATCAGGTTGACGCTGGATCCCAACAAGGGGAATTTCTAGAATGCCTATGAGATGGCTTTTAGAGCAGCTCATGGTTAACCCCAATAGGGGATCAGCTATTCTGGACTGGTGTTGTGTAATGATTAGAGAGCTTAAGGTAAAAGGACCCTTAGAGCCAGTGATCATAATATGATAGAACTCACCCTGCAATTTGAGAAGGAGAAGCTAAAGGCAGATGTTTCAGTATTGCAGTGGAGTGAAGGGAATTACAGAGGCATGAGACAGGAGCTGGCCAGAGTTGATTGGAAGGGAATGCTAGCAGGGATGATGGCAGAGTAGAAATGGTTGGAGTTTCCGGGACAATTCAGAAGGCGCAGGATATATAGCTCTCAAAGGAGTATTCTGAAGGCAGGATAATGCAATCATGGCTGACAAGAGAAGTCAATGCCTATATAAAATACAAAGAGAAGGTATATACCAGAACAAAAAATAGTGAAAGTTAGAGAATTGAGAAGTTTTCAAAAACCAACAGAAGGCAACTAAAAATTATAAGGAAGCAAAAGATGGAATACGAAGATAAACTAGCCAATAGTATTAACATGGATACAAAAAGATCCTTCAAATATATAAAGAGCAAAAGAGAGGTGAGAGTAGATGTTGGGAGCACTGGAAAATGCTGCTGGAGATGTACTAATGGGGGACAAGGAAATGGCGGATGAACTGAATAAGCATTCTGCATCAGTCTTCACTGTGAAAAACATTAGTGTTCTGGAAACATGAGAGTGCTAATGGGCAGAAGTGTGTGAAGTTGCCATTACTAGGGAGAAGGTGCTTGGGGAACTGAAAGGTCTGAAACTAGGTAAGTCATCTGGATCAGACTCCAGGGTTCTGTAACAGTTGGCTGAAGAGATTGTGGAGGCATTAGAAATAATCTTTCAAGAATCAGTGGATTCTGGCATGGTTTTAGAGGACTGGAAAATTGCAAAGTGACTCAATTTTTCAAGAAAGGAGAGAGGCAGAAGGAAGGGAAATGTAGGCCAGTTAGTTTCAGGATATTTGGAAGCATGTGATAAAATAGTCTGTAGTCAGCATGATTTCCTTAAGCTAATATCTTGCTTGACACATCTGTTGGAATTTGAAGAAATAACAAGCAGGATAGACAAAGGTTGATGGTGTGTACTTGGATTTTAGGAAGGCCTTTGACAAGGTGCCATATATACCTGTAAGTCTGTTTAACAAATTAAGAGCACATGTAATTACAGTGAAGTTACTGGCATGGACAAAGCAGGAGCTCATTGGCAGGAGGTAAAGAATAGAAATAAATGGTTGGCTGCTGCTGACTAGTAGTGTTCCACAGGAATCTTCGTTGGGACATCAACTTTATATCTTATGTAACTCTCAGTTCGGCTAGCAGCTTAATTTAGGGAAGACGTCCCTTGGCCTGGTCAAACTTAAGAAATCTTGTTTAGGTGGATGCTGCACGATCTGTTCCCTGTTACAAATCAGTGCCATGAAATAACAAACTGTACACAGTATGCAATTAAATGATTGAGCTTTATAATTATTAATTTGACTATATGGTTTGTAAAGAAACAAAAGTAAGAAAATAAATTCTTATGAAACAGTCTAATGGGCAATGTTAGAACTTATGGTTCCAATCATTTGTTCCCTGTCGACATCCTGCGGGCTTAGCCAACCCTTGGACCCTCACTCAAAGTCTACTTCATCCGGTGGTCTACCAACTCTTTCCATTCACGTCCTCTCTCCTCCTCTCTCCCTGCTCCCAGACCCACAAGAAAGAACAACATCCCCCTCATTGGCTAGCATACATTCCAAAGCCCCCGTTACCTCTAGCCAAAACCCAAACATTGCTGCTACAGAGAAGCCATTACCTCACAGTGAAACATTACAGAAAGGCTATTACATTAGCAGTGAAACCTTACAGAGCAATACAGTTATATGTCAAAGATTTGGCTGATGAAATTGATGGTTTTGTGGCCATGTTTGCAGATGATAAGAAGAGGTAAAGGTGCAGGTAGTTTTGAGGAAGTAGAGAGGCTACAGAAGGATGTAGACAGATTAGGAGAATGGATAAAGAAGTGGCAGATGGAATACAGTGTCAGGGAGTATATGGTCATGCACTTTGGTAGAAGAAATAAAAGCGTAGATTATTTTCCAAATGGAGAGAAAAATCTGAAGTCTGAGCTGCAGAGGAACTTGGGAGCTCTAATGTAGCATTTCCTAAAGGTTAATTTGCAGATGGAGTCAATGGTGATGAAGGCAAATATAATGTTAGCATTCTTTTTGGGAGGACTAGGATGTAACGTTAAGGCTTTATAAGGCTTTGGTGAGTCCTCACTTGGAGTATTGTGAGCAGTTTTGGGCCCCTTAACTAAGAAAAGATTTGCTGACATTGGAGAGGGTTCAAAAAAGGTTCACAGAAATGATTTTGAGATTGAAAGATTTATCATATGAGGAATGTTTGATGACCCTTGGTCTATACTCACTGTAACTTAGAAGAATGTGTGGGCGAGTCTCATTGAAACCTATTAAATGTTGAAAGATAATGTGGAGAGGATATTTGCTATGATAGGGGAGTCTAAGACCACCACAGCTCCATAATAGAGGAATGTACATTTAGAACGGAGATGACAAGGAATTTCTTCAGCCAGAGTGGGGTGAATCAGTGAAATTCATAGCCAAAGGCATCTGTGGAGGTCAAGTCATTGGGTATATTTAAGGCCGAGGTTGACAGATTCTTGATTAGTCAGGGCATGAAAACAGGAGATTTGGGCTGAGAAGGAAATGGATCAGCTGTGACAAAATGGTGGAGCAGACATGTTGAGCCAAATGGCCTAATTTTGCTCTCATATCTTATGGTCTTATGAGACTATATACACTGCTCAATGAGAACGGTGTAAAATCGCTCTTTTCTAAATCTACAGGTTCCAGTGTGTACCATTTAATTTCAGATATCCCCAACGTTACAGCAGGGTTCTGTTCCTGCATGAACAAGTTTCCATATGACAGAAGATGCCTGCAGCCCCATAGCAACGGGCAAATCCATCCCACTGGTCTACAAAACATTCATTCATATGTATGGGCTGTATGTATGTTGGACACTCATTGTCCGGGAGGACTTAGATGGTTACAAGCAAGAAGGACCAAAATTGCATGCAAAATTTCAAAAAATTCTGATTTTACAGGTGTTACACATTCAAAATGCTGGAGGGACTCAGCAGGTCAGGCAGCTTCTATGGAGAGGAATAAACAGAAAGGGTCTCAGTCTGAAACATTGACTGTTAATTCTCCTCCATAAACACTGCCTAACCTGCTGAGTTCCTCCAGCATTTACGGTGTATTGCTCTGAATTTCCAGCATCATCAGAATCTCTTGTGTTTACATTTTCCAGGTGTTAGTGTCCTTCAACTTTCTGCTCAGAACATCCTCACTTTGCATTAGTTTGGAAAAGTAGAATTAATTGTAGTGTTAGATTTAATTCACACAGTTCATGATGGTAACATGTTGGGGATTGTTTCATGAAAATAGTTAATAGCCAATAGTCATTAGCAAATAATAAATGTGGGCATTAGTGAGCAGTAACGGGGAACTGCTTACATTAATTGTTCCGTTAAACTCATTTACATGGTGGGGAAATACCCTTTGAAACAGATTTGGAAAGTAGTAATATATTGTGTACTAACACATCAGCTTGTGCTCATGGTGGAACGATGGGATTTTCTGTGACCACAACTGTAGGTGGCAGCTTTTTGTGGGAGGTGGATTGGTACCTTGCCTCATTCTTTCAGCTTACAGTACCTGTTTAGCCGATTAGCTCATGCTGCAATGATTTCTGGAACAGATTTTGCATTTGATTTTGCACAAAGTTGCACTTAAACAATAGTCATTTTCAGAATTGTGTTGCGGTTGAATTAAAGGTCCTCACTTTTTGAGATATTTACTTTTAACCACATTAAGCAGTCATGACACCAACGACGTTTAAAGAATAAGATTGGAAACATCAGTGATAATGTTAATGAATTATCAACTGATAACTAAAAATACTGTGTTTAGTAAGCAGTGATTGCTGGTGACATTTATCAATGTATCGTCCTTGGAGTTTATACTGAACCAGTGAGTTAGCAATAAGCACTTCCCTGTACCCCAGCACCTGACTGATGAGCCAAAAGCTTTCCAGATATCGGCCTCAGGCCACATTATAATGAAGGAAGTGAGACACAGGAGCCTGTCAGCACAGTGTGGTGGATAATCTAAGTTGAAGTTTAAGATAAGTGGGCTAGACTCAAAGCAGGGGTCCTAGGGATCGGAGTCATAAGAATGACAGAGAACAAGTTAGGCTTGAGTCATGAGAGGAGTACCTTAAAATCATTCATTTAATGAAAGATCAGAATTAACAGTACTGCTCCTCCCTATTATACATTCAGATAGTTTATTCTGATGTCAGTCAGTCCCTGTGTCTAGCTCATAATGATGCTTGGCAGCCTCAGTCATGAAGCAGGGACCTTAAATTAGATGTTTGACCACTTATTTGCATATTCGCACCAGTTGAACACCTGCTTCCTTTCCTAATATGTCGAGCGGTGCACTTGCAATGGAAGATATTCACGTGCTTTAGACTTATCATGCTTGAAACGTAATGGTTCTTGTAACCATGTAACCATGATCTTGAGTCCTGCCATTCTCAGTGATGGGTGCAAAACCAGCATCTTCAGTTTTAGCGACGAGGGTTGAAAATCCAGAGCAAACAAAGTGATTTAGCTGATAACCTTGTTGTGTTCACTTGCCTATAACTACTAATGAGACTGGAAGCCAGGAGATAAGACAAAGCCAGAACATGAAATAAGCTTTATTCAGTAAAACCACACAGCTACAAAAATACAACAGTGCATCCCAAAGTGTGACTATTTAAAGAAGAGCGTTCGAGACGGCCAATCAGCGAGAGTCAGCCTGGGTTGTCAACCTGGAAGTTGGTCACTGTAACACCTCCCTCTTGAAGATGATTGCCTGTGCGATTTGAGTTGAGGGTTGATTTGGATTTGATTGGAGCAGCCAGTTTGCACTGGTGATCAGTCCTTCTTAGTGGTTGCAGCTATGGTTTCCTTGTGGCAACATTGCTTGTGGCTGTGCTGACACTGGTAGTTGGTTTGGTGTGGGTAAATCTAACCTTTCCGGGAGGAGATGAAAGTCAGGTTCTGTGTCTGATAGTCTGTGCAATGAACCTGGTGTGCATTCAGCAGCATGTAACTACAACTGGTTGATGTGGCAATGCCAGGGATGTCCGTCTACAATAACTTTGTAGAGCACTTTCCCCATTTGTTTGACGATCTGACCTGGTACCCATGGGCCATGCTTTTGTGATATTATCTGGCCCACACTGCAGTTCTGAGATTGAAGGGCCACCCATCAATCAAGGTCTGGATGACCGTCTTTTGCACCTCACCATCTGCTGCCTTGGATATTGGACACTTTGGCAGCATTGCATCCAATGCTGTGTACACTTTCCTTTCCAAAAGCACTGCAGCAGGAGACTTCTCGAGGCCTCGATACGGTGAAGTTCAGTACATCAGCAGAGTCTGTGAGAGCCTCGGTTGATGCTCCTTCTATTCTTGATTTCAAAAATGACTGTTTGAAGGTATCTATAAATTTCCCTGTCTGGCTGTTGGACTGTGGATCATAAGGTGGGTGGGGGGGGAAGTGAGTGGATGTGGAGGGGAGTGGATATGGAGGTGAGCGGATGTGGATAAGTCCACTGTCCTTGCAGAATGCAGCAAACTGTTGTGAACAGAATTGGGTGTCATTGTTAGGAAGAGACATTTCTGTCATTGTTGACTTAATAAGTAATACTCCTGGCCATTTGGAATAGATGTTGGCCAGGTTATGGTAGTTACACTCGTTGATGGGCAACTAAGTCAATATGTACTTGACTCCAAAGATTGGTAGCTTGAGGCCATGGCTGTGGATTGCTTCTACTTGGATCCTTTGCTGCAACAAGGCTCTGGTGTCATTGTTTACATGCAGATGTGATAACTTCATCGGTGGTCAGCCAGTGCACAAAGCTTCTTGCCAGGACTTTAATTAGATTGATGCCTGGCTGACCATGGTGGAATTGCTTTAGTGCTTTTAGTAGATATGTTCATGGAATCACTGTTCTATCTCCAAACATTAGGCAGCAGTTAAACATGAGGTGGACCTTGCAGTCAACTGAAATCACAGCCATGGTTCTGTTTTCATTTCCAGTAACCTCCTGATTTATAAGTCTGGAGAGGGCATTGGTCTGACCAAGTTCCTGGGTTGATCTGTACTTGACTTCAAAATTGTAGGCTAATAACATTGTTGTCCACCTTTGTAGGCTCTGTACATACTGGGATGCTTTTCTTAGGCCCAAAGATGGACAACAGTGGCTTATGATTAGTTAGGAGTGTGAATCATCTGCCATAAAGCACTTTGGAATTTTTCCACCGCAAACCTGATACCCAAAGTTTCCTTCTTCCATTGTCTATAGTTCCTTTCTGCTGCAGTCTGTGCTTTGGCTACATGCATGATAACTGATTTGGAACTATCAGGAAAGCAATAGGATGTGACAGCATCCACTGCATAGTTGGATACATCCCTTATGATGTACCCACCCCATAGTTCAACACAAGCCTCACGATACCAATTTGCAGCTCGAGGTTGAAATGCATCAAGACAAGGTCAGACAACAACATATTCTTCACCTGATCAAAAGCCTCTTGCTATCGTTTGAACCATTTCAGCATGGCACCCTTGTTGAGCCAGTGCATTGCTGTGAGGGATGCTGAATAATGGATGATCATGCCCAAAAATGATTATGAGGTGCTGGCATACGATGGTGGAGGCTTCCTTAAGATGGCAGTGATGTTTTCGGGATCCAGGCGATCACTGTGCTCATCTGTGAAAACATCAGGAGGTTGCATCTCATGCTCAAAGTCTTGTAGTTTGTTCAAAATGTGGTTCAGGCATTGGCATAGCTTTCTCTGGTGCATGTCCATCACGATGATGGACATACATCACAATGATGTCATTGAGCAAAGTGGCAACACCATCAATATCAGTCAGTGGTGTCCATAAGCTGTTGAAAATTGTAAGAACTGCCTTTACTTCAAAAGGCAGATGGAGGAAGGAACTCAACCCCTTACGTGTTGTTGGTTAGAATCTCTTCTGAATTTTCTGCCATTTCTACATGGAAATAGGCTTTGGCCAAGTCCAACTTCATAAAGACCATCATTCAATTTTGCAAAGAGATTTGCGGGTACTGGTAATGTGTACTGGTGTGTGAACCACTTTGAGGTCAATTGAGAAGTTTGCACATAACCTCACTGCACTGTTGGCTTAATTAATGATGACTATTGGAGCCGCCCAGTGAGAGCATTTGACAGCTTTGATCACAGTGGCTTTTGCATGCAATCTAGCTTTTGCTCCACAACTGGTAAGGCTGTGTATGAAACGGTTGTTTATGACAGAAGACTGGCTTTGTGTCTGGGTGGAGATGAAGTTCTGCTTGCAGTTTTGTGCTGCGACCTAAACCATCTTGAAACACTGCTGCATCAAGCTGTTGCAGTTTTCGTTGTAAGACCTCATGAATTGATGGTTTGGATGGCCAGCATCTTCGTACAGACCTCATCCACAGGAATGCACCAGAGATCAAATTTGTCCATCCAGTTAGTGCCAAGAACATTCAGACTGGCCTATTAGGTAGCACATACCTTTGGCCTGGTTATCATTCAGCTTCACCCTTGCAGTGCAATTTGCCAATTAGCTGGAAGGTTCCACCCAGAGGATTGTTTTGACTGGTGGAAACCCAAGTGCCCAACACATATGCTTGGAGATAATGGTGATACCTGATGCCATATCAAGTTGTAGTTGAATGGCCATATGTTGTGAAGTCATCAGCATCATGTGTAACGAGTTTTAGACAAAGGTAGCAAACACTGAAAAGAGTTGACGGAAGAGTATGTGCTCCCCAAAAATGCTTGTTAGGTGTTGGACAATTTCATCAAATGAAGTCATTGGCATCATGTTTAATGAGTTTTAGACAATGGTAGTGAACACTGAAAAGAGCTGACTGCTCTCCAAAAATGCTTGTTAGCTGTTAGACAGTTTCATCAAATGATAGGTCACATTGAAAGTTGAAATAATGTTCACGTTCAGCAGTACCCAATTTGTGGAGCAGAGTGCATGTCTTTTACAAATTGTCTTTATTTGCGAACTCGACCCAAAAAGTATCTTCATAGTATTTAAACATGGATTCAAATGTAACTCCCAAAGTGGCATCGAACTTGAAGTTGGGAATGGATGCACAACCAACTCACGTGTTCTGTTCAGTGTTTGACATAGACGTCATTGGACATGCTGATAACCTGTCTGTCAAGGTTTTGATTTACTTCAGTTAGGCTGCCTCAAAGTGCGTGTGCTGCTGTAGAATTGTGCGCAAGCTTTCTGTTGAAATTGCCATGTCTATGTAATACAGATCCTCGTCACCAACTTGTTGTGTTTGCTCACCTAATTGTGTTCAATTCTGGTCACCTCATTATAGGAAGGATGTGGAAGCTATGGAGAGGTTGCAGAGGAGATTTACCAGGATGTTGCCTGGTTTGGAGAACAAGTCATATGAAGCAAGGTTAGCAGAGCTGGGACTTTTCTCTTTGGAGTGTAGAAGGATGAGAGGGGATTTGATAGAGGTCTACAAGATTATGAGAGGCATGGATAGGGTGGATAGTCAGTACCCTGTTTCCCAGGGCACCAATAGCAAACACCAGAGGGCATATGTACAAAATTAAGGGAGGGAAGTTTAGGGGAGATGTCAGGGGCAAGTTTTTTACACAGAGGGTTGTGAGTGCCTGGAATGACTTACCAGGGATGGTGGTGGAGGCTAAAACATTAGGGGTATTTAAGACCCTCTTGGACAGGCACATGGATGAAAGAAAAATGGAGGGTTATGGGGTTATGGGGTAGTGTGGGTTTAGTACATTTTTTAAAGGATTATATGGGTCGGCACAACACGGAGGGCTGAAGGGCCTGTACTGTGCTGTAGTGTTTTAAAACCATTGGGAACTGAAGCCAGGAGATAGAACAAAGCCAGAACACTAAACAAATTTTATTCAGTGAAGCCACACAGCTACAAATATTCAACAGTGCACCCCATAGCATGACTACTTAGATGGTTTGCCCAAGAACATTCAAGATGTTGTTTGGAACAATAACCAATCAGTGAAAGTCAGACTGGGATTGGTTATCAGCTGACCAATAGCCATAGGCTGTTTTTGCTCGCCACAGCAGCCCACAACGGAAGTCACTGGTATATAAAAGGCCCCAGAATGAAAAGAAGCAATCTTCCAATGAGAACACAACAAATCATAGATGAAGCTCTGTGTTATCAGTATCAGAATTCAAGAAATGAATTTTTTTGTGACATCCATGACTCCTAAAAAGAAAACAGCTTTTGAATGGTGCCAGTGAACCAGCGCAGGAAAACCTGTCAATAGATAGGTTCCCCTGGCTACCATCACCAGAACATTTTAGTTCATTGCAATTGACAGACTCTGGGCAAAAGAATCATTTGGAGAATGTAGCAATGGCTACGTGCACTGTTACCATGGTTACTCAGAAATTGTATCAAATTTTAACCTTGGTATAACATTTGAATTGATTTTGAAATTCTGCAGGAGTTCAGATGCTTACACAACCCAAAATTTTCATTTTCTGCCATCATTACCTTCATACCTTTTAGGACGTCATCCATGAAATTCCTTTGCCCTTAAATAAATATGTTGTCTTGACATACAGCAGAGTGCATGAACTTTGTCCTCCAGTACCGCTGGACTAAGGTTTATAGCAAGACGTGTGCACATCTTGGTTGACAACAGGGTTTTGCTTCCAGATGAGATCAATGCCCTCTATGCTTGTTTGACCGTCAAAGTATGTAGGAACCATCACAAACTCCCACAGCCCCCGATGTTCCTGTGATTTCAGTCTCTGAGGCTGAAGTATAAGAAGCAGTTCCAAAAGGGTGAACCCACAAAAAAGCATCCGGTCCAGACGAGGTACCTGGGCAATTACTAAAAACCTGTGCTGATCAACAGGCTGAGTGTTCACTGAGATCTTTCACCTCTCAATTCAGCAGTCTGACGTACCCATCTATTTCAAGCCAGCTTCAAATGTAATGGTGCCTAAAAAGAACGTTGTAACCTGCCTCAGTAACTAGCATCCAGTAGCACGTACGTCCACAATTATGAAGTGTTTTGAGAGGATGGGGATGAAACATATCAACTCCTGGCTGAAAAGTGACTTGGATCCACTCTAATTTGTCTTCCAATGCAATAGGTACACAGCAGATGCCATCTCATTGGCTCGTCACTCAACCCTGGAACATCTGGACAGCAAAGAGGCATATATCAAGATAATCTTTTTTGACTACAGCATTCAATATCATTATCCCATCAAAACTAATCAAAAAGCTCTAAGAATTTGCCCTCAATATTTCCTTGTGCAGCTGGATCCATGATTTCCTCACTCACAGACCCCAGTCAGTTCGGGTTGGCAACAACATCTCCTCCACAATCTCCATCAGCACAGGAGCACCATAAAGCTGTGTGCTTAGACCTCTGCTCTGCTCGCTTTACACTTAGGACTGTGTGGCTATGCACAGCCCAAAACCATATTCAAGTTTGCTGGTGACCACACTACCATAGGCTGAATCAAAGGTGGTGATGAATCAGTATATAGGAGCGAGATTGAAAATCTGGCTGAGTGGTGCCATAACAACTCAATGTCAGCAAGACTAAGGAGCTGATTATTGACTACAAGAGAAGGAAATCACAGGTCCATGAGTAAGTCCTCATCGGAGGATCAGAGGTGGAGAGAGTCAGCAACTTTAAATTCCTTGGTGTTATAGTTTCAGAGAACCTTTCCTGGGCATGACACCTAAAACTTTGACAAACTTCTATAAATGTGTAGTGGAGAGTATATTGACTGGCTGCATTGCACGAACAGAAAATCCCACAAAAAGTAGTGGATACAGCCCAACCCATCACAATCGGATCCCTCTGCACTATTGAGCACATCGACACAAAGCATTCTTGCAGGAAAGCGGCATTCGTCATCGGGGGTACCTCACAAACCCAGGCCAGCTGCATTGCTGCAATCAGGAAGAAGGTAGCTCAGGACTCACATCACTGTTGACCATTCATCATTGGAACTAGGTTAGGAAAGTCAGTTTGCAACTCTGAATTAATTGAAGTTCGCACATTATTGTCTCTGCCCATGGAACAACATAACTCTGTTGCCCTCAGCCAACAATTTAGAGCATGAATTCTACTGTTTCCTCTGTACCAATACTCACTCAGACCACTTTTCCAATTTATAACATCAAAACAGGGGATCTTCCATTCGCCAGATGATCAATCCGTCTTCTCCCGGCCCCTGGCATAGAGATTCTTCCTAGCAATGGTGGATCTTCGAAAATTATCGCTACTTTGTATTTGAAGTCTCTGCTTTTATATTCATTCCTTATCAGTCCAAATGTTGCATTTCAGTGTTTTTGGCTATGGGGCATTTGACTAACCTATAACACCTTCTTAACCACTCTGGTCCAAGCCTGCATCCATTTATTGCCCACTTCTGCAAATGACAACTAGTAACTGATGGCACTTTAACCCGCTTTGTTTTAAATCAGTTACCAAACCAGTAACCAGCCTGAGTCACTCAGGGCAGATGCAGACCCTGAGTTTGTCTGTTTCCAAGTCCTCGACTCATTCGAGTTCAATACTTTCTTCCATATTTTAATTCCCCCATGGCCAACACCACCAGGTCAGGAACAGTTATTACCCCTCAGCCATTAGGTTCTTGACCACTGAAATGTTGCCTCAACCTATGGACTCACTTTCTAAGACTCTTCACTGCACGTTCTCAATATTTATTGCTTTTTGTATTTACATAGCTTGTTGTCTTTTGTACACTGGTCGAACACCCAAGTTCGTCTGGTTTTTCATTGATTCTGTTATGGATTTATTGAATATGCCACAAGAAAATAGATCTCAGGGTTGTATATGGTGCCATAAATGTACATAAATATTAAATTTACTTTGAACTGATATTTACATCTAAAATGTATATTTGGGCAGGGTCCCTTTTCAGTTCCATTATCTTACTAGGCTGGAGGAAAGGGTGACTGAAATAGTGCTTATCTCTGTTTCAGAATCAGGAACCAATGGAAAGAGCCACTTGTTAACACACATTCAGTTAATTTTATCCTTCAGATCCCTCCTTCCCTCATTTCATTGTATTTTCTGCTTCAGAAGTGCCCCTGTTAATTGTGCCTTCACCAAGGTGAGCAAGAGGAAGAAAAGTTTATAGTTGTTCTTGACATCTCCAACTACAGCTCAGAACAGACCTGACATCTCATTCACTAGAGCAGGGGTTCCCAACCTGGGGTCCACAAACCCCTTGCTGGATGGTGTTGGTCCTTGGCATAAAAGAGTTCAGAACCTTTGCACTAGAGGGTAGCTTAGAGTCAGTTGTTTCTCATGAAACAAGCAACCTACAGCCTGTTTTGAGAACAGGAGAGATGAGTGTGTCAATGCAGGAAAGCAAGGTCTCAAACCAGTTCAGCTCTGGATGTCTCAGATGAGGTTTCTAATATATGAGGTGGATATTGCAAATTTATGAAGATTTGCTTTACATGACGTCAGATCGGCTCAAGATCTTAAGGAGCATGGATCATTCTTTCTCCAACTTTTTGCAGGCCTTTCAGCAAAGTTTTGAGCCAAATTGTGCCTCTCGGATAGTAGTGGGCACCTCTTTGCCAGCGGGCATAGATTCAGCCATGTGGAAGTGGTTGACAGCAGCACAGATGGAGGGTGTCCAGTGCATAGATCCAGTATTCCCATCCAGTCTGCTGCCATCAAAGCACTGGAACTACCATTTGGCATAGGTCTCAGGACAAATGGCAGTGATGTATTCTCACAAGGTCATCTGGTGTCCTGAACCAGAACGTTGCTAATGACTCTTTGGAACAAGAATATGTCAACCTCTTCAAAATACACTATGTGATTTCCTCTAATGTCACCCTTGACTCTGTATTTGCCCTACAGCTCAGCAGGTCAGAGAATGTGAAGTCTCTAACTGACTTATAGCTGCTCAGCCTTCTGCTTGCCGTCTCCTCCATTGTAAGGGTTTAACCTAACCGCCAATTCCTCAGTAACTAACAACCCTGAATGGGTGCGATTCAGAAAGATTTTTATTATGAAATCAGCCTGAGATTGCTGATCAGTTGTCTTCCAGATCTAGAGCTGTGCTTGTGCAGTATAATAAGTCACATTAGCAGTTCTGGAGCATATGGCATCATGAACATGCAGGAGGTATACTGAGAAATGTAGAGATCTTGGAGCCAATTTTGCAATCACTTTATGTGCAATATTGACAGATTATACCTACTTGAAAGCTATGACTGTTCAAGACATTTTTTTTATTATTGAAATGGATCTTTGACAAGAACTTCACATTCAATATCACAGCCATTGGATGTAGCCATTCTGTATTTGAATAACAAGGCAGCTACCTTATGTCCTAGCTTAATGGGTGAACCTTGTGCTCATTTGTATTTTCTGGTATGCATTGCATTTGTGCTACAGTATGTCTTCTTTCTGACAAAGCTTCCAGTTAGGCAACCAAGTGTGGTGATACCAGCAGACTCTAACAGGAAGGCCTGCATTCGAGCAAGCAAATTGATCAATGCTGTTTTGATACAATATGTAATGTCGATGTATTGAAGTTCAACTTCTTTACTTGGGGAGGTAAATTTTTTTTCTGTATATTTTCTTTCTGGTGTGTGCTACTTTGAAGGATATAGGACTTAATTATCTTTGATTCTCAGCAAGACCTATGCTTCTCAAATGTGATTTTTTTGTTGTTGGAGAGATGCCCACTACTTTCCCACAGGCAAAACTGGGCTCAAACTCTGCTGAAAGCCCTGCAGAAAGTTCTAAGGTCTCTAGCAGATCAGACTCCACACAAAGCACATCCATCTGAATCTGCATTGGGCTTCTCAAGTATTTGAATGTACTGTCAGGGTTAAAGTGACCTTGCAATATTCCACATACAGCTGCAGAAGCCATTTTAGTTGCTGGTGATTTAAGTTCCTGATGGTAGGGTTTCAAAATACTTCCTTGGTAGAATTTGGGAATTGCCATGCAATTTATAATTATGCATTTATGGTGTTGTGGTTGCCTAATACCTACTGGAGAGTCATCATGGCAGGTTGTCACTATCTATTAACATAACCTTTTCCTCCACCTCCTGCTATTGCCATTTCAGTTTAGATCAGCAAGTTAGCATTGTGTCTTTGTAATGATGAGGTTGTGGACTACACAGCAGACAATGTTGAAAAGAGACATGTTCTGGATAGAACTATATGGTTCCCCTGGTCAACCAGGGACTATATCATCTTTAATACCCTAGTGCCTCTGCAATATAACTATGGAAATAAGGCAGGAAATGATACCTTGTTTAGCAAAATCTATTACATTCTAGCATTCCCTAACTCTGAGGAAGTCGCATTTCTGAGTGCCCACAAAGTCTGCTGCTATGTACTCAAGGATAAGGAGATGGATCCATTTCCTTGAGTAGACAGCATGTGTCTTATGCAGTGCTGAGCTGAAAAGTGAGTTGTGTGGCACATATTAGTCTCTGGCGACTGAGTTGTTTGGCTTGACAGAGATCCTAACATGTACAGCCATGGGTCTGTGATTGGAGCTCTGCCTGTAGAGGGTGATCATTCTGAGTTACGACTACCCTCAAAATGGTCACAAGCACATGCAAAGATAGGAGCAGGAATAGGCCACTAGGCCCTTCAATCTGGCTCCATTTAGTATGATATTGGCTGATCTACATTGGTGTTAACTCCACTGTGCTAGTTCCCATACATCTCTACTCCAATAGTTACCCACCTTCACCTCCACTTTAATTCAGTCTAATGATTCAGCTTCCATCATCAGTTTTCAGATGCACTGGGTATGGAGCAAGGTTTCCATCATGCTGTTTGAGGTATAGGGTCTTTGGAAACTGTTCCTTCATCCTCTCTTTAGACAAGCCTGTTGCCTTCAGGCTATCTCCACATACTCCCAACAGCACGTACAGCAGGTCCATCACTGTAGTACTGTAGGCAAAGAACCAAAATGTAGAACACAGCGCATGACAGCACAGGAATGGGCCCTTTGATATCTGTGTTGGTTATGCTGTCAATCTAAACCAATCCTAACTTGCTGCACATGGTTTAATCCCTCCATTTCTTACCAGTTCATGTTGCTGTTGTGTCTGCCTCTACCAATTTACAGCACATTCCAGGCACCCAGCACTCTTAAAAAGAGCATGCCTCACAAATTTCCTTTAACTTTGCCCCCTCTCACCTTAAATCTACGCCATCTAGTATTTGACAGTTCCATCCCAAGAGAAAGACTCTCTCTACCCTATCAGTGTCTCTGATAATTTTATATCCTTCCTTCAGGTTATCCCCCAGTCTCTGACTTTCCAGAGAAAATAATCCAAGGAAAAAGATTTTTTTAATGCTTTACAGAAGTTCAGAAATCTATTGCTGCTGGATTCATGAGGGCTGTTCAAGGTTATCTGCACCTGACTCTGTGACAAAAGGAAAGATGGTTTACTTTCCCATGAAGTTGCTGTTAAAAACTTGTTTCTTGTGAGTGGGTTGTGTATTTTCTTAATCAGGAAGACATGATATTTCATTGAGGAGGTTCAAAAGAACACTGAATGGTGATGCACATCATCACTACTATTTGGTTTTTCATTCTTTCCAAACAAAAAGCAGTTTCAATAAGATTGCATGATGCATGCACTAAAGGGAAAGTTTTAAAATCCTGTAGTGATTACAAAGCAAGTACTCCATGATATAGCAAAAAAAAAGCAGATGCTGGAACCTGAAATCAATTATTAGAAATACTCAGCAGTTCAGGCAACATCGACGGAAAGAGAAACAAAGTTAACCTTTCAGGTAAATTATCTTCATCAGAACTGGAAAAGCAAAAAAAAATTTACTCAGCTGTAGAGCAGGGGTTCCAAAACTTTTTAATGCCATGGACCAATATCATTAAGCAAGGGGTCCATGGACCCCAGCCTGGGAACCCATGCTGTAGAGGGATGAAATTATGCAGAGAACAGAGGAATCATTTGTAATAGTTTGGAAACCAAAATTCTCTAGATGGCACAAAGCCTTTAGTACCATCTAGTTAATAAATAAATGAGGGTGATTAGAGGGGAGAAATAAACTATGAGAACAGAAATGGCAACTGTTGAAAATATGGAACAAATGAGAATGTTGGAAATGGCCAACAGTCAGGGAGCTTCTGTGGAGAGAAAAACTGTCATAGGCCAATAACCTTACATCACAGCTGGTTATTTATAAATGAAACGCTTGGTAAGCTTGAAGTAAATATACATTTGTGCATTTTCTGTCCTGATTGAGGTTTATTCCAATAGGTTTACTGTGTGTTTCTGTCCTGACTGAGGTTTACTGTGTGTGGCTGTTTAAAATGTGACCATTGACGGTAGTGCAATCTCTCGAGTGGAGTATAATGTTCTCCAAAGAGATTGCCTATTGGTAAGTACTTAGTTGGCTGTAGAGACCAATCCGGGATCGACATAACTGGGATATTGTCATAGATTTCCTTGTGTATGATTTTGCTTACATGGGGAGGCAGATGCACGGGCAGCCACCACACAGTCTTGACAGACTGGGGTTAGGGTCCGGTGGCATGGAATGCAACAAGGCTGAGGACCATTCATTGCTGCAGCCTTCCTCCACCTTTGCTACCACTGTGACGTGCCATCATCTTCCATCAACTGTACTGTTGACAACTTGGTTGGATCTTTGTCTGGAACCTTTCGCCCTTAAACTTACCACCATGTGTAATCCTACCAGAGCTAAGCAGATGTTTAACCACCAGACAGCATCACCCTCGGGATCTCAGAAACTCACCACTGTCTCCACCATGACAAGCTGACAATCCTCGGAGAAGATCATTGATGTATCATAAATAACTAAGGTCGCCTTAAGTAATTTGCAGAGCAAGTTATTGTAGGGCTGTTAAAGTTCATCCAATACCATCGACATGACATGTCAAGCAATTATCAATAATGGAAGGCAGGTCCAGGAGTCTTAAATACTGGAAATTATGTATAAATTTGGATAAATTTTAAAATAGAAGAACGTGTGCCCATTCCTCCATTAGATCACGGACAGAAGATTCAATGTAATTCTATTGTAGTTCTTCGATGTGCCACTTGGCGCCACTGAAGTGTTATTTAAACACAATGCATGTTATATACTGTATATACTTCAGTTTATATAACACCTTTCACAAGCTTGGTGACTCAATGTACTTGACAGCTTACTGATACTGTAGTCATTAGTTGTGATGTAAAAATCGTAGAAGTCAATTTGCACATAGCAAGCTCTCTCAAACAGCAGCATAACAATGGAGACACAAGAGGAAATATAACAGGTATGTACAGAATAAGGTATATTTGCTGTGAAAGATGTGTTCTATGTACAGTGCTAATGCCCATCAGTTTTTCTCGCAAAAACTTGCAAAATTTGGCTGAAAACACTGCTAAGAAAAATAGTATTTTTCAGATCTGGAATTATATGGTTTTAGCAGACTTTTCTTGGCCTGATCCCACAAGGGCATCAGCTTCTAGGAATGATTCCCCAGGAAATGCATACAACAGAAGTATACACAATGGTGACAAGGGTTGACAGAGATGCTACCTGAGAGAAGATCAGTGCTCCTCCATTAGTTGATTCACCTAGTTCAGAAACCAATTCTATGCCACAGGGAGCCCAGGAAACTCTGTAAAGTAGCATCAGGAGAGTGTAGAAGAGGTATCTGAGAATGGTGTCTGGTCACAGTATCTCCCCCCCCCCCACCCCTTTTATCTCACTCTCTCTCTCTCACACACACACACACACACACATTCTCTTGAGACCCACCGCAAGTTACTGTCATTCCCATGCAACTCACACCCTCACACTACTATTCACACCCCAGTTAGCACCTTCAGATGGGTAGGAGGCAACAAGGTGTGGCCTCACTTCGAGCACTGTTAAAGTTCAAAGTAAATTTATTATCAAAGTATGTATATGCCACCATTTTCTTGCGGGCATACTCTGTAAGTCCATAATAGAATGATAGCCATAATTGAATGAATGAAAGATGCACCAAATTGGGCATTCAACCAGTGTGCAAAAGACACTGTGCAAGTACGAAGAAAGAAATAATAATAACACTAATAAATATATAAGTAATAAATATCGAGAACGTGGTATGAAGAGTCCTTGAAAATGAGTCCATAGGTTTTGAGAATATTTCAATGATGGGGCAAGTAAAATTGAGTGAGGTTATCCCCTTTGGTTCAGGGGTTGAGGGGTAATAACTGTTCCTGAACCTGGTCACGTGAATCCTATGATTCCTGAATTTCAAATGGCAACAGTGAGGAGAGAGGATGACTTGTGTGGTGGGGGTCCCTGACGACGAATGCTGTTTCCCTGTGGCAGTGCTCCATGTAGATGTGCTCAATGGTGGGAGGACTTTACATGTGATGGACTGAGAAGTATCCACTACTACTTGTAGGATTTTCCATGCAAGGGCATTGCTGTTTCCATATCAGGCTGTGATGCATCCAGTCAATATGTTCTCCACCACACCTTGAAAGAAGTTTGTCGAACTTTTAGATGTCATGCAGAATCTTTACAAACCCCTAAGTTTGTAGAGGCACTGTCATGTTTTCTTTGTAATTGTACTTACATACTGGGCCCAGGATAGGTCCTTTGAAATAATGACATGAGAAATTTAAAGTTACTGGCCTTCTTCACCCCTGATCCTCCAATGAGGACTGGCTCATGGACCTCTGGTTTCCTCCTCTTGAAGTCAATAATCAGTTTCTTGGTCTTGCTGATATTGAATAAAAGATAGTTGTGGTTACACGACTGGGCCAGATTTTCAATCTTCCTCCTAAATGCTGATTTGACACCATCTTTGATTCAGCCTACGATATCAGTGTTCTTTAATATGCCATTGGAGCTGCGCTTAGCCACACAGTCATAAGTGTAAAGTGAGTAGAGCAGGGGGCTAAGCACACGGCCTTGTGGTGCACCTGTGCTGATGGAGACTCTTGCGGAGATGTTGTTGCCAATTCAAACTGACTGGGGTTTGCAAGTGAAGAATTCCAGGATCTGATTACACAAGGTGGTGTTGAGGCTAAAGTCTTGGAGTTTATTGATTAGCTTTGAGAAGATAATGGTTTTGAATGCTGAGGTGTAATCGATAAAGAACATCGTGTAATCAATAAAGAGCATCCTAATTTATACACTTTTACTGTCCAGATATTCCATGGTTAAGTGAGGAGCTAATGAAGTGGCATCTGCCGTGGACCTGTTGCTCTGGTAGACAAATTGGAGCAGGTCCAAGTTGCTTCTCAGGCAGGATTTGAAATGTTTCATTACTAACCTCTCAAAACAGATTTATCATCATGGACATAAGTGCTACTGGGTGATGTCATTGAGGCAGCTTATCATGTTCTTCTTAGCCACCAGAATAATTGAAGTGGTTAGACACCTCAGGCTGTCGAAGTGAGAGGTTAAAGATCTCACTGAACACTGCAGTCAGTTGATCAGCACAAGTTTTGAATAGTTGGCCAGGTACTCTGTCTGGGCTGGATGCTTTCTGCAGGTTCACCCTCCTGAAGTATGCACTCATGTTGGCCTCAGAGACTGATATCACAAAGTCATCGGGGTTTGAGGGAGTTTGTGAAGGCTTCTACATGTTTTGACAGTCAAAGCGAGAATTGAAGGCATTGAGCTCCTTTGGAAGCAAAGCCCTTTTATTGCCTATGTTGCTTGATTTTATTTTATAAGGGGTAACAGCATTCAAGCCCTGCCATGGTTGTCGAGCATCCTTCATAATTCAGGCTTAGTATGGAATTACCAGAGTGATGGCTTTCCAGAGATCATACCTGGACCTCTTCTAACTGGTCATCAGATTTGAATGCTTATGGCCCTCAGCAGTCTGTGTATCTCCTGGTTCAGCCAAGGCTTCTGGTTGGAGAAGACTCTTAATGATTTTGTGGGGACATACTCTTCCACAACTGGTTTAATAAAGTCTGTGACTACCTTGGTCTATTCATTCAGATCCACAGATCAAGTCCCATTCACTGACTTGAAGCAATCCCTTAGCCACTCCTCTGCCTCCCCGTGACCACCTCTTTGTTGTCCTAATCTCGGGAGCTTTGCTATTTAGTCTCTGCCTGTATGCATGTAGAAGGACAGCCAACTGTTCAGATTCACCAAAATGCAGTCTGTATATGGAATGGTAGGCATTCGTTACCTTAGTGTAGCAGTGGTTAAGCGTGTTGGGACCTCAGGTGCTACAGGTTATATGCTGACAGTAATTGGGCAGGGTTTGCTTGACTATGATTGAAAATGTGTCGAGAGGACTGTTTCTTGTTTGGAGATGATGTCATGCAGTATCTCAAATGCTTGATCATAGTCAGCTATTGAGAGTAGGTAAACTGCCGTCAGGATTATGGAGGAGAACTCTCTAGGTAAATAGAATAGATGGCATTTGACCGTTAGCTTTTCTAGTTTGGGGAAACCCAAGTCTGATAAAACTGCTACATCAGAGCACCACCAAGAATTATAATGAAGCATACGCCACCGCCTTTTGCCTTTTCTGAATCAGCAGTTTGATCATCCTGTGAACTGAGAAGTCTTTGGGTCTGATCGCTGTATCTGGCATGCTGGGAATAAGCCATGTCTCAGTTACACATAGAACACAACAATCTCTCATTTCACTCTAATACAGCAGCCTTGCTCTCTGGACCTCAACTTCATTATTCACAACTGCAAGTTTGCTAACAAGATGCTTAGTAGAAGGGAGTCTCATTCTTCTGTGTTTCAGCTTGGCTTGGAGTCGCCCCCCCACCCCCCATTCCTGCCCTGCTTCCAACCATTGTGATGAACCATGCCATACCTCCTTGCCCACCAAGTCCTTCAGAAGATTGTGAAATCTGTAGTCCATTAAGTTGATTTAAAAGCATATTGGTAAAGGGAAATTATATTCTGCAGACGAAAGTGACAGTAATTCAAGAGGTATATTTGGAAGTAAAATATGTAGAATGTTGCTGTGGTTTACTGGTACCAAACAGAGACCGGTGGACAGAGATGCCACACAGTCAAACAACCGGACATACAGGCAGAACCCTAAATAAGCTATGTTATTGCTCCATTGTTTTATTCTGTTGTCAAAGTTAATATTCCCTGGCAGTGTACAGCATCACAGACATCCGCATGCTGTATTTACATAATACATAGATGTCACTGCATTTACATAATGCATAGATGCCACATCTTGTAAGTCCTGCTATCCCTTATTCTAATTTTGCACAGTGAGAGGCCAGAGGTGTCCTCCTCTTCCTCATCTTGCTCAGAGGAGGAAGAACAAATGAGCAGGGGATCCTGAAGAGAGAGGAAAAGCAGGATGAAACACCAGAGTGAGATCACAAAACGTAAGACATAAGAGCAGATTCAAACATTCAGCCCATCGCATATGTTTCACCATTCCATCATGGCTGACTATTATCCTTCTCAATGCCATTTTCCTGTCTTCTGCTGTTAACCTTTGTCACCCTCGCTAATCAAGGATCTGTCAGCCTTCACTTTAAATATACCCGGTGAGTTGGTCTTCACAGGTGTTTGGGACAATTCTACAGATTCACCACCCTATAGCTCAAGAAACTCATTCTCATCTCTGTTCTAAGTGTTGAAAGAGGTTGGAGGCACCTATTCAGGGGTCAGCACTGTGAGGAGTTAGAATTTCCTTAAAAGGGAAGTATTCAAGCACTGACCAATGAGTTAAGAGTCTAGCAGAAGACTTAAGGAATAAGACATGGAGCAAGACAAGGCACAAAGTCACCTGGCACAACAACCTCTGAATCTGCATGTTTACCTGTTCCCTGCAGTCACCCTTCCAGACTGCTTCCTTACGCGGCTGTGGGAAACTGGGCTTTCCAGGGCAAGAGCTTCTCATAGGTCTGTAAGGCCATCTGTTTACACTTCCACTGAGGGAATCACCTTCTAGAAAGCAGACTGCAGCCACGCAGGAGACACCATGACAAATTGCTGGCAATGACAAACTCACACAAAGTTGCAAAACTCAAGGGCATGAGGACCTGTATCTTAAATTGACTTTAAATTCATGTTAAAATTCAAATGGCTTTATTAAATATTTCAGTGAATATATAAGTACAAATGAGAAATGTCTTATTTTATTTGGTATCATATCTACTTGCAGCCAGGTGTAACAGACAATAGGCTGGCACAGCACAGTTGCACAGACTGCTGCACCTCATCAAGGAAGTTTGTTAAATGGCTGCGAGGCAGGTGGCGGTTCTCCGGTCTATTTCTCATTGAACGGCGCCTTCACACTGAGCATTATAGCTGAATGGCAGCTTTCCCTTACATTGTTCAAGTTCTGTACTCATGCCGTTGGTTACATGTTGGTCTAAAAGTGACAATGTCTGATTCCAAATAGCAGTTTACCTGTGTTTCATTCCGTTGTGTTTGGTACCATCTCTAGTTAACGTGGCCTCCTCTGAGGCAGGAACTCTTGCTACGGGCAGTAATATATGAGAGCAGTTGCTAAGATGTAATGGTTCACTTTACTTCTGTTTGTACACCACTGTTACAGTCTCCTATGTCTGGACCTATATCCTTGTGAGGGAGGATCGGTCAGTATGAGTACTTTTTCGGTTGTACATAATCCAACCCTACTGATATGAAGGGTGTGAGTGCCGATGGTGAGAGGATAAGATCCAAGAATCACCGGTCAATATAGGCTCCTATTTAAAAATGGCTATTTCCCTAATATATTGGAAACCATAAGACCATAGGTACAAAAACAGAATTTAGCCATTCATCTCACCGAGGCTACTCCACTATTTAATCATGGCTGATGTTTTTCAACCCTATGTCCTAATTTGTTCTCATAACCCTTAACCCCTTTACCAATCAAGAACTGATCAATATCCGACTTAAACTGATTTAACCTCAACTGCCCTCATTGGCAATGAATTGCGCAAATTCACCACCATCCTCATCCCGTTTTAAAGGGACGTACTTCATTCGGACCCTGTGCTCTCAGATCCTGACTCTGCTACTAGTGGAAACATATTATCCACTCTATCCAGGCCTTAATTCAAACTCATTAATGACTGATGCCCATGGCATTGAGAGTGACTGAATCCATGAAAGAAATGCACCATCTCCGTCGAGGTCTGTTCGAGGGAAGGGGGTGAAGGAGAGTGGGAGAGAGCCAGTCTTTGTACACTAATCAAGGCCAGGCAGTTGACTGAGAATTGTGACATTGAGTGGATGGGGATTGGTTTAGCCTTATGAAATCTAGAGCCAGGAAGGGAAGGTATAGATTTACCAAGGTTTAGAGATTGAGGGATTAATATGTTTGGGCTTTCAGGGTATCAAGGGATCAAGCCCTTAAAAGGAATGGGTTTTGAGTATTGGGACCATCAAGGGATCTGCGCTATCAGTAGTTGGTACTGTCAGTGTCATGGTCCATTGGGGAGAAACATATAGATAAGTAACAGCATTTACCTCAGTATGGTCCCATGCCAGGAAAGCATTAAAAAAATGCAGCTTGTTCTTCAAAAGTGACCAATTATGGTTCTGAATAATGAGATTGAACTGTCTTGGTAATGTTCCAAAAGTCTGTGTAACAACATGGAAGTGTCGTCAACTCATTTCACTCTTTTGAACAATTTGGCACTGAAATAAACAATACTGCATGGTTAACTTCCTCATAAACATGAGTGAATCTGCAGATGCTGGAAATAAATAAAAAAGCACAAAATGCTGGCAGAACTCAGCAGGCCAGACAGCATCTATCGGAGGAGGTAATAGAGACATTTCGGGCTGAAACCCTTAATCAGGAGTGAAGTAACATGGGATGGTCGAGGGGGGGATAAGAAGTGGGGGGAGGGATAAAGTAGAGAGCTGGGAAGTGATAGGCTGGAGGGAAATGGGCTAGGAGGAAGGTGGAGAATTATGGGAAATAAAAGAGAAAGAAAGTTGGGGGGGGGAGAGATTATAGTGAGGGGGGAAAAGAGAGAGAAAGAGAACCAGACTAAAATATTAGAAAGGGATGGGGGTGAGGGTGGGGGGCAGCGTTATCAACGGAGGTCAGTGAGTTGGATGTTCATGCCGGCAGGAAGGAGGCTACCTAGGCGGGAGATAAGGTATTGCTCCATCGACCTGCATGTGGCCTCATGTGGCAACATGTCTGTCCATGGCCTCCTCTACCTTCAGTGTTGGGATCTCCCTGTGGCCACACACTTCAATTCCACAGACCACTCCCACTCCAACATGTCTGTCCATGGCCTCCTCTACCGTCCTTCTTCCCTCACCACCATCCCAGGCCCCAGACAGTCCTTTCAGGTGAGGCACCACTTCACCTGCGAGTCAACTGGGGTGATATACTGTATCCGGTGCTCCCGATGTGGCCATTTATACATTGGGGAGACCCACCGCAGACTGGGAGACCGTTTCGCCGAACACCGGCGCTCAGTCCTCCAGCAGTGGCGGGATCTCCCTGTGGCCACACACTTCAATTCCACAGACCACTCCCACTCCGACATGTCTGTCCATGGCCTCCTCTACCGTCAAGATGAGGTCGCGTGCAGGTCGATGGAGCAATACCTTATCTCCCGCCTAGGTAGCCTCCTTCCTGCCGGCATGAACATCCAACTCACAGACCTGCATTGATACCCCTGCCCCCCACCCTCACCCCCATCCCTATCTATTATATTAGTCTGGTTCTCTTTCTCTCTCTTTTTCCCCCCTCACTATAATCTCTCCCCAGCCCTACCTTTCTTTCTCTTTTATTTCCCATAATTCTCCACCTTCCTCCTAGCCCATTTCCCTCCAGCCTATCACTTCCCAGCTCTCTACTTTATCCCTTCCCCCACTTCTTATCCCCCCTCGACCATCCCATGTTACTTCACTCCTGATGAAGGGTTTTGGCCTGAAACGTCATTCTTACCTCCTCCCATAGAAGCTGCCTGGCCTGCTGAGTTCTGCCAGCATTTTTGTGTTTTTTATTTGGTTAACTTCCTCGGCTGATTTGTTTGCTCAACTTCTTTATTGTCTTCTCCTAAAATAGAAGTTAAAGCCTAATTAATGATGTGGAATTGGGTGGGGATACGGTGTATTTAGTCTTTTGTAAACATTCAAGCACCCATTCTTCAACTGAAATTAGACAGTAAATGCTCAGTTTTAAAGAAGTGTAGCTGGAACATCACATCTGATTCTCTTCCCACCATTATTTACTGTTTCCTAATATGTGCACCCTGGAAAATATAGACCTCTTTCCGTTTCTCAAGAGCCACGTTTCAATGAAGGCAGGCATCAATAATGAAATTCACCACTACTTCCTTGAGAGCACCCAAGTCTTTGACCATCTGAGGAAAATTTTGTTCACAGATTAAAACCTCAACCCTGGCACAAAACTCATGATCTGGGCAGTAGATACCCCATCCATTCCATATCCATTAAAGGCATGGACCTCTACAACAGACACCTCAAACATTGATGAGCTATCAACAATGCTGTTTCCACAGTTCCTTGAAATCCATTGACAAAATAAGTGAAGCAACATCAGTTTCCACTCTGAAGACAACATGCCCAATACTGAGGGCCCAATTACATTTAGCAGGCTCTAATTGGCCAGCCACATCAATCACATAGCCAAAATCAAACTCTCTAAGCAGGGATTGTACTTAAAGATCCATCACAGCCCACAATTTCCAAGAAGATATAATCAACATCTTAATTTAACTCGGGGCATGCTTGATGGAGCATTAATATTAGCAGTCCCAATTAACTTTTTCTTAATTTGTGTTTGACTCTGTAGCAGTAGGGCTGTTTATTGACGATGACTTACAACCTGAGGACATTATAGGCCAACACGTTGTGGAACTGGTGCCAGCCATGGTCAATGTGTTAGCATTTGGCTACAAAGTCAGCAGAGCATGTTCTCCCTCCTCATTCAGTGATATTCTTTTTTTGTACTCTGGATTTGCTGTTGCATTGGAAATATTGTTTGCTGTGAAAAGAAAGTATGCTACATCTCCTGCAAACACAAGCCTTTTGGGATCGTGGTTGTGATTTTGAACAAAACATAGAATAAAAAGAACAGTAACTTGTCACATTCATTCTGGTCATGTTGTAAACTTTATGCATACTGGAAAAGTATTTTTCACAGTTTCTCTGAGGCTTATGGGAAGTAGTGGGAACCAGACCCCCTCATGGCAACAAGCTCCCTACCTTCAGCCAATAAGTATGAAAAAATGGCTGTATTGTTTGGAATGGTGATTTCTAAGAAGTTAATCCTACAAATGTGGAAAATGGACTCTGTGCCTACGTATGATCTGTGACTGAAAGAACTGACAAATACTTTACATTTGGAGAGACTGAGACTATGTAATGAGGACAGAGGGGACATCTTTGAAAGGATATGGGGCCCTGTATTGGACTTTCTTACGGGGTGAGGACTGAGGTTTTTCTGGTGCGGTGCACCTCTGCCGTGTATGTTTACTTTTGCCTTTATATTATTCTCCCTTTTGCTGCTCAATATTTAATCTGACTTTGTTATGGTCGTGGTTTTGGTGGATGTGCTGTATTTTTTTGTTTTTTGCAGAAAAAAATAAAAAATATTTAAAAAACATAGAATAAAAAATATATAAGGCAGTGGGAGTGAAAGAGGTGTGAGGAGTAAGAGGAAAGAAAGGAAAGTGGAAGAGTGGAGGCAAAGAGAGATGGGCATCAGGACAGGTGGAGAGAGGAGCAGAGGGGGGAGAGGAAAGGCTTAAGAGAAATAGAGAAGAGTGATAGGGGAACAGAGTGAAAGAGAAAAGAGAGAGAGTTGAGAGAGTTTGGAACAAGAGACAAAAGGAAAGAATGGAGGCATGGCAAAGTGGAAGGGAGACCAAGAATATGGGGGGGGGGGGGTGAAGGAGAGAGGGAAGAGTGAGGAGAAGGGCAAATGTGGATGAAGGGACAGGACATAACGGCATGGAGAAGGGATGAAAGACAGGGAGATGAAAAAGAAAAGGAGATGCAGAACAGAGTGGGAAAGGTGAGGAAACACAAGATATATAGGTAAGATAGAGGCAAAGCAGAGGAGAGCTGAGGGAAAAATAGAAGTAAGAGAAAAGGAGCAGAAAGAGAAATGGGGAGAGGGGAGAGGGGACGGGAGGAGAGAAGAAATAGAACGAGTAGCAGGAAGAGCATGGGGGCATAAATGATGGGAGGTAGAAAAAAGAAAAATGGGAAAAGCAAAAGGACAAGAGAGAGGTGTGGAGAGAGGAAAGAGAGATGGAGGGAAAGGAGGCAGACAGTGTGGGAAGAACAGTATAAAAAGAAGAGTGAAGTGGGAAGAGAAGGGGAGAGAAAAGAAAAAGAAGTATGAGAGAGGAGAAGGAATGGGGAGATAGCGCGAGCAGACGAAACATTAAATAGTACAGCTGCGAGAGGGAGAGAGGAGAGAGGATTTGAAGCAAGGGAAGAAATGAGGAAAGAGGAGGGGGGGTTGAGAGAATGGGTCACGGAGGAACAGATGATGAGAAGGTGGGGGAAGAGAGACAATGAGACTTTGGAAGGAAATCCAAAGAGGAGTAGGGAAAGTTGGAGAATTCAGTAAAGGAGAAGGAGGGGTAAGGGAAGGGAGAATAACTTAACAGAAAGGAGAGTGATGGAGGAGGGAGAGGGGTACAGAAAACACAAAAAGGGGAAACACTAAGTTGGAAGAGTGAAGGGGGAGGAGAGAAGTAGGGAAAGCATATAAAAAGAATGGGAGTGCAGAGAAGGTGGAAGGGATGGAAAGATGAGAGTAGGGTGTGCAGAGAGATCAGAGAGAGAAAATGGAGGGGAAACAAGAAAGAGATTAGAATGGTGAAAGGGATGAGGTGAAAAAAGAGGGAGAGCAGATGGGAGAGCAGAAAAGGGAGAGAGATGAGGGAGAGGTGGAAAGGAGTGAGAAGCGAGAGTAAGATTATAAAATGGGAAGGAAAAGTGGAGTAATGAAGATTGTGAGAAGAGCGAAGAGAAATAGAGAAGAGTAGAAGAGCAAAAAGAGAGAGAAGGCAGAGGAGAGGAAGGGATTTCCTTTCCTCATTTCTTTCACTCCTATCCCCTCCCTATACTTTTCTTTCTCCTTTTATCTTATCATCTTATTCTTCACTTGTCTCCCCTCTGCTCCACCTTACTTTCTTTGCCTCTGTTATTTGACTCCTTTGTACTCCACTCCTTTTCTCCTTTCTGTTGTCCTCTTTTCCATTCCCTCCATCATCACCTTATTCTCCACCTCATTCCTCCATTTCCCTCTTCACCCTCAAAGACAGAAAAGAACTCTTTAGAAATAATCTTTGGTTTAAACCTTAGTAAAACTTTCTAATTCCACATTATTTTCAGAAATATCTTTTCACAGTTCTAGCAGAACAGTTAGAAGTTTTAATTTTTGACAACCAGTGTTTTTAATAACCTAAAAAATTGCCAGCTTGGCTTCTATTGAAATTAATCAAATGAAACAGGGGCAATATTGCTGTAGTACAATTTTAATGAAACTCTTGTTTCATGTGTCATGATTCCCATGATCATTAGCTTGACCAAACTATTCTGCTCAAAAGCCAAAAAGGCCCACACAGTGAAGATAAAACGTAATAACTGACTGTCACCATTTAGCAGTCCTTTCCAAGCACTGAAGAATTTTTAGGCTAGCGCCTTTAAAGATTTCTCTTCGGTTGCAAAGCATAATTTTGCTCTTTTCTTCTCATCAAGAAGATAATATGGTGTGGAGAAATTGTAATTGGTGATTATTATTCTGGCACAGCATATTTAATACAGAGGTTACGCAAGATAACATCAGCTAGGTTTAGGAACTGAAACACTTACTTCCTGTTATTTATTTTCCATAAATTTATTTTTTATTAATGTCTAAATTTAACTTTCCATTAACAAGTACTTCCTGGTTGTATCTAAAGCATGAATTGATGCCTCATGGAACATGTCTGCAGTGTGTAATTATTTTTGAGATGTGGAACCAAAACTGCTGATCATTTTGGTTAGCAGGTTAAAACAAATGACTCACTGCTCATGACTCATGATCCCAGTCCCGATGCAGGGTCTCGACCCGAAACATCAGCCTTCTCACTACTGCTTAACCCAGCTCGTCCAACCGTTTGCTTTTTGTTCCAGGTTCTAGCGTCTGCAGCCTTTTGAGTCTCCAAGTCATCGCTTTATCATTTTGCTAGATAGCAGCTAAATATATTTGGTCACGTTATCAATCATAACAGGAAAAGACTTTAAGGGGCCGCTAATCTAGAGCATGCAATCTAGAGAACAGCCATGTTGTGCATTTTCAGTTATTACAGCGACCTGATGGATATTTTTTAATTTTGCATATTTCACTAACTGTACCGAGGTTATACTGAGGTTATAGGGTAAAGGGAAACTCCAGTATAGATACAGTACACTCAGATTTACTTCATGTTTTGAAAGTACACCTACATATAATGTGTTCACTTCAGTTTAACTGCAGTTCTGTATCAGTGCATCTTCACAGCAGTATCTTCCTTCTTCAGTTTTAGTAGCCATTACCGAGACTCTAAGAGTAGCTGAGGCTGACAAATTATCATTTTTATCTTGCACTGAAAATACCACCAATTTGAGGCATGCTTAATTTCCACATTAACCTGCTGATTTTTAAAATTAATATGTAAACAGTCAAGATGTCCTGACTTCTCTAAAACTTAATTGTTCAACAAGTGCAGGAACAGGTGTGGGTATCCGTGACAAGAATTTTCTTTATAATTACATACTTAGCTACAAATTTACTATATTTTAGTAAGATTAAGTACAGTTTGTCACTATGTCACTGTTATCTTTGGAGATGTAACCTTCATTTGCAATGTTCCCAGATGGCTGTGCTTGATTTTTCTATGTAACGTTCCGCAGCATCATTTTTCACTTCAGGTTGGTGGTGTTGATGTTCAGGAGGTTAGACTTAGGCTTCGGAATCATATTGATCAGCTAGTAAACTGGGTCGGGAAATAGTGAGGTAACGGAGAGTCAATTAAGGGAAGGGATGATATGGACCTCGGAACAATGAAATGAAAGTCCGAAAATTCCTGAAAGGCTCAGGACGGTAGAGGGGTTATTGAAGGAGGCATCCAGGATAGTTACCTTCACTAACCAGGGCATGCAGTATAAGAGGAGGAAGGTCTTGGTCAGTTCACAGCTGAAATGCTATCTGCAGTTCAGGTTGACACATTGTAGGAAGGATGTGATGGTACTGGAAAGGGTGCAGAGGAGATTGGGGATGTTGCCTGGATGGAATGTTTCAGTTATGAGGAGAGACTGCTGGATAAACTGTTTTCCTTGGTCTGAAGAAGCTTGAGGAGGCGACTGAGAGAGGCATGTAGAATTATGAGTAACATAGTGTGCAGAGTAAATATTATATCACTGGTATATGTCGTGAATTTGTTAACTTGACCTTGTTCCCAATCATGCTGTGCACCAGTGTTATAGTGATAGATCAGACAGTCCCATGTAGCATTGAGCCCCAATTTTTCAGTGACAACTTTTGTTCGCTAATACTGTTCCTGTGTTGCAGATTACAGATCTGTACCGACCAGCAGGTCATCTTAGTGTATACCGTGACTAATACTATATTCACCAATATTGTTCTCCAGTGTTATTTTGACAGATCTATACTCCCTATAATGTAGCCAGGGTTGAATTATGTATAGACTGAATCTGGATGAGCCTTACATAAGGGTGGGCCAGGGACTAAGCTCAGTAACAGATTTAGGACGAGCAATCCCAGTCTGTTGGGTGTGAGCCAGAGACTAGACCTAATTCAGTCCATACACAGACCAGGTACAGTGAGGTCAGCCCAGTAACCAAACCCTGCAAGTGCCCTCCAGGTTCTGGTCTGTGGTCCTGGATCCAGGACTGGAAGTAAACTGGGTTAGTTTCAAGGGCTGAACTGTAACAGGTGGGGCTTGAGGACTGAACCAGTCAGCTGGTAGAGCTGAATCCTCATTTGCCATTGTCAGCTGCAGTCAACCTTATTCTAAAACATTCCTAGTCACTTTACAGAGAAGGATGTCTCTTTTATAGGTGGTTTATAACCAATGGACATAAGATTTAAAAGTAAGTTGAAGAATTGTTTTCATCCAGATAGTGAAGAAAGATATTCACAACATCGTCTAAGTATCCCAGTGATCTTTAGGCCTTAACAAGGGCCAAACAATTTCTCGTCCATTAAACTTTCAATGGTGTTGTTAGTACTTGGAATCTCAATATAGATATACAGTATTTGCCGTATTTACAGTATTTATCTGATGTAACCAAATTATTTGAGGTGAAACGAGGATGATTGAGGGGCTCCCAGATATAGGTGTAAGTACCTTTCAGAGGTATTGGGGACATTCCTGGCAATTCATTTATTAGCTGCCTGGTAGAGGAAGGAAATAAACCAACAGTAAGAAACAATTTACCTCCAGATATTTTGTTGAAACTAGGATTGATAAAATGAAGTACTAACTTTTTGGATAATCAGTCTGGTAGTTAAAGTAAAAAGCTAGAATGGTGAATATTTGAAGCAATTGCAGATTTTGAATCCTGATGAATGCCTGATTACATAACATCTGGCCATTATTATTTTATGTACATCGAAGCTTAATATGGAAAAAAACCCCTCAGTTTACACTATGATGCAGTTATACAACCACTAAGCTGCTATTTTTATCCCTTTGTAATTCTCTGACTAGTATTCCTCCTTTCAGAGATTGCGTGGGGGAGGTCTTTAAGCACAGAATTCTCCACCACCTTCAGTGCCTTTTCTGATTGGATGTTTGGAGATGTAAGCAGGCAGCATAACTTCCACCCCCAGAGGAATGCCTTGCTGACTCACGGTGTCAACCATGAGCACATGAAAATAACTCGCCCCCTCTCTTCCCCAATCCTCTTCCACTACCCTGGAGCAGAATTAAATGCTTCGTGCCTAACCTGCAGATAAAAAGAATGGAAATGTACAGTTTTTTTCCACATAAATGAAAAATGAAGATGGATAATGCAGAAATGTCTACTCCCTTTAAAGACCTAAAACACTTAGCAAACAGTTTTGTAGCACATACTGATAAAGTTAATCGTCCACAGTAGGTTGCCCCAAGCCTGTTAAATGTGGTAGAGTATGGAAAGAGTAAATGAGGATGTGGGGAGAATTAAAAGGCATTAGTGTGAATGGGTTCTTGATATTCAGTGTGGACCTAATTCTCTGGAAAGTGTGGTTACATGCTGGATCACTCTATGACAAGTCATTGTTGTATGAATTAAATAAAGGAAAAGGGGAGAAAAGTGGGTAGAACCAATAAATAAGATTTAGTGTGGAGTGGTTAAGGGAGGGAATTTCACAGCAAGCTAAAAGTACACCCACTAAGGATGAAGTAATGAAAATGGAAAGAGTCAGAATCAGGTTTATTATCAATGATATATGTCATAAAATGTGTAGTTTTATAGTAGCAGTACAATGTATAACATCAAAATTACTGTAAGTTACAAAATAAAATACTGTAAAGTATCAAGGAAGTGTTAATGGGTTCATGGACTGTTCAGAAATCTGATATTAATAGGGGATGAGGTTGTTCTTAAAATACTGATGTGGTTCTCTGGGCTCCTGTGCCTCCTCCTTGATGGTAGTATCTTGAAGAGGGCATGTTATGGATGGTGAGGGTCTTTAATGATGGATGCCACCTTCTTGAGGCCTCATGATGTCCTCGATGGCAGGGTGGCTGTGCTCATGATGAAACAGTCTGAGTTGACAACTCTCTGAAGCCTCTTGTGATCCTGTGCACTGGAGAGTCTATACCCTTGCAGCCAGTCAGGATACTCTCCACCGTACATCTGCAGAAATTTTCAAGTGTCTTTGATGACAGTTCTGTTTTGAATGGGTGTCACGAGGCTGTTTTTCACTTTGACCTGAGACAACAGAGAGAACATTGCTTAAATGATTTGTCTAGGTCTGGATTTTGAGAAGGTAGGTGTTGCACAATATCATGTAAGAAATTGGGGCCAATTTGGCCCTGTGGGTGGCACGGTAATTAAGTTAGTAGAGCAGCTGCCTCACAGCTACAACAATACAGGTTCAATCCAGACCTCCTTTACTGTCAGTATAGAGTTTGATCGTAAGGCACAGGAGCAGAATTTGGATGTTCAGCCCATCACGTCTACTCCATTGTTGTACCATGGCTGAGTTATTGTCTCTCTTTGTCAATCCCATTCTCCTCCTGTCTCCCTGTAACCTTTGACACCATTTCTAACCAAGAGCCTATCAACCTCCACTTTACATATACCCAGTGGCTTTGTCACCAATGCTTTCTGTGGTAATGAATTCCACAGAATCACCACTCTCTGGCTAAATAAATTCCTCTCCATCTTTTTTCATTCTAAAGTGACATCCTTCCATTCTGTGGGTGCGCCATCTGGTCCAAGTCTCCCCTAATATAGGAGCATCCACTCTATCTAGGCCTTCCAATATTTAAGGTTTCAATGGGAACCTCCAATGAGTATAGATCCAAAGCTATCAAACATTCCTCATATATTAACCCTTTCATTCCTGGGAACATTCTTGTGAACCTCTTCTGGACTCTCTCCAATGCCAGCGCATCCCTTCTTAGATAAGGGGCCCAAAACTGCTCTTAGTACTCTAAGTGCCTTCTGACCAATATGTTATAAAGCCTTAGCATTACATCCTTACCTTTATATTTTAGTCCTCTTGAAATGAATATTAATATTGTACTTATCTTCCTTACCATTAACTCAATCTATAAACTGATTCCCCAGGAGTCCTGCATAAGCTCCTTTGTACTTCTGATTTGTGAACTGTTTCCTCATTTAGAAAATAGTCTTTAATAGTCTACGTCCAGTCCTGCCAAAGGATTTCGGCCTGAAACATCAACTGTATTCTTCTCCATAGAAGACGCCTGGCCTGCTGAGTTCCTCCAGCATGTTGTGTGTGTTGTTCGGACCTTATACTTTCCTGCCCTGTATTTCACCTGCCACGCTATAGCCCATTCTGTCTAAGTCCTTCTGCAGTCTCCCTGCTTCCTCAACACTACCTGCCCTGCCATCTATCATTGTATCGTCTGCAAACTTGGCCACAAAGCCACAAAATCCGTCACTCAAATCACTGACATAAATTACAATGATTGAAGCCCACTAGTTTTCACCTTCTCCTCCTTACCACATGCGTTTCTTCCAGGTACTCCCATTTCTTCCCATGTCCCAAACAAGTGAATGTTGGTGGGTTAATTGTCCTCTGTAAGTTGGCCTAGTGCAGGTGATAGAATTGATAAAAATGAGGTAGAAAAAAGTATGAGGAAAAATTAATAGGGCGATGGTTTTTTCAGAGCTCATATGCACTCAGGGGAACAAATGGCCTTTTTAAAAACATATGGAAATAAGCCAGGAAATATGCAAATGTGATTTCAATAGGAGCATGTGAGTTTACCAGTGGAGCTGTGAATGAAAAATGAGTCAGTGTATTCTTTCATTTTGGAAATTCTAGGCGTGACATTCATTGTGATTATTTAGAGCTAACTTACAGCTCATTTCCAGTGTAAGGCTTGTTCCTTGCATTGACAGAGTTGGTCTTTGTCCATCTTTTAATGCTGTCAGTGAACTGTGGTTGCCCCTATCACCTCCCTAGCCATAAAATCCAGCTGCCTGCCATCACAGTCTCCAGATCAGATCTGGAAAGCTAGGAAATAGGAGTAGAGGACCAAGTGCTCCAAAACTGTAGTGCCATTGAGCTGGGTGGAACATTTACTGTGCCTATAAAAAGTATTCACCCCCTTGGAAGGTTTCATATCTTATTGTTTTATCACAGTGAATCATAGTTGATTTAGTTTGGCTTTTTTTGACACTGATCAACAGAAAGACTCATATCAAAGTGAAAACAGGTATGTACAAAGTTAACACGAGTGAATCTGCAGATGCTGGAAATAAATAAAAACACAAAATGCTGGCAGAACTCAGCAGGCCAGACAGCATCTATGGGAGGAAGTAGTGACCAGAAATGAGTTCAGTGGGGCAGGAGCAAGCAGAGACAATGGGTCTGCCTGGACAGGCAGGTTTGTGAATCTCAGGTAGGAGATAGAAACGGGAAGTGCGGGGTGTGGGAACTATAAGTTTGGTGGCCGTGGATGGGAGATCTCCCAAGCTGATGAGATCAGAAATGGTTTGGGAGACAATGGACTGGTGCTCCCTAGTGGGGTCATTGTCCAGGGGTAGATAAGAGGAGGTGTCAGCGAGTTGTCGTCGTGCCTCTGCTATGTACAGGTTGGTGCGTCAGATGACAACAACACTCTCTTTATCAGCAGGTTTGATGGTACCCCTTATCTACCCCTGGACAATGACCCCACTAGGGAGCACCAGTCCATTGTCTCCCAAACCATTTCTGATCTCATCAGCTTGGGAGATCTCCCATCCACGGCCACCAAACTTATAGTTCCCACACCCCGCACTTCCCGTTTCTACCTCCTACCTAAGATTCACAAACCTGCCTGTCCAGGCAGACCCATTGTCTCTGCTTGCTCCTGCCCCACTGAACTCATTTCTGGTCACTACCTCCTCCCATAGATGCTGGCTGTCCTGCTGAGTTCTGCCAGCATTTTGTGTTTTTATCTACAAAATTATCTAAGTTTATTACAAATATAAAACACAATAATTGATTGCATAAGTGTTCACTCCCTTCAAGTCAGTATTTAGTAGATGCACCTGCAGCAGCAATTACAGCCTTAAGGCTATGGGGATTGGGTCTCAACCAGTTTTGCACATCTGGACACTGCAAATTTTCCACATTCTTCTTTACAAAACTGCTCAAGTTCTGTAAGTTTGCACGGGGAATGTGAATTAATAGCCCTTTTCAAGTGCAGCCTCAAATTCTAAATTGGATTGAGGTCTGGGCTCTGATTTGGCAACTCCAGGACATTAACTTTGCTGTTTTTAAGCCATTTCTGTGTAACTTTGGTTTCATGCTTGGGGTTATTATCTTGCTGGAAAACAAATCTTCTCCCAAGTCACAGTTCTCTTGCAGACTGCATCAGGTTTTCCTCCAGGATTTGCCTGTATTTTGCTGCCTTCATTTTACCCTCTACCTTCACAAGCCTTCCAGGGCCTGCTGCAGTGAAGCATCCCTACAGCATTATGCAGCTACCACCATGCTTCATGGTAGGGATGGTGTGTTTTTGATGATGTGTGGTGCTTGGCTTACACCAGTCAGAGCATTTAGTCTGATGCTCAGTTTTGGTTTTATTAGACCATAGAACCTTCTTCCAGCTGACTTCAATCTTCCTCATGCCTTTTGGTGAAGTCTAGCCAAGTTTTTTCAACAGTGACTTTCTCTTTGCTACTTTCCCATAAAGCTGTTGTTGTATACACAGTCTCTTCCATCTCAGCTACTGAAGCCTGTAACTCCTCTAGAGTTGACATAGGTCTTTTGGTGGCCTCTCTCTCTAATCCCCTTCTTGTATGATTACTGTAGGTAGAGTGAGGATGGCCTACTCTAGGCAGATTTACAGCTGTGTCATATTCTTTCCATTTCTTGATGATTGATGACTGTACTCCAAAGGATATTCAGTGACTTGCATTTTCTTGTATCCATCTCCTCACATGTGCTTTTCAATAATCTTTCATATTAAGAGGGGTGAATACTTATGCAATCAATTATTTTGTGTTTTATATTTGTAATTAATTTAGATCACTTTTTAAAGTTCTCTTGTCACTTTGACACAAAATAGTCTTTTTCTGTTGTCATTGTCAAAAAAGCCAAATTAAATCTGATGTGATTCAATGTTGTAAAACAATAAAACGCGAAATATCCAAGGGGTGAATACTTCTTATAGGCAATATATGTTCCTCCTGGCTCAGCAAGACAATTAGTAACAAATTAATTCTTAGCCAGACTTCAGCTAATGAAGACCTTTGGACAGGCTGCTGTTAACTTAGTCAGAGTTATGGTTTCTTTAAGTTCATAAATTGGAGGGGTTTAGAGGGACATGGGCCAAATGGAGGCAAATGGGACTAGCTCAATGGGCAGCACAGCCAGCATGGACAAGTTGGACTGAAGGACATTTTTCCAATTTATATTGCTCTATGAATCTGCAACCTCTGCCCCAAAATTTGCCTCGCTATGTGACACTTTACACCCAGAAATGAGACAAGTTTCTTTTTCAAAAAGTCTGTAAGACATAGGAGTAGAATTAGGCCATTTTGTCTATAGAGCCTGCTCTGCCATTCGATCATGGAACGATTTATTTTTCCTTTCAACCCCGCTCTCCGGCTATTTCATGCTACCATTTTGCCCTTCTGGTTTGCTTTTTGAATATATTCCTGCATACTCTTCCTGTATTCATTTGATCCCAGCTGCCTGTTTCTGACTCATACATTCTTTTTCACGACCAGAGCATGAGTATCCCTTGTCATCCATGGTTCCCCTCTCCTGTCACCTTTACCTTCACTCTAACAGGAACGTGCAGATCTTGACCAACTGTTATCTCACTTTTGTAAAGTCCCCCACTTTCCAGGCACCCCTTTATCTATAAACAATGAACTCCAATCAACGTTTGCAAGTTCCTCCCTGATACAGACCACAGTTGTGTTGTCCCAATTAAGAAATTTAGCACATGAACCAGATTCGTACCTTTCCATAACTAATTTAAATCTAATGGAACTACGGTCACTGACCACTGGTCACAAAGTGCTCCTCCACTGACACCCCAGTTACTTGTTCTGTGCTTGTTGACTATTAGTCCCAGCCTATTTTTGGTCAACTTTTGCATCATAATATTGTAGATTATTTAATTTGGATTGGTACTCCAGTCTCAGTATCACCAGTCGTTTTCTGAGTCAGTGAGGAATTCTTCCATAGTGCGACCACTCCTCCCCATGTCCTTGTCATTTTTGCTTCCCTTCCTAAATATTGATCAGCCTTTAGATGTCCTCTACCCATCCTCTACCCTGCAGCAGCCATATCTCTGCAATTACAATGATACATTGATTTGTACGTCCATTCATCCACTTTATTTTGGATGCTCTATATATGAAGACACAAAGTCATTAAGGTTTTCTTTTTAACATTCTTGTCATTATTATGCTCCATGGCTCTGTTTTTGCCCTTGATTTTCCACCTTCCACTTTTACTTTTCCCCTTCTTGTCTTTTATTTTTTCTTGAGTTTTCCTATCCTCTCCCTGTCTCTATAGAGATTTCCATTCCAAGTGCTGTAGTTCTTCTAGTTTAACTGTTCCCAACAGCACTAGCAGCCATGCTCCCAAGGACAGTTATCTTGTACTGTTTACATTTTTTACATGGGAAGTAATACAACAATTGTTTTTAGTTTCTTAACATCTAAAAGCAGTCTACGCTTTCTTATTTTCTTCTCTTTCCCAGAGATTCAGTGATTATTATTATTACAATATTAAAGTATTCTATAATTCACACTATTTACAGTTTCAAATTAAAGTGCAATCATCTCTTTTGGAACACACTTGAGTCGATGTAGTGCCCACTGGTGTCAGAAGGCCCCCACTGTATCCGTGGATACGGTATGCTCTTTCTCCAGCGACATGTGGGCAGACATACAACATTGTGGTTAGCTCCCACAACATAGCATGTTCTGTCCTTCAAACTGCTTAGTATATACCACAAATCACAGTGTGATTTCAATATTTAATTTCACACTGTCCCTTTCTGTCATAATAGATCATCTCTGTATTACAGGTTGGCTACTTGTACTCAGCCTCTTTCTCTTTGACCCTAAGCTTTTGCAGTAGATAGCTATTAGCAAAATAATTTCTGCCTGGCTTCAACCTCCTTGCTGTCCATCAGTTTTGATTAGCAAATGCTTGTGGCAAGAATAAGATTTGAGACTTCTGGTAAGATGGTGGCATGTTCAGATGCAGTGGCTTCTATAGTGCCAACCAAAGATGTTATTGTCTTTTTTAAACATATTTTTTACAATCGCAAGACCCTGCTGGACATTAAGAACTTAAGGTACTGTAGGTCTACCCCATCAGTGAGTTGCATGTTGGCAGAGAAACTGATGGAGGTGGACTTGGTGCAGACCACGATGCTACCTGCGACAGTGAGACATCGGTGCGCAATGGCAGTGTAACAGTGAGTGACAGTCTTGGTCACTTTTCTTGTGATCACAAGACCCTGTTGGACATTGTTGATGTGAAATGTTGCAAGTCCAATTAATTGGCTTATTGGCGAATAGCGGGGCCAGACGATGAGGGAGCTTCACGGCCTTCATCGTAGTGAGGACTAGGCCTCAAGCTGTGATGTTGCAGCTGCTCAGGGGGAGACATCAGAGTTGGGAGCTCCACTAGAATGCTGGAGGTGGTGTGATACGCCGTCCATGCTGGAGTCAGTGCTGCCCCCGGTGTTCATTCAGCAGAAGATAAGCTGTATTGTGTCAGCTGCAGATTGCTGCAACATTCATGGACTCAGGAATCTGGACTATATTTTATCCTGTGACATATTTTACTGCTATTTTAAGAGGCGTGATTGATAAGTTCATGGCCTAAGGTAGAAGGAGATGAGGAATACAGTGCTCGTTGCATGCACGTGCAGGTCAACTCTTTGAGTGATTATGCAGAAAGTTTGAAGTTAATAACTCATCTCCTTCTACCTTAGGCCACAAACTTACCAATCACCCCGATGAGTTATTAACCAAACTTTCTGCATAATCACCCAAAGAGTTGGCCTGCATGTGCATGTAACGAGAGCTGTATAACTCATCTCCTCCTACCTTAGGCCATGAACTTATCAATCACCCATCTGCAGACACTTTCTGAAGGTCCAAAATTCATGTGCTCCACGACCGCTGGACTAAGTGTGTACATGTAGGAGGGAACTATGCTGAAAAATAAATGTGCTAGGTTTTCTAAAATTGATTCCTTCTACCTTGGGCCACGAACTTATCAAACACCCCTCGTATATGTGCTTGCCATCTTATATATGCTTGCTGTCTTATATATGCAATATGTGCCTTGTTCTGTGTATGACTGCTGGTACTGTGTTCTGCACCTTGCCCCTGGAGTATCACTGTTTCATTTAACTGCATTCACGGGTAGTCATGAATGATTGAATGAGAATTAAAATTGACCTTCGACTTGGATTTAAATATTGTGACCCCTCCTCTCCCATGCACACATGTTTGAATAGCCTTTAGGATTGATAGTCAGGACATGCAGTAGGGATGAAATCAGCATTTATGTAAGGGAAGCAGAGAAAGAAAATGGCATCACTGTTGAAAGGTAAAGTAACATTACCTCTGCCCTATTAAAGAAATCAGGTTTGGCCCAAATTCTAAGAGAATGCTCGAGACCACGATCCGTTTTTCTAAATGCATTTGCTGACTAGGACTAAATTAAGATTAGCTTTCTCCTTTTGGTTGAAACCGCTGATACCTTTGATATAGCAGGCACACAAACTCCTAATACATATGACTTTTAATCAAACCATTTGTATTGTACTGAGACTTTATTATGTAGGGTTGAAAGGCTAATGTACATACTTACTTTTCCATCCAGTAGCTCTTCAGATTTCATTTTACAAAGATTTCTTTGAGAAATTAGCTTGTAGTGTTATCATTGCTGTGGTGATACTGTGTGCTGCAGATAGCTCTATTAAAGATTTTAATTTTTGTAAGGAAATTGGAGGTGGGGGTGGTTACCAAAGGCTAACAAATGTGCCTCTAAAACTCACAGGGATACTTAAGTCTCAAAATATGCAGGCTGAAAACTTGAAATAAAACAAATTACTGAAAACACTCAGCAAGTTCAGCCCCAAAAATGGAATGCGAAACAGTTAAAGTTTCAGGTTGGAGACCCTTCATCAGAACATGGATAATGGATCGTAACCAAAACCAGGAGACTAGTAGACTCATCTAATTTAATTTTGAAGAAGTACTAAAAGAGTTAATACCATCATATTTCAAGATCAGGTCATGAAAGCATGTTAGCTGTCGGAAATCATATTTGTTTAAAAAATATTGTTCCCTCCAAATTCAGCTTGGTTGAATTCACCAGTGCACAGATTTGGAAATCCCCAATACAGCATCTGACTGGAGATGGCAGTAATGTATGTTCAAGTATGAGTCACACTGGTGGATGTGTGTATGGGTGTCTCACTCATCCACTCATTGCAAGGGTGACTAAGAAGAAACTGCTAGGATCATGAAAGGCAGAAGTCAGCAAAGCAAGAAAATGTCACAAGTAGGTTGTAGCAGTTCAACAGGATACCACAAGCTTTTGAGACACCTCCACAAAATAGCAGACTTTTTATTTGACCTTTATATTTGTGCTGCAGTGTCATCGACCACAGAAAAAAAGTAAATTCAAGCCAAATTGTTACAGAGATAAACATTTGTTATTAGGATATGGCTTCTTGCTGCTTCCTCGGGGTTTGAATATATAATTTTATCTTTATAAATCCCTAAATAAAGCTATTCATCTTCTTTCCTAAAGTATCATTTCCTGCAACTGAGGGACTACTTAGAAAGTTTTTATCAATTTAAATTTCAGCCTTTATAGTGGAATTTTAAAAAATACAATAATTCTCAGCAATCATATTGGCCCTGAAGATTCCTGTGGGAAGACTGTAGCAGAAGCAGTTAATTGCTACTGTTATATATTTATTACAAAACCAGGTTACAACATAATGTTTATACATCTTTTGCCCAGAATAGATAAAACTGCCTTGGAATCAAGATGAAACTTGTGTCTCCTTGTGTCATCTTGGTCAGCATGGAAAACTTGGGCTAAAAGTCATGCTTTATACTATGTAAATGTGCCTGACAATGGTCTAAACTTGACAAACTGTTCTCAGTTTAATGGCAGTTGTCATGGAAAATAAACAGTATGGCTCACAACAAAACACTTTGGCTCATGATGTTGTGATATCTTTCTCTTCTCAGGATGTCCATGCAGCTGAACCTGCTTTTAATTTGCAAATGAATAATCTTTCCAAACGTTATTGTAATCAATGGAGGAAAATAAAACTCAGGAAGGATGGAAAACCAAATTCTATTGGGATTCTTGCTCATAAATTGGACTCATGACTCCTAGCCAAGAGATCTAGACTGCTTCTATGCAGATCTTGAAAGATTGCAGAACAGATTAAGAGTATTTTATGAAACTGTGAGCAGAAGCATGAGGTTTCAAACCCAAGGAAGTAGGCTCAATTTTATATAGTTTTGAATTTAATTACATTTGATATCCACTTCTAGGCACGGGACCATGAAGAGGATATGGACAAGTTTATGAGAATGGCTTCAGTGTTGAGGGGATTCAGTTATATGGGTGGAAAGTTTATAGTTTCACACCTTCAATCTGAGGGCAGAGTCATTTAAAATCATTCAGAGTTGAGAAAAGTTAAATAAAAAGTCTGTAATATGGAATATTTAGGTGAGTATATAACAAATCAGAAGCAAAGACATAAATCAGACATTAGAAAAAGAAAACTGTTCTTAACCACCATGTCATTAGGATATAGAATGTACTGCCTACTGTACAGATCCAGTGAGAATGAAGGAATGGTAATATATCTCCTGATCAGTTTTGTGTACTATTTGGAGGGGAACTGCAGGTAATGGTGTTCGCAAATATCTGCATGTCTTATTCTGTACAGTGACAGAAATCCTGGGTTTGGCAAAGGTAGTTGAAGTGAACAGTATGACTAATTTATACTGGTATTTTATAATTGAATGTGATAACTTATAAATAGTGCATTTAACTTATGCTGGTAGTGAAGGAGTGAATGTTTAGTGTAGTGAATGCAATAACAGGTAAGTGCTACACCTGCCCCTTCACCTCCTCCCTTACCTCCACTCAGGACGCCAAACAATTCTTCCAGGCAGCACTTCACCTGTAGATCTGCTGGTGCTCTCAATGCAGCCTCCTCTTCTTTGGTGAGACCTGTTACAAATTAGGGACCGCTTTGTCAAGCACCTGTACCCCAGAGGAACTTCCCAGTGGCCAGACATTCAAAGTTCGATTCCCATTGGTGTTCTGACATATCAGTCCGTAGCCTCCTTTTGTGCAGTGATGAAGCCACCCACAGGGTGGAGGAGCAACACCTTATATTCCGTCTGGGTAGCCTCCAACCAGATGGCATGCATATTCATTTCTCCTTCCAGTCAAAATAAGTTTCCCTCCCCCTTCCCTTTTAATCTATTCCCCACTCTAGCTGCTTCTCACCTGCCTATCACCACCCCTGGTTCCTTCCTCCTTCCCCTTCTCTATGGTCCACTCTCCTCTTCAATCAGAATCCTTCATCTCCTGCCCTTTCCTACCCATCAGGCTTCACCTGTCATCTTCAAGCTATCCTTCTTCCCCTACACCCACCTTTTTATTCTGTAATCTTCTCTTCCAGTCCTGAAGAAGGATCCAGCCTGAAAGGTCAGCTGTCTATTCATTTCCCTAGAGTCTGCCTGACCTGCTGAGTTCCTCCAGCATTTTGTATGTGTTACCAAGTAAGTGTACTATTTTTGTCCAGTGTGTTGCCAAACCTCTTGAATATTGATGGGACTGCCTTTATCTGGACTAATGAAGATTATTTCATCACACTCTTGTACTGTATTGATGGTGAAAAGACTTTGGCAAGTCTCCAGCTGCTGAATATCCAGCTTCAGTATTTCTATGGCATGCTCTGTTGCTTCTGATCAGTGGTAAACCCATTGGTATTGAGGAAGTTACACAATTATACATGAAGGATGATAGATGGTTTGACTCTCTATGGGAATGGCTTTGATAATTTGTATGGTGTGAATGCTATTTTCTACTTACCTGCATTTGTCTGAATGATATCATTATCTGACTGCATGCTGGCAAGGATGGATTCATTAATGATGGAAGGAAGGATATTGATGGCTAAAAATGGATGGCTCTGGAGCAATATCCTGAGGCTGAGATGATTGAGTGCCAGCATTAACATTTGAGAAGCATTCGATGGCTCTGAACCTGTACTTGCTTGGAGCTTAGAGGAATGAGGAGAAATCTTATTGAAACCTAAAAGATGTAGAGTGGACGTGGGGAGAGTCTAGGACCAGAGGGCACAGCCTCAGAATAGAAAGATAGCCCTTTCAAAAAGAGATGAGAAGGAATTTCTTTAACCAGAGAGCAGTGGATCTCTAGAGTTCACAGATGGCAGTGGAGGCCAAGTCCTTGGGTAAATTGAAAGCGCAGGTTGATAGATCCTTAATTATTAAGTGTGTCAAAGGTTACAGGGAGAAGGCGGGAGAATGCAGTTAAGCCATGATGGGATGGCATAGCAGATCTTTAAATGCCTAGAAATTCACACCTAAACAATAGTCGACTTCTGAAACTCCACCCCATTGAAGTCACTGGAGCTGTTACTATTTAGTCAACAACCAGAGACTTTTTTAATACGTGATCTGATATGCAAAGCATCCAGGAAATATTTTTCCCCACAGAAAGTGATGGAAAATGGAAGGTGCTGCTCCAAACTATTGTGGAATTTGGGTCAGTTGGAATTTCCAAAACTGACATCAGTGGGTTTTGTTTCATGTAACCCAGATAGAACATGAGCCCCTATTGTACAGAAGAATATACACAGCCAAACTTTGGCATAAAATTGACACAACTGGAAGCAGTGCATTTAGGAAACTGCAGAAAATGTTCTTGATAACATTCAGCAGGAACCCTCAATTACTGCTGTGGATGTGGTCCTTTGCCTTACCTGATGTCAGCCGTGAACTAACTGAATCGCATCAGATGCGTGTGGTGCTGGAAGTTGAGATGAGGAATACACGGCACGGTGTAGTGCTTTAATGTAATGACTTTTCACTTTTTCACTTGGTCTATATTTGCATTGCAGACTCCAAAGTGCCGCATGCCTGTCCTCAGTAAAGATGGTGTTAATGCAAATATTTTGGAAGACTGTGGGAGTGGGTACAAAAGAAAACTACTGGATGGTGCTGATCAATACTCCTGAACAGCTGGTGGCTTCACTTTCCCCTAACCCTGAGAAAATATTGTAGGTAGCTGGCACAGAAATGGTGGACTTGCAGTTTTCTTTTTTCTCCTTCATTTTGAGTCATTTTGAGCATGCATTGCATACAAACTGCTGTCAAATTTGAGAAATTGCCATGATCTATTGTAAATTTAAGAGGAAAATGCACAGACAGACATTGCTTAAGATTCAGCTTGTTGTGTCATTAAGTAAACATGCTAATAGATTAACGTATTCTTCTACACAATGATAGGATTTGAGTTATGTGAGTCCTCTTGGGTACTTTAGGAGGACTTCTGGTTGATGAGAGACTCTTGAGTCAATAAATACTAGTTGTCTGGAATATAACAAGTTATGCAATCATAAATAGAGATACCAGTTAAACTTACTTTTGCAGCTTCCTTTAAGAATGACTTATTCCTGTACATCTTGTAGGGGTTAGTGTATGTACAGTTGAATATAGATCCCTTCTTTTTTGTAGGCATATACTTATTCTGGGAAACATGTCCCTCAGCAACACGTGGTGTCTATTCTGTCATGCAGTTATATTACCTCATCCGAACCTCCATTTCATCCTGATATAAATAACCGTGAAACCAAATGAGGGACTATCTGCTAATTTTGCACAATTAAATCTGGCTTTCAAAACACAGTGGCAAAATCATAGGCCTTGTTTTCTTCAATTTCTGTATATAATTATGTCCTTCCAATTAACGGTATTATACCGGAGGTCACAAATGTAATGGTGACTCTCTAATTTGTCTAGAGGATGATGAGAATAATTTGCAGCCTACGTTGAGCATATAAACACTCAAAATAGGGCAATCCTGTTCTCTTTAGTCAAAAGAACAATACTGCTAATTGAGTCAAGGAAGTGATTTTATCTTTGCATGCATGCAACACAATCTGATATTTAAGCATATCCAATGAGTGACTCAAACTTTGCAACTGCAATATCAAAGATAGTAAATTCTGATAACCATCTGCAACATTAAAGGCCAATATTACAGATAAGGCAAAGTGCAGCATTAATGCCTTTTCATAATCACTATTGTGCATCTAGGTACAGTACTGATCCACAGCATTAGGCACTCATCAAGCATGCTAAAGACACGGGGTACAAGACAGGTTGAACTAAGTCACTGGATTGCACTGATGTCTAGGATACAATTTAATCCTCCTAAACTGGTGATATATATCAGTGGATCTCTTCAGGACTACCAAATTATTCACCTCTTTATATTTGTTGTGAAATCCTTGCCATTGCTAAAATTCCTGATTTGGAATTGTGTTACTGATGGTAGGTAATTGGAAAAGTAGCAAATATAAAATCTTTATAGCCTTTAATATTTTATCAGCTTTCAAGGAATTTCATTACATGCTTTGTATTGTTTTGACAATGAAATAGAAAAGAACACTGGTTAATACATGTCAGTGCTATAGGAAATTGAATTCTTATTAGCTCTTCTGTTGTATTACCAGCATTGTTCCACTGGCATTGCGAGCTCTTGGGCGGAAATATTTTCCGTAATTATTGTTGACAAGGAAATCGTAAGTGAATGTTGCAGACTGTTCCAGTGTTATTCTCCTTCGGGGTTGCAGCTGAGCTGGTAGAAATCTGTACTGTTCCTAGTTTTCCTGCAGGCCAACTATGTGTGTAAACATGTGTGAGACCAGGTGCACAAGGCCATTCAGTGTTACTTGTCATTATCCCAGCATAACTTTCCGTGATTTTGAACTTTGCCATTTTTTAATTGACTGTCAGCAAATGGAGACTCTTGTTAATATCCCCTTCTCACAATTCCTCTGTCTCTGCCGCATCTGCTCTCAGGATGAGGCTTTTCATTCCAGGACGAAGGAGATGTCTTCCTTTTTTAAACAAAGGGGCTTCCCTTCATCCACCATCAACTCTACTCTCAAACGCATCTCCCCCATTTCCCACACATCTGCCCTCACCCCATCCACCCGTCACCCCACTCGGGATAGGGTTCCCCTTGTCCTCACCTACCACCCCACCAGCCTCCAGGTCCAACATATGATTCTCCGTAACTTCCGCCACGTCCAACAGGATCCCACTGCCAAACATATTTTTCCCTCCCCCCCTCTTTCTGCTTTTCGCAGGGATCGCTCCCTACACGACTCCCTTGTCTACTCGCCCCCCCCCCCAATCCCTTCCCACCGATCTCCCTCCTGGCACTTACCCTCGTAAACAGAACAAGTGCTACACCTGCCCTTACTCTTCCTCCCTCACCACCATTCAGGGCCCCAGACAGTCCTTCCAGGTGAGGCGACACTTCACCTGTGAGTCGGCTGGTGTGGTATACTGCGTCCGGTGCTCCCGGTGTGGCCTTTTATATATTGGTGAGACCCGACGCAGACTGGGAGGCAGTTTCACTGAACGCCTACAGTTGGTCCGCCAGAGAAAGCAGGATCTCCCAGTGGCCACACATTTTAATTCCACGTCCCATTCCTATTCTGGTATGTCTATCCATGGCCTCCTCTATTGTAAACATCGACAGCGCTTCTCCCTATAGATGCTGCCTGGCCTGCTGTGTTCCACCAGCATTTTGAGTGTGTTGTTGTTTGAATTTCCAGCATCTGCAGATTTCCTCGTGTTGACTATTTTAACATTCCATTTTGCTATATGAATACTCAACCACAGGCCAGTCTGCACACCAGATTCCACAGACAACAGTGAAGCAATGATCAGATAGTATTATTGTAGCTTGGTTGGTTGAAGTATAATTATTGGCCAGCACATTAGTATATCAGAATCAGGTTTTATATCACCAGCATATGTCATGAAATCTGTTAACTTAGTGACAGCAGTACAATATAAATATAGTTTAAAAGTAACTAAATGAACTACGGTATATATATATATATATATATATATATATATATATATTAAATGGTTAAATTAAAAATAGTTGTGCAAAAGCAGAAATAATAAAAGTGAGGTAGTGTTCAAGGGTTCAATATCCATTTAAAAATTGTATAACAAAGGGGAAGAAGCTGTTCCTGAATCGCTGAGTGTGTGCCTTCAGGCTTCTGTACCTCCTTCCTGATGGTAACAGTGAGAAGAGGGCATGTCCTGGGAGGTGGGGATCCTTAATGATGGATGCCGCCTTTCTGAGGCATTACTCCGTAAAGATCAGATTTATAGTGGTCAGAACGATGTCATGAGGTCCACCTGACAGACAGAGTGGGTCATATTTACAAATGCTTCAATGTTTTATCTATTTAGATACTGATATTTTGTTTTTCTTTTCAATTTTCCATCTATTTAATCCTAAAAAGACAATATATCCCACCAAAACATGCCTTAATTAATTAAAGGTACAGGAGCATTAAACAGATAGAGGGGAGGTGAGGGGGGGGGGATGTGCATTTAACTTCAATTTAAAGATTAAAAACTTAATTAAACAAAATTAACCTAAGTCTCCACATTGCAAGCAACTAATGATTTTAAAAGATTGTACAGCAGCCTATAAATAGAGTCACCAGAATGTTACACTACAGGAGGCAATTTGGTCCATCATGCTTCTGCTAATGCTTTGCACAAGCTGTCAAATTAGTCCTGCTCCCTTATAAAAACAGAAAATGCAGGTAACTTTCAGCAGGTCAGGCAACATTTGAGCAAAGAGAAGCAGAGTTTAGCCTTTCTTTTAGTCAAAGTCCTATCATCGCAATGGGGAGCAAAAGAAAAACAAGTTTGTTTTCAGTTGCTGAGTAGTTGGGATAGGGATAGAAGAGGGATGCTTGTGTTAGGCTTTACTGTAACAGTGCAGCAGGTTACAGACAGAAAAGTCTGAATGGGTGGAGAATTAAAATGTCAGATAATAAGGATGAAGAGGTTAGGCCTTTATTAGGAGAATAAGAGGAGATTTGATAGACATATATAAAATTATGCAAGGGTATAGACTGTGTAAATGCAAGCAGGCTTTTTTGCACTGAGGTTCGATGAGACAAGAGCTAGAGGTCATGGATTAAGGGTGAAAGGTGAAATGGTTAAGGGGAGAATGAGGGGAATTTCTTCACTTAGAAAATGGTGTGAGTGTGGAACGAGCTGCTGGTGGAAGTGAGAAATGCGAGTTTGAGTTCAACATTTAAGAATACATGGATGGGAGGAACATGGAGGGCTCTGAATGGGGAGCTTCAATGGGATTGGGCAGAATAATAGTTTGGCAAGGGCTAGATGGGCTGAAGTGCCTGTTTCTGTGTTGTAGTGCTCTATGGCTCTGGACTGGACTGAATGCAGGTGTTCCACAAAGCAATTATCCTATCTGTCTTGTAGTGGAGACCATGTTATGAAAAATGACAGTATTATGCATTAGTGAAAGTGCCGGTGCATCACGATTATCATGGAAGGTATGTTTGGATCGCTGGAGGACTGAGGTGAAAGTGCAGACGTAACGTCCCCTATGGTTGCATGGAAAAGTGCCATAAAAAGGCCAGCAACCAGTTGTGATTGAAGAGCAGGCCAGGAACTCACAAAAAGATTGATCCCTCCAAAATGAGGAGGGTGAGGGTGAGGGGGAGATGATTTGATGTTCCTGGTGTGGAATCTTATTGGAGCTGGTGGAAATTGCAAAAGATGATCCATTGAACACGGAGGCTAGTGAGGTGGGAGATAAGGACCAGGGAAACTCCAGCACCCACAACCTTTCTTTTATTTCAGTCTCCTATTACCAAAGGCTACAATTCTTCTGCTTTTCAAGTATACATCAGTTTCCTTTCAAAAGCCATTATCGAATCATATTCAGCACCCTTAGCAGTAGTGCAAACTCCCTCATGCCATCCTTGAGTAGAGAACAACACAGTTAATGCATTGTAGCTTGTTCACTTTTCCATAATCATAGAATTAGAAAAAAAAACATGAAAACAGCTTTCCAATCTGTTACTGTTGCTAGGAGATATGGCACTTCTACAGTGATCGGTTGTTTAAATGGTGCCCCAGCCTTGCATGTGAAACTAAAGTCATCACCATAGCAGGAGAAGAGAATCTCCTAGCAACTGGCTTACCTATAGGTAAAGTGACTGTTTATAGATCTTTTATCTAATTTCTGAGTCGGCTTTTGTTTTTAACTGTTTTATTTCTTACTGATACTTGGACCAATTTTATTATTTTAATATGGGTGTGAAATGAGTGCAAAACTCACCTATCTTTCTATCTGAGCCAAATAAGCTCTTTTACCTACAGTTGCTATTGCATGCATCCCTTTCTAAAAATGCATACTTTGTCCCCTGTGATTTATTAAACCAGAAACAATAAACCTCATTTAAATTTGACTCTAAAAAGGTTTTTTATTATTTAAGATAAGTAATGCCATAAAACTCCTTAAATCATTTGAAGCATAAATATAAAAAGTCAAGAAGGGAAATTATATTTTGAACTTTTGTAGAATTGTAAAGCAAAGAACAAGGCCATTCAGCTCAAGTCGGTACTGAATTACTTTGCATATCTTATGTAAATTTTATATAAGTATCTTTATGGATGCAGCCACTTGGTATTAAAGGATACAGTGCCAAAGAGATGTAGGATAAATATACAATAGAATCAGGGAAGTTTCGAGGAGAGAAGGGAGTCATTTGACTCATAATGTGATACTACCAGAGAAAAGCTACCCATCTTTTCACTTTCCAGCTTTTCAACTGTACCCATGTAAGTTAGAGAGAACTACTCAGAATCCTTAAATTTTGCACTGGCCAAAACCTGTTGGTCTTCCTGTGCGGCCTGCTGCCTGTGAGTGAATCCTTTAGGAATAAGTGCTAATGGATGCACCGAAGTTTGTATGGAGCAGTATGGAGAAGAAATGCAATCTGCCACTGGGCACTGAAGGGGTGGGTCCTGTGTTACAGCCTCTCAAGCACTGGATTGTTCAGAGAGGCCACATGAATGGCAATGGAGGTTTGTAAATGCATTGCCTTGAGTTGTTAGCAAAATGCATGTAAAGAAAGATATTTACTGATTGCATTTTATTTACAACATATATAATTTTGAGTAAAGTTTATTTTGAAATGAAAAAATTCTAACAAAATCCATGACACTAGTAAGGCCACTTAAAAAAAGATAAGGTTGAGATATCAGCAGTTGAGTTATCTTAATGTGAGTGACATTGGCAGAGATCTCAGAAAGAGGCAATGTTTATTTCCATCGCATACTGTAAAAACTTATGTTTACTGGCAAGGAAGAGGTGATAAAATACAACTCACCAAAGTTAAAAAAAAAGATGCGATTGACTTTTATCCCCCAACTAAACTGTTTGCAGCAGAATGATGCGTTCCCACATGTTGGATTCTGAAGCAGGTGTGAGATTCTATGCAAGGAGTGTGATGGTGAAGGGCTGGTCCAGTGCTACCTAAATGAATGCAGTGGAAGAGGGTTTATTATTCGGTGAAACGCCACCACAAACTGTCTCACACACCTTTGTTTCAACTTGTCTGAGATCTAAAATAAACAGGGGTGTGACAGCTGGCTGTCAGTTCAACTTTTATAATAACCCAAAAGGAGAATGAAAATAAAATTAATTAAAGAAAGTAGATGTGAAGAAAAAGAATTCACACCTCAACAGTTGATAGACACATTTCTTCATGTAAATTGAAGCATTACTGAGAAAAAATATTGCATTTAACTTTAATGATTTGTGAAACACAACATAGGATGTAGAAAAATAAACTATGTACAAGACAAAACGTAACTTTGCTGGAAAAATTCTCCGAGTCATTGGAATGAGTATATTAGCTGTTTTCGCATTTATGAATTTATAAGAAGCAGCATGTAATTATACTCTATTATTAAGTAGCCAGTGGAGAAATTAAGGAACAACATAGAGCAGGGATTTACTCAAGGGTAAACTGTGTAATTTTAGGCAGCAATTAAATAATTAGACAAGCAGCAACCCCAATGGTAAAACATCCAAACTTCATCAGAATCTCAGCATCAAAATTTGTGGTTAGTAAAAAATTTAATAGGAAAACAGTATCCTACACAGAAAGTGAGATGAAATCAAATATGTATGTATTTTATCACATACAAAGATCTATAAATACCAGGGAGAGCCACTTCACTGGAAAACATTCTTGACTGGTGAAACATTTTCCTTTATGTATCAATTGACCTTTCCTGGAAAGTGTTTGGATTATATATGTCCAATAAAAATGGAGGTCTAACTTACAGACCCAGCCAAAGATGGTTAAAACCATGTCAAGCATAACTTCAGTTCAATTGAAGTTGGCATTTTTGATCACCACCTGGATTGGCTTCAAAAAAATTTTAGAAGCCCAACTGATGACGTAACCTTTGACTGGAAGGCTCAGCCCATGGAGTCAAAGTAGCATAGCTGGAGAACTGCCAGCAGAAGCTGACATCTCAATTTATGGTATCTTCCGGAGACATTGATCCCTGGAGAGCTTATGTATTTAGGAATAGAACAGGAGCACAAGAAAGCTGTACTCTCAGCTCATTCATGCCACTCATTCATGTCATGGCTGGGTTAACCCTTGAATTTCTTGGCATTTAAATATCTATCTCAGCAGCATATACACTTAGTGGCCACTTCATTGGATACACCTGTACACCTGTACTCAAATATCTAATCAGCCAATGATGTGGCAGCAACTCAATGCATAAAGCATGCAGAAATGGTCACGATTGAGTAGTTTGTCAGACCAAACATCAGAATAGGGAAAAAATGTGATCTAAGTAAGCTTGACTGTGAAATGATTGTTGTTGCCAGATGGGGTGGCTTCAGTATCTCAGAAACTGCTTGCCTCCTAGGATTTATAGGCACAGTAGTCTCTTTGAGCTTACAGAGAACGGTGTGAAAAATATAAAGCATCTAGTGAGTGGCAGTTCTGTGGGCAAAATCGCCTTTCAATGAAAGAGTCAGAGGAGAATGGCCAGATTAGTTCCAGCTGACAGGAAGGCATCAGTAACTCAGATAAAACACGAGGAAATCTGCAGATGCTGGAAATTCAAACAACAACACACACAAAATGCTGGTGGAACACAGCAGGCCAGGCAGCATCTATAGGAGGAAGCTCTGATGACATCTACAGCGCTCCTCCCTATAGATGCTGCCTGGCCTGCTGTGTTTCAGTAACTCAGATAACCTCACATTACAACAGTGGTGCACAGAAGAGCATCTTAGAATGTACGACATGTCAGGCATTGAAGTGGACGGGCTACAGCGAAGATGACCACGCCGGGCTCCATTCCTGTCCCAAATAAAGTGGCCACTGAGTGTTATTTAGTGACTCAGCATCCACAGCCATGTGAGAAAAAAAATTACTCCTTGTCTCAGACTGACATGGGGAATCCATTATCTTGAGGCTTTCTGCACTACCTTCAAAGTTGATATATCTCTGATAAGAAGCAACCCTTCTGTAGTCTCTTGAGGCTGGGGTATCTCAAAAATGACCCTTCATCCCACCTACATTGGGGAATCTTCAGCAAGTCTGTAGTCCCTTCGGAAGTTGTACCCCTCTTTCACTCAAAAAAGGGGGAGAAACAGAATTTCTTTCCTCCACTTAAAAGGTGAATTTTGTCCCTTGAAAGCTCTGAGACAATGAATAGCTGAGTTTGAAAAAAAGGGAGAAATTGGGAACAGTTAAAGCTGGTTTGCTGCGATCAGTTCAAGCTATCTTGTAATCGACTTCTGACGTAGTCCAGTAGGGTGGTTCAAAAAGATAGTTGCACAATGATTTACATCATTTATGCATGCTCTATGTGCTTCATGTTCTGGCATGTCAAGTGCATGGAAATCCAAACAAGTGTTTTAAAAACTGTGAGTAGTGTGTGTTTATGGTCGTCCCAGCTCCCAACTTCTACCGCCACTGTTCACTGCCCGATTACCACACAACTTTATCTTCCAGGCTTACCTTAACCAAGCATAGCATTATGTTTACCAACAATACCAGAGTGGTAGTAGTAGTTAAGAACTGAAAAATTTGATTGTGTCAGGTGCCCTATTAACAGTTTGTAGCAAGGTTATATTTATTTCTATCTTATTTAGTGATACGGCGAGGAGTAGGCCCTTCCATCTTTTCAAGCCACGTAACCCCAGCAACCCCTCAATCCCTAGTTAACCCCAACCCTATCACAGGAATTTTACAGTACAATGATCAATTAACCTACCTGGTACAGCTTTGGACTGAGTGAGAAAACTCTCAGAGTGCCCGGAGAAAACTCACGCATTCCACAGGGGGGATATGCAGACTCCTGACAGAATCATGCCAGAATTGAACTCTGAACTCTGGAATGCTCCGGGCTGTAATAGTGTCGTGCTAACCCCTACCCTGACACACATTAAAAATTTATTGTGATTTTCCCAGCAGGAATCATAAAAAATCTCTCCAATCAGAAGCAAAATGTAATTAAGTAGCTGATATTTTAAGAAGCAATAGAAGGTGGAAGTCATATCTTGGATGTACATGTGTAGCCATATGTATTTCTTCTGAAGGTTTTCTGAAACCTAGATTTTCTTATACCTAGGGCATCTTAAACCAACATTCAGTATTTTTAATCTATTTGCAGCTTATGCATCTACCATTTTACATACATTCCAAACTCAGGAGAATGTCTACAAATCCTTTGATATGCTCATCCTGACAGATTAATTTGTATGTCTACAGGCAAGTTGAAATATATCTTTTACATGCTGCAGGAGATATATTCCAACTTGCCTATAAACATAGGAATGAACGTGCAGGATTGTTGGCATCAACTCTTCCCTTCATGCTGGATTTACACTAATTCTGATTTATTTTTGGCCTAGGTAATTGGAACCTGAATTTATTCATTACCAGATCCAATCTTGGAAAACCGGTGGCTTCAACCCAATTCATGACCCAGAACTATAAAGACTAAAGAGAGGGCATTTCTCCAAAAGCTTGTAAAGAGGAACTCAGCTCTGAATAACGCCCGCTGCCAGAACTATTTCTTCACTACTGTTGCTTAACAACTAACAAGACACGATAAGATGGTATTTTTTGCTGTTGGTATAATAAGGGATATAATGCACACTTGTCATGATTACAATCAAAGTTTGAAGCATTTGAAAATATTTTAACATCAATAGCGAGAGCAGAAAATTCCACGATATGTAGATAAACAATCCGTAACTCAAGAGAGCAAATTTCTACATGTTCATACCGAGAAACAATGATTGCACTTTCTTCCAGGTGTTTACTTATTTCTTGTACTCTGCTGGCTTCCTTGTGGTGCTGAGAGTCTCCTGACTGTCGAGCTGCGTTCATTTGTGGCATTTAGATCTTTGTATATTTAACTCCACACTAGCTAGAAAGTGTTGAGCAGCATTAATGTGAAAAAATACCTGCTCATAAAGAAATGTTATAAAGTTAATTTAGGGAGATAAGTTCAAGTGAAATGGTCAATGAAATCTAATTCCACCATAACTTACCTTAAAAAAATCATCAGCTTGATGGGTGGAGAGACATTTTTTGTGTTTGTTCTGAATTTGCAATGAATTTATGTATTAAGGATATGAAACGGTTTGAAGGTGCTGTTAAATGGGTTAAAACTTAGGTCAAAACAGGATTTAAAAAGGAATAATTATCACCCCCAACTGAGGATGAACATGCTTCTTTTTAGCCATAACCTCTGCTCTGATCATACAGTATTGTAAGACAATTACAGTGAAAAAGTGTGTCCAAAAAGTGTGCATGAGAAAATTCTCCCATGGCAACATCTGATCGCCACATATCCGATTGCCTTTATTATCATACTTAGAACTTGATGTTATGCATTAATCTCCATCAGAGTGATAAACAGCAGAATTTCCTGACTTCAGACCACACATTGCTTTCAACATATTTGAATCTCTCCACTGCCATTTCCTTCCATGGTTTCATTATATTAATTTTCTGTTTTTCCTTTCTCAATTATGTACCTTAGTAAAACCTCATCTCAAAAAAGCTCCATTCTAGAATGGAAAGCCAAAAATTTTCTCTCTTAAGCATATTCATCTGAGCAAACAAGAAGAGAGATTGTGAGCTGCCATTCTTAGCCTCAGTCTCGGCGAGACATCAGGAACTGATCACCAATCTATCTCACTTGCTCTTTCAATAAGATAAAATTGCAGATTCATTTTATGTAACAAATATGAATCCGAAGCTGTGGAGAAGGTTTCTTAGCTACCTGATTTGCTCAACAGAACACTAACTAATTTGCCTTGTGAGTGAGGAAAGAACATGATTTTCTAAATTACAAAATCCAAATAATAAATCAAACCTCAAGTTTTTTGTAAGTTCCTTCATTTTTGATAAAATCTTTAGAGTTTGTGAGAGGTAGTACTATCATATCATAGGTTTAGCTTGGGATCTCAATACAAACTACTGCTACTTTATTCTGCTGATGAAGTTTCAATTGTACTCACTTTTCATCTGTGTGCCCCTTCTGTAAGTTCCTAATCAAAAGAATGAATAAAATTCTGCTTAATGTGATAAAAATCCCACCAGCCTGCTAATTGTAAAGGCTTGACAAAATCAGAAAAAAATCCTTCTTTTTCCCTCCTCACAACTTGGGTATCCACACTAGTTTACATTATTTGAAGAATGAAATGTACAGTTTAAGTAAGATATATTAAGTTTGCAATATTTTGCATACTCTCATGGACCAATGCCAAGTTCCTGGGTGTGTTAGGGTGGAGAGACAACCACTCCCCAGAGAACAAGACAGGGCCTGAGTCAGGTTAACATGGGGCCAGGAGAGATATTTTCACCAGGAATCAGAACTTTGTGTGAAAGGGGGAGGGTTAGTATCAGTACAGGATATTATGAAACTACTGGATTGTTGAAACATCTCAGGTGTTCACTATTATCCTTTATAGAAGTCATTTGTTGTAGCCCAGTCTGCCCTATTATCACTTCACATTCCTAGAACTTGCCTCTTAATTGCCCTTGAAAATGACCCATCATGTTAACAGTTCAAAAGGATGAACAATAACTTTGACTAAATGAATAAATCTTCCTTCGCTCCCATTCCCATTAAGTTAAAGATGTTCTTTTGAAGAGTCAGTATGGATCGGGTAACCACTGAACAAAGTGGCCCAACACATTAACGACCGACAGTGGGGAATTATTGTGCTGTTCATAAACATTTCTCATCATAATAGGTTCTTCAAGGTGTTCATTGGAAGGAGAAATCGATATTCATACCATCAGGTTAGAGAAGAAATATAAGGTTTTGCTCCTTCACCCTGAGGGGGGCCTCATCTTGAAACAAGAGGAGGTGTTGGAATGACACATTGGAATGGGAATGGAAATCAGAATTCCCAAGATGAAGTGTGCTTGCGTCTTTACGTCAACTTTGGTCCAGTGGGTACCTCTGTGTCAAAAGGTCTCAAAGTTCAAAGACCCAAGCATAAAATCCACACCTGGCAGTCCAAGGGTACTAAGAGAGTACATACAGTGCTGGATAACATAAGGATTCCATTCCCGAGAAACTGATTTCTCCGTATATCAGAACTATTTTATATAGCCACCTGTGTCATACATGTGCTTTAATTCTCTCACTTGATTGAATAATCACCATAGTACTACCCATAATTAAACTAATGGAACGTATATTTTGTCCAGTCACACAAAATGCTAGAGGATCTCAGCAGGTCAGGCAGCATTCTATGGAAAAGAGTAAATACTCGACGTTTCAAGCGGAGACCCTTCTTCAGGACTGAGAGGGAAAGGGGGAGATGTGTGAATTAAAAGGTGGAGGGGAGGGGAAAGATGCTAGCTGGAAGGTGATAGGTGAAGCCAGGTGGGTGGGAAAGGTCAAGGTCAGAAGAAGAGAGAATCTCATAGGAGAGGAGAGTGGACCACAGACAAAAGGGAAGGTGCAGGGGACCTAAGGAGAAATAATAGGCAGGTGAGAACAAGTAAGAGGTCAGAGTGTGGAATAGAAGAAGGTGGGTGGGGGGGGGGGAATTGTTCATAATAAGGGGAAATCAATATTCATACCATCATGTTACAGGCTACCCAGATGGAATACAGGGTTTTACTCCTCCACCCTGAGGGTGGCTTCATCTTGGCACAAGCAGGAATCGTGGATCAATATGTTGGAGCTGGAATGGGAGTTAAAATGCATGGCCACCAGAAGGTCCCGCTTGTGATAGAAATACCTGACAAAGCGGTCCCCCTATTTACGACAGGTCTCTGCGATGTAGAGGAGGCCCCATTGGAAGCACCGGAAACAATAGATGACTCCAGCGGATTTGCAGGTGAATTATTGCCTCGCCTGGAAGGACTGTTTGGCACCCTGAATGGAGGTGAGGGAAGAGGTGTATGGGCAGGTGTGGTACTTTTGCTAGCTTGAAAAATACTTGAAAACATGAATGAGAGAATTTGTATTTCTGTATGTTCAGTCATCTGTAACCCAGTGAGCCCCTGTACTTGATATCAGAGGGAAAAGCGTCTGTTTGAGACACTAATTTGAGGTTCCAAGTACTCTCAGGTGGGCACAGTAGATCTTTGGAACTATTTTGGTGAACAGTCAGTAAGTTAGGAAGTAAACAGAAAACAGAGAGTTGGAACAAACAACTCTATATCCGGTGGCAGGCGTGGGGTACCACAGGGATTTTTGCTTAGCCCAAGCTGTTTACTATATGCACCAGTGATCCGGATAATGGAACTAAATATATTATTCTAAGTTTGTAGATAACATAAAGCTGGGGTGGGATGTGATTGGGAGATGTGTGCATAAAGAAGATGCAAAAAGGATCTTGAGTATTCTAAATACTGTTAAGTTGGGTGAGTAGACATATGCATGGGGTATGTACTGTTTGTAGTTAGACACGAATAACTGTGAGATTATCTGCCATTCTTTCAATCAGGCCATGGCTACCCAATACTACCCTCAGGAAGGAGATACAGAATCTTGGGTCCCACACCACCAGGTTCGGGAACAGTTATAAGCCTACAACTGTAAGGCCCCTGAACCGATGTGGATAACTTCACTCTAACTGGTTCTACAGCATACAGGGTCCCTTTCAAGGACTCTTTACAACTCACCTCTGTATTCTTATTTTTATTGGCTCAGTTTGCCTTCTTTTGAATATTAGTTATTTGTCAGTGTTTGTTTATGCATAGTTATTTGTAAGTACTATTTTATTTCTTTTTTACCTGTAAATGCCAGCAAGAAAATGAATCTCAAGGTCGTTTACATACCTTGATAATATGATAATACCTTGAACTTTGACTTTAGTTCTTAAAAACATGTGCTACTTCCTAGAATTTTGCCCAATCCCCTCCTTTCCCTTGTGAAAACAAACACCTATTTATCAGATGGCTCACCATAGCCAATTCCAGCTGGCTTCAGTGCCCCTGAAGACGGCATTGTTTTGTGTACAATCTCCCCACTTCAGAAACCCCAGCCTCTTGAGGTGGGCTCCCAGGTCAGCACTCTCCATCTGTTGCGATTCTGAGCCTGATCCATCCTCAGGGTCTCAAATGGAAATCCCCAGCATCAGGATTCCTCTTCAGCAGGTGCAACAAGTGTCAGAAAGTGGGAGGCTCAGGCCCTGAAGGCATGCGGATGCGATGGCTCTTTGGGGACAGCAATGGAAACACAAGTGGAACAGGCTGTACAACAATATATGCAACACCTAGTCTTGCAACACATGTGACTCACTAGTACCTGCTGAGCTAATATAATCTCTTTATTCATTTGTGTGATTTGGCCATTGCTGACAAGGATCTACAGTACTGTGCAAAAGTCTTAGGCACATGTAAATACATATAGTTAGGATGCCTAAGACTACTGTATTTCTCAATGTGCAGCAGACGGCAAGTTTATAAGTCTGGCAGGAGCAACGGATGTTGGGATTGGTGAGGGTAGAGTGCCGCGGGACAGATAGCAAAGAAGGAGTGCCAGGGATGGGGCTGGTGTGGGTGCAGACATGCCCAGACCTGAGACACCAGGCAAGGTAATTTGATTCCATACAATTGGTTTACAGTTCATTACACAATGTCCTTTGGTGCTTCCTGCTCCCTCCCCTCTCCCTTCCTCTTTTCCCAACCATGATTCCTCTCTCCCTGCTCCCTTCCCATTCAGAGTCCACAATACAGACATATATCAGAATCAGGTTTATCATCACTCACATATGTCATGAAATTTGTTTTTTTTTTGCCACAGCAGTACAGTGGAATACATAAAATTACAGCAATGCTGTACTAAAGTCTTAGGCACCCTAGTTATAAATAGCAACACACGCAAAATGCTGGAGAAACTCAGGACAACAGCGTTGATACAAATGAATAAATAGTTAACAAGAAGACAGAATACAAAGGTAGGAGAAGGGGAAGGAGGATAGCTAGAAGATGATAGGTGAAGCCAGGTGGGTAGGAAAGGAAAGAACTTACCTCAGAACTTAAGAAATAGGAGTAAGGCTACAAAACAAGTATAATCTGATCTGGGTCTCAACTCCACACTCCTGCCTGTACCCCTTAACTTTAGACTTCCTTAAAGACTTCCAAAAAATTATCTCTGCTTGGAATACATGAAATGTTACTGCCTCCATAGCTCTCAATTTCAATTTTCAGAGTAGCAACTCTTTGACAGAAGAAATTCATCCTCATTTACTTATTCTGTCATCTAGTTCTAACTCACCCAAAAGAGACATTTAGCCTGCCATAACTACTCATAGTGACCTAAACCTCAGCATGCTCTCACCAATGCTGGGTACAGTTGTAGTAAGACTTCGTACTGCCTCAGCAATAAAAGCCAGTATTGTATTTGTCTCCATGTTACTTGGACATGCAAGCTGTCTTCCTTTGACCGTATATGAAGATCCCTAGCTCCCCCTATACAGCAAAAAATAAGGAGTCGGAGGATCCCAGCAAGTCAAGCATCAGTCCTGATAAAGGATTTCAACCCAAAATGTCAGCTGTCCCTTTGCATCTACAGATGCTGCTCATCTGGCCGAGTTGCCCCAGTAGTTTGTTTCTTGCTCAACAATATAATATTGCAGCCTCTTGTGTCTCCCTCTGTACATCAGTATTATTGGCTCTTCACTTAAACAATATTTTCCGATCAATTCTTCCTATTAAATTGGATAACTTTGCTATTTTCCTTTTAGCTTATAATCAATATTCTTATTGTAATCCTCACTATATTTTTATTAAAGGTTTTCTTTTAAGAAAAGTGTTATTTGTCACATGGACCTTGAACCATTGAAACATACAATGAAATGTGTTATTTGCGTCCTCGACCAGCATAATTCAAGGATGTGCGGGGGGCAGCCCACAAATGTACCAACAACGCATGCTCACAAACCTCCATTATCCACCATTCACAGTAATGTACATCTCTTTGGCAAGAAGTGTTACTGTAAAGCTACTCTTTATTGATTACACAAGGGATATTCACTGCTTACTCATACCCTATAAATATCTCCTACTTTTACTCCTAAAAGATTACTCCTTTTTAGTGAGCGTATACAGTATTTTCCTGTCTGTATGCAGATTTCATTTCCAATGAAACTGATTGACTTTACATCAGATCTGGCCAGCACCAGTGAAAGACTCATTAACATTCATCTGCCTTTCAGAGGAACCAGCTTTTCACTCAGTACTGTATTAGTCTGTTCATGCATATTGGCAAGAATCCCAACCACATCTATTCAGATTACCACACTCCTCCAGTTACAACTCCCACTGACTTTCTAATCCTCCTAGTTTATCTCACTCTCAAACATCCAATCTTTTGCAACTGTAATTTCTACTGAACTAAATAGATCAATCCCTACCATTCCACCCCTCCCTTCTACCTAACACGGAACTTTCCCCTGCTGTTTACAGAGACATGTGCTTTACATGTGAATTTGCATCAGCTGTTTATGAAGTTAGTCAGCATTTCTGTAGCAGAGAGGAGGACATCAGACAGCAGCATTTGTGTTTTTTTCCTGCTTCTTCTGTTTTAGAATTTCCTGCAGCATACAATGACAGGCCTCCCGGTCAAGAGTTTGCTTGGTACATTAGGCCTCAGCCTCAACCTGTGCACCCTCGTAGGCTGATATTTGGTCTGAGTGAATATCAGCCTCAGGTCAAGCTGACTCATGAAGTACTTAGCAAACATTAGTTGCCTCTTTCTAATAACCCAGCTGAGCTTGGGGTTTCAATCTGGCAGGAACAGTAAACGGAACTAAACACTCTAACTTTCGCTCACATATTTAAATTAATGGTGAAAACAATGAATAAAATAGTGCAGTACGTTGCATTCCAGTCCCCCATGGTATTGTGGGTAGGAGGCATGAACAAGTGCATCGTCCATGCCCGGTTACATAAATGATGACCCTTGCGTGAAACATGGACACGGACAATCTACAGTGTGGAAAGCATCCGTTCATTCGGATAGTCATTGCAACCCACTATTCAGAGATGCCCCAGCACTGAATTGGCCTTGTTTCGGTGATGTATGATGCCAGGTTTTGGATTTCTCAATCCACACTCAATAGCACACTGTTAACATTGTTAACTTTACATAATGATGTGTGGCTTCTATCAGTATTGTAGCATCTGCAGGTTCTTTTATATTGCTTCTAGGAAAGATAAATAATGAGGATAGAACTTCAACTAAATATCCTTTATTGAAGATCACAACCACACATCTATCTACAGTGGTTGACGCAACAATGTACCAAAATTGTATCAACATGGTGCATACAGTGCCTATAAAAAGTATTCACCTCACACCCCCACCCCTTTGAAAGTTTTCATGTTTTATTGTTTTACAACATTGAATCATAGTGGATTTAATCTGGCTTTTTTGACACTGATCAATAGAAAACACTCTTTCGTGTCAAAGCGAAAACAGACCTCTACAAATATAAAACACAAAATAATTGTGACAAAAAAGATGTTAGTTAAAAGGAAAGGTACGGCAAATAAATAGGTTCTGAGTTGGCTTTTAGAAGTGTCAGTGGAGTCTGCATCCGTTCTAGATTTAGGTATTAAGTTCTACAGTGCAGGAGCATAGTTCAAAAATACTGACCTGCCAATTATCCTTTGAGGGAGGATGTTTAAATTTAAGAGACTGGAGGAAGAAGACCTGAGAGCTCGAGTAGGATTATAAAACGAAAATGATTCTGTGATGTGCTCTGGTCCCAGACCACTAAGAGCTTTAAAAACAAGAAAGAGAACTTTAAAATCAATTCTAACAGAAATAGGAAGCCAATGCAGAGCAGATAGGATGGGAATGATATGTTTCTTCATTCTGGTTTTAGTTAAAACTTTAGCAATCGTTCTGATTGAGCTGAGGTTTGTCAATAGATTGCTTTGGAAGGCCAGTAAAAAAGTGCATTGCAGAGATCTAGCCTGTTTGATATGAAGGTGTGAACCAGACATGGATCTTTCACCAATACCAGCACTGATCTCTCTGCAACTCCATTTTGCCTGTCTTCTGTTGGAGTGCCATAACACCTTCACCATGTGAAACCAACTGACTGAAACTTATGACTTATATCAATACTTCTGGCTCTTTTTTCCTCCTACTTGACCTTCCGGGTCAAGTCTTACCAAACTCAACCATGTATGCAAATAGAAACCCATAAACCATTGACACCCTGGACACAGGGGCAGCTCAATGGCATATCTCTTAATCTCCAATGCTGTCTAGGTGGAGTTTGCACATTTTCTGTGATTTTCCTCTGGGTGCTCCAGTTTCCTCCCATATTCCAAAGGCATGCTTGGTAGATTAGTTGCCCCTAGTGTGTGGGCAAGTGGTCTAATCTGAGGGTAGTGGGAGCTTTGATGGAATATGGGGAATAAAATGGGTTAAGGAAGGATGAGTGTAAAAGTAGATGTTGATGATGGATGCACACTTGATGAATGACAATACCCTCTTAAATCCTGAAAGGATGTGCTGGCATTGGAGAGAGTCCAGAGGAGCTTCATGAGATTGCTCTCGGAAATCAAAGGATTAACGTACAAAGAATATTTTATGGCTCTGGGCTTGTACTCACTAGAGTTTAGAATAGAGGCCCCTAACGTTTTGGGGTTACCACCCCTTTGGTTCTCAGACCAACCTTTCCCTTGCCGGCCATTGCACAAAACTTACAAAGAATTTTGATTTATGATGCACAGTGAAATAAAATAAGAGCTACAAATTCAAAGCAGTGATAAATAATTGCAAAAATTATTCAAATTATTCAAATCTATTTAAATCTACAAATAAAATTATTTACAGTAAAATCAATTTTCGTCAATCATCCAACTGTTCACTAAGTCACTAAGTGCTTTTTCACCTTTCAATGACATGGGTGATCTTGGTGCAGTGATTTGATTTTTTTGAACCTCAGCTTCAGCTCGAAGTCAGTTTATAGCGAGATTAGCTCTTCCTCCATCCTTCCTGTTAATTCCTCATTACAAGTGGTGCAGAATGGATTTATCACCCAATCTGGAATTTGGATCGAAAGAAGATCCTGAAATCTCTCTGACATGTCTTTATGCAGCTCACCCAGTTGGGCGCAGTACTCTTGATATCATCATCTGCTAATCTTTCTTTCTCTTCCAACTCAGAGAGGCTCGGAAATTGGAAAAGGTTGCAACGGCTAATGTTGCAGTTAAATGGGGTTAACTTGGATAGAAATGTGATGATGACTGATTTGACTTTGCTAAGATTCACGTCCTTTCCTTGCAAGTGAAGACAGATTTCATTAAACTTTGCAAATAATTCTGCCAAATAAGCAATGAATTCTGCCTAATATTCTTGATTACTGAATGAAGCATTCAAGCCTTCAAAGAATTTTACCACAGTTTCTAAAAGTCCATAAGAGTGTCTCAGTTTCCTTTTGAGAGCCAGCTGACATCTGTGTGCAAACTGTTCATCATTCTCAATACAAAGCTCTCAAAATAGTTGAGAATTGAGAGCATGGGACTTGACATTTTTACTGCTGTGATAACTGTATTTAATGATTTGTTCAGCCAATCACTTAGGTTTTTTTTGTTACACAATATTATCTGTGAATTACCCAGTGAATGGTAAATGTGTCATTGATGGTGCCCCATCTGTTGCGCAAGCAAGAATGTTGGTGAGCAGAATATCCTTCTCTTTGAAAAAATGCTCAATGACCCAAAATATTGACTCCCCTTTCATGTCTGTTTCTAGTCCCTTTGTAAATGACAGCTCTTGAACCATGCTTTCATCTTTTATGAAGCGAACATACCAAGAAGCAAAGATTCATTGCCTGGCAAATTTGACTCGTCCAACTGCAGAGCAAGTTCTGTTATCCTAGGTATGTTGTATAACATGTCTTTCACATTCTCAGACATTTCATCTATTTATCTTTGAACAAAGTTGTTACCAAGTAGAATTGCATTAATTATTTGGTCTGGTGACTTCTGCAGAACTACTCAGAAACTCCCTTAATGCTGGCAAAAACAGGTCTTCCCCAACTGTATGGGGCTTTCTAGCCCCATACTTTGAGCAAGAAATGTTGTATAAAGCATGCAAATCATCACTGTTTTATTGCAAAGTGCTGGCAAACATGCGTTGGAATGTATTTCACTTATGAAAGTTTTCACGAAGCAACTGAAAATAAACCAAGTTCTTGTTAGTGTTATCAAAGTGTATTCTCGTTTAATGTTCAAGGACCTTGGACGGTGCCATTGCTCCATTTGAAGAAGCAAAGGTACCTTGCTTGCTGCTGATATAAATCCATATTTCAGGCACTTCACACTATACTGTCTACACTCCATTTTCGTTTGGTGTGCTTCTGCCATTTTCATTACGGATTAATGACCACAGTCAATCACCTTTTGTTTAAGACCAACCTCACACACTGCAATCAATAAAGGAGAAAGTTGTGATATCATCATAGCTCAGGCAAAAGTTGACTCTCTGCCTGAAGGTACATAAGGTAGAGCAGCAATATCTTAATTGGGCTGTGGGCTAGAGAAATATGGTCAAGACCACTCGAAAGGGCAGATTCTGAACTTTACCCCATTGAGTGTCATACCCTAATTCACAGTAATTATGTCACTGTGCAGTCAGAGTATGGGAATTATACTAATGCTGTAATACAGTAGGTAATAGTGGTACATTGCTTTTCAATATCTATGATGTGCTTCAAGCAAAGTTTTAAGACAACATGGGATAGCAAGAATGAGGTGATTACATGTTTATGTAGCCAATTATGAGGCATTGAGAGTCCGCCTCCACTGTCCCCTTTATCTTTATTGCCTGCTTAGAATCTCTCACCACCCCCAGGGGCTGATATCTCCCAGATAGGGAACCACTAGTTTAGAAGAATGGGGGGAGGGAGGGGAATCTCATAAAACTTATCAAATATTAAAAGGCCTAGATAAATTGGTCACATAGGGTAGACATGGAGAGGATGTTTTCTATAGTGGGGGAGTCTAGGACCAGACAGCACAGGCTCAGAATAAAAAGACACCCTTTTAAACAGAGATGATGAGGGATATCTTTAGCCAGAGGGTGATGAATCTGTGTATTTCATTGCTATAAACTATGGAGGCTAAGTCATTGGGTATACTTAAAGTGGAGGTTGATAGGAACTTAATTACTAAGGGCATCAATGGTTACGGGGAGAAGGCAGGATAATGGAGATGAGAGGGATAATAAATAAGCCATGATGGAATGACAGAGCAGACTGGATGGGCTGAATGACTTAATTCTGCACCAATGTCAAAAGGTTCAAAATTCAAAGCTTCAATGTAAATTTATGTTCAAAGCACATGCAGTATGTGTCACCATATACTACCCTGAGAATCACTTTATTGCAGGCATACTCAGATCCACAGCAGAAAATTTACCATTATGGAATCAATGAAAGACCCCACCAACTTGGACGATCAACCAGTGTGCAAAAGATAACAAACTGTGCAAAGCAAAAAGAAAGAAATAATAATAATAAATAAGCAATAAATATCGAGAAAAGGAGATGAAGAGAACTTAAAAGTGAATCCATATGTTGGGTGAACATTTCAGTAAAGGGGCAAGTGAAGAGGAGTGAAGTTATCCCCTTTAGTCCAAGAGCCCAATGATTGTGGTGCGCTAACTGTTTCTGAACTGGGTGGTGTTCTGAACTGAGGGCAGCAGTGAGAAGAGAGCATGACCTGGGTGGTGGGGGTACCTGATGATGGATGCTGCTTTCCTGTGACTGTGCTCTATGTAAATGTGCTCAGTGGTGGGGAGGGCTTTACCCAATATGGATTGCGTATTTTCCATTCAAGGGCATTGGTGTTTCCAGACCAGGATACTATGCAGCTAGTCAATATACTCTCCACTACACATTAATAGAAATTTGTCAAAGGTTTAGACGTCATGCTGAATCTTCACAAACTTCTAAGTAAGTAGAGGTGCTGCCATGCTTTATTAATAATTGCACTTAAGGTGCTGGGCCCAGGACAGGCCTCTGAAATTATTACACTAAGGAATTAAAGTTGCTGACCCTCTCCACTTGTGATCCTCTGATGAGGACTGGCTCAAGGACCTCTGATATCCTCCTCCTGTATTCAATAATCAGCTCCTTGGTCTTGTTGTGGTGGAACTACTCTGCTAGATTTTCTGTATGCTGATTCATCACCTACTTTGATCTGGCCATGACAGTGTTGTCATCAGCAATTTTAAAAATGGCATTGGAGCTGTGCTTAGCCGCACAGTCATAAGTATAAAGCATGTAGAGCAGGGGGCTACACACGCAGCCTTACGGTGTATCTGTTGTGATGGAGATTGTGGAGGAGATCTTGTTGGCATTCTGAACTGACTGGGGTCTGCAAGTGAGGGAATTGAGGATACAATTGCACAGGGAGGTACTGAGGCCAAGGTCTTCAAGCCTATGTCTTATTACTGTCAATCTATGGCCTCATTGTTATATCTGTGCCTGTGTTTCCCTGTGGAAGCTGAACATGGTGTCCACAGGTACAATGGAGGATTTCTGGGACCAGTGGAAACCGTAGGGACCTAAGTCCATTCTGGAAAATAATTTTGTGTTATAAGGTAATTTGAAATTGTGTCTAGAGTGTATTGTGAAGTTCTGTAATTTTGTAATTATAATAATGTTGTCCTGAAAAAATAATGAATCAAAACATACAAAAGATTTCATCATAAAGACATTCATCCAAAACTTACCCTTTTAATCCAAAATTTACAATGTGGAAATCTCATGTATATAAGGAAAATTCCAACAATTTCAAATGACTTATCATTCTGCAAGGATTTAAGAAATAATTGTTTAAAATCCCCAGAGAGTTGAAACAAAACCGGAGAAGATGTCAACTGGGTCTGTTTAAAGTTAACAAGTGGTGAGGCAGTTAAAGAGGTGTGATTAGCACACCCAAGGGACAACTATCAGCTGTGCTTTTCGTTTAACTGTAGCATTGAAGCAGGATTTCTCTTGGCTGTTGAAAAGGTGAAGGTTCAGGTAAATTGCTTTTCTCTACTGAACTCAGCTTTAGATCCCACTGGGAATTCTTTAATTGATCCCTTGTTTCAAACACTGTAATCAAGTTAGGCTGGAGATCAGCTTTAAATGCATTGGATTTTCTGCAGCACTTCTTTGACCTGTAAAGCTGATAGGGGCTTTCCTGTTTGCACATCTGCTACCGGTGCAAAACCCCTGTTGTTTAGATGCGTGGGAGATTCCCCCCCCCCTTGTCCCTATTACCCCCTTACATCCATCCATTCTCTCAACAACTCCTCACAGGACCACACAGAGCCCCCGGCAGCCCACTGATAATCTCCTCTCACTGTGATTTGGAACAGGCTTGAGCAGATGACAGCTCACATTCTCTCCTCTCTCAAACTTGGTCATTTTCCACTTTCCACCATACCCAACACCAGCTAGATTTCATGTTTCCATTCCACTTTGACAAAAGCCTTAAACTCTGTTCCCCAAACTACCTCATTTCTCAATACTCCCAAACCTTCTTCGGTTCTCCAGAGGTTTCAGTTGCTGACGCCTATTCCTGCCTTGTGTGAAGCTCAGTGTAGTAATGCTTAGAAAAGGGAGTGATGCTTTCACTGGAGCTTGACTCTAGAGTGCCCCTCTTGCTGGTAGGTCATCGCACCTGATGAACAGTATCATGATTTTACAAATGGAGTATTAAATCATGAGGGGCATATATGGAGCAGAGGGTCATAGACTTTTTTCCCAAGGGTAGAGGAGTCCAAAACTAAAGGACATTGTTTAAAGATGGGGGGGGGGGGGAGATTCAAAGTGGATCTGAGAGTCATGTTTTTCATACAGAGTGATGGATCTATGGAATGAGCTGCCAGATGATGTGGTTGGGACAGGAACAACTGCAGTATAATGTTTACTTAGAGATACAGCACAATAACCGGCTGTTGTGGCCCCTGAGACTGCGATGCCCAGTTGCACTATGTGACCTCTTTGGAATGAGGGAGGAAATGGGAGCAGTGGTAAAGAAACTCAGGCGGTGACGGGGAGAACACACTAACTCCTTCTAGACTGCAGCACGAATCGAACCCTGGTCGCTGGCACTACAAAGCATCACTACGCTACTGGACAGCTACATGGATTGGAAAGGTTTAAAGAGATATGGACGAGACGCAGGCTAGCATCGAGGGACACCTTGCCAGCATGGATTGGCCTATTTTCATACAGAATGATTGAAATTCTGGGTTATCATAAGCAAGATTCCATGATTGAGGAATGCAGTATTTGTACCACTATGTGACTTTATAATTGTCATAAATGCCAAAGGATTGAGGTTGGATTAGGAATAGCCCTGTGACAAACTTTCCACTAATTTGAAACTAATCCCTGACAAACTTCCTATTCTTGGAATTCTTAGCTAGAGTATAAATTGGGAGAGCATTCCTGATCATAACTCAGCGTGTATCGGAATAATCCTCCAGCTCAGTTAAATCAAATGGATTCATTCATTATTATATGCGATCAATAAACTGAAAATGAATGATCAATGTGTCTGCGTATTACTAGTTTTCTCTCATTGGATACAGATTGGTGTGACAACTGTTCCATGCCGGTATGATTCATGACTCATGAGATGTTCCCACTCATGAAAAAATGTCTATTGCAAGCCATGAAGGGTCATACACTGCATGACATTTAACTCCACAAAGAAGAAGAAAATAATAACAGGCCAAAAATAACACAACATCCAATTTGTTCCAGTGAGAGTAACTCTTGGGTTTATTTTGATCTCAAGTGTGGTTTTCACCTAGTCTGGTCTTCACAGCCAGCCGTAATATAAGTCACTCCTCATAAGTAGACCAAAATAATTTGAACAATCTTAGTAAGAAACTAATTAGCTGAATTCTTTTCTCATTGTTGTGTCGTTAGAAATTCAAATATAGACTAAGCTGTTTGCCTTATACCAAGACCTACTCAATCAGAAGAGAAAGATGGATCAAGCCATGAAAGCACTGAAGGAAGAGGTAGTTCTGAATTCTGAAGCAGCTGAACAGGTTTGCTTCAAGCTCGTAACCTCCTTATCTGCTGAGAGGCAAGAAGAGAGTCGGAGATTGAGAGAGCCACCTTATTGATCTTTTGGGGGAGGACAGGAGTAACTGAGAGGGAGGGTGAGATACGAGGGGAAAAGACACTGAAATGGGTGGGAGGAGGGGGAGAAAGAGGAAAAGTGTAATAAAGGATGAGGGGATGATGAGGGAAGGAAGCAGAAAGGTGGTCGAGGGAGTGAACGTAGAAAGGAGGAAAGAAGGGGGCAAGAAAGAGTGGGGAAGGGCAAGGAGAGGGAATGAAGGAATGCCGACCTGAGTGTCAAGAGTGTCTGGGAGAGATAGGGAGATAGGACAGTGAGAGAAAGGGCCTCTGTGTTTCTCCCACTTCCTGCTCACTGGCTGGGTGCCCAGTACTTCCGTCAGGCTGAGGTGTCCCTTGCCAAGAATTGCAATGCGTGGGCCTCTGACTGTTTCTGTATGTACAGGTCATGAAGTCAAATCCAAACATTACCAAATATGTCCTGAGTGGAAATCCCCTTCTCCACTGAAATAGGGTTTGGATCCCAGTGCAGAGATCTGAGTGCTGAATTAGATTTAAGCCAAAGCCTAAACTCCTCCCAGGGTCAGTAATACAAGATTCATAACCACAATTCAATGCATACCCAGTGCTTGTTAGCTTCCTGCTTAATATCCCTTAATACACATCACCTTTCATAAATTATCTGGTCGATATCCGAGATCTGGCGGCATCCTTATTCTTTCGTTGCTTGACCATCACTTTGTTTTGGCAGTCATCTGGTGCTATGAGGTATCTCAAACGTTAAAATGTGGCAGTCTTGGAAAATAATTTGGGAAGCCGTATATCTTGGGGCTTTGACAGGTGAAGGCATGGCCACCAGTGAATGCATGATTAAGTTCAGAGGTTGACAGAGACATGAGCTGGGGAATACAGTCAGTTTTGCTGCTGTTGAGTTGGTAGGATTTACTGGGATCAATGGAGTAGTAGCATAGAGAGTGTTAGGAAATTCGTATCTTTTTCTGTTCATTGAGAAACTGTTCATCGTTACATAAGTATACCCTACTCACCAATAACTTCATATCTTCACGACAGCCATTGGAGATTCTGGTATTTGATTTCAAGGTCATGAATGTTATTATGGAAAAAACAAATTTGGTGAATTTTATATGGACTGTCACTAAAAATTGTGTACAAATAGAGATGAGTGACATCCCCAGAGATTTCAGGAGAGCCAAAGGAAAAAGATGACGGAGTATTTTCACTTGGCTAATGCCCTCTCTCCTCTGTAGTTAGCCTTTCCTCAGTGCAAGAGGTTTCTGGGATGAGAGAGAAGATTGTGGAAAATTTGTCTCCCTGGAGATCAGAGGAACAGGAAGTGACCAAGGGATTTAGACCAAAAGATATAGGAGCAGAGGTAGACCATTTGATCCATCGAGTCTTCTCTGCCATTTTATCTGCCATCTCCCTCTCAGCCCCAATCTCAGCCCGTATCCCTTCATGCCCTGACTAATCAAGAATTTATCAGCATCAGCCCCACTGTCTCAGCTTCCGGTGACTTGGCCTCCCCAGTTGCCTGTGGCAACAAATTTCACAGATTCACCATTCTCTGGCTAAGAAAATGCCTCCTACATCCCCCTCTATTTTGAAGCTGAGTTCTCTAGTCTTAGACACCCCCACCATAGGAAACATCCTCTCCTCACCCACACTATCAAGGCCTTTCACCATTCAACAGGTTTCAGTGAGATCACCCCTTATTCTTCTGAATTTTTGAGAACCTCCTTTGAACCCTCTCCAATGAAAGCACATTTTTTCTTAGGTAAGGGGGCCAAAACTGCTCAGAACCCTCCAAGTGAGGCCCTCATCAGTGCTTTATAAAGCATCACCATTACATCCCTGCTTTTATATGCTAATCCTCTCGAAATGAATACTAACATTGCATTTACCTTCCTCATCACTGACTCAACTTGCAAATTAACCTTTAGAGAATCCTGCACGAGGACTCCCCAATCCCCTTGCACCTCAGATTTTTGAATTCTCTCTCCATTTAGAAAATAGTCTATGCTTTAATTTCTTATACCAAAGTACTTGACCATACATATACGACACTGTATTCCATCTGCCACTATTTTGCTCATTCTCCTAATCTAAGTCCTCTCTGTAGCCTCTCTCTTTCCTCAAAACTACCTTCCCCTTCACATATCTTTATATCTTCAACAAAATGGCTACAAAACAATCAATTCTATCATCCAGATCATTGACATATAACATAAAAGATTTGGTTCCAACACAGACCTTTGTGGAACATTACTAGTCACCAGAAGCCAACCAGAAAAGGCTCCCTTTATTCCCTCTTTTTTCCTCCTGCCAATCAGCCAATGCTCTGTCCTGGCTAGATTTCTGGGACGAGAGAGAAGATTATAGAGAATATGTTTCCTTGAAGATCAGAGGAGCCAAAAATTATCTTACTGAGTTGAAAGTTATATCATTAGCTTCCCGTTTAAAAACTCCAAACAATTCTCCTTCCAATCCACTTCACTGAAAAGCAGTTTCACCAGGATGTAAAACATGACACAAAAATCTGTTGCAGAAACTCAGCAGGCCTGAATCTACAGCTGTTTACCAATTTATTGTAGGGACCCAAAGATGAACTGTTAACAAAACAGAGATAGTAATTGAGGGAACAGGTTACTTTGACTTAAATTTATCTTGAACTTTTGACTTCTGAACTTTGAACCCCTGAACTAAGCCAGGAAACTAAACAGTTTGGGCTGCGGTGTTATGTCAAGGATACTATAGAAAGACAGGCCATGTTTTCTTTGAAAAGAAAGAATGAAGTAACTGGCTTTTTAAGTTGAACTTTGAACAATGTTGTGGGGTTGGTTTGAAAATTGCATCTATTGTATTCGTGGCAGTCCTCAAGTTATGACTGGGTTTCCATTCCTGAGAACTGTTCATGCCTTAGTAATGAACAGCAACTGAATGAAGGGGGGGATCACAGAAGCAGTGGTGATGAGCATGAGCAGGGACAGAATGAATAGCTGCCAGCCAGCCTCACCAACTCGGTGAGTGCACTTGGCACTCCCAGCTCTGCTCAGCTTAACCTTGCCCCTGATTGTTGTGGCTCGGGGGGAAGGGACTGGGAAGAGAAGTTACTGGGAGCTTCCCACCCAGCAGAAGATGCCTGCAGCCCCACGGCACCCAGCAAATCCATCCCCATCCATCACGCCAGTCTCCCTAACACTGGGTGGGGGGTACGCACAGAGAGTGAGGGGAATTGAAGTTTAAACATCAACTAACAAAGTCCCATTTCTCTCTGCCAAGCAACATGGTGTGAGTCTGAGGTGAGATGTGAGCATCTGTGTCAATTGCAGCAGGGATCTGCAGACATGATGGTGAAGTTACTACATTAAACATCTCACATAGACCTGTGATACTCAGCGGACCACACTTGGCATGAGTACAGTTACCTGTCAGTTGAAGTTTGTAGGTAAAATGCGATTAAGTTTCAGATGACACCACACTTAGTGTGGCAGACAGTGAAGGAGATCATCTGGGAGAGTGGCAAGGGAATGCAGATGGAATTTTGTAGTTTGCTGGATGTGGATGTGGAAAGATGAGCTGCACATGGATTTCTGCAAAACAGAGGGGACTAGCAACATAGCAAATCTTATTACTAAAAGCCTACCTTGCCCAAGTCCTGTGCAGAACAACATACTAGTGAGGTGGTTCCAACGTTGAGCATGGTCAAAGTGCGGTGTGTTACAAGGAAGGATGTTGTAGGTTGGTAATAAGGGAAGTTGCACAGCACAAGGGAACTAAACTCATGTGTTTTCAGAGTTAAATAACGAAAGGAAAGGAAACGAGCAGTTTAAATTTGGCAAATTATTCATATGATGACCTTTAAACATATCCCTGGCCAATGTTAGTGATTAGGGTGTGATACAGTGTGAAACATTCTGAGAGATCAAGTTATATCAGATTGTAATTTAATTGAAGTTCAAGTTATAGCAAATAAGAATCTTGGCATCTCTCTCGGTCTCTCTCTTTCTCAATCTCACTATCCGTTTTTCCAGTTCTGAGGTAAATTCAGCAGATAATTTGGTTGGGGGTACGCACTGTCGGTCCTCACCTGGTGGCTTAGTGGATTCTATTGCCCTCCCTCTCAGAGGCAAGAGGGCAAAACATAAACATCCGTTGGAAACTGCCTGAATTTTTATCATCCATACTGCAGCTGCCAGGTCATGGGTGAGTGTTGAGTCACTGCATTTCCAACCCATTGACAGAAATCCTTTAAGTTCACCACTGCTGCTTCCTGCCTCTCACTTCCTTAATCAAAGAAGAAAGCTTGTCACATTTTCTGACGTCTGGCCACATGTTGTCTTGTCAGTGTGCTCGTACGAAATTAGGGTTTTCTGGTACCCCATTCTATATGGAGAGTCTTCAGGTTGAAGCCTCACTGACCCATTCTGCAGTTGCAAGAGCATTCCTGTCTCATTTAACACATCAGCAACAGGCGCATGAAAATCAAACCTACCCATTGCCCTCCCTCTCCTTGTCTGCTATTGAGACTAACCAGGCAGGATGTGGAAGCTTTAGAGAGGGTCCTGAGAAGATTTACCAAGATGCTGCCTGGTCCAGAGAGCACATCTTGTGAGGCTGTATTCCCTGGAGTTCAGGAAAATGAGGGGGGGGGGGGATCTCATTTTAAAAGGTCTGAACAGATTAGATATGGCAAAGTTATTTCCCATGGTAGGGGGAGTCCAGGACAAGACTTCAGGATTGAAAGACATCCATTTAGAACAGAAATGTGGAGAAATTACTTTAGTCAAAGAAGGGTAAATCTGTGGAATCTGTTGCCTTCAGCAGCTGTGGAAGCCAAGTCATTGGGTGCATTTAAGACAGAGATAGATAGGTTCTTGATTAGCCAGGGCATCAGGGGAGTGGGGATGACTGGAAGAATTGGATCAGCCCATGACTGAATGGCGGAGCAGACTCGAGGGGTTGAAAGGCCTACTTCTGCTCCTATATCTTATAGGATAGGTGGAGCAAGCTCGAGCTTTTCCCCTTGGAGAGAAGGAGGGTGAGAGGTGACTTGATCGAGGTGTACAAGATAACAAGAGGCATAGAAAAGTGGACAGCTAGAGACAGATTCCTGGGGGGGGGGGGGAGGTTAGAATGGCTAATCCAAGGAGAAAAGTATAGAGGGGAAGTCAGAAATAGGTTTCTACATATAGTTTGGTGGGTGTGTGGAACACTCTGACCCAGGTGGCGGTAAAAGTAGATACATTGGGGATACTTGAGAGACTGTTAGAGAGGCACATGCTTGAATGAAATATGGCGGAGTGTGTGGGGGGGAAGGGTTAGATTGATTGTGGAGTAGCTAAAAGCACAATATCGTGGGCCAAATGGTCTGTACTGTGCTGTAGTGTTATATGGCCTCTCTCTCAGTTTTGAAATGTTAACTGTTTTCCTTTCCACTGATGTTGCCTGATCTGCTGATTTCCAGCATTCACTGTTTTTATTCTGGCAACTGAGTGATAGCTTTTGTACCCAGTATCTTCCCAGCATAATGATCACGACTGCGCTGCAGAAACAATTCATTCCCAGGGGAACATATTGAGATCTCACTGAGGGGTGAGGCAGGGCAGTTTATAAATATGTTCCATAGAGCACTACAGTACAGAATCAGGCCCTTTGGCCCATCTAATCGGTGCTGAACTGTTGCTCTACCTAATCCCATTGACCTACACTTAGACCATAGCCCTCCATACCCCTCCCATCCATGCACTTATCCAAACCTCTTAAAAGTTGAAATCAAACCCACATCCACCACTTCCACTGGCAGTTCCACACTCACACCACCTTCTGAGTGAAGAAGTTCCCCCTCATGCTCCCCTTAAATATTTCACCTTTTACCCTTAACCTAGGACCTCTAGTTCTACACTCAGTGCCTACCTTATATATAGCTATGAAATCTCCCCATACTCCCACGCTCAAGTAGTTAAGCCTGAACCATTCTAACTTTCCCTGGATCTCAGGTCCACAAGCCCCGGTAAGATCCTTGCATCTTTATCAACTTTAATTCCGTTATTGACTACAGGACATTTACCATCAACATTTTTTTGCCCAGAGCGCTGTGTGTTGCACTTTCTTAGCCCACCTACCTTCTTCTAATCTAATCCCTACAGCCAAATGTTTTCCATCTAAAGAGGTGGGCAAGTGGTGGATTCTGGAATGTAACCCAGACCCAATTGGTCCATTTGATATAATTCATACAGCATGTGCATATTGTTTACTGCATGAATTAATCTAAAGAGGAAATGTGATAGCACAAAGATTTATCTGAATGTAAATGAACAGGTGTAGATACCAGTTGTTGGAATAACGTAGTAAATGGAACTTATCCAAGGTTTTTAATTAAGATGTGGGTGTGAGAGGAGAGGGGATAGTTGTATATTTGGGTAGGAGTGTGTGATGAGATAGTAGTGTGTTGTGACAGTAACCTGAGCACCCAGTGGCCCCTGCTCGATCCACTCCCTTTGCCCACATAAATACACGTGCTTTTGTCTGACGGCTGGCCGCACCTTTCGCTTCAGTTTCATTTCTGTGGCAACGTCTCTGCCACATTGCCTGGGGCTGTTCAAAAACACTAATCAATGTAAAATCATAGAGGCCTGCTGAAAATCAAACATAGCTTCAGATATTTATTTTGCATCAAAGTTTCCTTTTTTTTAACAACAAGCACGATGACTAGGTGCTATATGTGGAAAGCTTCTGCTGCTAATTTTGCTGAAAGTCGAGAGGAAATGCACAACACTGGAGAGGAAGTGGGCAGCCGAATTCTTCACCACAGACTTGTTACTTGCTTCTGTAATGGAACAGTGTTAGTGAATGATTATTCTAAATCTATTTATGTCATTTACATTACTTATTGATTTTTAATAGATTGGCCTGTAATGTTTCCTTTGACAGGGACTGGTGTCTGACATTTGCATATGTTCCCATTGCATGGGTGTTGCTGTAAACACATCACCAGCCATTACTTTTACAAACTTTACAAATGTATCAGCGGCAATATAAAGAAAGCATTTTAGTTTTTAATTTCCAGTGCATCCCTCAAGTCTCAAAAAAGTTAGAACTCATTGAGGACTGCTTGAAGGACTGATCACTGATGAATTTTAAGAACTACTGAGTGTTAAAAGGTTATCGTGTCATAAAGTTTGAAAAACACGGAATCCAGGCCCTTCGGCCCACACATCCATGCTGGCTATACTCATCCGAATTGTCTGCATTAAATCAACCTCCCTCTGATCCTTGCTTATTCAAGTAGCTGCCCATATGCCTCTTAAATATTGTTACTACTCTTATCCACACCAACCCCTCGTACTTTGCCCCTGGAGAAGCCACTGGTTCATGTTGCTTCGCTCAGAGGGGCCGCTAGTTCGTGTCACTTTCCTCGGAGTTAAAATGCTCTCGGGGATGCTATTGAAATTCTGAGATTTATGGATTGGACTGCAGTTCATATTGACCTCTTCCAGTTCTACGTTTATTCTTGTTATTGCCCATTCTTTCTTGTTGCCAATTGGCATGCTGGGGGCTTTGGGTCATTTGTTAGTTTTTGTGCGAGGGAGTGGTTGGTGGAGGGGGGGAGAGGGGGTTGGGGATTGCAAATTTTTGTTTTTTCTTTTCATGCGGGGAGCGGACTGATGTTTTTCTTTCAACAACTTCTATGGTTTTCTGTATTTTATGGCTATCTGAAGAAGGGAAACCCCAGGGTTGTATTCTGCATACGTAGTTCAATAATTAAGTGAATCTTTGAAACTTTTGAACCTTATTTGAGATAAGAGCTATTCATTCTGTGAAAAATTTACCCCACAGATCCACTATAAATCTCCTCTGTCACACATTAAACCTATGTTCTATAATTGTTTACACCCTGGCTGTGCGAAATTGACTCTGGATATCTACCCTACCTCTGCCTCTCATAACTTTACAGAACACATGTCACTTCGGCCTCCTACACCCCAGGGAAAACAGTCCAGGCTATCCAATCTCACCTTTCAACACAGGCCCTCCTGTTGCCCCAAAACCTTTATGAATGCTTGTTGTTTCCTCTCTTGCTTAATCAGTGTGATGACCAGTACACAAAATGGTCCAAGTGGCCCTAATCAATGTTTAGTACTGTCGTAGCACGAGCTTCCAGCTCATACTTAGGTTCCTTGGTCAATGAAGGCAAGAACACTATGTGCCTTCCTCACTACCCTGTCCACCAGGGAACTTTTGAGGTCTTTGTTCATCGACACTCCCCAAGACTGCGCCACTCACTATGTGTTTCCTGTCTTGCTTTAACTTTCCAAAATGCTTCACTCTACACTTGCAGCAACACACTGCCTGAGATCCCATTTGACCTGTTGAGTTCCTCCAGCATTTTGTGCGTGTGATGCTCCAGATTTCCAGCATCTGCAGAATCTCTTCTCTCTCATTTTACCCTTGCCCAAACTAAATTCCGTCTGCCATTGCCTTGGCCCACTTTCCCAGCTGATCTCGACCCCATTGTAACCTTAGACAACCATCTACACTGTTTCACCATGTCACTAAATGTGGTGTCATCTTCAAGGCCTGTTATCCATTCCATCTACATTCTCAGCCAGATTGTTAATGTATATGACAAAAAAAACTGGGAGAAGCACTAACCCTTCAGCACTCCTCTGCTCGCTGGAATCCAATCTTAAAAAATCAACCCTCCACTAGCACCAAGCCAATACTTTAATCCAATTTAACAGCTCACCCTGGAGCACAAGTTCTAACCATACACATGGTTGACACATTTTACATTTTACAGCCTGACACATGGTATCTTGTCAAAGGCCTTACTAAAGGCCATGTAGACAGCACCCATCAGTCTACCCTTGTCAATCCAATCAGCTCTTCAAAAATGCAAGAGATTCTGCAGATGCTGGGAGTCCTGAGCAAAACACATTAAATGCTGGAGGATTTCTGCAGGTCAGGCACCATCAATGGAGGGGAATAAACAGTTGATGTTTTGGGGTGAGAAGGGGCTTGATTCGAAACATTGATTGTTCATTTCCCTCCGTAGGTGCTGCCTGACCTGCTGAGTTACTCCAGCAATTTTGTCTGTGTACCTCTTCAAAAAAACTCAGTCAGATTCATGAGACTCAATGTCCCACCCACAAAGACATCTGACTATTCCTAGCCAGTCCTTGCCTTTTTAAATGCAAATAAAGCCTGTCCCTCAGAATCCCACCTAATAATTTTCCCACCACTAATATAAGGTTCACCAGCCTGTTGTTCCCTGGCTTAATCCTTTTGCCCTCCTTAAATAAAGCTGCCCTCCAATCCTCTGGTACCTCGCCTATGACTAAGAAAGATACAAATTCTCTTCCACAAGCCCAGCAATCCCCTCTCCTACTTCCTAGGATTCTCCTGATCAGGCCCGGCTTTGTTCATTTCAAGACCTCCAAGGGTACCTCTTTCATAATTTTTAAATGTTCCAGGACATTTCTGTTCCATTCCCTGGACTCTTTAGCTTCCATGTATTTCTCCATGTAAATGTGGACAAGAGGTATTTATTTAAGACTTCACCCATTCTCTGTGGTTTTAGCACCCCTTTTACCTTAATATAAAATCGTTTAAGATTCTCCTTTATCTGGCAGTGATTTCTCATGGCTCCTTTCTGCCCTCCTAATCTCCTTCTCAAGTGTACTCCTACATCCATTCTACAATTAAAATATATGAGGTATGTAGAAAGGAAAGGTTTACAGGGGTATGGGCCAAACGCGTGGAAGTGAGACTGGCTCTGAACTCCTCCCAAACTCTCGCTTTCAGATCCTCCCCACTCGCCTGATGTGCCTATACCTGTACTGTGGCTCATCGTGAAGCCTTCCCCTCCTCTGCTAATAAGCGCTCGGTTCAGAACCCACACCAGTGCAGTAATGAGGGGAATGCCACACACTCAAAGGTTTCATCGTTCAAATGAGACTTTCAGCCAGGATGCCATCTGCTCTTCCAGCTGGATGCAATCACTCCCATGGCACTATTTTGAAGAGGTGGGGAGTTCTCCCCAGTGAATTCTGCCAATATTTATCCCTCAATCGAAATCACTAGAACAGATTATCTTCTCATTATCACACTGCTGTTTGTGGGAATTTACTCTGCTGCCAAGTTTCATACATCGCCACAGTGAATGCACTTGAATAGTACTTAAACAACTGTAACGTGCTTTCGGATAACGTGAAAGTTGTTACAAGAATGCAAAGCTTTCCTTTCATGCACATATCAAGCTACCATCTATGCAACGACATTCTAGTGTGTACTTTTCCTGCATTGTTGCCTCCCCTACACCACTAGTTCAGAACAATTTTACAACTTGCTTTGGCAAGAAGACACTAAGAAATCTCGCCAACAGCTATTTCTCTAAATAAATTCAACTCAACGCTGTTAATAAGGCTGTAATTTATAAATAAACCAATATCATTTCAATAGCAGAAAGGGGGAGGGAGAAACACATACAAAATGCTGGAGGAGCTCAGCAGGTCGGGCAACATCTATGGACTTAAGCTCAGACCAGACCTCCAGTAGTTTGTTCGGTTCATAGGTCCCAAGGGTTAAACTTGAGTCGCCAGGAATGATTTCTGCCACCTGACAGCCAAGCCAAAGATGGCACCCGAGCAGCTTGTACTGTCAGTGTCTGCCAGAACTTCACTTCAAAGCCAATGTTCTTCATCAAGGCTTGAAAGCGTTGGTTGCAGTCACTGGGACACAGGACACAGTGCCGCAAATCAAAATCGGCCAAAACAGAGGCGTACTTTTCACACAAGGTTGTAGATAAAAGATTCTGTTCTTCACGTCCAAATGTTCCATCATTAAGAGCTCTCACCATCCAAGACATCCCCTCTTCTCATTACTACCATCAGCGAGGAGGTACAGGAGCCTGAAGATACACTTTCAAATCTTTTGGGAACAGCTTCTTCCCTTTTGCCATCAGATTTCTGAACAGGCTATGAACCCATCAATGCTACCTCACTTAATTATTTAATTATTTCTTTTACATTTCTTACTATAACTTGTAGTATATTTTTCCATTTATTGGACTGCGCTGCTGACAGAAGACAGCAAATTTTACAACATACAGTTCAGTGATAATAAACCTGAGTCTAATTCTGATTTGGATTCAGATTCTGCTACATGTTGGGGGCAGTTGTTGATCATTTTTGATTTTAATTTCTTTTTTGCTCTCATTAACAGCTTATAGTTAGTGTTTATAGATACAGCCATGCAACACAGCGACAGGTCATAGCAAGACCTTCTGTCACCTGTTCACACTAATCCGACACATGAGGAGTAATTTACAGCATCCAATTAGACTTGCAACCCGCACATATCTGGGACATAGTGTGTCTGGGTGGAAGGTAGGAATCCACAAGGTGACAGGCTTCTCACAGACAGCACCCTAGGTTAGGACTGAACCCAGAATCTGGAGATGTGAGACTGTGACGCTATTCTTCGCAACATGGGAGGCCTTTCAGCCCCTTGAGTGCATGCTGGCACTCATTGCAATCCCATCACTCACTTACTTCACCTGGATCTCCCATCACTCACCTACACAGCAGGGACAATTTTCAGCAGACAATTCACCCATTGCCTCATAGAAAATGTGGACACTCAAAGTTGCTACGCAGGTTGACTCTGTGGTTAAGAAAGCGTACGGTGCATTGGCCTTCACCAACTCTGGGACTGAGTTTAGGAGTTGAGAGGTAATGTTGCAGCTATATAGGACCCTGGTCAGATCCCACTTGGAGTACTGTGCTCAGTTCTGGTCACCTCACTATAGGAAGGATGTGGAAACCATAGAAAGGGTGCAGAGGAGATTTACAAGGACGTTGCCTGGATTGGGGAGCATGTCTCATGAGAATAGGTTGAGTGAACTCGGCCTTTTCTCTTTGGAGCGACGGAGGATGAGAGGTGACCTGATAGAGGTTTATAAGATGATGAGAGGCACTGATCATGTGGATAGTCAGAGGCTTTTTCCCAAGGCGGAAATGACTAAAATGAGAGGGCACAGTTTTAAGGTGCTTGGAAGTAGGTACAGAGGAGATGTCAGGGGTAAGTTTTTTATGCAGAGAGTGGTGAGTTCGTGGAATGGTCTGCTGGCGACAGTGATGGAGGCAGATATGATCAGGCCTTTTAAGAGACTCCTGGACAGGTACATGGAGCTCAGAAAAATAGAGGGCAATAGGTAACCCTAGGTAATTTCCAAGGTAAGGACATGTTCGGCACAGCTTTGTGGGCCAAAGGGCCTGTATTGTGCTGTAGGTTTTCTATGTTTCTATGCTTCTAAAATGATTCTAGTTTTTTTTTTCCCAATTTGTCCTAGTAGCACCTGCCTTCTAATTCAGGCAGCATCCTGGTAAACCTCTTCGGCACCATCTCTAAAGCTTTCACATCCTTTCTATAATGGGCTGACCAGAGCTGAATGCAATGAGGCCTAACCAGAGTTTTATAGCTTCCTGACTCTTGAAGCCAACACCTTAACGAACAAAGGCAAGCATGCTGTACACCTGTTTAACGTCTCCAGTTAATGCAAGGGGCTTCTGCTGAAAGTTGGAGCAGATGGCAGGTTTGATCAAAGACTGCGGGAGGATGATGCAAAAGCATAGTAACGGGATAAAGCAGTGAGGGAGATGGTCCTGGAAGTCTGTGCCTTCAGCCTGTGTCAGCAGCATTCAGCCTGATGCGATGTGTAACCAGCCTGCGGTTTGTCCTCTTCCACAGACGTGAGCTACTCTTTACAAGGAATTCCTGACACCCTAAGTCCACATACTCTCTCTTTCTTACAACCAAACCAGGACAATTTTACCTTAAAGGATAAATGAAGTTAAAACAACCCAGAAACTAAGGGAAGATCTGAATAGAAACCATTCCATGTGAGCTTTAGTATTTAATGCCCAACAGCCAGTGTGGTATGCTGTTTTTTTTTAATGGAACCAGCATGGGATTGGACTCAGAATATTCCTAGATGGCTATACCCCGACTGGCATGCACACAAACTATATCCCTCTGTGCTGCAGTTCACCAAGATTCCAACTAAGTTCAAAAAAAAATTTCCTTTCCACCCTGTCTTATTGCAGCTGTACTCTAAGCACAGCTAGAGGTCATCCACAACAAATCCCGACCAAGTGTTCCACAACCCAGCGACAGCACAGCAGGGCACTGCTGCTTTATCAGCAGGGCTCTACATTCTGTGAGCGTTTTGAACCTTGGCACGTTGTGTCGCTGCTAACAGAGTTAAATGGATTTTACTCAATAACACACAAAACAGTGCCGTTTGTCGCTGCAAAGCCTTGTGAGGATGTGTTGCTTGCAGTGGGTTTGACGCGCATGTTTATTTTCAAAAATAGGAAAATATTGCAGGAAGTCATTGAAGTGGCTGCCGCTATTGTCTCGTTCTTAGCTGCTAACTGCATGATGATGCCTGTGACGTGGAGACATGGGAAGTGGTTGAGGTCTGTTTTTTTTCTGCCTTTCTATTTCTGCCAAATTCATCAAGGCCTCACTTCCCTTTTCCAATAATAGTTTTGGAAACTAAGCTAATCTCAGACACATGTGTAAACGGGCCAGTGCCCATGACCTCAGCTATGGTTCCTAATTCCTCGCCAAGTGAGGTAATGTGTTGGCAGTGACATGTTCCTAAAGTGAGGCACCTAGAGCCCATGGAGAAACCATTATGGGTTTCTACCCAGCACGCGGATGGGTATCCGGAACAATCTCCGGGACAGTGTGACAGAAAAGACATGGAGGAGTAAGTGACTGAATCATGCTTTGTCTGTTAGTCACAATGACTTGGACATTGAGAAAGGAAGGGTGGTTTGACTAACGGCCCAGAACCTTTCAATCAAGGCGCTTGGAGAGGTGAGGCGTGGCGATGATGTGTAGATAACCTGGAGCCCTGGGGTTAGATGGAATGGATACAGGCCCTTCAGCCCAACTCATCCATGCTGACCAAATTACTTAAATGAGCTGGTCCCAGTTGCTCTGTGTTTGGCCTTTCTTCCTCTAAAGCTTTCCTGCCCATGGACCAGTCTGAATGCCTTTTAGGCGCAGTGATTGTACCCACTTCCACAGCTTCCTCTGGCAGCTCATTCCATGCATGCAGCACCCTCTGTGTTGAAAAACCTGCCCATTTCCCTTCACCAATTCTGCCTGACCCAGTGAGTTCTTTCAGTATCTCATGCGTCGCTGCATCTGCAGTCTCCTGTGTCTCAATCTTACAGGATTGGGCAGCAGGGCATTGGGAAAGAGGGAGGAAGGCCAGTAAATAAAGTCTTCAGATAATACATCCGACCTTTCTTGAGTCAGCAGCCAAAATGAAGATTTCTGAATATTGATTACAGATTGAGTGCCACCATTATCTTTCAACTTCTGTTAACAATTCCAACATTTCGTTTTTCCTCATAAGGTGTGCAATGCAGAGAATTCCAGTGGCATATCCGATAATGGGCATATTCTTCAGCACCACTGCTAGTATCTGCTGACTCAGGAAAACAACATCTATCGTCAAAGATCCCCACCTGCCCGGCCAAAGAATAAGCAGCAATCCTGGCTTCTTGTTATTCCTCATAAAGTGGGGAGCGCAGGGAATTCCGGAGAGTGGGATTGAGATTGACACAGGCCCAGAAAAGAATTTCATCCTTTCAGCCAGAGGGTGATGAATCTGCTGAATTCGTTGCCACAGGCGGCTGTGGAGGCCAAGTCATTGGAACGTATTTAAAGTGCCTCTTGACAGGTTGTTGATTAGTGAGGGTGTCAAAGGTTACAGGGAGAAAGCAGGAGAACGGTGTTGAGAGGCATAATAAATTAGTCATGTTCAAATGGCAGAGCAGACCTGATGGGCAACGGCCTAATTCTGCTTTATGCTCTTATGCCACAAGTGGTGATATCAGAAAACACTAACACATTGGCAAACAGACCACATGTACTTATTGGGACCACTGGGCTTTCTCGACTCATTATCGATGGAATGCCATTGAAATAAATGTTTTGCCTCCTCAGATCTCCTCTGCGCTAGCAATAGTGGAAAGCTGTTTACTTTTTCTGAAGCAGCTTGCAAAGGACCTGAGTCAGACACCAAAGGAAATTGAAAGTGTGTGGTCATTCAAAGTGTGATGATCAGCCTGGGCTCCATGCCACCAATGCTGCTTGCAGGGCACAATTGACTATGACATTTAAACTCCTTCATTATTTCTATGCCCTTGTGATAGCCTGAAAGAGATTTGCAGAGTGCAGTAGCAACATTCTTCTCGCAGCAACACACAAAGTGCCTGAAGAATTTAGCAGTTCAAGCCGCATTGTAGAAAGGAATAAAGAGTCAACGCTTCAGGTGGGACCCTTCACCAAGATTGGAAAGGAAGGTGAAAGAATTGCCAGAATTAGGTGGGGGAGAGGGGAAGGAGTGCAAGCTAGAAGGTGATAGGTGAAGTCAGGTGAGGGGGAAGGTAGGTGAGTGGATGGGTTTGGGGGAGATGAAGTAAGAAGCCGGGAGGTGATAGGTGGAAAAGACAGGACTGAAGAAGAAATCTGATAGGAGAGGAGAATGGACCATGGGTGGAAGGGAAGGAGGTTGGACACAAGAGAGAGGATAGGCAGATGAAGAGAAGAGAGTGAGAGGCGAGCCAAAAGGATGAACGTAAAAAGAGAGGGGGGAGGAAATTACTGAAAGTTCTTCTAGCACCCTGAAGCGATGGTTCTGCCCCTTTAGGTGGCAGTGAAGCCTAAGGTCAGTTTTATTCTTGCAACTTCTCTTTGGGGTAACAGTCGTTCCAGTCGACTCTCCCTCCCAAACCATCCTTGTTAAGTACCTTACTGTTCTAACACTTCCATAAGCTGTACAATGCTGAATGCGAAACACCTTCGTACGGTGTCGGAACAGCAGATGGCAGTCGGGAAGCCAAATGCGAAGGCATTCGCTGTTTCTCAGGAGTCTCCTTCCAGAGATATTGAGGTGGCCTTGAGTGGTTTCCACTTTCATAAAGAGGACCACACGATGTCTGAACACCGTTTATCAGCTGCTCACCATCTTCCTTTTGATTTCCTGTGCAGATATCAATTTGTTGGAAGCTCATTTTCCACCAGAGTGTTGATGAAACAGGTTGTGAATATTCGCATTGATTGCTAACGAGGATGAAGGGAATTGTAAATATTGCCAAATCTCACAGCTTGCTAATGTACCTTCTTGATAGCTCTGACACGCCAGTTATATTTATCATATTTAATTCTGTTGAGGGGAGTTTAATTTTAAATTTAGAACCTTATCACCAGTTTTAAGACACCAAACGCCTGATCTGAATTAGTCTTCCAGTTCGTCCCAATTACTAAAGTCAGAAATATAAACTTTAAAGGGCCACATAATAGGGCGGAAATAGAAAATACATGATCCGAAGTTACAGATGGCAAGATTATATAATTATAGATCTTTACAAAAAGCCTTTGTGAAACTTTTCTAAGGTTGTATACCAGATAGAGCAGTTTACCTTTAAATTACTGGGCTAACAATCACAATCCCTAGGCTGGTGATACAGGAAGATGTGTCAAGTTTGGCTAACTAAAATACTCTCTTTCGGAAAATGAGTATATTTTCTGTCATAGCTTCATGAATAAATCAGATTTTCCAAAAGCATAACCATAAGACTATAAGACATAGGAGCAGAATTAGGCCATTTGGCCCATCAAGTCTGCTCCACCATTCAATCATAGCTGATCCTTTTTATCTCCTTCTCAACCCCATTTCCGAGCCTTCTCCCCACAACCTTTGTCCCATTTCCAATCAAGAAACTATCGATCTCTGCCTTAATTACGCCCAACGACCTGACCTTCACAGCTGCAAATGGCAACAAATTCCACAAATTCATCACCCTCTGGTTAAAGAAATTTCTCCACATCCGTTTTGAATGGATGCCCCTCTATCTTGAGGCTGTATCCTCTTGTCCGAGACACTCCCACCATGGGAATCATCCTTTCCACATCTACTCTGTCTAGGCCTTTCAACATTCAAAGGGTTTCAATGAGATTCCCCCCTCATCCTTCTGAATTCCAGCGAGTACAGACCCAGAGCTATCAAGCGTTCCTTGTACGATAACTCTTTCATTACTGGAATCATCATTGTGAACCTCCTCTGGACCCTCTCCAATGCCAGTACATCTCTTCTAAGAGAGGGAGCCCAAAATTGTACACAATACTCAAGGTGAGGTCTCACCAGTGCCTTATAAAGCCTCAGCATCACATCCCTGCTCTTGAGATGAATGCTGAAATTGCATTTGTCTTCTTCACCATAGACTCACCCTGCAAGTTAACCTTTAGGGTGTTCTGCACAAGGACTCACAAGTCCCTTTGCATCTTAGATTTTCAGATTTTCTCCGTTTAGAAAATACTCCGCACGTTTATATCTACTACCAAAGTGCATGGCCATGCATTTTCCAACATTAACATTCATTTGCCATTTTCTTGCCTATTCTCTTAAACTGTCTAGGTCCTTCTGCATCCTACCTGTTTCCTCAACACTATCTGCCCCTCTGCCAATCTTTGTATCATCTGACAGCTTGGCAACAAAGCCATCTAGTTCATCATCTACCGTAAATTCCGGACTACAGAGCGCACCTGATTAAAAGCCGCACGCTCTAATTTTAGAAAGAAAATCAATTTTGTACTTGTACAGGCCACACCGGATTTTAAGCTGCAGGTGTCCCACGTTGTAGTATGAGATATTTACACAGAAAGATATTACACGTGAGGATTTTTTAACTTTTAATTAAATCCGTATGGTAACATAAACAAATACATATTGCAAATGCTTTTATTCAAACAGTGCCTGTAACACAGCTACTTTTAAATATACATACGTATCGGTAACACACAAATTACGTTGCGTATACTTTTTTACTGAACAGTGCACGAACAACATTCCAATATCTCCTAACGACTGGTAAAAAATATATATACTGCAGCCTAACAGGAAAAGTTATTGATCGCCTTCTTCATCTTCCTCCGCTATCTTTGTTTGAGTGAATGTGCGGAAGTTAACAAGTTGTTCCTCGTGGTCGGGAGGGAGCTGCTGACACAGAGTCGTGCGTACCCTGACAGACAGGCCTTTTCGTCTCATAAATCTAAAACACCACGATGGCCCACCTCTAAAATCTTTGATTTTCATTTTGGTGGCGATTGCTTTAGCCTTCAGTCTGATCTGCACGGTGGAAACACCACGGCCGCCTGCTCTCTGTGTGTTAACCCAGTATTCAAGAAAGTTTTCAAGTTTGGGCCATCTGCTATGATTACCTCTGAAAGCTTTTGTCGTCTTTTTGCATTGACTCAGTTCTTCACGCTGGCGTCTCCACCATCTCACCATCGATTCATTTATGCCAAGATTATGTGCAGCAGCTCGATTTCCTTCTTCAACCACCAGATTGATCACCTTTAACTTAAAAGCTGCATCATATGCTTTTCTTCGAGTGTTTTCCATGTTGATGAGGGTGAGTACAAATGACTGATTTACAATAATTTAATTGTGAAAGTGCGCTTGATTTATCGTACAATTTCATTGGACCTCTGTGAACTACTCATCAATTTTATTGGTCTACTGTTACGAGGCAAAATGTTTTTGGCGGCATGAAAAAAAAACATGCATTACCGCACCATAGTATAGGCCGCAGTGTTCAAAGCGTGGGAAAAAAGTAGCGGCTTATAGTCCAGAATTTACGGTAAATCATTTATATACAGCATAAAAACAAGCGGTCCCAACACTGACCCCTGCAGAAAACCAACAGTCACTGGCAGTCAAACAGAAGAGGATCCTTTTATCCCCATTGCCAATCAGCCAATGCTCTAACCAAGTTAGTAACTTCCCTGTAATACCATGGGCGCTTAACTTGGTAAACAGCCTCATGTGTGGCACCTTGTCAAAGGCTTTCTGAAAGTCCAAATATACTACATCCACTACATCCCCTTTATCTATCCTACATGTAATCTCCGCAAAGAATTCCAACAGGTTCATCACGCAGGATTTTCTCTTAAGGAAACCATGCTGACTTTGTCCCATCTTGTCCTGTGTCACCAAGTACTCCATCATCTCATCCTAACAATTGACTCTAACATCTTCTCAACCACTGAGGTCAGGCTAACTGGTCTATGATTTCCTTTCTGCTGCCTTCCTTCCTCGTGGAGAGTGGAGTGGCATTTACAATTTTCCAGTCCTCCGGCACCGTGCCAGGGTCCAATGAGTTTTGAAAGATCATTGCTAATGTCACCACAATTTCTGACGCTATCTCTTTCAGAACCCTAGATTTTGACCCAGTGACAATGAAGGAACGGCGATATGTTTCCAAGTCAGGATGGTGAGTGACTTGGAGGGGGATTTCCAAGTGATGGTATTCCCAGCTATCGCTGTTCTCATCCTTCTGGATGGTGGTGGTTGTGGGTCTGGGAGGTGCTGCCTTAGGAGCTTTGGTGTGTTGTTGCAGTGTGTTGTCGATAGTACGCTCTGTCTCAACTGTTCGTTGATGGTGGGGGGATTGGATGCTTGCGAAACGGGTACCAATCAAGTGGGCTGCCTTGTACTGGATGATATCAAACTTCTTGGGTGTTGATGGAGCTACATTCATTTAGTGAGTGGCAAGTATTCCATTACACTCCTGACCTGGGCCTTGTAGATGGTGGACAGGATTTGAGGAGTCAGGAGATGAGTTACATGCTGCAGAATTCCTAGTCATTGATCTGCTCTGGTAGCCATGGTGTTTATATGGCCAGACCAGTTCACTTTTCTGTCAATGATATCCCCCAGGATGTTGATAGTAGGGGATTCAGTGATGGTGATGCCACTGAATGTCAAGGAACAAATGCCAATTTCTGCTTGGAACAGAACTTTTCCTGACTTAAACTGGGCAGATGTTGCAACTCCCGAGCACACAGCCTTCTGCTACGCTGCTCGACACCACATTTCCTGGCTTGTGGGGCCCACACCAGTGTATATTCAACAGGCCTATTGATTTCAGTGGAAGAAGTGTCTCAGGTAGAGGGCAGGAAATACAAGTTAGCTTCCTTTTCAAAAACACAGAAGACCATAGATACTGGAATCTGGAGGAACCCAGCGGATCGAGCAGCTGTTCAGGGAGAGGAATTTTGACCTAAAACCCTGCATCAGAACCAAAAGTGAAGAGGGAACATAGTGTGTGTATAGGAAAGGGGGTTTTGTGAGGCAGGGGTAATTGCTGGCTGATAACTCCCTCTAGTTCAGATGTATGTTGGAGCTCTGAAGTGGTTGAGACTTTTAAAAACATTGTTTAAATTCTTCTCTAATATCTTCGATATTGAAATAATGCCTGGACGTTTATCATCTGTTGTCAGTAGTGAAGGCCTTCACAAGCGTTCAGCTAAGGTAGATGGTGGTCTAAGGACAGGGCTTCACCAGCCACCGATGTCAGATCACACCAGGTAGGTTTGGAGATGTCCTGTGTTACCTGGAGTCTCACTGGCTGGGAGTCAAATCCCCGTGGAAGGCTGCATTCGGGAACCTGTTCCAAGAGTGGAAGTTGCCTTATCCGGTGCTCATGATGGAGTGGGTGTGGAAAAGATGGAGTCAGATGACATCAGGGATCGGGAGCAGCATCTCCAACACCATCACACTGAGCATGGGGCCCCCCAGGGCTGCGTGCTCAGTCCACTGCTGTTCACTCTGCTGACCCATGACTCTGCTGCAATGAACAGCTCGAACTATGTCATCAAGTTCGCTGATGACACGACCGTGGTGGGTCTCATCAGCGAGAACGATGAGTCAGCTTACAGAGAGGAGGTGCAGCGGCTAACGGACTGGTGCAGAGCCAACAACCTGTCTCTGAATGTGAACAAAACAAAAGAGATGGTTGTTGACTTCAAGACGGCATGGAGCGAGTACTCCCTGCTGAACATCGACGGCTCCTCGGTAGAGATCATTAAGAGCACCAGATTTCTTGGCGTTCACCTGGCGGAGGATCTCACCTGGTCCCTCAACACCAGCTCCATAGCAAAGAAAGCCCAGCAGCGTCCCTACTTTCTGCGAAGGCTGAGGAAAGTCCATCACCCAGCCCCCATCCTCATCACATTCTACAGGGGTTGTATTGAGAGCATCCTGAGCAGCTGCATCACTGCCTGGTTCAGAAGTTGCACCATCTCGGATCGCAAGACCCTGCAACGGATAGTGAGGTCAGCTGAGAAGATCATCAGCGTCTCTCTTCCTGCCATTACGGACATTTACACCACACGCTGCATCTGCAAACAGTATTATGAAGGACCCCACACACCCCTCATACAAATTCTTTTCCCTCCTGCCGTCTGGGAAAAGGCACCGAACGTTCAGGCTCTCACGACCAGACTATGTAACAGTTTCTTCCCCCAAACTATCAGACTCCTCAATACCCAGAGCCTGGACTGACACCTTACTGCCCTATTGTCTTGTTTATTATTTATTGTAATGCCTGCACTGTTTGATGCACTTTATGCAGTCCTGGGTAGGTCTGAGTCTAGTGTAATTTTTTTCCGAGTTTTTTTTCAGTGTAGTTTTTGTACTGCGTCATTAACACCATGGTCCTGAAAAAACGTCGTCTCATTTTTACTATGTACTGTACCAGCAGTTATGGTCGAAATGACAATAAAAAGTGACTTGACTTGACTTGGAAGCTTTGCTTTTGAGGAATACTCAAACTTTCTGGATTAGTTCAGTCAAGATCTTATTAAAGGGCACAGCGGTTTTCCTCTTGCCAGATGTCCTCCTCTTGCCTTAGTCCATAGGTTCTTTTATTTCAAAGTCCAAGTTGAACTTAGTGTCATATGCACAAGTACAAGGAAGCAATGGAAAATGAAGTTATTGCATCATCGCAGGCATGAAACTTCATAAGGCAGCATTTACAAAAAAAACACAAATTACACACAGTTTTTACAAGATAAAACCAAAAAAAAGTCCACTTTAGTGCAAAGTGATCAAACTGGTCGTAGTATTGCTGTATTGTGCTGATTACAGTTTTGCTGGTTGGCTCAACACCAGATGGTTGATGGGAGCTGCTGTTGTGGGACTTCAGGGTGCCTTACCTGCTGCCCAATGGCAGCTGCAAGATTGGGGATGGTGGGGATCTTTAATGATGGATACTACTGATGCTGGAGAGGGGTGTGCCCGTGAGATAACCGATGGTGGACAGGGATATGCCTGTGAGGAATTGGACTGAGTTGACTGCTCTGCCATTTTGAACTTTGCTGCACATTCAAATTTCCATACCAGACCATGGTACAATCACTCAGAACACTTCCAGAGATCATCTGTAGAAGTTTATTAGAGTATTTACATACTCGAAGACCAGAGGTGAGGAGCAAGAGGTTTAGCAGGGATGTGAGGAATAATCATTTTACCCAGAGGATGTTTTGAATCCGTAACTCACTGCCTGAGGGGGGCAGTGGAGGATTCAGGGAGTTGCATAACATTTAAGTTCTCCAAACAAGGACATCCTCTTTTAGTTTCAGACACCAAAACCACACACTCTTTTTCCAAATGAGGCCTTGCTAAAGGCCTGAACAGCTTCAACATGACTTCCTTACTTCTATACTCCCTTTACACTGAAGGTCAACACCCCCTTCGACATTCTACTTGCTTCCCAAAGCAATGAATTTATCTCCTGCTTTCAGTGCGTCCCTGCATCTTGAAGTTTTCAGCTTCCTTGTCTTTGTAAGTAATCTGTTTCTCCCACCACACCTTCCCATGCTAGGCTCCAGCCAATGGAACCTGGCTGGCTTTCATTGGCTCTGGCCCATTGGCTGCGACACCCCGGTTTCCGAGCCACTCCAGTTCACCTCCCAATTGTGAGCCTTTTCAGAAATGGGCGAAGGCCTGAGAGCCTAAATGGGGAAGGAAATTGGGGTGGGGGTGAGGGAAACGTAACAGAATCAGACAGCCACTGTTTCTATCTTCAGTCATGCCCTTCGAGGAATTTGATCAGCGTTTCCAGCTCTGAATCACCCTTGTGCACCTGAGTGTGTAATAAAGGAAGCACCCTGTGCTTTGGAAGCACTGCCATCGAGACAGGTTCACATTACTTAGCCACATAGGTGTCAACAGGCAGCACAGACATAGTGGGCCAGAAGGGACTTATTGTGCTGTATCTCGAAATAATTTATTATATAGGCACTTGTAGGACAAGCACGTTGTGGCAGTGTGAATTCCGGGTGAGTAGAACCATAGAACCCTACAGCACAGTACAGGCCCTTCAGCCCTCCATGTTGTGCCGGCCCATATAATCCTTTAAAAAAAGTACTAAACCCACACTACCCCATAACCCCATAACCCTCCATTTTTCTTTCATCCATGTGCCTGTCCAAGAGCCTCTTAAATACCCCTAATATTTCAGCCTCCACCACCATCTCTGGCAAGTCATTCCAGGCACTCACAACCCTCTGTGTAAAAAAAAACTTACCCCTGATGTCTCCCCTTAACTTCCCTCCTCTCATTCTTCTATGCTCCAAAGAGAAAAGTCTCAGCTCTGCTAACCTTGCTTCATATGACTTGTTCTCCAAACCAGGCAAAATCCTGGTAGATCTCCTCTGCACCCTCTCCATAGCTTCCACATCCTTCCTATAATGAAGTGTCTAGAATTGAACACAATACTCTAAGTGCGGTCTCACCCGAGATTTGTAGAGTTGCAACATGACCTCTCTACTCTTGAACTCAATCCCCCTGTTAATGAAGCCTAGCATCCCATAGGCCTTCTTAACTACCCTATCAACCTGAGCAGCGACCTTGAGGGATGTATGGATTTGAACCCCATGGTCCCTTTGTTCATCCACACTCTTAAGTAACTGACCATTAATCCTGTACTCAGTCTTCTGGTTTGTCCTTCCAAAGTGCATCACCACACACTTGTCCGGATCGGACTCCATCTGCCATTTTTCTGCCCAACTCTGCAGCCTGTCTATATCCTCTTGTAACCTTCGACAGCCTGCAGTTCCATCCACAACTCCTCTAATCTTCGTATCATCCACAAACTTATCCACCCATCCTTCCGCCTCTACATCCAGGTCATTTATAAAAATCACAAATAGCAGAGGTCCCAGGACAGATCCCAGCAGCACTCCACTAGTCACCGACCTCCAGGCAGAATACTTTCCTTCCACAACTACCCTCTGCTTTCTTCCTTTAAGCCAATTTTTTATCCAAACAGCCAAGGTTCCACTTATCTCATGCCTCATGACTTTCTGGATGAGTCTCTCATGAAGGACCTTCTCAAATGCTTTGCTAAAAGTCCATGTAAACCACATCCACTGCCCTACCCTCATCAATTTCTTTTGTTACCTCTTCAAAAAACTCAATCAGGCTCGTGAGGCACGATCTTCCCTTCACAAAGCCATGTTGACTATCCATGAATAGACTGTACTTCTCCAAATGCTTGTAGATCCTATCCTTAAGAATCCTTTCCAGTAGTTTGCAGACAACCGACGTAAGACTCACTGGTCTATAGTTCCCAGGTTTCTCCCTATTACCTTTTTTAAACAAGGGAACCACATTTGCCATTCTCCAGTCCTCCAGCACTTCCCCTGCAGCCAAAGAGGATTCAAAGATCATAGCTAATGTTCCTGCAATCTCTTCTCTCAATTCCCACAACAACCTGGGGTGTATCATATCCAGCCCTGGGGATTTATCAATCTTAATGTTTTTAAGAAGATCCAGCACTACTTCTTCCTTAATCTCCACATTGTCCAGCACACAGGCCCACTCTACTTCGACCTCATCCTGATCAAGATCCTTCTCACTTGTGAATACTGAAGCAAAGTATTCATTTAGGACCTCCCTGACCTCCTCCGCCTCCAGGCACATGTTGCCCTCTTTATCCTTTAGCAGTCCCACCTTCGTTCTCGTCATCCTCCTGTTCTTCTCATATGCATAGAACACCTTGGGCTTCTCCTTAATCCTACATGCCAAGGCCTTCTCATGCCCCCTTCGAGCTCTCCTAAGTCCTTTCTTTAGCTCCTTCCTGGCTACCGTATATTTCTCATAAGCCCCTCCTACTTCCTGCTTCCTTTTTCCTCTTGACGAGTTGCCTCACGTGTTTCGTCAACCACGGTTCCCTTTTTCTACCATTTTTTCCTTGCCTCAGTGGGACAAACCTATCCTGAACCCAGCTCAAGTGGTCCTTAAACTTCTCCCACATTACTCCTGTGCTTTCCCCTTTGAACATCTGTTTCCAGTTTACTCTCACTAGTTCCTGCCTCATCCCTTCAAAGTTAGCCCTTCCCCAGTTAAGCACTTTACCATTTCCTCTGACTTTATCTCTTTCCATAGCTAAGCTGAAGCTAAGGGAGTTGTGGTCACTCTCACCAAAATGCTCCCCCACCAAGAGGTCTGTCACCTGACCAGGTTCATTACCCAGAACTAGATCCAGTATGGCCTCTCCTCTGGTCAGCCGGTCCACATACTGTGTCAGGAAGCCTTCTTCAACACACCTGACAAATTCAGCCCCACCTATCCCCCTTGCACTCAGGAGGTGCCAGTGAATATGAGGGAAGTTGAAATCACCCATAACTACCTCCCTGTATTTCCTGCACCATTCTAAAATTTGCTTGCTTATCTGCTCCTCGGTGTCCCGAGGGCTATTTGGGGGCCTATAGACTACTCCCAGCACAGTGATTGATCCCTTCCTATTTCTGACTTCCACCCAGACTGACTCCGTGGAAACTCCTTCTGCAGCGTCCTCCCTTTCTATAGCTGTGATACTATCCCTGACCAACAATGCCACTCCCCACCCTCTTTTCTACCTCTCATCCTATTACTTTTAAAACACCTGAACCCCGGGATCTGCATCATCCAATCCTGCCCTTCCTCCAACCAAGTTTCAGTAACGACTACAACATTGTAATTCCACGTACTAATCCATGCTGTAAGTTCATCCTCCTTGTTCCTAATACTCCTGGTATTGAAATAGACACATTTCAACCCCTTTAACTGGCTACAATTATGTTCTGTCCCCTGTCTGTCCTTCCTCAGCAACTCAGAACTCTTAGCATCATGCCCTTGTCCTTCTACCTTAATCCCTGCACTCACATTCTGATTCCCACCAGTCTGCCAAACTAGTTTAAACCCTCCCCAACAGCTCTGTCAAACCTGCCTGGCAGGATATTGGTCTCCCTGGGATTCAAGTGCAACCTGTCTTTTTTGTACAGGTCACACCACCCCAAAAGAGATCCCAATGATCCAGAAATCTGAATCCCTGCCCCCTGCTCCAATCCCTCAGCCACACATTTATCCTCCACCTCATTCTGTTCCTATTCTCACTGTCGCGTGGCACAGGCAGTAATCCTGAGGTTACTAGCTTTGAGGTCCTGCTTTTCAACTTCCTTCCTAACTCCCTGTAGTCTTCTTTCAGGACCTCTTTCCTTTTCCTACCTATGTCATTGGTACCAATATGTATCACGACCTCTGGCTGTTCTCCCTCCCACCGCAGGATATCTTGGATGCGATCAGAAACATCCCGGACTCGGGCACCTGGGAAGCAAACTACCATCCGAGTTTCTTTCCTGCGTCCACAGAATTGCCTTTTTGAACCCCTGACTATAGAGTCCCCTATCACTACTGCCTTCCTCTTCCTTCCCCTACCCTTCTGAGCCACAGGGCCAGACTCTGTGCCAAAGGCACAGCCACTGTTGCTTCCTCCAGGTAGGCTGCCCCCCCCCCCAACAGTATTCAAACAGGAGTACTTATTGTCAATGGGTACAGTCACAGGGGTACTCTCTAGTACCTGACTCTTCCCCTTCCCCCTCCTGACTGTGACCCACTTGTCTGTCTCCCGTGGCCCCAGTGTGACCACCTGCCTGTAACTCCTCTCTATCACCTCCTCGCTCTCCCTGACCAGGTGAAGGTCATCGAACTGCAGCTCCAGTTCCCTAACGCAGTCCCTTAGGAGTTGCATCTCGATGCACCGGGTGCAGATGTGGCCGTCTGGGATGCTGGAAGACTCCAGGACCTCCCACATCTGACACCGACCACAGAATACTGGCCTCACACACATACTACCTCCTTTTGCAATCAACAACTGCCTCACCTCATCCCGTTACCACCGAAGCCAGTTGAGCCAAAGCCCTTTCACTCTGCTGCCCGCTGCCAACACTGCCCGCTGGATATGGCTGCCTCCTTTTTAAACTGTTCACACTCAACTGGCTGACATCACGCGCCTGTGCAGTCTGGCCTCTCTCTTCCCCTGAGAACTCAAAATGTCTTCCCGCCGGAAATCCTTAGGTACTCTCCCACTGCCTTCTTGTTCCGAATCCGAGTACATTCTTCTAATTGGCTCCTTTCCATGAGCACCGCCCAGCACAATTAGCAACCAGCTTCCCACCACACAATCCCACTGCCCAGTCACTACAATCAGTCCCAAAGCTCTGCGATGGGCCTGACCCCCTGAGCTCTAACCAGTCCATTTCTCCCTTTCCTCACCAACTGCCCTCCTGTGACTGCAGTCCTGACTGATAGGCCTCAAAACTCTCCCCCCCCCGCCCCATTCCAGCCCCTGACCCCACTTATCCCCAGACTTCTTCCATCTCCAATACCCAATCTTGACCCTACGTGCTGCTTTCACCTGCACTGTCATCCTATACAACCACACATAGCTGTTTCGTGACCACTGCCCGTGCCCACCCCTCTGAATCTCACGATTACCCTCCCTCTGGGGTCATGCAGTTTCCAGCCCATGGATTCCAAAATCAGCAGGCCATTATCCAATCACAGCTCACCTGAGGCCATGTTAGCAGAATTCAGACCAACAACAAAACTCAGAAACAGATCCCTTTGAATCAAAATAGAACATGAACAAAAAAGGTGTGAGCTGTAAATCCAGAATTATACCTGATTGGTTTGGTTCGGCTTTATGCCGTGCAGGCAGCCACCACGTAACGGCTGATGGAGTAACAAAAATTAGTCCTTGCAGGTTATGACCCAGAAATTTGAGATGGGCCAAGGGTCTCTTTCTCTGCTGTAGTACTCTGTGATTACACTTGTATGGCCTGACACAAATTACATGACAAAAATAAATAAATAAATGCTAAGTGTATTTCTTTCCACTCTTTTTTCTTGATGCATTAGCTGATGACATGACTTCAGGTAACAGAAGGTAATTCAGGCCATTCAAACCCCCAATGGAGGCCATATGTGTTGGGAACTGGGACTCGGTAGTATTCGTTGGGTTGTGTTTTCTGATGTTTCAATAGCTGTGCAATTGAGAACGAAGTTGCGAATGTATCTTTGCACAGCAGAGGAAGTACAGGTGTGCGGTTGAAGGAGTTTTCTATACTTAACTCCCCAGCAAGGTTGGAGTATAAACTCCCTGTGCTACAGGGAGCACCAATAGGCATGGAGTTCAGGGACTGTATTCAGATTGCGCTGGAGGGCATGTGCTGGAACCGGTGCTCAATTAATACACGATGTTTTGATCCAATATTAGAGCTGTGTCTTTATTTGCATGTGGGACACTACCAGTCCCAGCACACTTCAGTGTTTATTCACAAGCACTGGGCATGAATAGGCTGCAGTTTAGTCAGGGGTTAGGGTAGCACAGACGTCAACTTTCAGAGGGCAGGGCACACAGGTCTTCTACTCTTGAGGAAGGACATTTACCATGATATTGCCGGGACTTAAAGACCTGAGTTATAGGGAAGATTGACTAGATTAGGACTTTATTCCCTGGAGTTTAAGAGAATAAAGGGAGATTTGATAGAGTTACTGTATATAAAGTTATGAGGGTACAGAGAGGGTAATTGCAGGCAGGCTTTTCCACTGAGGTTGGGTGAGATTAGAACTAGACATCATAGATTAAAGGTGTAAAGTCAAATCAAGTTTAATTGTCATTCAAACCATGCATTGGATAAAGGTGAATGAGACATTATTCCTATGGGGCCAAGGTTCAAAAACATACACGCACGTTCAATATAGCGAGAAAGAAATAAAAGCACATAGTCAGGTAGGAAAACTCAGGTCCAAGACCCTGAGTGTCAAGTCCTGCAAATTGATTGTTCCTGGTGGTCCAGCCTGTAATTCCATGGACCTAACACAGGAGGGCAGCACTGACAGGCGAGCCCACCTCCAACCGCACGCAGACCCCGAAGCCTTCCCCATGGACAGGTATAGCTGCAAAGCAGCGGAGGTTTGAGATCAAAGTTCTTCCACTAGATGAGCTGCCAACCATGGCTGCAAGCCCCAGCTGTCCAAAGTGATTGGTTTTAAAGCACCAGGAACCTACCAGTGGCCACCCATTTTAATTCAAATTCCCATTCCCCTTCAGATATGTCAATCCATGGCCTCCTCTACTGCCGCGATGAGGCCACACTCAGGTTGCAGGAACAACACCTTATGAACACTGATTTCTCAAACTTCTGTTAATGGACCCCCTCCCCCTTCACCGCTCCCCATCCCCTTTTCCCCCTCTCACCTATCTCCTTTCCTGCCCATTGCCTCCGTCTAGTGCTCCTCCCCCCCTTTTCTTACTTCTATGGCCTTCTGTTCTGTCCTATCAGGCTCTCCCTTCAACCCTGTATCTCTTTCACCAATCAACTTCCCAGCTCTTTACTTCACCCCTCCTCCTGCCGGTTTCACCCACCACCTTGTGTTTCTCTCTCCCCTCCCCCACCTCTTAAATCTACTCCTCACCTTTTTTTCTCCAGTTCTGCTGAAGGGTCTTGGCCCAAAATGTTGACAGTCTTTTTTTTCCATAGATGCTGCCTGGCCTGCTGAGTTCCTTTAACATTTTGTGTGTGTTGCTTAGTAACCCACCTTTGCCCCTTCTCCTGTCAGTAGAAACGGTTCTGCCAGGCTTAGTAGCTAAACCATATGTGAAGGCCAGGAGCTGGACTTGGGCGTCAAAGGCTATTTGAGGTGCACACCATTGGGAATATTTAATAGGTAGTGGGGGCTTATCCCCATTACCACTTCCGGCTATAACAAGGAATCCCATATACACAGTATATTCTATATGAAATACAATTATGTAATATACTGTATATATAATATGTAATATGTATTTCCTATATAGAATATAATATACTGTATATATACAGTTTGTACATAATACAATTACTATATACAGACATGCACAGCATTGTAAATTTTAAATTGTCCCATTCAGGCCTAAGAATTTAATTGCTGTGGAGCTCTTCTTACTTTTATGGGTAACATCTTTCCTCATAAATGAGATCAGCCTGCTTGGCAGGAGAGACTTGTGACTACGAAACAATCTCTAGGGCCTCCTTGGTGGTAGTTGTAGGAGTTGACTCTGGAACTGCAGGAAACACTTCTGACAGGTCAGGATAACTTTCTTCTGGATGCGCTGGCATCGGTAAGCTTCGCTGGACAATGTGGACCATAATGTGTGAGTACAGTGTCTGACCTCACCATCTCCTTTACCGTTTGGAAAGCCACGTCACACTGCTTTGTTAATTGCCATTTCAAAAGGCATATTTAATGTCAGAGAAATGTATACAATATACATCCTGAAATTCTTTTTCTTTGCCAACATCCATGAAAACAGAGGATTGCCCCAAAGAATGAATGACAGTTAAATGTTAGAACCCCAAAGTGCCCCCCCAGCTCCACCCTCCCACGCATAAGCGGGTTCTCCCTGATTCACAATAATGAGTTCAAGGGATGGAACACAGTGGCCAGGTTTGGCAGAAACTTGTTATAGTAATTGACAAATCCTAAAAAGGACCATAACTGTGACATTTTTCTCGGCTTTGGGGCATCCAACACTGCTTGAATACAGTACACCTGTGTAAACCTTATGTGTTAATTTTGTGACCATAGTAAGTGCTTCTTGTTTTAAAAAGTTCACACTTGTTGCATTGTGCTCTGAGCCCATAATCCTCTAATATTTTTAACTCTGCCTTGAGAGTTTCAAGATGTTCCTTATCATCCTTACTGGTAACAATGATGTCATCCAGGTAACACTGAATACCTGAACTGCCTTGCAATACCTGGTCCATAGTTTTCTGCCAGAGTGCAGGTGCAGATGTTAAGCCTATTATAGTGATAAAGTCCATTGTTAATGCTTATGGTGAGAAACACTTTGGAGTCTTGATCCATCTGTAGGAAGGCCTCAGCTAAGTCCATTTTGCTGGAAGTGTTTACCTCCAGAAAGGTTTCCAAAAATATCCTCTATCCCGGGCAGAAAGTACTGATCTACTATCAGTACTGGGTTTATGCTGTCCTCAAAATCACCACAGAACCAGACAGACGCATCCTTCCTGGTTACTGGGGCCACTGGCATTGCACGTGGGCTCCACTCAAATTTGGAAGGAATTCCTTCAGCTTCCATGCAATCTAGCCTCACTGGCTACTTCATCATGGATAGTATAGGAAACCAGATAGGCTTTGCAAAACTTGGGTGTGGCATTTTCATTTAACACTATTTCACTCTTGATATGTTTGAGTTTTCCAGTGTCAGCCCTAATCACTGCTGTGGCATCATCCAGTAACTTTCTTAATTAGCTTTCAGTTGTCTCTTTTGCAGGGGATATGGCATGCAAATGGTGGATAGATCTCCAACCAAACTGTTGTCTCAGTCAATCGCATCTCCAACCATGCTGGTCCTCCTCTTTTTAGTACATACAAGTCCAATGTGGCTTGTTGGTTGTTATGTCTCATTATTTAAACAGACAAGAATGCTTAATCAATTAGTATATTTGAAATTTTACTCAAATACTACTGAAATACTAAATGCACAACATACTCTCCAGCTCTTCCATGGTTAAGAGTCTGGTCAGAACATTATGGAGACCGTGCTGCTTCCACAAACTATGCAAACTAAAGCGCAGAAAGGCCGGGACAGAGTGGAGATGGAGGCAGATGACAGGGCAAAACTGCAGTCAGCCGGATGAACTGCAGTGTAACAGGGACAAAATCGGAAGGGGTAACAAATAACGGACTGAGGGTGTTATATTTGAATGCAAGCAGTATATGGAATACAGCAGATGATCTTGTAGTGCAGTTAGAAATTGGCAGGTGTGACGTGGTGGGCATCACTGAGTCATGGCTGACAGAAGATTATAGTTGGGAGCTTAACATTAAAGGATACATATTATATCGAAAGGACAGGCAGGTAGGGAGAGGGGGTGGTGTGGCTCTGTTGCTAAAAATTGAAATCAATTCCTTAGAAAAACGTGACATAGGATCAGAAGATGTAAGAGACTTGTGGGGAGTGTTAACAAACTGCAAGGGTAGAGAGACCCCGATGGGAGTTACATGCGGACCTCCGAACAGTAGCCAGGATATGGGCTACCAATTACAATGGAAGATAGAAAAGGCTTGCCAAAAAGGTGATGTTAAGATAGTATTGGGAAAATCAAGTTAGTGCTGGTTCCCAAGAGAGAGAGAATCCCTATGAGATTTTTTTTAAGAGCAGCTTGTGGTTGAGCCCACTAGGCTATTCTAGATCAGGTGTCTATAATGAACAGGATTTGGTTAGGCAGCTTAAGGTAAAAAAAAACTCTTAGGAGTTAGTAATAGAATTCACCATGTAATTTGAGAGGGAGAAGCTAAATTCAGATGTACCAGTATTATGGTGGAGTAAAGAGAAATAAAGAGGTATGAGAGAGAGCTGGCCTAAGTTGATTGAAAGGGGACACTAGCAGGGATGACGGCAGAACAGCAATGGCTGGAGTTTCTGGGAGCAATTCAGAAGGCACAAGATAGATACATCCCAAAGAAGAAGAAATGTTCTAAAGGCAGAATGATGCAACTGTGGCTGACAACAGAAGTCAAAGGTGACATAAAAGCAAAAGAGAGTGCATACAATAGAGCAAAAAATAGTGGAAAGTTATTAGAAACTTTTAAAAACAGAGGACAACTTAAAAAACAATAAGGAGGGAAAAGATGAAATATAAAGGTCAACGAGCCAATAATATCAAAAAGGATACCAATTTTTTTTCAGATATATAAAGGGTAAAAGAGAGCATGAGTAGATATTGGACCACTGCAAAATGATGCTGCAGAGGTAGTAATTGGGGGCAGGGAAATGGAGGATGAACTAAATGAGTATTTTGCATCGGTCTTCACTGTGGAAGACACCAACAGTATGCCAGAAGTTTGAGAGTTTCAGGGAACAGAAGAAAGCAAATTATAGGCAAGATAGCTTGGCCTCAGTAGTTGGGAAGATGTTGGAGTTGATTGTTACAGATCTTAGGGTTGTTAGAGGCTCATGATAAAATAGGCCAAAGTCAGCATTGTTTCCTTAAAGGAATATCTTACCTGATAAATCTGTTGGATTTCTTTGAGGAAATAATAAGCACGATAGACAAAGAAGGATGATCTGATGTTGTGTATTTGGATTTTCAGAAGGCCTTTGATAAGGTGCCACACAAGTTAAGTCCATGGTATTACAGATAAAGATACGAGATGGATAGAAGATTGGCTGTTTGGTAGGAGGCAGAAAGGGAATAAATGGAGCATTTTTGGATTGTTTGCCCATGACTAGTGGTGCTCCACAGGGGTCTGTATGGGGACTCCCTTGTCCATTCTGATCTCCCTCCTGGCACTTATCCTTGCAAGTGGAACAAGTGCTACATCTGCTCCTGCACCTCCTCCCTCATTACCATTCAGGGCCCCAAACAGTCCTTCCAGGTGAGGCAACACTTCACCTGTGAATCTGTTGGGGTCATTTACTGTATCCGGTGCTCCCGGTGTGGACTCCTGTATATCGATGAGTCCTGACATAGATTGGGAGATCGCTTCATCGAGCACCTACGCTCTGTCTGCCAGAAAAAGCTGGATCTCCCAGTGGGCACCCATTTTAATTCTACTTCCCATTCTCATTTTGATATGACTATCCATGGCCTCCTTCACTGCCTTGATGAGGTCATACTTAGGTTGGAGGAACAACACCTTATATTCCATCTGGGTAGTCTCCAACCGGATGGCATTAACATTGATTTCTTGAACTTCTGGTACTGTCCCCCCACTTCACCATTCCCTCTCTCACCTTATCTCTTTGCCTGTCCATTGCCTCCTTCTGGTGCTCCTCCCCCCTTTTCTTTCTTCCATGTCCTTCTGTCCTCTCCTTTCCGAATCCTCATTCTCCTGCCTCGTATCTCTTTCATGAATTAACTTCTCACCTCTTAATTTCATCCCTTGCCCTCCAGGTTTCATCTATCACCTTATGTTTCTCTCTCCCACCCCCACCCCCCCTTTTAAATCTACTCCTCAGCTTTTTTTCTCCAGTCCTGCTAAAGGGTCTCAGCCCCAAATGTCCACTGTACTTTTTCCATAGATGCTGCCTGGCCTGTTCAGTTCCTCCAGCATTTTGTGTGTGTTGCTTGGATTGTCAGCATCTGCAGACTTTCTCTTGTCTGTTTTGGGACTTCTTCTTTTTATATTGTATGTCAACAATTTGGGTAATGGAATTGCTGGCTTTGTGGCCAAGTTTGTGAATGTTACAAAAGTAGATGGAGGGGGGGTAGTGTTGAGGAAGCAGGGAGACTGAAAAAGGACTTGGACAGATTATGAGAATGGGCAAGGAGGTAGCAGATGGAATTCAGCATGGGAAGTGTATGGTCATGCATTTGTAGAAAGAATAAAAGTGTAGACCTTTTTCTAAATGCGGAGAAAATTCAAAAAATCCTAAGTGCAAAAGGGAGTCCTTGAGTACAATTCCCTAAAAGTTAACTTACAGGTTCATTCAGTGGTAAGGAAGGCAAATACAATGTTAACATTCATTTCAAGAGGAATAGAATATAAAAGGAAGGATGTAATGCTGAAGCTTTATAAAGCACTGGTGAGGCCTCACTTGGAGTATTCTGAGTAGTTTTGGGCCCCTTATCTAAGAAAGGATCTGCTGATATTGGAGAAGGTCCAGGGGAAGTTCACAAGAATAATTCTGGGAATGAATGGGTTACAATATGAGGAGCGTTTAAAGGCTCTAGGCCTGTACTCATTGGAATTTAGGGAATTTGAGGGGATTTCATTGAAGTCTATTGAATGTTGAAAGGCCTCAATAGAGTGGATGTGAAGAGGATGTTTCCTATTGTGAGACATGATAGAGGTGTACAAGATATTAAGAGGAATGGACAGTGGGCAGCCAGTGCCTCTTCCCCAGGGCAACACTGCTCAGTACAAGAGGACATGGCTTTAAGGTAAGGGGAGGGAAGTTCAAGGGAGACATTAGAGGAAGTTTTTTCACTCAGAGAGTGGTTGGTGCGTGGAATGCACTGCCTGGGTCAGTGGTGGAGGCAGATACACTAGTGAAATTTAAAAGACTACTAGACAAGTATATGGAGGAATTTAAGGTGGGGGGTTATATGGGAGGCAGGGTTTAAGGGTCGGCGCAACATTGTGGGCCGAAGGGCCTGTACTGTGCTGTACTATTCTATGTTCTGTGTTCTATATTGTGGGGATGTCTTTGACCGGAGTGCACGACCTCAGATTGGAGGGATGTCCATTTACAATGGAGATGAGGAGGAATTTCTTCAGCCAGATGGTGGTGAATCTGTGGAATTCCTTGCCACAGGTAGCTGTAGAGGCCAAGACATTGGCTGTGTTTAAAGTGGTGGCTGTTAGGTTCCTAATTTGTCAGGGTGTGAAAGGTTATGTTTGAGAAGGCAGGAGAATGGGGTTGAGAGGGAAAATGGAGAAGACCTGATGGGCCAAATGACCTAATTCTGTTTCTATGTATGAAGGTCTTATGGTCTCATGTTTCCATGTGGGAAAGTCTAGGGTCCGAGGCATGGCCTCTGAATAATGGTGCATCCCTTTAGAACAAAGGAGGAATTTCTTCAACCAGGGGGTTGTGAACCTGTGCAATTTGTCATCATAGAAGCCATGGAGGCCAGGTGATTGGATGTATTTAAGGCAGAGATTGATAGGTTCATGATCGGTAAGGAGGTTAAGGATTACAGGGTGAAGGTGTAAGAATGGGGTTGATAAAAAGTCAGCCATGACTAAATGGCAGAGAAGAGTCAGTGGGCTGGATGACCTAACTCTGCTCTTGTATGCTGTGGTTGTATTGAAAACATTTGGATGTCTTTGGCCAGTGGCTGGAATTAGTCAACACCTCAGTAAGAGATAGAGGCCCAACTTCAAGGTTTATTTGATTCCCCCTTGGAGACCTCATGAGCAGAAGCCATATCTAACTCAACATCTGAGCGATTCTGCTGAGGAGAATGGCAGAATGGAGCTCTTACAATGTTCATGGCCCCATGTAGAGCCTTGGATCCATTCTGTAGCTAGTGACCTGTCCATCTCATTAACTGAAGACCCAACCATAATGCAGCATCAGATAGCTTTCGTTTCACCCGCCTCATCCTGCGGTCACAAAAGAAGGTTTGACTTCCGACATGTATGACTGTGCTGAGTTCCATTGTCCGATGGGACTTTGATGGGGCACAGTGACCAATGTGGATGAGAGATCCATGTGGGTTGAGTGGCCTGCATCCCAGTGAGGAGGCTTTAAATTTGGGACTGACAAGGCCCAGTGAAACACAAACTGTCTATCCCACGTAATGAAGAGAAAAGCAACAGAGACAGTGCATGGAAGGGGTGCACCAGGTCGCTGGTCAATGGTTTTGATCCTTGATCCTTTGATCAATGGCTTTGCTTTCCAAATTAGCTTTGTTGGGCGATCTGCTCAGGCCACATACTCATGTTGTCATGTGATCCCTGAGGTTTACCGCATTTGAAGGAAAGTGACATGTGGACTGTGATGACGGGGATTTTTCCCTTGGGTGTCACAGGGAGGTCAGCCTAGGAAGTGGGGAACCACTTCCTTGACGTACTGGGGTCCTTGTGGAGCACCCACAGTGTGGTTCAGCAGGAGTTGCTGAGTTCGGATTCCACTGAGGAAGAAGTGGAGATATTTTTGCAAGTGAGAAAGTTGCCTGCCTTGGAGGCAGAGTTGTGCGCTGCGTGTGTCCCTGTGATTGCTTTCCCCTCCGTGGACTCCAGTTTATATTTCTAGCTGTGTATTTCCAGCTTCTGCAGAATCTCATGTTTGCGTTTCCTGCTGTGGATTTCAAGCATCTGCAGGATCTCTTGTGTTTGCATTTCTCAAGGCCAGCCTAATAAGAGAGCCCACCCAGGGCACCTGGAATGGAGGGTGTCACAGTGGTGTAGCAGTTAATGTTATACTATTGCAACACAAGCAACCCGGCTTCGATTCTTGCTGCTGCCTGTACATTTTCCCCATGACCTCCAAGTGCTCTAGTTCCCTCCCATATTCAAAAGCTATACATGTTGGTAGATTAATTGTTAACATGAGCATAATTGAGTTTCACAGGCTTACTCAGCCAGAAGGGCCTGCTAATAGTAATAATAGGCATCCGTTAGTCTCGTGAGACCATGGATTTGTGCCTTGGAAGGTTTCCAGGGCGCAGGCCTGGGCAGGGTTGTATGGGAGACCGGCAGTTTCCCAAGCTGCAAGCCTTCCCCTCTCCACGCCACCGATGTTGTCCAAGGGAAGAGCACTAGGACCCAAACAGCTTGACACCGGTGTCATCGCAGAGCAAAGTGTTGTTAAGTGCCTTGTTCAAGGACACAACACGCTGCCTCAGCTGAGGCTCGAACCAGTGACCTTCAGATCACTAGGCCTTATCCACTAGGCCACGCGCCAACACGTAAGGGCCTGTTGCTGTGTAAAAAACACATTCTGTCTTCTCCCCCTTCCATCGGGCAGCAGATCTAAAAGCCTGAAAATACATACTTAAGGACAACATCTACCCTACTATTATAAGACTATCAAAGAGCTTGCTAGTACAATAAGATACTCTTGACTTTACGATCGGCCTCATTATGACATTCTGCATATTGTCTACCTGCTCTGCACTTTGCCTGTAGTTCTTACATTGTTATTGTTTGACCATATTTGACCTCAGTGCACTATGCAATGATCTGATCTGTACGAGTGGTATGCAAAATAAGCTTTTCACTGAATCTCGGTACATTTGACAATAACAAGACCATAAGACACAGGGAGAGAATTGGGCCATTCGACTGCACCCTTCAACCGAGTCTGATTTATTTTCTTTCGCAACCCCATCATCCTGCCTTCTGCCTGTAAGATTTGACAATCTTACTAATTAAGAGGCTATCAGCCTCAGCTTTAAGTGTTCCTACTCCATAACCATCTTTGGCAATGAATTCCACAGATTCACTACCCTCTCAGTAAAAGAGTTCCTTTTTATCTCTGTTCTAAAGGGACACCCTTGTATTCTGAGGTTGTGCACTCTGGTCCTAGGCTCTCCATCTACTGGAAATATTAATAAATAGACAAATTCTGATTCTCTAATCCTCCGGGTGGGAGGGGGCGTGAAGTCAACGAACCTCAGCAAGCCTTCTGTATGCAGATACACCAGCAGCACACTGGGTGAGATGCCATGGTAGTGTTGAAATATTAGTATTGTTGAAATGTTGAAATATTGCTTTTGTTTCATGCCATCCAGACAGATTTAATTTATAATTACATCAAGTTAGTAAAAAGAAAGCAGAACGCCCAATAGACATTCGGTAGCCATGTTATTAAGTACAGGAAGTACAAAGTTGTCATCGAGTATATGTTCAAGGTCTTTTACTGTTGTAATCCATCCACTTGAAGGTTCAACATGTTGAACATTTAGACATGCTCTTCTGACCACCACTGTTGTAACGCGTAGTTATCTGAGTTACTGTTGTCTTCCTGCCAGCTTGAACCATTCATCTTTGACCTCTCTCGGGACAAAGTGTGTTTGCCTACCGAATTGCCACTCACTGATGTTACTTTTTTTGTTTTTTGCACCGTTCTCTGTAAACCCTTGAAACAGTTGTGTTTGAAAACCCCACGAGATCAGCAGTTTCAGAGATGCTCAAGCCACCACCAACAATCAATCTATGGTCAAAGTCACTTCGATGACATTTCTTCCCCATTCTGAACAACTGAACCCCTTGACCATGTCTGCTTGCTTTTGTGCGTTGAGATGCTGCCACATGTTTAGCTGATTAGATATTTGCATTAACGGGCATGCGTACAAGTGCAGTGCAGGTAGACAAATAAAGTACAAGGCCCCCAATGAAGTACATTTGGGAGATCAAGAGTTCATCTTTTAGTGCATGAGAACTGCCATCTTCCAGGCAAGTGGAGAGTATTCTGCCACAATCTGGGGCATCAATGGATGAGTCATATAGTCAGACGTGGGTTATAATGTGACTCTGGTTTAGCCAAAGTAATTAGGTGTCTGGTCTAGATCAGTAGTGATCTTCAAGTTGCAAACAAGAGTAGTAACCATGAGATTGAATGTCATGGTAAAGTGATGAGATTGTTTCCTTTTTGGGGTGGCTGTTGCCTGAACTTGGAATGCCTGGATGATGGTAATTTGACAGCCCATGTCTTAATGTAATCCAGGCCTTACGTTGATAATGTGAATTGTCACTGATTTTTCCCCAAGGTGGGGCAGTCTAAAAGTAGAGGGCATGGAGTTAAGGGAAGAAGCTAAAGATTTAAAGAGACCTGAAGGGTACATTTTTTTACACAGAGGGTGGTGGGTGTGTGGAGCAAGCTGCTAGAGGAAGCAGTCGAGCTGGATAAAATTACAACATTTATAGAACATAGAACATAGAACCTCTCAGTACAATACAAGCTCCTCGCCCAGTGATGTTATGCCAACATTTTAACCCTTCCCTCTTACATAACCCACTATTTTTTTATTATCTATGTGCCTATCGAAGAATTTCTTAAGTCCCCTTAATGTATCTGCCTCTACCATTACCCCATACACCCACTACTCACTGTGTAAGAGCTTACTTCTGACATCCCTCAATACTCAAGGAAAAACTTCTTCTCCCAGAGGGTTGTGGGGGTCTGGAATGCACTGCCTCGGAAGGCAGTGGAGGCCAATTTTCTGGATGCTTTCAAGAAAGAGCTAGATAGGTATCTTATGGATAGGAGAATCAAGGGATATGGGGACAAGGCAGGAACCGGGTATTGATAGTAGATGATCAGTCATGATCTCAAAATGGCGGTGCAGGCTCGAAGGGCCGAATGGTCTACTTCTGCACCTATTGCATAGTGTCTATTGTCTATTGTCTATTACTTCCCTGCAATTTCCTTAAAATTATGTCCCCTTCTATTAGCTATTTCCTCTCTGTGAAAATTTCTCTTGCTACCTACACAGTCTACGCCTCTTATCATCTTGTACACCTCTATCAAACAACCTCGCATCTTCCTTTGCTCCAAACAGAAAATCCCTAGCTAGTCAACCTATCTTCATAAGATGTACTCTGTAGTCCAAGTATATTTAAAAAAGCATTCAGACAGGTGCATGGATAGCAAAGGTTTGGAGGAATGTGGGCCAAACATAGACAGATAGGACTAGATTACTTGGTCACTAAGGACAAGTTGGGCCAAGAGGTCCATTTCTGTGCTGCATAACTCTATGACGTTACATTAACTGGACCATTATTGATGTTGCTGAGCTCCTGGCAGAACATGAAGGGCAATTTGCTGGTTTCTCACGCAACAATGGATCTCTTCGGTAACAGCTCCTCTACTCTGTCATCCTATCTTCCTCGGCCTTTCCTTCCTCCCCATCTTCCTGTGGCTTTGCACAAGAGCTGAGTCTGAACACCTGACCAATTGTGTGGTGTGGCACAAGGTGCCTCTCTCTGCAGCAGATTCGAGTGCACTTGCATACTACTTGGGGCATATACAGTATTTCTGAGACACTGAGGGGTATCATTGGAGACATCACTGCTGTAGTGACCATGGCATTTAGGAAATAGCCCTTGTTCTCCAATATTGACTGAAATATGATGGGTACAGTACCTCTGCCCACCTTCAATGGGTGAGGTGAAAGGATCCTTAAATTCCCAACATAACGACCATGGAAACTTGCTGTGTGTGGTTGTGCACAATCTATACATAAATGGAAAGCTAAACCTTGAGACTCTGGTGACCTGGGTGATTTTGTGTATTTCTCAATCCTTCATCCCCTTCAGGAAGCTTCCTGTGTTGGTGATCCATGAACCTGGGCTGCTACTAGTGCCATAATGAAGGAGGCAAATTCACCTCCTCGGGCACTGAATCCCTTGGGCATTGAAGATTGGGAATTGTGGCTGGTCTCTCCAAATGCAGTTGAAGGTACAAAGGCAGAGAGATGTGGCATGCTTCTGTGGCTACAACTCATGCCTTGTTGACCACCTTTGAAAGCACCTTCATCTGCTTTTGGAAGGTCCTGGAGATACCACTGGGACAGAATCCTCCCTCCGCCCCAACTTATCATTCTGCCCCAGAAAGATGAACACAGCTCTTTCAGACCCTGCTTCAGCACCTCCAAGTCTCAAACCTTCCCCCAAATCATAATACACTCCAACCAAGTTATATATGGAGTAGACAGCCAGAGCTGTGTTCTGTCCACACTCTTGTACGGGTCAGAATGCTGGTGTATGACAGAGAATGACCTTGCCAAGATGTCATCATTCCACACCATATCTTCTGGTCAAGAACGATCGCCATCCACGCCCAACTCCTACAGTGTCACCAGGAGGACATGGCCACAATCATCATGAGGAAATGTTGGAGACGGATTGGGCATGTGATGAGGACAGAGGCCAACTCCATCATCAAGACAGCATTTCATTGGTCCCCTGAAGGGCGGAGGACACGCGGGAGACCAATGACAACTTGGCGCCGTGCCGTAGAGGCAGGACTAATGATCCTGAACCACATCTGGGGTACTATCGAGAAGATGGCCAAGGATAAACAGAGATGGAGGACCTTCACCGCTGCCCCCAAATATCAATGGTGTAGAATGCAGTAACTCGACAGCCAGTGTCTTTTCCCAGGGTCAAAATTTCTAATACTAGAGGGCATGGATTTAAGGAATAAGGGTAAAGGATGTGTGTGGGGCAATTTTGTTATGCCTGGAATGGTAGCTGCCTGGAATTTGCTGCTGGGGTGGTGGAGGCAAATACTATAGCAGTATTTAAGAGGCTTAGATAGGCATAAAAACATGCTGAGAATGTGTAGGGAGAAGGAATTAGTTTAATTAATTGTTTAATTACAAGTTAAGTTGGTTTGGCACATTGCAGGCTAAAGGGCCTGTTCCTGTGTAGTATAATTCAATGTTCTATGTTCAAGTTTCCCTCCTAGTCAATCCCCAACAGACAGAAAGTCATTGAGTGGTGATGTGGGCTCCTCCTGCTGCCAGCCAACGTTAGCCCTATGGCACGATCATTAATGTTACGGAATGCCAGCTCCACACTCTTGCAATGCGCGCGCCTACATTTGCGCCAGCCCGTTTGCCAAGTAGCAAGATGCGTGCTAAAAATGTACACTTTCATTTCACAAAGAAAATTGGAAGCAAATCTGCACCCATATGGTGGAATAAATTGGAGTTACGTAGCCAAATGTTGCAGCCACAAACAGTGGGCAGAGTCCCGTCAAATGGTAATCCCAGTTTCAAAAAGAGATGCCATCAAATGTATACATTTACAGGCTACAATTATTTTAATCACATGAGCGTTATTCTTTCTGATATAAACTGCTCCTTTTCATTCAGTGTTCATTTTATTATGCCTTGTTTCCTTTAATGATGTTCAGTTATTAGATGGTTAGAAGTAGCGTGTCAGAAAGGCCAAAGTGACTTTGATGAAGAGTGCCACATGAAGGAAGTGGTAGATCTTGAGTAAGACCTTTACAGTAACTCTTACACTAGTGTGTCCGTACATTTTCTGGTTCCAATAAACAACATCTGGCTGAACAGATGTTGCACCACAGCAGTTCCTGTCATTTGTTATAAACCCTTAATTTGAAAACAAAATGTTTCCTTTATGCAAATACTTTTTAATTATGTTGTATTTTTTTCCAATATCTATGGAAGCTGTATTTTCCCAGTGAGAATGAGAACTGATTTTTTTCTCTGCTGTAGTCTTAGATCCCACTTCTCCATAGAAACTGAAACCCACATCAACACACTGCCTCTCTTTGACACCTGACATACAACCTGATTTTGGAACTGGTGAACGAGAGAGTGGGACTTTAGAATCAAATGAGCTTGCATCCAGTTGGCTCACTGGGATAATTTAACACTAAAAAGAAAAACGTAGGTCGTAGAAAGAATGTCTGGTTTAAATTCTCAGTTGGGATAAACATTTTTACTGGCCTGAGTGAATCTGATGTAATTCAGGATGTTGGTCCAAAACAAAACAGGTAAATGATAAGTGACAAAGAATGAGGTTTCTTTATTTCAAAAATTAACTTTTTTTTTCAGAGAAAAATATATACAAGAAATCAAAACAGTGTATGGCCGTATTTGCACATAGTGTTATCCAGTCTTTGCATTCATCGTGTTAATATAACATAGAACATATAACAGTAGGGCTCAGGGACAGTCCTTTTGGCCCATAATGTTATGCTGAACCAATTAGTAATCAAATGGTTAGCTAAACTTATCTCTTCTGCCAACACCATGTCCTTATCCATCCATTTTCCTCACATTCATGAGTCTAACTCATCAATTCTTAAAAGCTCCTAATGTACCTGCCTTTATCTCTACCCCAGGCAGCACATTCCAAGCATCCACCACTCTGTGTGCACAAAAATTTGCCCCCCACCCAACATCTCTTCTGCCTCTACCACCACAATGGAAGGTATTCCCATCGCTGTCTTTTGAGGAGTTTGTACGTTCTCACCGCGACCATGTAGGTTTCCTCCCCTGGTCCAAAGATGTACCTGTTGATAGGTTAATTGGACGCTGTAAGTTGTCCGGTGATTAGGCTAGGGTTAAATTGGGGGTAGCTGGACAGCACAGCTCGATGGGCCAGAAGTGCCTAATCTGTGTTGTATCTCAATAAATAAATAAAATTGAAAGAACATGTTCTCTTAGATAGAAACATAGATGGAAGAAAAGTGGAGGACTATGCAGGAGAGAACAGTTTGATCTTGGAGTAAGTTAAAAGTTTGGCCCAGCATGATGGGCTGAAGGGCCTGTAATGTGCTGTATTTTTCTGTGATCTATATTCTATATTCTTGAAAAGCACCTTTCACATTCATGTGACCTCTTTGAATAATGCATTCATCAAGTGTTTGAGAGACTGGTACATGGGATCCAGCCCATCAGTGCCCAGTGGTAGAAAAATTGTAGATTACAATCTCTCCCCACAAAGCCTTTGCACTGACTGCGCCGAATCCCAGTGTGTCCCTTACACATGTATACCTGCAGCCTGGAAGGTGTCAGTTGGCGTCATTCCCTTATGGACCTCTCGCCGTGCTGGAAGACCTATAGGTGTGAAATAGTGATTTGATGCTCTTCCAGCAGCTGTTGATAATAATCTTGGTGTGTGTCACCAGAAACAGCCCAGAGATCAGAAAGCCCTCTGGTACACTGCTGTTCGGGACAAACTTCACTGTGGCCCTTGCATCCTATTCCAGGCCTTCTTTGCAAGTGAGCAGTCTGCAAGGAGGGAGGTGATTGTCTTCTCCTCATCACACCCATTCCGAGCCAGTGCGCGTTAGGAGTCTGAACTTGACCATGCAGGAAGGATCTGATGGGGATAAGTCCGCTAATTGGCAGCCAAGTGAGGTCTTGGTAATTTTCGGTGTGTTCCAATAACGTGGCTTTGACAGTGTGCTCATGGAACCATCCCACAAGATCCACCGTGCCCTTCTCCCACAGAGCCACAAAGTGCTCTGTACTGACCACTGCCTGGTGGACTGCGGTCGAAGGTGTTTTTCTGAAGAAACTTTACTACAAAGGACAGTAGTGTTGAGTTGTAGGGTCACAGCCATTGTGCCCCACTACTCAACTCTTAGTTACTTCCGGAATATAGTGTGGCTTTTACCAATGTAACAGCTTTCCCTTGTTCAATAATGTAACTTTGGACACCCTACAGCATAGTAATCAGGCAAAACAGAATACTGACTTGGTAGTAATGGGGCAGACATTTTGAAGGTGTCTTACAACTTGTCAATTAAGGACCTGTGTAGTTGGAGCCACTGCAGTGAAAAATGTTTCTGCTCATTTGACTGGGCCAGTGGAACAATTTAAGCAGGTCCTTGACATCACAGAAACTAAAACTTGCCAATGACCAGCCACTTAGTTTCTGAAAACTTGCAAACTCTCTGTTCAGTGAGAATCAAAACTTACAGTTGCTGCAAGTGAATGCTCAGTTCCTGTTTAAATTTCCTATCAATTCACTCAACCATCAAAATTAATACAGGCTGACTAACATTATGATGCTAAATTATATGCTGCCAGCAACATTTCAGAAGAGATTTATTGTGTCTGTTTTGATGGAAGGTCACTGACCTGAAATATTAACACTTTTCTCTTTCCACCAACATTGCCTGACCTCACAACAAAATCAAGATCAAATTTATTCTCGTTTGTACAGGGGCTTGCGTAACCTGATAGAAGTTTGTAGGTTTGTGAAAGTCTTATTGTAATTTGTAACGTGTCTTGTGTATTATACTGCCCAGCTACCACAAAACAACAAATTTCACAGCATATGTCAGTGATAATAAACCTGACTTTAATTCTGACTCTGAGGTAGCTGTTATCTTTTACCCAGGATTGAAATTCTAATTCCAGAGGGCATGCACCTAAGGTGAGTGGTTGTAAGTTCAAAGGAGACGTGCAGAGCCAAGTTTTTTACAGGGATGAGTGTTGTGTATTTAATATTTCAGTAGTTTTTGAGTAATATTATAAATATATTGTTTGATTAAACATGCTTTGTTAATTAATTGCGGATTATATGTAAAAGTACGTAAATGGCATAAATCATTATGCCACCACGTCATAAGTAAGCGCCTCATTGAAGAACAAATGAAGTGTACATGTTCTCCTAGGCTCCTGTGTTTAAATTACAATTAATTTCCAAAGTTTCAAAACATAACTGTGGCAATGAGTATGTTTTAAAACGAACCCAAGACAACTACCCACCTGTTAAAGCACAGCAAGAAGTTCGAGTTGTAAAAACTGAAGCACAACACGCTTCCTTCACAAGAGAGAGATAATCAAGTCATGAAGAGGCGGAAAATGGATAAAATTTACGAGTGCATAAGCAATAAGTGAGTGAGTGAGACCTCTGTCAGTCAAAGCTGACCATGGATGTTGCGTTTTGCTGTCTAGATACGCAAGCCTGGGTAGTAAGCTGGGGGGAGCAAGCTCCCCCTCTCCACACATCTGACAAATCCAGAGGAATAGCAGAGACTGATACAGTTTGGTACCAGCAGCATAACAAGAGTTGTCAGTCAGCATTGAACTCAACACAGGACTGCCTTAGGGAATCGAGCTCTGGATTTTTCCTTCAGGGTTTACTCCCGAAGCCTTCCCCATGAGTGGGTGTAGCCGCAAGGCAGCGGAGGTTTGAGATCAGAGTTTTCCTTCTCCTAGATGAGCTGCCCACTGTGGTTGATGAGCCCTATTTGCCAAAGGTGACTGGTTCTAAGGCACCAGTAACCAGCCTTTGCCCTTCTCCTGTCTGTAGAAAGTGTTCTGCCAGGCTTAGTAGCTAAACCACATGGGAAGGCCAAGAGCTGGACTTGGTTGTCAGAAGCTATTTGAGGTGCACACCATGGGGAGCATTTAATAAGGTGTAGGAGCTTTTCCCCATTACCACCCTAGCTATAACAATCTTAGGGAGCCAAGCAACACGTACTAGGTGACAATAATCATAAATAAAATAAAAAGCAGAAACATTGGAAAGATTGACACACGCGATTGCAGAAGGTGCAAATGGCTGACGTATACTGGACAGATTGAGCAGTATTTTGAAGCAAATGAAATAGCCAATGAGAAACAAGTGCCAGTTTTGCTGGGAGGTATTGGTGGAGAAGCAGGCAGTCTGCTGAAAAAGTTTGACTGCTCCAACTGAATCAGCTGAAATGAGCTTTGCTGATCTCGTGAAAGTAATGCTAGATTATTTAGAACTGAAACTACTGTTGCTTGCAGAACACTTTAAGATTCATCAGCGGAATCAAAAGGAAAGAGAATCCACTTCATGTTATGTGACTTATCTGAAGAGATCATCCGCGCATGGTCAGTTCCGAATGGGCTTAGTGATGCCCTGAGTGATTGTTTAGATGGCATAATTTTACAAGCAGCGTAAAAATATGACTTCTAACTCAAGTATAACTCACATTTTAAAAATGTGGTTGAAGTACGGTAGCTTTATCAATGGGAACAGCAGCGAAAAATGCAGTTGAATTGCAGTCAAGAATGAAAGTGAGTGTGAACAATATTTTAATATCGACACAGAAACTTGCCCGGCTGAACAAGTTGTATTAGCATTGCGGCAGGGGCTCACATACACAAGACTAATGCAGGTTTAAAGGTGAAACTTGCAGAAAATGTAGCAAAGTAGGATACGTACAAAGAGCATGCTGGGAAAATAAGAATAAATAGACTGCACAGTAAAGAAAAAAAAAAGAGAAAAAGTTAAGTCGCTGTTTCAAAAATGAGCACTAATCTGCATGCTGTCGGTGAAATATCTCATAGTGATGAGAGTGACACAGGATTGTGTACTCTTGGGATTTCCAATGTGAACATTAATGGTAGACAAGCAATATGGCTTACACCAGAAGTCAACGGCAAATTAATTAAAATGGAATTGGACACTACCTTGTCTGTTTCCACATAAGGAGCTTGAACGGCATTTCAAAAATACAGAAGTGAAACCTGCAGATATCCAACTAAGAATTTATACTGGAGAGAAGATGACTCCTGAGGGAATGACGTTTGTAACGTTTGTAAGTGAAATACAACAAACCATAATAGGCTTGTTTGTGGTAAAAAGAGGAGGGCCAGCATTGTAGGAATGTGACTGGGTGAGACAACTACAAGTTGAGTGGAGATCCATCCAATATTTGCATGCCACATCACCTGCAATAAAGTCAATTGAATGCTAATTAAGAAAGAACCACAGAACACTACAGCACAGTATAGGCCCTTCAGCCCTCCATGTTGTGAAAGCTACTGGATGATGTCATAGTAGTGGTCAGGAATGACATTGGAAAGCTCAAACATATCAAGAGTAAAGTATTGTTAAATGAAAGTGCCACACCCAAGCCTTGCAAAGCCAATCAAGCTCCTATACCCCATCCATGATAAAGTAACCATTGAGCTAGATCGCATGGATGCAGGAAATAATCCTTTCCAAGGCTGAGTGGAGCCCATGGGTCCCAGTAGCCAAGAAGGATGGGTCTGTCAGAATGTTTGGTGACTTTAACGACGCCATCAACCCAATCAATACCCTCTGCCCAGGATAGAGGATATTTTTGCAAATCTTTCTGGAGGGAAACACAATAAAGTGGACTTAGGTGAGTCCTACCTACAGATGGAGAGGGGAAAAGAGTCTAAAGTGTTTCTCAGTATAAACACATACAGGACTATATCGCTATAATAGGCTTTTTCTTGGAGTAGCATCTGCACTCACACTCTGACAGAATCTTTGGACCAGGTGCTGCAAGGCTGCCCAGGCACCCAGTGTTACCTGCATGGTGTCATTGCTACCAGTAAGGATGACAAAACTGGACATTTCCAAAATTTCAAAACAGTGTTAAAAAAATTAGAAGATTAAGGGCTCAGAGCATGATGCAACAATTCCGAAATCTTTAAGCTAAGCATCATTTACTATAGTCACACCAATGACGCAGAAGGTCTACACAAGAGCCCTGACAATTTTCAAGCAGTGGCAGTTGCCTCAAAGACAAAGACATGTCATAGTTGGAGTCGTTTCTAGAATTTTTTGAATTTCTTTAACAGATTTCTGCCAAATCTGGCTGCTGTGCTCCACCACTTGAACTCATTCCTACAGATTGGGAAGAAATGGCAATGGACAAAGCAGTGTGAGGTGGCTTTTCAAAAGACAAAGGAAGTGGTGATGTCAGACACTGTACGCACACATTAGAATCCACATTAGAAACTTGCCTGTGACATCTCGTCATATGGAATAGGTGCAGTTATGACACATGTTATGAGAGATGGAAGTGAGTGTTCCATAGCCTTTGCATCATGTTCTCGTACCGCTACAGAGAAAAGTTACGCACAGCTTGACAGAGAGGCCTTGAGTATGGTGTGGGGTGTAAAACATTTCAACCAGTATTTGTATGAGAGAGAGTTTACCCTAATTACTGACCTTCAACCATTGGTGTCCATTTTCAATCCACAGTAGGATATTCCATTAACAGCAGCAGTGTAATTGCAGAGATGGGCTCTGTTTCTAATGGGGCAAACTACAAGATCAAATTCAAGAGGATGACAAATCATGGAAGTGATAATGGATTGTTCTATTTACCCCTGGAAAAGGAAATACCTGAACAATTTACAAAAGTGGACTCTCCTCTTAATGTTATCTCCCTGAAGCAAATCATAAGCCTCCGTATTGCGAAAGAGATAATCCAAAGACCTCATGCTGTCTCAGGTCTGCATGGCAACGCAAACTGGCTGGAACGTGCAACCAAAAATTCCAGTTTCCCAATTTGTACCAGCGCCAGAATGAACTTGCCCTTAACGGGGATGGGGTGGTGTTGCCTTATGTGGGAATTGAGAGTTATTGTACCAGCCAAGCTAATAGCTAAAGTGTTGGAGGAGCTACATGCCAATCGTCTATTGTAGGTGTGGTTGGAATGAAGGTGTTGGCTCGAAGCTTTGTCTGGTGGCCTGGGATAGATCAGCAGATCGAGCAGCTTGCCATGCACTGTTCAGGATGCCAGCATGTCCAGAATATGCCAACAGCAGCACCCCTTCCATCCTTGGTAATGGCCCACGTTGCCCTGGTACAGGATTCATGGGGATTCTGCCAGACCATTCACCGGCACAAATTTCTCGGTAGTAGTGAAAGCAGCTACAAAGTTCCCAATAACCTCCACTGCAAACTTGCACATTGTTGATGTGTTCAGAAGCCTCTTCCCAAGGACAAGTGTTCCAGAACATGTAGTCAGTGACAATGGACCACCGTTTGTTGCGGAACAGTTTCAGTCATTCCTGAAAATGAATAGAATGAGACATTACAGTTGCACCAGACCACCTAGCTGCAAATGGCTTGGTAGAAAGGCTTGCCCAGAGTCTAAAAAATGCAATGCAAGCAATGCAGAGCACACTATACTGACAATGAATGACAGGCTTGCCAATTTCCTCCTTGCATATCACAATGCAGTACAGTCCACAACCAAAAACTCACCAGCAATGCTGTTTCTGTACCATCCCTTGGGCTCATGCCTGGGTCTCCTCAGAAGGAGAATGCAAGGCAAATAGCAGAGACGAGTTGAGGGCTTGTCAAACAAGAAGGCTTGTTGTTTCTCTCCTGGACAAGTAGTGCTGGCAAGAGACTACTGAGATGATCAAAAGTGTATATTTGGAAAGATTAAGGACAGGATGGACCACTCACCTACGTGGTGAAGATTGTGTCTCACGTCATCTGGAAATGATATATCGATCAGTTGAGGAAAACAGGGTCAATTAGAGAAGAAAGGTGTTTGGAGCTGTCAGAACCACTTCCTGCAGTCTCAGAGTCAACTCCGACAAGCACCACTGAGGAGGCCTGAGAACATGAGATTGTTTCACAAGACTCCCTCTTGTCAAGAATGACGCTACTCCACAAGAGTAAAAAAATACTCCACAGTGATTAAATCTTTAGACCTGAATAGGAAATTTAAAATTTACTATGTCACGGATGTCTGTATAGTAGTTGTATTAGACAGTATACTGTGTATGCAGTCGAGTTGCATTCTGTATTGAGATGGAATGTATAGCTAAGCAGTGTTGTGTATTTAATATTTCGGTGATATTTGAGTAATATTGTAAATATTTTATTTGATTAAGTATTCTTGTTTAAATAATTCATTTCTGGTTTTATGTAAAAGTACATAAATGGCAAGCATCATTATGCCGCCACATCATAAGTGAATGCCTTACTAAAGTGAAAATGAAGCATACACGTTCTCCTGGGCTCCCATGTTTACCTTTTGATTGATTCCAGAAGTTACAAAACGTAGCAGTGGCTGCAGGGAATATACTTCCTAGGGTGGTAGTGGAGGGAAGCATGATAGTGGCATTTAAGTGGCTATTAGATAGTCACATGACTATACAGAGAATGGAGGGGCATGGATCTTGCGTTTGCAGAGGGAACTAGTTTGGTAGATGTTTTATTAGTTTGGCATAACGCTGTGGGTCAAAAGGTCTGTTGCTATGCTCTATGTCCTTGTAGCAGCATCACAGGCACATAACACTTAGAGACAATGCACTTACAAGAAATACATAAATTAAGCATAAATAATACAGGTCCACAATCCCTCTTCCAAAATTCTGAAATCCAAAAAGCTCCGAAAACCGAAGTTTTTCTCGCCAACAGCTGATATCACTCAGGTGTGACGTGGCAGCACTAGCAGAGGCCGCCGGACGTCAGTTGTGACTCAGTGCTCGTACTGGTTACACATGCATTTGCTATTCACTGATATTTTGTGTTCACTGTTGACTTTGTGTTTAATTTCACTGTGAAAATGCCAAAAAGAGCTGCAGATATCCCTATGGGTAACAATGAGAAAAAGAGAAGGAAGCATCTATCATTATCAATAACGCAGAAAGTGGAGTTACAGACAGACAGACTTACTTTATTGATCCGGAGGGAAATTAGGTTTCGTTACAGCCGCACCAACCAAGAATAGTCTAGAAATATAGCAATATAAAACCATAAGTAATTAAATAATAATCATGCCATTTAATAATCATTTTTTATAATTAAAAAGTTAATCATGCCAAGTGGAAATAAGTCCAGGACCAGCCTATTGGCTCAGGGTGTCTGACACTCCAAAGGAGGAGTTGTGAAGTTTGACGGCCACAGGCAGGAATGACTTCCTATGACGCTCAGTGTTACATCTCAAGTTATTGCAGAAGCTTGATCATGGTGTGTCTGTGCAGCGTTTTACTGAAGAATATAGTGTCGGATCTACCACTGTATATGATTTAAAGAAACAGAAAGACAAGTTATGAAGTTTTATAGTGACAGTGACATTCTACATTTATTCCAATAAGTCATTTACCATGTGTTTGATTCAGTTCATTTGAAGTTGTATTTTATTGAATGTTTTTGTTGGAAATAAAAAAATTTTCTTGTCATTATTCCCTAAACAATGCAGTATAACAATCATTTACATAGCATTTACATTGTATTAGGTATTATAAGTAATCTAGAGATGATTTAAAGTATACGGGAGGATGTGCGTAGGTTTGGAGCAAGAAAGAATGCAATTCAAATAAAATATGTCCATTTTAGTGCTAAGTGGTCATAGTGTTGCTAAACTGAGGTAGGGAGTTTGTTTGTGCAGTTTAGTTCAAGAACTGAATGGTTGAAGGTAAGTAGTTGTTCATTAGCCTCATTGTGGGAGACTTCAGGCTCCTGTACCTCTGGCCTGATGCAGGTTTCCGACATACTTAGCATGTTGCAGCCGCAGTATTTTGCGTCTCCAGAGTTCAGACTTTCCACCATGCCTCATAATGAATAATAAAAAAGGAAAGCACAAGGTCCTGCTTCAATCACCAATGACTCCAGCAAATTTCTACAGATGTGGTGTGGAGAGCATTCTAACAGGTTGCATCAGAGTTTGGCACGGAGGGGCCACTGCACAGTACTGCAGCAGTTGTAAAGGGTTGTAAACTCAGCCATCTCCATGCTAGGCAGTTACCTCTGCACCCATCAAGGACATCTTCAGAAGGTGAACCTCAAAAAGTTGGCATCCATCACTGAGGACCCCTACCACCAAAGACAGGCCCTCTTCTCCTGACTACCATCACCGACAAGGTACAGGAGCCTGAAAGAGATACGCTCAACATTTTCAGGATAGCTTCTTCCTCTCTGCCATCTGATTTCTGAACAGTCTATGAATCCACAATCACTGCCTCATTATTTTACTCTCTTCATACACTACTTATTTTTTATATATTTAATAACAAGTGAAACATTTTTATGTGTTTCACAGAACAGCTGCCAAAAAACAACGATTTTCCTGACATATGTCAGTGATAATAAACCTGATTCTGCTGAAATCTTTGGCCTGGCCAGATTTCAGGCTGTTGGGAGTGATCATCATATCCCCATCACAGGTAAATTAACATCTCCCAGAAATTTTACTCTTACTCACTGATTGTCTTTTGAAATCTGCCTTTGTTTGTACATCGGATCAAAATTGGATTGGAAGCCAAAATAGAAAGTACCGGAAACGCCAGTATCCACAGACATCCCAAGTCAATGATTGACCTGAAAGTTGCCTTTGCTTCTCTCTCCAAGTTAGCTTCCTTGGTCACTTCTGCCATTTTCTATTTTAATTCAGATTTCCAGCATCTGCAGGCCTTTTCGTTTATCAGCCCTTTTGTATTTCTTTTTTCCACCTCGATATACATAGGATCTGTCAGGGTAGCACACAAATCAAACCTCTTCATTGTTGCTCGGCAATGTGACATTAAGAAATGAATGACTATGATTGAAGAGCTGCTCAGCGTACATAAGAACATAAGAAATAGGAGCAGGAGTAGGCCATCTGGCCCGTCGAGCCTGCTTTGCCATTCAATAGGATTATGGCTGATCTGGCCATGGTCTGATCTCCACCTCCCTGCCTTTTCCCCATAACCTTTAATTCCCTTATTATGCAAAAGTCTACTAACCTTGTCTTAAATATATTTATTGAGGTAGCCTCCTCTGCTTGATTAGGCAGAGAATTCCACAGATTCACCACTCTCTGGGAAAATGCAGTTCCTCCTCATCTCCATCCTAAATCGACTCCCCCGAATCTTGAGGCTATGTCCCTTAGTTCTAATCTCACCTACCAGTGGAAACAACTTTCCTGCCTCTATCTTAAATCTATCCATTTCATAATTTTATATGTTTCTATAAGATCTCCTCTCATTATTCTGAATTCCAGCAAGCACAGTCCCAGGCGACTCATTCTTTCCTCATAGTCTAACCCCCTCATTTCCGGAATCAACCTGGTGAGCCTCCTCTGCACCACCTCCAAAGCCAGTTAATCCTTCCTCAAGAAAGGAGACCAGAACTGCACACATTACTCCAGATGATCCTCCAGCAATAAAGGCCAATATTCCATTTGCCTTCTTGATAGCCTGCCGCACCTGCAAACTAATCTTCTGTGATTCATTCACAAGCACTCCCAAGTCCCTCTACACAGCAGCGTGCTGCAAGTTTTTTTTTTACCATTTTTACTATAATAATCTGCTCTTTCATTTTTCTTTCCAAAGTGGATGACCTTGCATTTACCAACATTGTACTCCATCTGCCAGACCCTTGCCTACTCACTTAACCTATCTATATATTTCTGCAGACTCTCCCTATCTTCTGCACAATTTGCTTTTCCACTTAACTGAGTATCATCAGCAAAGTGAGATACACTGCACTCAGTCCTCTCTTCCAGATCGTTAATCTATATCATGAACAGTTGTGAGCCCAGCACCGACCCCTGTGGCACACCGCTCACCTCTAATTGCAAAACAGAATAACACCCATGTATCCCAACTCTCTGCTTACTATTAGTTAACCAATCCTCTATCCATGCTAATACATCACCCCAACTATGCATCCTTATCTTATGGATAAATCTGTTATGTTGACACCTTATCAAATACCTTCTGGAAATCCAAGTAAATAATGTCCCATCTGTTTCCCTCTATCATGTGCCTCCAAATATCCTGAGGCCACATCCTTAATAACTGACTTCAACATCTTCCCAACCAGTCAGATGGGCTAACTGGCCTACAGTTTCCCTTCTTTTGCCTTGCTCCCTTCTTGAAGAGTGGAATGGCATTTGCAATTTTCCAGTCTTCCAGAACCCTTCCAGGATCAATTGGTTCTTGAAAGATCATCACTAATGCCTTCACAGTCTCTTCAGTCACCTCTTTCAGAACCCTGGGGTGTACACCATCTGATTCAGGTGACTCATATACCTTCAGACCTCGCAGAGTCCCAAGAACATTCTCCCTCATTATGGCAATTTCACACACTTCTGCCCTCTGACATGATTGAACTTCCACCATACCACTAGTGTTGCCCACTGTGAAAACTGATGCAAAATTCTTCTCCTAAGTACTACCTCTCCAGCGTCATTTTCCAGTGGTTCAATATCCACTCTCACCTCTCCTTTATACTTAATGTATCTGAAGAAACTTTTGGTATCCTCTTTAATATTATTAGCTACCTTACCTTGGTATTCCATCTTTTCCTTCTTTATGACTTTTTAGCTGGCTTCTGTTGGTTTTTAAAAGCTTCCCAATTGTCTAACCTTACTAATTTTGCTCTATCATCTGCTCTCTCTTTGGCTTTTACGGCGGCTTTGACTTCTCTTGTCAGCCACAGTTGTGTCATCTTGCCTTTAGAATACTTCTTCTTCTTTGGGATGTATATATCCTGCATCTTTCTAATTGCTTCCTGAAATTCCAGCTATTGCTGCTCTGCCATCATCCCTGTCAGCGTTCTTTTCCTAACAATTTAGGCCAGCTGCTCTCTCATGCCTCTAAATCCTCTCACTCCACTGTAATACTGATGCATCTGACTTTAGTTTCTCCTTCTTAAATTGCAGGGTGAATTCTATCATATTATGATCACTGGTCCCTAAGGGCTCCTTTACCCTAAGCTCTCTAATCAATTCTGATTCATTGCACAACACCCAATCTAGAATAACTGAACCCCTAGTGAGCTCAACTACAAGCTGCTCTAAAAAGCATAGGCATTCTATGAAATTCTATTTCATAGGCATCCTAGAAATTCCCCCTCTTGGGATTCAGCACCAACCTGATTTTCTCAATCTACCTGCATATTGGAATCCCCCGTGACTATTGTAAAATTGTTCTTTTGGCATGCATTTTCTATCTCCCTTTGTAACTCGTAGACCACATCCTTACTACTGTTTGGGGGTCTGTACATAACTCCCATCAGGGTCTTATTACCCTTGCAGTTCCAATGATCTGACACCATTTGTCCCAATGTCACCTCTTCCTAATGACTAATCTGTTTGTAACCAGCAGAGCCACGCCATTCCCTCTGCCTTCTGCCCGTCCTTTTGATGCAATGTGGGTCCTTGGACATTAAGTTCCTAGCTTTCATCTTTTTTCAGCCATGTTTCAGTGATGCCCAAAAAAACTTTGACAAACCCCTGTAGTTGCACAGTGAAAAGCATCCTAACTGTTGCATTGTGGCCTGGTATTAAAACACCAATGTCCAGGAATGCAAAATGCCACAGAAAGTGCTGAATACATCACAGCCCATTACCGAAAAAGCCCTTTCCACTTTGAGCACATTTACATGGATTGTTACCTCAAGACCCTCACCATCCAGGACATGCACTGCTCTTGCTGGTACCATCAGGCAAGGGGTACAGAAACCTTGGGACCCACACCACCAAGTTCAGGTACAGTTATTACCCTACATCCATCAGGCTTCTGAATCGGTACCACAACTCCAAATTGATTTTACTACCTACAGTCTTATTTTCAAGGGCTCTTTACAACTAATGTTATTTATATTATTTTCCATTCTCACAACTTTTCTTCTTTTGCACATTATCAGTCACTGCTCATGTGTGGCTTTTCATAAACTATATTGTATTGTATTTTATTTATTTCCCTGCACATCCTGCAAGAAAATTAATCTCCAGGTAGTATATGATAACATATACAGGACTGTGCAAACATCTTAAGCATATATCTATAGCTAGGGTGTCTAAGACCTTTGCAGAGTACTGCACTGTATATACTTTGATAGTAAATTTATTTTGAAATTTTAACTTATAATGTATCCTTGGGCTTTAGTAACAGAAAGATGGCCATGCTTATAAATTCTCCCTCGAAAGGGAAAAGAATATTTTTGCTTCAGTACAGTGGAAAGCAACAATCTCCAGGCTCCTAATTTATGCCAGTTTTGTCAGAGCGTGCTAATCTCCAGTATTCTCTAAATATTTCTGTATCTCATTGTATTTTCCCTCTCTCTTGCTGCTTTCTCGCCAACACAATAATTCACTCCTCTTGGCCATCAGACCTCGATAGAGCTTCATCCGATTGGGTCTTCCTAAAATGTGGCAAGAAAACATTGAACAACCTTTAAACCTGAAGTCCGTGGCCTTCAATTATCTTGGCCGCCCCCTCACACTCTCTTTCTTCCTTGCTCGGTGTTTACCTACTGGCTTTTGGCAAATGTGGATTAGAACTCAGAATAAATTACTGAAGAAAAAATTAATAAGGAGTGGTAAACCCGCCCACAAGCTTATTACAGCCTCCAAATTACACATTAAATGGTGAAGAGCATGACTCATCAAGCTCAGGAAACGGCTTGAGCAGAACAGCAAGACAAATTAGTGAGTCTGGATTTATTTTAGCATTGCATTTGTAATTTACATATTTATATTAGACCAGCACAAGCAAACGATGAACATCTGCTGCTATTCTTTCCAGCATCTGCTTTTCCCAGAGCTGCCGATACACTCTCGCTTCACTTGACTGTACTTCGCCTGCTGGAAGCCTGAGATGGACCAAAGGTATGTTGCAAGGGTCCTAGTGCACGCCACATCCACCATAAAACATGTGTTCACTGACCAGTGTGACTAGCTGGGGCTCTGAAGCAAATAAGTTAAAATTTATATCACTGGCTTCAAATATGTCCACCTCTCTCTGTCAGCTTTCACCATTCCTTGCAACCTCTCAGCTCTTCCTGTGACCTCCCACCTCTTCCTGTGACCTCCCACCTCTTCCCGTGACCTCCCACCTCTTCTTGTGACCTCCCACCTCTTCCTGTGACCTTGCTTCTCCCTGCGAACCCCTCCTCTATCGGAGACCTTGAGCGTTCTCTGTAACCTCTCATCTCTTCCTGTGGCCTCTGCCTCTTACTGTGACCTGCCCCCAAACATTCCCTGTGACCTCGACCATTCCCTGTCATTGCCGACTTCTCCCTGTGACCTCCAGCAGCCCTACTGACCTACACATTACCTGGGTTCCCTGACATAGAGTCAGTCCTGCCCTGGATCTCTGTCAGGAAATCTGAGAACTCCATCTTCCTTTAGGTGTGTTCTTACTTAAATGTCCACTGCCACCCTGCCCCTCCCTCAGGCTTTCCAACTGAAAGCCCAGCCATCCCAAATCCTCATTAGAACTGACTGCCCCATTCTGCCTATCCAGCAACACACCCCTCCCTTCCACCCTAAACAACTCCTGCCACCTCTCCACAAACCCTCGGGACTCCTCACTCACTCCTCAATTCCCTCATCAGCCGCCACTGATGTGATCCTTCTCCATAGCTCCCAGTAGAGTCTTTAACTCATCTTCTTCATGGTCACCATTTTTCACAGTAATGATGTCTTGTGGAGGAAGGACTTGTTACTGCATGAGCTGCTCTACCACAGACAACATACTCCACTGTTTGTTCTTAGTACAATATCCCAGCCTTGCATGTAAATAGGTCTCTTCCACTACGGAGGCTATCTTGATGCACAATGCGGGGGAGGGGGGCTTCAGGGTTTAACATTTCTATCATTCATTCTATGGGGTTTCTTGTTTCGTGGATGTCTGTGAAGAGGAAGAATTTTAGGTGTATACTATATACATTCTCTGATATTTAACTGAACTTTTGGACCTTTGAACAATTTGGGTATGTTACAATTTCTCTTTGAGGTGGACAATGAAATTGGATGGAAACACACACAAAATTCTAGGGGAACACAGCATGTCAGACAGCATCAATGGCGGTGATTAAATTGTCTACAATTCGGGCCGAGGTAAGGCCTGATGAACCTGAAATGTTGAATGTTTATTCCCCTTCATAGATACTGCCTGACTTGCAGAATTCCTCCAGCTTTTTATATGTGTTGTTAAAGATCTGCAGGATCTCTTGTGCTTACGGGGTCTTGGAAGTCTGTCGGGAATGATAATGATGTTGGTGGCGCTTCCGATGAGAGAGAAGCCCAAACCGGGAAGTGCAAATGTGCCCACAGGTCAGGCTCGTTACGGCCATTGAAGGGTCAAGTCGTCTCTCCTTGCGGTCCTGGTGCTTTCGATAGAGGTCCTTCAGCCGCTGCTCTTCGAATGCGCTGGTGCCTTTATATGTGCATTGCAGCCTTTGTGCAAGGCCTCCCATCCAGTCACAGGGTTACTGCATGGCTTCAAGGATGCTTTCACTCAGACTCTACAGTGCTTTGTGGTGCCTTCCTGTTTTCTGTTGCCATGCACCATCTTGGAAAGGCAGTTGTCTTCCATCCAGACCACCTGTCCCACCCTCCAAAGTTGAACCTTCATGATCAGCGTCTCTGTGCCAGGCATCTCAGCCCTTCGTAGCGCTTCTGTGCTGGGGCTCTGTCTTGCCACGAGATGCCCACGATCTTGCGAAGGCCAAGCATCTTGATGTGCCAGCAGTATGGGGTCACAGCCATACAGCAGAGAAGTCAGGACGACTGCTCAGCAGACTGCCATCTTGGTCTTCAGCCTTATACCATGTTCTCCCCACACACTTGTCCATAGCCTGCCAAAGGATGCACCAGTTTTTGCAAGTCTGTTGGAGACCTCTCAATCTAGACTGCAGGAGAAAGTGAGGCAGCTTCCTGAGGAGAGCTGTGTGCCTTCAATCTCAGTTCGTGGATCTGCGGGATTGGTATGGGGTGCAGACTGAGGTAGATCTTTAACAGATTGTTAAATATAAGATTCAGGAAGCCACGTTACAGCCAGGTAAAACTTTGGTTCCGCCACGTTTGGAGTATTGTTTGCAGTTCCAGTCGTCCCATTGCAGGAGGAACATGGAGGCTTTGGTGAGATGCAGAACAGACTCACAAGGATGTTGACTGGATTAGAGAGAATTCGCTATATTGAGAGTTTGGACAAACCTGGAGCATTGGAGGCTGTGGTGAGACCTGATAGGAGTTCATGAAATTCTGAGAGAGATGGAGAATATGTAGTGTACAAAGGCACAGAGAGTGTTGTTCCCAAGATTGAAATGTCTGATACTAGAGATTATAACTCTAGGGTGAGAGGCTAAAGTTTAAAGGAGATAGGCTTCAACACAGAGAGTGGTAGTTGCCTAGAACACCCTGTGGGGATAGTGGTGGAAATAGACATAACTGAGGCCTTTAAGAGGCACATTAACACATAGGGAATGAAGGGATAGGAATCACCTGCAGGCAGATGGGTTTAGTTTATTTTGGCATCACGGCTGGCACACACACTGTGGGCCAAAGGGCCTGTTCTTGTTCTATGTTCTAGACTCTGACAATCAGATTGAAGTACCAAGGGAATTCCTCAATACCAGTGGTGTCTCTGTCTGATCTTCTAGGGTTGGCTCAGTGTTACCTCAATCATGTATGTGATCCTAGTATGTAATCCTAGTACCCGCTCTTCTATCACACCCACTGGGTCTTTATCCCAGACTGTTCCACCCACCAGGTAGTGGGAACACCTTCACCATATGGACAGTAATATTTGTTTGCTCAAGGCAATCTACCTTATAGTGCAGGGAGCAAGGGGATATCTCTTAATAACTCAGCTTTATTAACTTTTTATCTTCAATTTCCCCTCAAAAGCCGATTTCACTAATTATACGTTTGTTTCACATTGGATGGAGTGGAACTCTGAATTCACTCAGGTCTAATACACCAGCCTAGCATGATCTAATTTTACATCACAAAACAAACATGCTGACAAGTGACTCAATGAGTTTAATGGAGCAGGGGCCATGAGGGAGTGAAGTATTACTGTGGCACAATGCAAAACATATACTAGTCTACATTGATATTGTTTCTCTGGAGGCACAGGCTGTTTATCCCTAATCCGCTGAACCACTAAATGATGGCAATGATCAGCATGCAGCTAAAAGGCAGAAATGTTATCAGAACATACACTTGGTGGCCACTTTATTAGGTACACCTGTACGCCTGTTCATCAATGCAAATATCTAATCAGCCAATCAATGTATAAAAAAACGCAGACACAGTCAAGAGGTTCAGACCAAGCAGAGCAGTGGGGAAGAAAGTGACATCGACTGTGGAATGATTGGCGGTGCCAGACAGGGTGGTTTGAGTATCTCAGAAACTGCCGATCTCCTGGTATTTTCTCTCCCAGCAGTCTCTAGAGTTTACAGAGAATGGTGGGAAAAAAAATCAAAAAGAAACCATCTGGCGGGAGGGGAGGGAGAAGCTCTGTGGGTGAAAACACATTGTTTATGAGAGAACTCAGTGCAGAATAGTTCAAGCTGACAGAAAGGCAACAGTAGCTCAGATAACAACAGTAGTAGTGTGTAGAAGTGTATCTCTGAATGCACAGCGTGGTGAACATTGAAGTGGATGGGCTACAGCAGCAGGTCACAATGAGCATACACTCAGTGCCCACTTTATTAAGCAATTTCTGTACCTAACAAAATGTCCACTATTTGTATCCCTCATCAGTGGTCAGTGAACGTTGCCATAATTCACACAAGCAGGTCCAAATTCTGCAACCTTAACTCTTTGGTAATCTCCAATATTTATAATCCCAGCTCTGCTACACGCTGGTCATAATGCATCAATCTGGTACATAAGTTGCCCTTTCACCCCATCCCATGGCTATTAGTTTTCATACAACTTATTGGTTTATTATAGTCACATGCACATTGAAAAACTTAGTTTTCCATACAGGTAGTTGGAAAATGTAAGTATCTTGAGGTAGTACAAGAGAAAAGCAATAACAAAATGAAAAATACAGAGAACGTGTAGTGACAGTAGACAAAAAGTTGCAGGGACCATGATGAGGTAGATTGTGAGGTCAAGAGTTCATCCTCTATGTACCAGAGGCCCTTTCAGGAATCTTATATCAGCCAGATAGAAACTGTCCTTCAGGTTTAATATCTCTGGCTTATGTCCTAAATTTGTTCACTTTGTAGCAGTAGTACAATACAATACATGATAACGTAGAAGAAAAAGAACTGAATTACAATAAATAAATAAATAAATAAATACAACACGAGGAGGAACTTCTTTACTCAGAGAGTGGTAGCTGTGTGGAACGAGCTTCCAGAAGAAGTGGTAGAGGTAGGTCCGATATTGTCATTTTTTAAAAATGGACAGGTATATGGACAGGAAAGGAATGGAGGGTTATGGGTTGAGTGCGGTCAGTGGGACTAGGTGAGAGTAAACATTTGGCATGGACTAGAAGGGCTGAGATGGCCTGTTTCTGTGGGGGGGTGTGTGTGTGTAATATAGTTAAATTAAATAAGTAGTGCAAAAACAGAAATAAAGAAGTAGTGAGGTACAAACAAGTATTTTGCCTGGATTGGAGAGTGTGCCTTATGAGAATAAGTTGTGTGAACTCAGCCTTTTCTCCTTGGAGCGACAGAGGATGAGAGGTGACCTGAGAGAGGTGTAAAAGATAATGAGAGGCATTGATCGTGTGGATAGACGGAGGCTTTTTCCTAGGGCTGAGGCTAACACTAGGGGCATAGTTTTAAGGTGCTTCGAAGTAGGTACAGAGAGAATGTCAGGGGTAAGTTTTTCACACCGAGAGTGGTGGGTGCGTGGAATTCACTGCCAGTGGTGGTAGTGGAGGTGGATGCAATAAAGTCTTTTAAGAGGCTCTTAGTTAGGTACATGGAGCTTAGAAAAATAGAGAGCTATGCGGTACAGTAATTCTAGGCAGTTTCTAGAGTAGGATATGTGATCCGCACAACATTGTGGGCCAAAGCACCTGTAATATGCTGTAGATTTCTATATGCTATGTTCTATGAGGTAGTGTTCATGGGTTCAATGCCCATTCAGAAATTGAGATGGCAGGAGGGAAGAAGCTGTTTCTGAATTGCTGAGTGTGTGCCTTTGGGCTTCTGTACCTCCTTCCTGATGGTCCTTAATAATGGACGGCACCTTTTTGAGGCACCGCTCCTTGAAGGTGTCTTGGATACTACGGAGGCTAGTACCCATGAAGGAGCTGACTAATTTTACAGCTCTCTGCAATTTTTTGCAGTCTCGGGCAGAGCAGTTGCCATACAACAATTTCAATTGTACATCTATAAAAATTGGTGATAGTCAACAGCGGGTGGAAGAATTTCCTGAACCTTCAGGCCTGGATATGAAAGTGCAGTGCAGTGGATGTGATCTACATGGATTTTAGTAAGGCATTTGACAAGGTTCCACATGGTAGACTTATTCAGAAAGTCAGAAGGCATGGGATCCAGGGAAGTTTGGCCAGGTGGATTCAGAATTGGCTTGCCTGCAGAAGGCAGAGGGTCATGGTGGAGGGAGTACATTCCGATTGGAGGGTTGTGAGTAGTGGTGTCCCACAAGGATCTGTTCTGGGACCTCTACTTTTCGTGATTTTTATTAACGACCTGGATATGAGTGTAGAAGGGTGGGTTGGCAAGTTTGCAGACAACACAAAGGTTGGTGGTATTGTAGATAGTGTAGAGGATTGTCGAAGGTTGCAGAGAGACATTGATAGGATGCAGAAGTGGGCTGAGAAGTGGTAGATGGAGTTCAACCCAGAGAAAAGTGAGGTGGTACACTTTGGAAGACAAACTCCAAGGCAGAGTACAAAGTAAATGGCAGGATACTTGGTAGTGTGGAGGAGCAGAGGGATCTGGGGGTACATGTCCACAGATCCCTGAAAGTTGCCTCACGGGTAGATAGGGTAGTTAAGAAAGCTTATGGGGTGTTAGCTTTCATAAGTCGAGGGATAGAGTTTAAGAGATGCGATGTAATGATGCAACTTCACACTTGGAGTACTGTGTCCAGTTCTGGTCGCCTCACTATAGGAAGGATGTGGAAGCATTGGAAAAGGTACAGAGGAGATTTACCAGGATGCTGAGTGGTTTAGAGAGTATGGATTATGATCAGAGATTAAGGGAGCTAGGGCTTTACTCTTCGGAGAGAAGGAGGATGAGAGGAGACATGATAGAGGTGTACAAGATATTAAGAGGAATAGATAGAGTGGACAGCCAGCACCTCTTCCCTAGGGCACCACTACTCAATACAAGAGGACATGGCTTTAAGGTAAGGGGAAGGAAGTTCAAGAGGGATATTATATTTGAATCAGGAGCAAGTTACAGCTTGTGATTCAGCTGGGAGCTCAGAGAATTCGACCGTGTAGGTAGGATTTAAGCCTACCTGGTCAATACCTGTGGAGGAGGGGGAACTGCGCAGGTACGAGTGACGTCAGCGTCGAGCGCGCACTTTAAAAGGCAGGACTTCTTTTCAGAGCGGGCAGCGGAGTCTGTGGAAGTAGAGTCCTGGGCTTTGGCTAAGTGGGCTTCGGCATAAGGGGACTTCGGTAAGCCTGTGTGATTGCTCACTGAGGGGAAGAAGGTAAGGTCGCTAGGTGCTTTTTAGACTTACTCTATCAATCCAGTTCAGGTATGGGGGAGACAGTCAGAGCAGTGGTGTGCTCCGTATGCAGTATGTGGGAAGTCAGGGTCAACACAGTTGTCCCTGATGACCACACCTGCAAGAGGTGCGTCCAGCTGCAGCTCCTATCAGCCCGAGTTAGGGAGTTGGATCTGGAGCTGGATGAACTACGGATCATTCGGGAGGCAGAGGCAGAGATAGATAGGAGTTATCAGGAGGTAGTCACACCAAAAAACCAACAAGTAGGCAGATGGGTGACAGTCCAGAGAGGCAGGGGGAGCAGGCAGAGAGAGCAGAGCACCCCTGCGGCCATTCCCATTAACAATAAGTATACCGTACTGGATACTGTTGATGGGGATGACCTACCAGGAATGAGTTGTAGTGGTCCTGCCTCTGGCACAGAGGTTGAACCCTCAACTAGAAAGGGGAGGAGGGAAGAGAAGAGAGCGATAGTTTTAGGGGATTCTATAGTCAGGGAGGCAGATAGGAGATTTTGTGGGGCAGATCGGGAGTCTCGGATGGTATGTTGCCTCCCTGGTGCCAGGGTCCGGGACATCTCAGATCGGGTGCAGGCTATTCTTGAGAACGAGGGCATGAACCCAGATATAGTGGTCCATGTAGGAACCAACGATGTAGGTAAGGTGAGTGAGGGGTTCCTGCTTAGGGAGTTAGGAGTGAAGCTGAAAGGCAGGACCTCCAGGGTGACAATCTCGGGATTGCTACCTGTGCCACGTGCGAGTGAGGCGAAGAATAGAATGATTATGCACATCAATACGAGGCTAAGAGCATGGTGCAGGAAGGAAGGGTTCAGGTTTTTGGATAATTGGTCTTTGTTCCAGGGACATTGGGATCTGTTTCGAAGGGACAGTCTACATCTGAACCGGAAGGGTACTAACATTCTTGCAGGAGTGTTTGCCAGTGCTGCTCGGGGGGGTTTAAACTAGATGTGCAGGGGGCAGGGATCCAGATCCAGAGGGTTGGTCAGAAGGAGCATGGGGTTAAATGTGTAGAAGGTTTGGGTGATCTTGAGAAGGTCATCAAAATTCAGGGTGCAATTAGCCCGATGGAAGTTCAAGGAGCTGGGTTAGGTACAGTAGACAGTGTTTTAAGCAAAGAGAGGAGGAATGGGCTCAGAATTCTATACTTGAATGCGAGTAGTGTCAGAAATAAGACAGATGAGCTTGAAGCTCAGATGAAAATGGGGAACTACGATATTGTTGGGATAACGGAGACATGGCTACAAGGGGATCAGGCCTGGGAATTGAGTGTACCAGGGTATACGTGCTATCGTAGAGACAGAAATATGGGAAGAGGGGGTGGGGTGGCCCTGGTGGTGAGGAATGAGATTCAGTCCTTAGCAAGAGATGACTTGGGAACAGGGGAAGTAGAGTCTGTGTGGATTGAGCTGAGGAACAGTAAGGGTAAAAAGACACTAATGGGTGTTGTGTACAGGCCCCCAAACAGTAGCATGGATATTGGGTACAAGTTGATTAGGGAGTTAACATTGGCATGTGCTAAAGGTAATGTAGTCGTTATGGGAGATTTCAACATGCAGGTGGACTGGGAGAATCAGGTAGGTGCTGGACCCCAGGATAGGGAGTTTGTGGAGTGTCTAAGGGATGTATTTTTGGAACAGCTTGTGCTTGAGCCAACCAGGAACGAGGCTATTTTGGACTTGGTGATGTGTAATGAACAGGAATTGATAAGTGATCTTGAAGTAAAGGAGCCATTAGGAAGTAGTGATCATAACATGATAAGTTTTTATCTACAATTTGAGAGGGATAAGGGCAGATCAGAGGTGTCAGTGTTGCAATTAAATAAAGGAGACTACAGAGCCATGAGGGAAGAGCTGGCCAAAGTTAAATGGGCAGATGCCCTGGCAGGAAAGACAGTGGATCAGCAGTGGCAGATATTCTTGGGGATAAAACAAAAGATGCAAAAGCAGTTCATTCCAATGAGAAGGAAGGATTCAAAGAGGGGGAAGGGGCCACAGTGGTTGACAAAGGAAGTCAGAGATTGTATAGCATTAAAGAAAAAGAAGTATGACAGGGCTAAGATGAGTGGGAATACAGATGACTGAGAAAGTTTTAAGGAACAGCAGATCTTAACTAAAAAAGCAATACGGAGAGAAAAAATCAGGTATGAGCTCAGTCTAGCCAGGAATATAAAAGGGGATAGCAAAAGCTTTTTTAGCTATGTGAAGAGAAAGAAGATAGTTAAGAACAATGTTGGGCCCTTGAAGAATGAATTCGGAGAAATTGTTATGGGAAACAGGGAAATGGCAACAGAATTTAATGCGTACTTTAGATCTGTCTTCACCAGGGAGGACACAAGCAATCTCCCAGATGTATGGATGGGCCAGGGTCATAAGATATCAGAGGAATTGAGACAGATTGACATTAGGAAAGAAACTGTGATGAGTAGACTGGTAGGACTGAAGGCTAATAAATCCCCGGGTCCAGATGGTCTGCATCCGAGGGTTCTAAAAGAGGTGGTTCAGGAAATTGCGGATGCATTGGTAATCATTTTCCAATGTTCCTTAGATTCAGGATCAGTTCCTGAAGATTGGAGAGTGGCTAATGTTATCCCACTTTTCAAGAAGGGAGGGAAGGAGAAAACGGAGAACTATCGCCCTGTTAGCCTAACGTCAGTCGTGGGGAAGATGCTTGAGTCCATTATTAAGGACGAAATAGTGGCACATCTTGATGGCAGAAATAGGATTAGGCTGAGCCAGCATGGATTTACCAAGGGCAAATCATGCTTGACTAATCTGTTGGAGTTTTTTGAGGGTGTAACAAGGATGTTAGATGAGGGTAAGCCAGTGGATGTTGTGTACCTAGATTTTCAGAAGGCATTCGATAAGGTGCCACATAGGAGATTGGTGAGTAAAATCAGAGCTCATGGCATTGGGGGCAGGGTTTCAACATGGATAGAAAACTGGTTGGCAGATAGAAAGCAAAGGGTAGCAGTGAATGGGTGTTTCTTGGACTGGCTGGAGGTGACTAGTGGGGTACCACAGGGCTCTGTATTGGGACCACAGCTCTTTACGATTTATGTCAACGATTTAGATGAGGGCATTGAAAACTATATCAGCAAGTTTGCTGACAATACTAAACTGGGTGGCAGTGTGACATGCGAAGAGGACATTAGGAGAATACAGGGAGACTTGAATAGGCTGGGTGAGTGGGCAGATACTTGTCAGATGTCATTCAATGTGAATAAATGTGAAGTTATCCACTTTGGAAGCAGGAACAAGAGGGCAGAGTATTGTCTGAATGGTGTAGAGTTAGGTAAGGGAGAAATGCAAAGAGACCTAGGAGTCCTAGTTCACCAGTCAATGAAGGTGAATGAGCAAGTGCAACAGGCAGTGAAGAGGGCAAATGGAATGTTGGCCTTTGTTACAAGGGGAATTGAGTACAAGAACAAGGATGTCCTTTTGCATTTGTACAGGGCCCTAGTGAGACCACACCTGGAATATTATGTACAGTTTTGGTCTCCAGGTTTAAGGAAGGACATTCTGGCAATTGAGGAAGTGCAGCATAGATTCACTAGGTTGATTCCTGGGATGGCAGGGCTGTCTTACGCAGAAAGATTGGAGAGATTGGGCTTGTACACGCTGGAATTGAGGAGATTGAGAGGGGATCTGATTGAAACGTTTAAGATAATTAAAGTACTTGATAGGATTGAGGCAGGAAATATGTTCCAGATGTTGGGAGAGTCCAGTACCGGAGGGCGTGGATTGAGAATAAGAGGTCAGTTATTTAAAACCGAGTTGAGGAAGAGCTTCTTCTCCCAGAGAGTTGTGGAGGTGTGGAATGCACTGCCTCGGAAGACGGTGGAGGCCAATTCTCTGGATGCTTTCAAGAAGGAGCTATATAGATATCTGATGGATAGGGGAATCAAGGGATATGGGGACAAGGCAGGGACTGGGTATTGATAGTGAATGATCAGCCATGATCTCAGAATGGCGGTGCAGACTCAAGGGGCCGAATGGTCTACTTCTGCACCTATTGTCTATTGTCTATTAGAGGAAGGTTTTTCACTCAGAGAGTGGTTGGTACGTGGAATGCACTGCCTGAGGTCAGTGGTGGAAGCAGTGAAATTTAAGAGACTACTAGACAGGTATATGGAGGAATTTAAGTTGGGGGGGTTATATGGGAAGCAGGGTTTGAGGGTCAGCACAACATTGTGGGCCAAAGGGCCTGTAATGTGCTGTACTATTCTATGTTCTATGAAAGGAAGAGAGATGCATTGGAGTCGTTGACAGTAATGTAGGTTTAATTGGACAAAACTAACATCAACATCTGTGTGTTAAGAACAACGAGGTCTGTTTTAGTAATATTGACTCTGGGATAAATAATGATCATAACACACCGGAGATAACTCCAAAACAGTGTCTTGGGATCCTTTATGTCCACTGAGAAGGAGCTCAGTTTAGTGTCTCATCAGAAAGTCTGCAGTGTACAGTCCCTGATGTCAGACTTGAATCACATGAAACAAAATCATTTGCTCTGTCGTAGCCGGGGTGGGTGGTTCAGCATAATCTCACTACCCAGCTCTCTGCCACCACTTCCAGGTTTCTTTGCTCATACCCCGAGGTCAAGACTTGGACCAGCAACTTTCTAAACTATTGGCTGAGAGCGCTTCCCACAGAGTCACAGCTGGCACTGAAGACAGGAGTCAAGAGATTAAAGATTAGCTTTATTTGTCACCAGTATATCGAAACTGTGAAACATGCAGGGAGAAGCATCATTTGCGTCAATGACCAGTACAGGCCGAGGGTGTGTTGGTGGCAGGACACAAGTGTTACCATGCCACATTGCCAACACAGCATACCACAACTTATTAACCTAACAAGTACGTCTTTGGAATCGGGAGCACCTGGTCACGTGGAGAACGTAAAGCGGAGCTCCAGGCTACTGTGGATGGACTTGATGCACGATTAGTAACAGGAGTTTAAAGTGAGGAGTTTGGCGTTGTAGAGAGAAAGCTCTTGGAATATAGGTCTACCCCAACAAAAACCCTAGAAGACATGCATTCTTCACCCTGTTTTAATGTTCTCGGACAAATTCTGTGCCAGCAAGTGCTCAGTTTCAAGGTAGTCGTAGACTGCTCAGACACTTATGTTTGGGAGCTATGAGAACAGAGCATGGCACTCAGCCAGGGAAGATCTCGTTCACAGACCACAGTGGTCAATGCTCAAAGTCAACCCTTTATCAACGCTCATGTCTCCTACACACCAGCACATTAATACGGTAAAAGAATAAATACAGTTTCTCAAAAATCTCCAATTTTATGCATCAAAATTAAATGTGGAGCACCTCACTGCTCATTAGGGGAATTCTCCCTCATGTGCTCTGCTGATGCCAGAAGCCTGGCAACAGTTGTGGCTGCCCACAGCACATCCTCGGACGGTGCTGGTCATTGACGCAAATGACGCATCCCTCTGCATGGCATTACGGTGCTCACGTGACAAAGCTCCTCTTTAATGTGCAGGCCTCAGCTGAAGGCCCTGCAAAGAAGAATGATATTCTTCAGTCCGGGATCCTCTTGTGCAAAATCTGCCTGATCTCCTGCCTACACTGACTACACTTCAATTACTATAAAAGGCTTCCAGATATGCACAGAGTGAAAGGGCTGTGAAAATGGAAAACTTCTTTATTTTTAGATAGTGCAGAGTTAATGAGGCTTCCCTGCCCCCTTCAAAGAGTGAGAGTAAGGCACCGTGAATCATAGAATACAGCCCCAGAAATCTCTGTTACTTGAGAAGTTATCTTTTGTCTGAACTCTCTCCGGAATAAAAAATTCTCTTACCAATCTATTCTTGGTCTGTTTACTTAGTCAATATGACCCCATGGGATTGGTAATGTGATGATCTTACATTCGAGTGGGGGAGTTACTCAGCTCAACAGTTGAACTCATTCTGAGTGAGGGATAAATACAGAGGACACCAGGGATAACTCCGTCTTCTCCAAAACAGTTCCATGGGATTGCCTATGTCCACCTGGGAAAGCAAACGGAGCTTCAGGTTAACTTCACCTCTGAACAACAGCACCTTGAACGGTGTTGCACTTCCTCGATCCTGTCCAGGTGGAGTCAGAGCCAGGAGGAAAACAATCCCTTCCATGCTTCTCATCCACGGCAACCAAGTTTCCTAACTGATCTAGTCCTATTTGCCCGTGTTTGGCCCATGCCTTTCCTATCCACAGTACTGTGCAAAAGTCTTAGGAAAAGAATCTGTAAAGTGCAGATGTTTTCAAAAATAACAAAATGAGAAGTTTCTCTATATTAAAAAAATTGCAATAAAGAGCAGTAAACAGTAAAAAAAATACTAAATCAAATCAATATTTGGTGTCACCATCATTTGTCTTTAAAACTGTGTCAGATCTCACTGTTGTGCAGTTTTATAAGAAAATTAACTGGTAGATTGTTTCAAACATCTTGGAGAACTTGCTACAGTTCTTCTGTAGCTTTTGGCTGTTTTGCTTGTTTCTGTCTCTCTGGGTAATCCCAGACAGCCTCAATGATGTTGAGATCGGGGCTCTGTAGGGGCTGCACCATCTGATTCCATATAAACATCTAGGGTGCTTAAGACTTTTGCACAGTACTGTATGTATCTGTCCTAATAAATGTTGTAAATGTAGCCGTCTTTACAGCTTCCTCCTTCAGCTTGTCCCATGCACCCACCGCTCTCTATGTGAGAAACTTACCCTTCAATGCCTTTTAAATATTTCCCCTCTCAATTTCAACCTGTGCCTTCCAGTTTTGGATTCGTCTAATCTAGGGAATAAACTGTGGATATTCACTTTATCTACTCTCCTTGTGATTATATGAATTCGATTAGTAAATTCTTCAGTGCCCAGTGCTCTAGGGGGTAAAAATGTTGCTAACCTAACTTCAGTCTCTCCTCAAACCCTCCAGTGCCAATGATATCCTCATAACACATTTTTGTGCCTTTTCCAGATTAATGACCTCCATTCCACAGCAGAGTCTAGAATTGTATGCAATACTCCAAATGTGGCCCTACTGATGTTTTGTACAGCTGTAACAAAATTAGTAATTATAGAAAAGTACAATGCAGAAATAGGACCTTCAGCCCATCTAATCGATGGCAAACCCTTTAAACTGCTTACTCCCATTGACTTCTACCGGGACATAGCCCTCTATACTCTTACCATCCATGTACCTATCCAAACTTCTCTTAAATATTGAAATCAAGCTCACATGCACCACTTATGCTGGCAGTGAGTTCCACACTTTCATGACCCTCTGAGTGAGAGGTTTCCCCTTAAATTTTCACTTTTCACCCTTAACCCATGACCTCTAGGTGTAATTCCACCCAAACTCACTGGAAAAAGCCTGCTTGCATTAAACCTATCTAATTTTGTATACCTCTATCAAATCTCTCAATCTTTTATATTCCGAAATTAACACCCTGGGAAAGGTTTCCATGCTAACGTAACGGTCCTTCTGTAGAAGCAGTGTTTGGGTTATGGTTAGAGATAATGGGTGCTTTGGAATGTGAGCTGTCCAATGATGGGAGGGTGTTTTTGTGCCGTGTGCGTGACCCCAGGGTGATCTGGGTCTTTTGTTTGGCGGGAGATGAAGAGAGGAGACACCGGAGTGGAGCCATGACCCAACAAAGGCCGGGAAGATCGAAGGAGGATCGGTGAAGGGAAAACCGTGAGCACCAACGTGTACACATTAGACCATTCATTAAAATGGGCCCCTTTTCTTTGTTTGCTTTATCTTCACTAACCCTGTAGACCAACTAAGAATTATAAAGCTAAATCGTTTAAATGTATGCGGTGCACTGTCTGTTATTTCGTGGGACTGATTTGTAACATCCACACAAACTGGGGTGGACTCGCATCTCAATCTCTCCATTTGGCAGGGCCAGAGATTGTCTTCCCTAAACTTACGCAGCCAGAACTTGAGTGTTACATGAGGAATAAAGTCCAGGTCCTCCAGACCTGGCAACATCCTTGTAAATTTTCCCTGTATTCTTTCAACCTTATTTACATCTTTCCTGTAGGTAGGTGACCAAAGCTACACACAGTAATCCAAGTTAGGCCTCACCAATGTCTTATACAACTTCAACCTAATATCCAATCTCCTGTACTTTGATTTATGAAGGCCAATGTGCCAGAAGCTTTCTTTAAACCCTATCTTCCTGTGATGCCACTTTCAATGAATTATGGATCTGTATTCCCAGAACCCTTTGACTACCACACTCATGAGTACCCTATTGTTCACTGTGTAAAATCTACCCTGATTGGTCCTACTAAAATGTAACAACTCACACATTGCTGCATTAAATTCCAACTGCCATCTTTCAGCCCATTTTTCCAACTGGTCCAGATCTCACTGCAAGCCATGATAGCCTTCCTCACTGTCCACTACACCCCCAGACTTGGTGTCATCCACTGATCCGGTTAACCACATTATCATCCAGATCATTGATATAGATGACTAACAATAACAGGCCCATTGCAGATCCCTGCAGCACTCCAGTGGTCACAGGCCTCCAGTCAGAGAGGCAACCATCTACTACCACTCTCTGGCTTCTCCCACAAACCAATGTCTAATCCAATTTACTACCTCATCTTGCTACGAACTTACTACCAAGTGACTGAACCTTCTTGACCAACCTCACATGCCGGCCCTTGTCAAATGCCTCGCAAAAGTCCATATAGACAACATCCACTGCATTGCCTTCATCAACTTTCTTGATAACTTCCTCGAAAAAATCTATGAATGGTTGGACATGACCTACCATGCATTACTATCCTTAATCAGTCTTTATCTATCCAAATACTCATACATCCAGTCACTTAGAATAACTTCCAATAACTTTTTCCCACTATTGATGTCAATACTTTCCTGGTTTCATTTTATAGCCTTTCTTAAACAACAGAAAAACATTGGCACCTCACCTGATGCTAAGGGTGATTTAAATATCTCTGCCAGGAACCTGACAATTTCTGCACTTGCCTGCTGCAGCAGCCAAGGCAGCACCTTGTCAGGCCCTGGGATTCTAATTTGCCTCAGGACAGCAAACACCTCCTCTTCTGTAACCTGTACAGGGTGCATGAAGTTGATGCTGCTTTGCCTCATTTCCACAGACCCTGTGTCCGTCTCCTGATTAAGTACAGATGCAAAAAAATCATTTAAGATCTCCCCATCTCTTTTGGCTCCACACATAGATTATCATTCTATTTTTCCAGAGGACCAGTTTTGTCCCTTCCAATCATTTTGTTCTTAACATACCAATAGAATCCCTTAGGATTCTCCTTCATCTTGCTTGTTCAGGCAGCCTTGTGGTCTGACGTGTTGTCTCCAATGCTGTACTCAATATCCTGAAGAATGAAGGCAAATGTGCCAGACACTTTCTTCACCAGATTGAGTACCTCTGTTATCACAAGGTTTGTCAGCCTAGAATCATTAAGCACCATTGGATTTGAATCCAATTAGTTAGAGTTTAGGGATAAGCAAAGTGCCACCTTGGGCTTTCCAACGTCTCAGAGAGTTATTGATGGTGCATCAACAGTCTTAAAATGCAACATGTACTTGTAACACAAAGCAGGAGCTGCCCATAGTTCTACCTTCTCACATTCAGGGGTAAACTTCACTGTTTTCTTTGTGATGCTAAGTCAGTTCTTCACTAATTTGTCAACCATTGATGATATTCCTGTATGTGATTTGTAACAGAGAAGGGAATAGAAATTCATATTGGGATACTGATGCTGAAACATCAGAAACCTATTGCAAATATCTTCTGATATTTCTGCACGTATCCCACAATGGGTCTCTGTTCAATTCTCTGTAAATACACTTTTATCCGTTTAACACAACAGACCAAAATTGATTTGCATTCTTCTGTTCCTACACATAACTCTGCCTTAATATTTATTTATTTCGGAATCAGAATCAGGTTTATTATCACTGGCGTGTGTCCTGAAATTTGTTAACTTGGCAGCTGCAGTACAAAGCAACACACAATAATATAGAAAGAAAATAAGTGAGGAAATCAATTACAGTAAGTAGATATACAGTATATATATTAAATAGTTTGATTAAAAGTTGTGCAAAACAAAAATAGTATATAAAAAAGTGAGGTAGTGCTCATGGATTCAATGTCCATTCAGAAATTGGGTGGCAGAGGGGAAGAAGCTGTTCCTGAATCATTGAGTGTGTGTCTTCAGGCTTCTCTACCTCCTTCCTGATAGTAGCAATGAGATTAGGGCATGACCTGGGTGATGGGGGTCCCTAATAGTGGATGTCGTCTTTCTGAGGCACTGCTCCTTGAAGACATCTTGGATTCTATGGAGGCCAGTCCCCATGAGGGAGCTGATTTTACAACTTTCTGTTTGTTTAGCACAACAACAGGCCCTTTCTGCCCACTGAGTCCCCACTGCCCTGTTACATCCATGTGACCAATTAACCTACTAACTCATTTGTTTTTGGAAAGTGGGAGAAAACCGGAGCACCTAGGGGAAACCCACACGTTTCCGGGGAGGATGTACAAGCCCCATACAGAGAGCAGCAGAACTGAACCCAGGTCGCTGGCTCTGTAGTAGAAGCCCTCCCCACTATTGTGCTGCCCTTCTTTATAATATTTAATTATATTATAAATTAATTATTACCATTTAGTATAAGAAACTACATTTACCAGCTTCTGCCACCTTATACCATCAATTATGGTGAGAAGGCATTTCCAAGAAATCACAGAGTAGATTTTATGCAATTAAAGAATTTATCCATATTGTAGACAAAAAGTTCGGGTCCCTTTTAATATTTCTGTCAGCTCTCCTTTATCAATGAACCCATCTCTGCCCTACTGATACACACAATCAGAAATATATTAGAAAGCAAGAGAATGTTGATTTGAAGATTTGAAACTCTGCTTCCATTTCTGAAGAGAACAATGTTTTTACGTGCATTGCCTGTCTCTGGTGCTGCTTAGTCCACAGTGCATGTACGGTGGAAGCTTCACATCTGATTGATGAGGCATCTCACTGATTACAGGTTGTCATTGCAAAAGTAATCCATTTATCCCAATTCTCTCTGCTCTATTAGCCAATTTCCCATGGATACCATTGCTTTACTTCTGACGCTGTTGCTTCCAATCTCATCCGGTACCTTTCCGTGTGGGGTCATACTGGATGTGTTCTGGCAATCCAAGTGCATTATATGCACTGTTTTCCTTTGATCTACCCTGTGGCTGTTGGTCAAATTTTGGGCAAGGATGCTGAAGGCACAATTATTACAGGGAAGGAAAGGTTAAGGAAGGGAACTGTTGGTGGTTATTGTAAATGAAAAAGAAATAGCTTTATTTGTCACCTGTACATCAAGACAGAGAGTGAAATCTGTCATTTGTGGCAAATCAAATCAGCAGTGATTGTGCTGGGCAGCCCACCAGTGCCATCATGTTTCCAGAACCAACTTACTCACCACCAACTTTGGAATTGGGAGGAAACTGGGGTACCTGGAAGAAACCCATGAGGTCACAAGGAGAACTTAAAAACTCCCTACAGACAGTGGCAGGAATTGAATTCCGATCTTAGAGCTGGTGCACTGTAATGCGTTAATGTTTTGGTCCCTTCGGCAAGAGAAGTCTGTGTGCAATGCTGGTGGTGTACCACTGAGGGTTAGCAACAAGAAGACACCACCCGCCAGGTGAGAATGGCTACAGGAAACGTGATGAGTGAAGAATCTGAGGGGAGCAAACGAGAACAGGGCAGTTAAATAAAACAAATAAGAGAGGGAGAGAGAAATGGATAAGACAATTTGACTTATCTGGAATGTGATTGTGTTTTTAAATGGTGACAGTGTTTGGAAGTATGGGGCTGCTTGATGAAACAACAAAAAACAGAATTCATATACTGAAATATTTGAATATTTTACACTGGCATATTGAATTTCAGGTGATATTTGTGTTCCAACTTTAATAACTATGAGTGAGTACAAAACATTTATTACACAGTCTAGTGCAACCTGCTAAGCCTGGCGATAAGCCTTAGGAAGACATAGTTTAAGTCTTAAAGGGCGACTATTTACCTAAACCTTTGACTATTGCTGAAAGGTTTAGATTTCATAAAAGGAATCAAGAATCTATTTCACAACACACACAAAATGCTGGAGGAACTCAGCAGGTCAGGCAGCATCTATGGAAAAAAGTACAGTTGACGTTTCAGGCCAAAACCCTTTGGCAGGACTCTGCATTTTGAGAAATCCTCCAGCATTTTGTGGGTATTGCTAGCCCTGCTGAAGGGTTTCGGCCTGAAATGTTGACTGTACTTTTTTCCATAGATGTTGCCTGGCCTGCTGAGTTCCTCCAGGATTTTGTATGTTTTGCTCAGATTTCCAGCATCTGCAGATTTTCTCTTGTTCGTGGCAGTACTAAAACAATTGTCTGAACACTGTGATTTTGGACAGTCGCTGAATGCCATAACACATGATAGACCCATATGTGGTGTGTGTAGTGAGATACTTCAGAAATATTTGCTCACAGAAGACAGATTAACATTACACAAGGCAATTGAGCTCAGTACATCGATGGAGACAGCAGCTAAAGAAGCATAGCTAATAAGTGCATCTTCATAAAGTCCCTACTAACTTTAAGGATAAGACACCTGTTGGCTATCAGTGTTACCGTTGTGGCAAAACTGGGAACTCTGCAAAATAATGCTGGTATAAGGATTTAAATTGCTGAAACTATGGCAAAAAGGGCCACAAAAAGACACTGTCAATGAAAAACACTGTAATGAAGAAAAATGAAGAATAAAGAAAAATAAATGTGAACAAGATGGAGAACAGAGAGAACAGACTGAGTGACTCTCTGTGGTTGAAGAAGAAGCTTTGCATGTTTTATCTGTTTCAGGACACAAAGATAGTTACTGGGTGATCCTGTGGTTGGATGGGGCCACAGTGAGGATGCAGGTGGACACGGGTGCTGCAGTATCGCTGCTGTCAGAGACAGTTTACAAGGAGACATTGCAGCATCTCAACCCAGAAAGGGCAAGGCTGACTTTAGGGACTTACACCGGTGAGGGGAGTAGTACAAGCTACAGTGGACATTGATGAATGGAGAAAGAAACTTACACTGTACGTTGTTACCCGGGTCACTCCTGGTTGGAGCAGCTCAAACTCAACTGGCATGAAGTGGACTTGACGGTGGGAGCTCTGAACTACAAGAAGTATTGAAGAAACATGCACAACAGAGAATTGGGCAATGAAAGGAATCACTGTAAAGCTGGCTGTTAAGCCCAACACAACATGCAGATGCCTGAAGGCAAGACCTGTTCCATACACCCTCAACCAAAAGTCAGAGGCTGAATTGGTACCCTCACAGGAACAGGCAGCGTCCAGACAGACTGAATTTCCAGGTTTAGTGACTAACCCTCTGCATATGGGGAAGCATAATCCCTAGGGCTATGTCTGGGAATATAGGTGGTCTATCCTCTTTCCCTAATTTAGAAAAAAGATGTTTTTGTTGTTGGTTCAATTTGATGATTATTCCATTGAACGTTAATAGTTCAGCTGCAGGTCTGTCTATAGGAAGGTGGAGAAACCATAAACATAAAGGAGAAGGAATTTGTAATGTATTCATGTGTATTTTGACCATTACGGGTTCGCTGTGTGTTACCTGCTGAACGTAATGTGAAAAGGTATTCTGGATAGATGACTTACAAGCAAAACAAACAGCTGCTTGTTTGGTCCTCATCTGTGTGTGTTATTCATGGCCACCTTGCCTCCAAGTAGAAACATAGAAACATAGAAAACCTACAGCACAATACAGGCCCTTCGGCCCACAAAGTTGTGCTGAACATGTCCCTGCCTTAGAAATCACTAGGCTTACCCATAGCCGTCTATTTTTCTAAGCTCCATGTACCTATCTAAAACCCTCTTAAAAGACCCTATCGTATCCACCTCCGCCATTGTTGCTGGCAGCCCATTCCACGCACTCACCACTCTCTGAGTAAAAAACTTACCCCTGACATCTCCTCTGTACCTACTCCCCAGCACCTTAAACCTGTGTCGTCTTGTGGCAACCAATTCAGCCCTGGGAAAAAGCCTCTGACTATCCACACTATCAATGCCTCTCATCATCTTATACACCTCTATCAGGTCACCTCTCATCCTCCGTCACTCCAAAAAGAAAAGGCTGAGTTCACTCAGCCTATTCTCATAAGGCATGCTCCCCAATCCAGGCAACATCCTTGTAAATCTCCTCTGCACCCTTTCTATGGCTTCCACATCCTTCCTGTAGTGAGGCAACCATGTCTCGTTTTTACTGTGTACTGTACCAGCAGTACTCTAAGTAACAGAGAACATGAGGTGTAGAGTCCTTGAAAGAGAGTCTATAGCTTGCACAATCAGTTCAGAGTGGAGGTGAGTCAAGTTATCCATGGTTCAGGAGCCTGGTGGTTGAATGGTTAAATACTGTTCCTGAACCTGGTGGTGTGAGACTTAAAGCCCCTATACCTCCTTCCCAATGGCAGCCATGAGAAGGGAGCACTGCACGGCTGGTGAGTTACAGACTTATTCTTCGTAGGAACATGCTCTTCAGCCTATCACATTCATATCCATATATTTACCCATCTACATTAATTCCATTTGCTCATATTAGAACCACATTCTGTTACATTTTGCCTGTTTAAGTGTTTGTCTGAATGCTTCTTTAAAGGAGTAATTGTATCTGCTTCTACCATATCCTCTGGCCACATATTCCAGGTATCAGCTACTTTTTGTGTGGGAAAATCCCCTTTCAAACTCCCATCGTTCACCTAAAACCATGCCATCTGGTTTTTGATACCTCATATTATGGGAAAATATTTTGATTGCCTCCTCTAGGTTTGCAACTGCAGTATATGAAGCATATTTGACTTCCATATTCAGTGAAGGATACCCTTGCATTAAATGAAGTGGAGCAGAACTTTGCAGTTAATGAAATGATTTATGTATGAACCGAAGGTGAGCACATTTGGCCTGTGGCCAGGGTAGTTCAGCAGTATGACAAGTGACACACATAAGGTTCTGAGTAAATTGACAAAGCGGATGCCAAGTATGGAGTTACCGAGAGCAAGGAGGCATAACTGTAAAATAAGAAGTTACTAATTAAGACAGACACCACAAGGGATTGTAGAATGTGATGGATATCTACTGTCCTGGGGCAGGTGATCTCATGTTTGCTAACCTTGACATTCTAAACACTGCATCTGGCACTTGTAAGATCAAAACAGATTTAAGTAAACTTACAATATGGAAGTCAATAGTTGTTAAGTCTCTGGTCACAAATTGGAGTCAGTCTTCACTTCTTAAAATGTAAATCAGTAGGAAGTTAATAACACAGCTTCTCTAACAAACTCTGTATATGTGCAGATGCTCCAAATATAAGAAGCAACCACCAGCTCACAGCATCCTATCTTACTGCTCAAGAGTAGAGCATAAGACAATCATTATCATCATATGTGCAATGTCATATTGGCATAGGTGAACATGATCTTAGCCATGACTCTGATTGTCCTTATCAAATTTATCTACAGAAGTGGTTTGCTATTGCATTCTTCTGGGAAGTGTCTTTATAAGACAGGTGACCCCAGACATCATCAGTACTTTTCAGAGATTGTCTGCCTGGTGTCAGTGGTCATAACCAAGATTTGTGACAATGGGTTGTTTCAAACAGACAAGCTGACTCTTAAGTTGCTTAGTTCAAGGGAGCTTGCAGGACAGTTGGATAATACTGTTTAGCTTACCAATAACTGGTGTGCTTATATTTTGAAGGTTCTATGTACTGAAGGAAGTTAGATTCACAGCATTTACAGCATTAATAAGGTAGCAGGATTTCTATGTCTCCAAAAGGTACTTTCAGACTACTTGTGTTAAAAAGGTTATCTAAGGAAATATGTGTGTGAAGTTATTGGGGTATATTGAGGTAGTGTGGGTTTAGTACTTTTTTGGGGTAGTGTGGGTTTAGTACTTTTTTTAAGGATTATATGGGTCGGCACAACATGGAGGGCTGAAGGGCCTGTACTGTGCTGTAGTGTTCTATTGTTCTAAGTTACCTAAATGGGAAAAGAGGGTGCAAAAATGTAGGGAGCAGTTCAGGCTTATTAGAAATTGGGTAAATAATATCAAGAAGAACATGAGGGTATTGAGAGTTCTCATAGCTATTTATATCTGTTAGGGCTTAAGGTCATTGTTTGTTAGTTTATAACTTTGCAGTCAGCAAATCCAATACCATCACAAGAGGACAGGGGAGGTGAAGTCAGTGAATATGTATTTGACATAGGGAGTGACAGACATTTGAAATACAAAAGGAATTAAGAGATATTGGAAGTGGAGGGAAATTGATGTTACAATAAGACACTCCTCATTCTCCAATACTCCAATGAAAGGAGTCCCAGCTTACTCAACTTTTGTCCGTAACTCAGTCCTTCAGATCCCAGTGACATCCTTGTAAGTCTCCACTGCACTTGGTTGTACTGAATTACATATTTCCTATAGCTAGGTAACCAAAACTGAACCCAATATTTCAAATGCGCCCTCACCTAAATTGGTGTTGAAGCAAAGACTGAGTGGCAGACCAGCTCAAGGGACAATTCGTTGATTCTTGGTTCCTTTTATTGTGTTCCTATCTCCTTATATGGCTTTGTGTCAACGCTCATTGGATCATGTTAGTGTTGAAGGTTCTCTAAAAATGCAAATGCAGATTGTTTCATCTTCAAAATTAGTTCCATTCCCTTTACTTCTCAATTTCTCTTTTAAACCAAATGTGAGTGGCAGAGAAACATGACCAATTAATTAAACTACAGAGTGAATCTTGTTTATTTTTATTTTGGGCATAGTAGGATGCCATTCCATTCATCAAATTGACACTGACTCTCAGAGAAATCCCATCGATCTCAATACAACAATTACCCCCTCTGTAACCTATTGTCCTAGGCATGCTCAACAATTCCCTTCAAATCTCCTACTGTCATCCACTTACTGTGGTCACAACCTGCAAGCCTCTGAGTTGTGGGAGGAAAGCAGAATGCCCAAACAAAGGTGCAGACTCCATGCAAGGAATATGGAGGTCAGAAGCGAACCAAGGTCACTAGAACTCTTCTTGTCACTGTCCTTCCATTTTATACTTTCCTCTGCAGTTTACGTGCCCAGCACACAGGGTCAAACAGACAATAGGACATCTCTCGGTGACATATGTGGAGGAAGGAGATGTAGGCTGGTGTGTTAGGAGGGCCTCTCTGCTCTACTTCAGGTAGCACTATGGGATCTCATGTGGCATCTTGTCACAGAATCACTCCCTCAGACCAATTCCAGCCAAGGCTATTTGAAGTGGGAACAAATTCAACGACCCTTTGAATCAAACAGCGGCACGGCCACCAAAAATGCTTTCTTGCAGCTGTAGAGACCTGGACTTGATCCTGACCTCTGGTGGTGCTGATTGTGTGGAGTTTGCATGTTCTCCCTAGGACTATTTTTTTTCTCTCCTGGTTTCCTCACACATCCCAAAGACATGCTGATTATTCAGCAATGATAAACTGACTCTGGTGTAGCTGAGTGATGAAATAATCAAATAGGAACTGATAGCAATGTGAGAGATAGGAAGTTAGAGAGCTCAGTAGAAATAGGGAAGGAGCAGTAGGACAGAAGGAATTGCTCTGTTGAGGCTGGCATGGACTCAATGGGCCAAAGAGCCTCTTTCTGCACCTTAACTAGGTAAGAAGTGAAAGTGCCACATGGTCCCACTGCTGGAAACGTCTCCATGAGTTTCTGTCAGTAACTTCCATTACTCTACCGATAGTTTTGATCAGCTTAGAAGAGACTCCACTCTCAAGAAAAAAAATATTTGTGAGATCTTTTTGTGCTGGTTTTGAACAATAAAAATTCCAACATCATCCTATCACTTTTGGGAATATCAGCACTGAAAATGATACGTGTCTTCTACCTCCTTTGAACAAACTAAAACTGTCAAACACTTCTTGTGAGAATAATTGCACAGGAGATTTTTACAGATCAGTCATTACAGTGGTGATAATGTGGGGTCAAGTGAGTCAAGCTAGATGAATGTAAACTGAGAAGCCCATAGTCTTCAAAACTATTGAAGTTAAATGCCCAGTTGTCAGCACTATATTTTCAAAAAAAAGATGAACAATTGTCTTTCCAAATGTCTGCATTTCTTCAAGCAACCTTTATCAAACAGTATCGCTGGCATCATTTGAGAATTTACCAAGTGAGTTACACAACCTGACAGTGGAGAAGCTGAACTTGTAAAGTTTATAAAGTTTGTCTAATACTCCACTAACTTTAATACTGGAGTAGAAGCAGTAGCTGTTGTGTTTACTCTGTGTGTACAACACCTGAACACTTTGTGATTATTGCATTGACATTGTGATATACTTTTAGGTGTTGTTGATGATATTAATCAAAATTAAAGTGTTGAGTAAAATGTTGGTAGTACTGGCAATTGGCAGTGTGCTTATCACCAAACACTGATAGGCTTTAAGATTGATTAGGTTAACAAGAAGGCAGGGCAAGACATGATAAAATCCTATGTACATTGACAAACAACTTCAATATTTAGTAGTTGAAACTTCAAAACTTCCATTTACACACCTCTTAATTGGCTAATTTCATGAAGATTTGTGTTTGGCGTGTTCATTGTAAACTATGGATGGTACATTTGAACCTTTTACCCAATGTTGCTTATGCCCAGTTCTATCTTTGTGCAGGAGTGGAATACTGGCATTTACAGTCCTTGATACTCATGACCTGAGAGAGGATGACGTGTTATTAAATTGTGAATGACAGCTTTTTCTTCAAGCAACAATTATCAAGGGTCAAGTTATCATTTAAGGATTTCTAGTGAGGCCACATGTCCAGTATTGTGTTTAACATGTAAAGGACATCCACCAGCAAATTGTTATGGTCTCGCATCTCATTGTCTGCTTGCACTGCACTTTCTCTGTAATAGTAAGCCTGTACACTGTGTTTCATTATTACTTTTATCTTAGCACTGATCTTGTGAAATAATTTGTATGGATTACATGCAAAACCATTTTTTTCACTGTATCTCGATACATGTGATAAAAACAAATCAATTGTCAACTTGCCAACTTCGCTAGAGTGGTCTCCCTTCCAAGGTTTTGAATTGCCCTCAATAACTCAGAATGTTCAAAAATTGATCATCCACTCTTGAAGTGTCTGAAGATAATATATTGAAGCACGGTGGCCAAACAAAGCAATATGATGTTAGATACTTTGACGTATTGCTGATATTGGTTGAAGGGTAAACATTATCCAACGTTTATCCAATGGGCTGAACCGAGGATCAATGGAGAGGGATTTAACCTTGATTTTCTGGCCAAGAGTTTAACACTGAGTTGCAGCTGATAGTGGACAAGCAAACGGATTCTCCAGGTGCTCTGCTGCCTCTAGTCCAACCTCAGAGTGCAACCGAGAGATTGCCATTGGAGCTTAGACACGACAAGGTCTCGGCCCAAAACATTGACTCTTTATTCTTCTCTGTAGATGCTGCCAGACCAGCTGAGATCCTCCAACATTTTGTGCGTTAAGTTCAGGATTACCAGCATTTCACTGCAAATTCCAATGTTTCTCGATTCTAGGCCATGGTAAAGACTGTGAGATTAAAAGACTCACAGTTGCTTGAGATGATTTAACATAAAGCAATGGTATGAGTCAAAGTTTGCAGGTCTACCACCACTTATCCATTCAGTGTATACTTTCAAATAGTTTTGTTTATTGTCAGAGAATGTATACAATGTACAACCAGAAACACTTGTCTTCGTAGACACCCACAAAAAAAGAACCACAAATGAATGAACAACAGAAAAGCATTACAACCCCAAAGTCCTCTCTCCCACCCTCCCCTGCACGATCAGCAGCAAGTTTCAATGCATCATCCTTTAATTTATCAGGCATTTCGATATTTCTATCAGTAAAGACATGGCCTGCATGATTAGCCTTTAAGGATAACTTTGACAGGTGCATCGCACATGGGTTCTCAGTTTATTCACTGCCACAGAATTTTTCCATTCTCAAAAATCACACACTCCAGAAACTGAGTTCCCACAGTTTCCTCACTATTAACATAAAAAGGACTTTTGGATACTTACAAAATAAAGCGGAATGTCTGTATTTGGGTTTATTTTGGCAAACTGGCCCTAACTGTCCAGGGACTCATTCTGACTCGGAAGTTTTGTATAGTTTGCAATATTGTTTCAATAAATGGAACATTTCTATTTTGACAAAGCAATGCTACTTATTCAAGTACAAATTGTTCAGATCTGGATGCAGGGAAAAAAAAGTAATTACTGTCTGTGGAAGACACTGGTCATGAATACAGCTGGCCAACAAGTCAATGCCAGGGCAAGTTCCATACAAGTTAGGGTGCATCTGCTTCTGTACCCTATCACAGGTGTTAAATGGATGAAGGCATGGCTCACTAAGTTGCCCCCCTCATCCATCAGGCTCTTGAACCAGAGGCCATAACTTCACTTAACTTCACTCACCCCATTACTGAACTGCTTCCACAACCAGGGATTCATTTTCAATTACTCTTCATCTCGTTCTGATATTTATTGCTTATTTATTCATTATTACTATTATTATTTCATCTGGTATTTACACAGTTTGTTGTCTTTTGCACATTGGTTGTTTGTCCTTCCTGTTGGGGGTGGTCTTTCATTGATTCTATTATGTTTCTTGTACCTACTGTGTATGCCTGCAAGAAAATGAATCTCAGGGTTGTATACATGTACATTGATATTAAGTTTATTTTGAACTTTGAACTTTGTTATTGATGAGTCGATGCTCGCTCTGGAGGTATTGATTCCAGATGAGACTATGATTTTCATCTTCACTCTCCTGAATATTGAAGATTCTATGAACCGTAATAACAATTGTTGCAGAAGTGAGACCTGGAAGGAACTTACATTAAATGACAAAAGTTTAACTAAGTGAACTCCCAGCGTGATTGTCATTAAACCATACACATGAACAGCGGCAAACAAGGCGATGTTTCTCCAGGGCAAAACACAGTACCAACAGTCACGCACAGCACAAGATACACATAGCACATATAAATACAGTAGGAGTAAATATACAGTCACAAAAAATAATAGTAATATAACCCAAATCTCTGGGTGCTATGGCCTGTAGATTGATGGTGCTTGAGCCAAACTTCCCACAAAAACAAGCAGCAGCTCCTCGTCTCACACGAATGCAGTCCAGCTTGTCTTTCTCCCGGTGAATACTAGAGGAAGCACTGACAGGAGGGTCTAGCCCCTAACCCAGTTAAATCATCAACTCCTGATTTCAGAGTGAATGAATGATATTTTGCAAAGTGAGCAAACATGGCAACCAATCGTCACACAACAAGACCCCACTAATGGTTGGGAGAATATTACTTTTAAGTAGCTAAGGGATGTGGGGGTCACTGAAAAGGCCATTACTTTTTGCCCACCACTACATGCCTGTGGTTAACCATCTTGATCATCTCCAGTTCTTATGATGACTTGGCGGAGTGTGGAGTTGGTGTTCCAGTGTAAAGTGTTCTAGTGATGTTACTCTAGCAATGTGTTAGCTAAGATGTGCTGAGGAAGATTTCTGTTCTTCAAGGATGTGAGAAGGGCCTATGGTTCACAGTCCCTCTGAGAGCTATTACCTCAGAACGTGCAACATTCACTCCGTAGTATGCAAAGATGCTGGGGCCAAGACCAAGCCATCATGTGTGACCTTGGACTGCAGTTTCCTGAGACCAACAAACTGCAAACATCTGCTGGACACGGGGAAAACGTGTAAACTCCACACAGATAGCAAGGAGTCAGAACTGAACAAAGGCTACTAGAGCTGAAACCACTTCCAGGGTCTAATGGCCCAGATTCTGCCCTTTGGGTAGGTACTGGGAGAGGGGCAGCAAATGAGAGGATAAGGTGTGACCAGGGGAGTTCGGTGGACTGATTGTGATGTAGGTTTATCAAATCAGTCTGTGGATTTCAATGGTTACATTGTAAAGAGGTGGAACAAAGAGATCTTCTATTTCTTGTTTTATACATCACCAGGTTAATCTTGGTTTTCAAGATATTAAAGAGATCTAAAAAATTGATCAAAGTAATACCAGCTGATGGGGAGGTGTATAACTAAGGGTCACAGTCTGTCATTTGCAGCTCAGCCTTTCAGAAGTGAAGTTTGGAAACACTCCAACACAAAAACGCTGGTGGAAATTGGAACTCTCTTCCACAAAGGGCTATTGCTGATGGGTCAGTCATTAAGCTTAAATCCAAAACTTTTAGCTCGCTATTGATTAAAGCCATGAAAGAATATGGGGAAAAGGCCGATCATTGGAACAAGGTGGTGATCCAGCAACAGCATTGAATGGACAAGAAGGACCAAAGGATGCATAATCTCTTTTTATCTATTAATTTTTTTATTTAGAGATACAGCACAGCCCTTTGGCTCAATGTGCCCATGTGACCAATTAACCTACTAAAGTATACATCTTTGGAATGTAGGAGGAAACTGGAAACCCACACGGTCACAGGGAGAACGTACAAACTCCATACAGACAGGGCAGGAATTGAACCCGGTCACTGTAATTGCGTCATGCTAGCCAGTACGCTACAGTGCCGCTCTGTTGGATTCTAAATAGGAGCTAACTGGATGGTGGCAGGATGGGACTTAGCAACGGAGCCTGGCAGGACACACTGTGGTCCTCCCGATACAGGTTAACATATCACTTCCTAATCTTGAAAACATGCATCTAACAGGTTCAAATACAGCACCAGACCTGCTGTTGTAAGACCCTTGACTGCTCGATCTCATGGTCTACCTCATCATGGTCCTAGAACCTGATTATCTATCTGCCAGGCACCTACTCTGCATTAGTAACATAATATTTTGCATTCTGTTATTACTTTTCCTTTTGTCATGTCTTGATGTATATATGTTTTGTAATGATCTGCATGGATGCCATGCAAAACAAATTTTCACTGTGCATCGATTCATGGGACAATAATACACCAGTTACTGTTCCTTAAAGGACTACTGGCAAAGGCTTATGTTATTGAACAAATCAACCAAAAGGCTGTAGCACAGTAGTGTAGAAACTAACATAATTCTTTACAGCACCAGTGATCAGGGTTCAATTCCCACTGCCGCCTGTAAGAAGTTTGTGAGTTCTCCCCATGACTGTGGGGGTTTCCTTCTGGTGCTTCAGTTTCCTGCTCACATTCCAAGGATATATGGATTAGTGAGGGTTAGCAAGCTGTGGGCATGCTACGTTGGCGCTGGAAGCAAGGCAACACTTGCGGGCTGGCACCAGCACGTGTGCGTTGGTCATGAACGCAAATGATGCATTTCACTGCATGTTTCGATGTTTCAATACAGTAAATAGAGCTGTATTGGTGGGATTGAGGGGACAGTAAAGGCAGAAGTCAAACTGGCTTTAAGTTCATTGTTGGAGATAGAAAATATAACATATTTCTGGTCACGCCCATCAGCAACAATTTTGATGTCTGTGTTAGTGTAACATAGAGCACAACTGGGGTTCAGAAGGCACCTGTGCATGGACAGGGAGATTATTGATGGCATAGAAAGTAGCCTTATGGTACACAGATATGTCAATATTTTGGTGAAATGGGCAGTAAAGACTCAGGGTGTGAGAGTGTGGAGAAAGCTGTCAGCAGAAGAGATGGAGCGGGTTTGATTGCAACTTTTAAGAGAAGTTTGATTAAGTAGAGGGATGGGAGGGACTTGGAGGGCCATGGTGCGGACATAGGTGGATAGGTCTAGGCTGAATAACAGTTCAGCATGGACTAGATGGGCCAAATAGCCTATTTCTGTGCCATAATGCTCCATGACCCTATGACTATTTCTCTATTTCTACAGATGTACCGTGGAGAACATTCTGACTGGCATCACCGTCTGGCATGGAAGTACCAATGCACAGGATCAGACAAGCTGCAGTGGGTTGCAAACTCAACCAGCTCTATTATATGTGCTCGCCTCCCCAGCATCTAGGTCATCTTCAAAAGGCAATGCCTCAGGAAGGTAACAACCATCATGGAGGACTATCACTATCCAGGACATCCATCAGGGAGGAGCCTGAAGACAAACCATCAATATTTTTAAGAACAGCTTCTTCCCCTCTGCCATCAGTTTGTAAATAGCCCACAAACCCATGAACACTACCTCAACTACTTTGTTCCCATTTTTCATCATGTATTCATTTTTGTATTCTTATTTATAGTAATTATATTACAATTTATAATCATTTTTGTCTTACGCTGTACTGCTGCAAAGCAACAAGTTTCATGACGGATGTCAGTGATGATAAACCTAATTCTGACTCTAGTTCAATGTCATGGAATTTCTTGAGTTATACATTGAAGTCCTCTAATGGGACAAGCACTACTGATGCAAAGCCATGTGAAATTGAAGCAGAGCTCTGGGAGGTACAAGACTGCACTTTGTACGTGTATGAAAGCACTATGGGAGATGCCAGCTCTGGGCTGAGATGTATAAAATACAGCAGCCTATTTCAAAGTGAAGTAATTAAATTAACCCTTGTGCTGCTCAATGGCAGTGTTGTGGGCAAATCTGAGCTCTCAGCCAGAGTAGCTCAAGCAGGTTATATGGGTGATAATATATAGCTGATAATGGGATCTTGCTGTGCACACATAAGCAGTTACATTTTTTACAGGGCGGCAGCGATCACCCGTAAGGAATGCACGATTCTGGAATGGCTTGAAAAGAATCTTAAAGATACAAGAGAAATATGAACATTTTAGAAGAATAAAATAAAATCTTCAAGATGCAAGGGAACGATAAACATTTTTTAAGAATAAATTAATCAGAAGATAATTGACAAGGTCATCATGTGATCAGATGTTGACTGCAAAGGAAACTTTTGACAGTTTACAGACACGATCTAAACACATCAATTAAGTTAAAGCCTTCACAGGAGTTCCTGGTGCATATTCTTTTTATATAACACATACAGAATAGGTTTGTGCATCTAATTATGTTATTAATTGCCTGTAATGCTCATTGAGATGTTGCTATTTTGATCACTAATTTGAGAGTAGGCCAGTATAATGTTGATGAGAGGGCTTCTAACGTCATGCTAAAGATTATTGAAAATAATTTTCAACTGATTACGGGCAAATTGTATATATTATATATAGTTTAATGCCACAGGGAGAGGCTTGATTGCTTGAAATTATGATTAATTTGCCACTTCTTTTCTTTCCTTTGAGGTTAAGCTACATTACAAATGCTTAATGCAACTGTTTCCTTGCTGTGTACAAAAATTACTGTGGTTGTAATTTAAAAATTAATAATCATGAGTGAATGATATACAAAATATATTGTTTCAACTGATTCACCTATATGTTTAGTTATTTAAATGTTGTATTTCATGCTGACATATTATTGTTTCCACAGCAGGGTACAATTTGAATTGGAAAGCTTAAGATGTGCCACCATCCCCTATTCGGTTTGATAAAGACGCAGCATGAACAACCTGGAGTCTGCAGTTCGGTGGCTGTAGTACTAAACAGTGGCGGGATGCTGGTCAGATTCAGAGAGGAAGACCTGTGGGAGATTTAGTGGATGGATACAAGACCTTGGGGGTTTCAGAAACCTGAGAGAATGGGAAAAATGGAAATGTTCTCCTTGGGATTCTAAGGTTACAGAGAGATTCAATGGAGTGGTTCATGTGTTGGTAACAGAAATTTAACAGGGTGGTTTATAAATAAGGAGAATCATAGTGTCACTGAGTCATACAACAAAGAAACTGGTCGACATTGAACAAGATGTCCATCAAGCACCTTTGCTCCACTCACAACAGGGAATTTTTCCTAGTGACCAACCATTTTAATTTCACACCCCATTCCCATTCCGACATGTCCTCTACCACCATGAAGAGGATACTGCCAGCTTGGAGGAGCAATACCTCATATTCCATTTGGGTCGCCTCCAACCTAATGGTATGAACATCAATTTCACCAACTTTTGGTAATTTCTCCCCTTTTTCCCCTCTCTCCTTTTCCATTCCCTATTTTGGCACCCCTCTTACTCCTTATCCTCAACTACTTGTCATCTCCCTCTGGTGCCCCTCCTCCTTCCTTTTCTCCCATGGTACACTGTATTCTCCCGTCTGATTTTTGCCTCTTCAGCCATTTACCTCTTCCATCTACTACCTCCCAGTTTCTCAGTTCACCCCCCCTCCCACCCACCTATCTTCCCCCTCACCTGGCTTCACCTATCACCTTCCAACTGGCCTCCTTCCCCTCCCTCTATCTTCTCATTCTGGTTTCTTTCCCCTTCCTTTCCAGTCCTACTGAAGGGTCTCAGTCCAAAATGTTGACTCTTTATTCCTTTCCATAGATGCTGCCAGATCTGCAGAGTTCCTCCAGCAGATGCGTGTGTTGCTTTGGATTTCCAACATCTCTAGGATCTCTTGTGTTCATCTAAGTCAATCCCATAGAATTGTTAATGTATCTACCTCAACCACTTTCTGGCATCTCATTCCATGTACAGACTATGCTCTGTGTAAAAGGTTTGCCTCACAAATTCAAATCTGGGCCTTCTGTTTCTTGATTTTCCAACCCTGGGAAAAAGGCTGATTCACCTTATCCATGACCCTTGTGATTTTATACACTTCGACAAGTTCACCCCTCAGTTGTTTATGCTTCAAGGGAAAATGTCCAAACTTGTCCAAGCTCTCCCTCGGATCCTGGCAACATCCTTGTAAATCTTTTCTGCAGTCCTTCCAGGTGAATAACATCCTTCCTATCATAGGATGGCCGAAAGTGAACACAATACTTCAAATGCAGCCTCAACAGCACCCTATAATCTGCAACATAACTTCCCCACTTCTATGCTCAGTGTCCTCACTGATGAAAGCCAGCATGCCAAAAGCCTTCTTCACCACTCTATCTGTCTGTCTGTGACATGTATCTGAGCTCCATGGACCTTCTGATAAACAATATTTCCCCCGAACATCCAATTATTTCTATAAAAAGGTAGTAGAAACAGATCTCAGCCTGAAATGTTGACTGTTTATTCCTTTTCATAGATGGCGCCCAGCCTGCTGAGTTCCTCTACTATTTTGTGTGGGTTGCTCTGGATTTCCAACTTCTCCAGAATTTCTTGCAACTTTCAAAGATATATGTCCAAATACTCACAAGTGAAACATTTGTAGAGTCATACAGCATAGAATCAGACCCTTCGGCCCAGCTCATCTATGCCTAGTTACCTGCTGAAACACTTCCCTGCAATTGGCCCAAACCCCTCTGAGCCTTTCCTCTCAGTCCCTCTCTAATAGTCTTCAATACTGTAATTGTACCTGCCTCTAACACTGGGCTATGGAAAAAAAGAGGGGGTGGGACTCTTTTTAAGACACTACACGGGCGTGATGATATCAAAGCACAGAAAGACATGAACTCTTTCTGTGCTTTGAGGTTAGGGTCATTAATTTGCAAAATTACCAATGCAGATAGAATTACGCACTGAACAAGTGTTGCTTCAGACAGGCAAATTGAACAAGAATTCCGACCACTCTTATCAGTGGGTGATGCATAGGATCGGAAGCAAATCTCGCCCTGTGAAGACACCCACTTTCACATTCCTTTGAGCAGTTCGTGATCTCCTCGATTAAGGTAGTCACTGTTTGCATTTTCCACGTTCAGCTTTGTCGGCAGTGCATTCCCGCTGTTATCTGAAAAAGCTCACAATGATGAAAATTAGAGGGGATCCGGTTAAGCAGAACATTCTAGTGTATTTATAATATTTAAACATGACATCAACGCTCATGTACATCAAGTCTGAAGGTGATTGGGTAATTAATTCCCCCTATCAATCAAAGCTAGTGCCTGAGCGGCTGAGAATGAGATTGATAACGTGTTTATGTGCTCTACTGTTCTATTCTCCTAGCACTTCCTGGGGAAAAAAAATTCTGGGAAAGAAAAAAGGATATTCGCCGTAGTTTCTGTGCCCTCTGGAATTTAAATACACAGTATATTCAGTAAACTGACAATTTACTGTACATGTTGTACAGACAGTGTCAATACAACCTTCAAATTAAATATGACTGCACCCATCCTGTTCATTATATATTTGAACGAGGTAATTGCACTGGTCAGTACGGTTGCCATTCGGAATACTGTACGTTGTAATTACTTGTGCAATGTCTTTCCATGGATTGGTTTGAACTAATCAGTAGTTAATTGGTTATAATGACTGGTAAAAGTTAGTTCCACCAATTGGTTTAAATTGGTTATAATAATTAATTACGTTTGTTATACTGGTCAGTGTAAGATGAATATACTGATCTCGACAAAGCAGCTACATTGAGAACTGAGGGGCGTTTATTCGGATTTAATACAGCAAGGGTAAACAATGGCTGTGCTGTAGTGGGTATCTCGATCACGGAGTTCACCTGGGGTCCACGTCGCGGCTCTCACACGGGTGCTGGTGTTTTGAAAGTAAATGATTCATAAATCTGCAGCGAGCACGTTGATTTCCATAAAACAGCATCTATGCAAATGAACCCGTCAGACGTGGGTTACAACAGCTTTCACTTGGTACGTCTCGAAGAAATTTCACAAATTTCGGACTCTTTTAAATTTGAGTGTGTGTTCATCTGCGGGTAATCAGATCTCACGCCCATTGTACCAACGGGGTCTGAACTGGTACGGATTTCGCGCAGATGTTATCCAGTCACAGAAATAAACAATTAAGTCTTTCTTTAAACTATATCGGGGAGATCCGTCCCGGGACAACATCATCGCTGGAATCTTGGAATACTCATTGAATTAATTCCTGAATAGTTCACTTTCCCAAGCAGTGGTTTATAGTTTATCAGCCCGCTTTAGATCCTGTGGAGCAAAACATAACAGAAAGCCCTCGATTTTCACCGAGCAGACATTGCCCTTTTAAGAGTGAGAGTCAAAGCGGTCCGACAGACTGCGTTGGGAGACCTTTCCATTGCAGTGCGTGGGAGGTCAGGTATCCGATTCCTGCCTAGACCTGTGTGCATTGGAAGCACAGACGTCATTCGGGGGAATCCCTGCTTTCGCGCTGTGCAGTGTTCGTTCTGCTCAACACCGACGCTCCTTCGAGACATCAGCGTGGTCAAGTTTAGCTTGACGTGCTGCCCTCTGCAGGCCTGCTCGACGCGCGCCGCGAGGGTATCCCCACGACGCCCTTCTTTAAAACATCAGTCCTCCAGTGCAATCCGCGCTCTTCCAAGGCGCCTCTAAGCACTTTGGAAAGTGAGCTCACCTGTGGCGGGTTGTGCACCAAATTGTGCACAGCGGGGTCCCACAGAACAGCCACGTAAGAATGAACTTGTAACACTGAAGTTGAATGATGTGTAAACACTGACCAAGAAGAGCAGACGTCTCCTTTATATTTTGTAGGGTATCTTCTTAATTTCCCAACTGGAAGAGTGCAGTCATTCAGTCCTTCGCTGAAGACCCAGATTACAGTTTTGTGCTCATGTCTCAAGGGATGGGGCTTGAACCTTCAATTCTTTGTTCCACAGTGGGAGGTGTGCAGGACACGCATCAAATCAATAACACGCCCCAATTAGTATACTAATTACAATGTTTCACCGAGATTACAGCAAGACTTGTAGACCTGATGAAGGGTCTCGGCCCGAAACGTTGATTCTATCGCTTTCTATAGGTGCTGCCTGATTGCTGAGTTTGGTGGAAGGCAAAACTGGGGGCAGAAAGATGCAACTAATCCCTTAATGACGTGCGCATCCTTCTTAAACGGGGCGATTTCACTGAAGAGGCATTCTGTTGACATGTTTTGTTGCTTCTCGGACGAAGTGGCAGATTGCCCAGTCGAGGGCTGCTTTAACATGAGATGGGTATCACACCGACTACGACACGCAATCGACTAAGTGAGGCCTTGCTCTAATTGCAAGGTGGCCCAAGGTGATTACCGATCAGTTACTGCTGCATGGCTTAGTAAGTGATAAACCGGAGGAAACTGAAGAGGACATAATCACCGTCAGGGCCTCTTTCAACATCACTGAAACTCGTAACGCTGGCAATAAAGATGAAGTATTCATATCTGATTGTCCTCAGAAACTTATTATCCGCAGTTCAGGCTGTGATGGGTCCACCATACACCCAGTGCCAGTAGGGTTGAATAAGTCTGCATTACCACGTTAAACATTCGGCATTACTCTGCTGTAGTATTGCACCTTATTGCCAATGAAGTAAAAAGTATCAATCTGCGGGAATAACGAAGAAATCTTCGAGCTTTGGCAGTTCCAGAGACAAGATCGCCCCATTCTCTCTTACTGGTTTGCGACACGCCAACTTGGCATGAGCGCACACAGGAGCTCTGGTCCAAGTCGACTCCTTTACTGGATGTGGGAGAGGATGTACCTTATAATAATTATCTGGAAACTGTCCCCACCGTCCTGCCCCAACCCTCCCCCAGTGCTCTGAAAATTAAGATGCACAAGAAGACCTTGCAAATTATAGGTATCTCAGAAGACAGGTGCCTGCAAAGGCCAACAGTGATGCTGAATTTCACCATTGTTTTCGGCGCGTCGCCACAGCGTTCTGGCGCCTGCAGGAATGAAGGCCAGGACTTCGCACCCGGCACTGAGCAGCGGAGTTCACTCCCTTCGTGTGTACGCTGAGGAGATCTCTGCAAACTGGCAAGATAGGCAACCCAAAGTCTACGCCTTTTTCCCGCAGCGCTGAGGCTCCATCTCTGCTCGGAATAGGCACTATGGACACCGAATTTCCCAGGAAAGAGGAAAAGCTTTAATAACATTCTTAAAGTCTCCCTGGAAATAAATATATAGCGTGTCCTCTGACTCGTTCGAGAATCTCTGGTCCGATCCTCCTCACACTGATGAAGGCACTCGTCAAAGTGGTAACAGTACGAAGGGATTCCCAAGAGGAATCAGTAGTTAGCATCACATCCCACCTCTCCTGTCGATCCCTCTGCATCCTCTGTGGCAGAGTACGTGTACTCCACATAAAAGGGCTCCTTGGCCCCCTACGACATCTATGATTGCAAGGAATTACCGAAGAAGAGGCTTGCGCCCACTACCTGAGTGTGCAGCCATTGTGGAGAAGGGTCAGTACCGTGTGATACCTAACAGCACAGCAGTGAGGAAGGACATGTCTGAAAACTGCCTGGCGTGGATGTTGTATTCAGATACTGTGGGCCCTAGAAGCACTTGGAGAGTGAGGGGGGTGGGGAGGGATGTTCACAATTAAAAACTGAGAATTCTGAATACTGGAAGAGCTTTCACAAGCACAGACTGTCCCATGTGCTGTGATGTGCAATATAATGGCATTTCTATAATGAACTTCTTTCAGGTCGATGAATTTTCATCCTATCTGAAACCCGTTTCTCTCGCCACAGATGCTGTTGATTTATTGAATATTTCCAGTAAACTCTGACTTTCCGTACAATTTTGTTTCATTTCATTTTGCGTCTCTGGAAATGTCATTCATTCAAACCTTTCACATCTTTACCACAACTTTCATTGTCTGCATCTAATGTGGTTCTACATATTTAAAAATCACAAAGAGTAGACTGTAGCTTCCCTGTATCTCCCTACACATTAAAGTTTTGAAATCAGTAGCCACATGGAAGCCAGTCAGTAAACCATGGTTCACTGTAGAGCGAGCGAGTCCTCTCCGCCCTAACAATGTCAATCGGAGCAGCGTGAGTGCGGGAACTGCTCGCCAGGTTAGGTGGCATCTGATACTCACTTCATTTGGGTTACTGCGGACAGTCACTGCTTGAACGGATCATTGCTAAGGCAAGAGGGCATGTGGGGTCGCAAATATCTGTAAACTCATCAGTCAGCATCAGGCCTCGGAGAAGTATCGCCAATATTTAGAACATTCGCAGATTTTTGGCTTCAGCGTGGCCTTAGGGGATGGTGTATTGATATCAAGTCCAGTGGTGGTAGTCAGTGATCTCAGTATCAGGTGAAAAGTGGAATTCCTTTTGTTTTAATGAAGGGGCGGTTAAGATTGTGTTGCATCTTTTGCAAATTGCTTAAATAGCGGAGTAACTATTGTTGAACAGTGAGGCTGAATATCTTAAAGTTGAAAGACAAAACTTCTATATATATATTAATGTAACTGTAATATCACATGTTAAATGACCTCTCAAGTATTGCACCTGTATAGTTGTGTCTATACTATATATGCATTCATTTATATTAAAAAGTATACATTTATGACCAGTTGCACCTTATTATATATAGATTATTGCAGACATAAATCTTCCTGTTGTTATTAGCGTAAAATAATTGGATAAAAAACTTGCACTGTGCATGGGGTCAAATCCACTGACTTTTTGAATAATCACTTTATTAATTTCATATCAATTAATCTTTACTGCTGAACGCCATTGTTATTTGTCTCTCGGGAGGATGAAGATGAAGTCAGTTAATGAGATGAGTTTTGTTTAGGATAGGGTTGCTGATGTGGGAGAGGTGGGGTGGTGGGTGGGTGAGGGAGGGAGAGGGAAAGCCGGCCGAAGCAGCTGGTTGCTGATAATTGAAGGATGAGCTATCAGACTGATTGTCAGAGTGCTCGCCCTCGGTTCTTTAATTACCGCCGTGCCAGGGGTTGCATATATATTCATCCTAAATGTCGCTACAAGAAATCAAAATGGCTCTGGCGCTCGGAAAGGCAGGGGGAGGGGTGCGGAAAACAAGAGAAAAACAAATTCTCACTTTCAAATCAGGAAGTGGACGAATGCGGACTTATTTTTAATTATTTTCCTACATTACAATTTCACCAAGCAAGCGGCCCAGAAGTAACCATTACGTCGGTACTTTTTAAGGATGTGGGTTCCGATCAGACAGTATTTTCCACTCCAGGGAACGACACACTCGCCGGAAAGTGAGCCAAATTTGGACGGGGAGTGCCGTGACGTCAGCCGGGTTTGCCCTTATATGGAGTTCCAGTCCGATCTCATAAAAAATGGCAAAAGGCTGAAAAAGTGCAAGGCTCGGGGCTGCAGGCCGACTGCAAGGATGCAAGGGGCTCTCGGCTGATCGGGATCGATGCAATGGTCATCTTAAGCGCTTCCCAGAGCTTAAAGCCCTCGTTAACTTTTGCAAACATTTCCCCCGAGAGCAGCGGTTGTTGGTTCAATGCAAGCCCGAATGTTCCATGAAACAAGCTTACACCTGCTACGTCACCGCTGCTAACTCTTTGCATGTCCATGTAAGGGCATCTACGTCATGGTGCTTTCCTTTTCCTCTATATATACTGGAGGACCATATTTCACAGTATTGCTTTGCAAGCTTTCAACAGAGAAACACCAGATACAGAAGGAGAGGAGAATATAATTTTTTCTCAATGTTAATTCACTGACTACAGCTGTCATCTAACCCTGCTTGGAGAACCTTCTATTGCCAGGTGGATTTCTGTTTTAAAAAGAGGAATTTGTATTTACACATACGTTGGTGGTGATCTGGGACTTATTTATTTATTTCTTGGAAGAGGATACCCCCGCTGTTTGCTCTCTGATATGACAGGGAAGATAGTAGAGAAGATCCCGGTGACGATGAACGGCTTGTTAAACCATCTGCAGGATAATATCTACCCCGAGGATGATATTTCCTCGGCCGTGCCCACCTCCATGAACATTTTTAGCTCGGAATCAAACAACGCCTACAATCAGATGGCTGGGGGTAAGACAACTTACTGTTTAATTTATCGGAAGGCAATGTAAATAAAGTGATATTGACGCGGTCGTGTAAGTATTAAATACTCCTGCGTGCATTAAGTGGAGAATAAATTAATATGTAGATATTCAGTTATATCTTTGATTTGATTGCACAAATAGACGGATTTGCAACAGTGCTGTGTTATGCTCAAGTGCAATTAATGTGCTCTCACAGTGGGTTACTACGCTCTATCGTGACTGCCCTGAATGTTTTCTGCATTACCTGGAATGTTGTACTAAAGTCATGGATACTTACAGTTATAATAGTTGTGTGGATCCAATTATACGATAATATCGCCTGTTACGGCGGCACAGAAATTGTTAAATGCATCGTGGTAAATTTAACCTAAAGTGTTTATTATCTCTAACAACAGTTCTACAGTTAATATTGCATTTTATACTTTGGAATGATATAATTAATAACAATTCCTTAAATATCTAAACAATGTATATATTGCTGCAATGAATACAGTTAATAAATCAACACATTATTTCTAATATATTGAATATAAAGGATTCGCATGCATTCCACTTAACTAACTAAAGCCCTCTTTCTAATATGACTTTACAACTATCTGCCAAACACGTTCTATTTAATACGATTTATCTCACTGTGATCACACAATGAAACCTGCAATGCGAGAAATTGAACCCCCTTACATTGCTGTGGCTTTAACGTGTACAGTAACCTACCAATATATCTAACTGACAATATATCCAACTCTGTACGAGAGGAGTTACCTGCTAAATAAAATACAGGGCTTTATTATCTACACATCTCTGCACTGTGATCACTGCGATTTGAGGCGTAGAGCGGGCTGCGCTCGCTGCGTACGCGCAGCCACTTTAGTGTTCTGGCATTTCTTCCTTGGTGCCGGCTTCACTGCGGTTTACTACCGTCAACATTTGAACAAACGCTCACGTCATTCATAATGGTTCGACTGAATTGTGCGGGCGTTTGATTGAACTTTAAGGTCAGGTGTCGAGGCCGCTGCTCACAAAATGAATACATATATATCAATCACTCCAAAATACTTTTATAGTTACTTGGGAACTAATGGTGAACATTCTCATTTTTTAGATGCTCTTCTGGACGTTACCATGGACAAAGGTAGTCAGGACATGTCCTACGCTCCCACTTTCCAGAGCTCCGGTCGCAATCAGACTCTCACATACCTGGGTAAATTTGCCTTCGACTCCCCACCCGGGCCACTTGGAGGTTCGAACTGGTGCTCAGAAAACATCATCAACTTGGCGGGCCTGTTCGGGGTCTCTCATTCGCCCTCGACCAGCACCCAGACATCGACTGCCTGCACAATGGTGCAGAACCAAGGCGAGATAGATCAACTTTATCAGGGACCAACGCCTTATCCACAATGCAGTGAAATGTACCAGGAGCAGGTCTATCACACTCCCCCGACAACCACCACCAACCTCTACTCCAACCAGGATTATCACTCCAAACCTGCTCAGGACAATAATATATTCCCAGTCATTCCGGATTACAACCTGTTTCACCACCAGAATGACCTGGCTTCCATTACGGAACACAAACATTACCCATCTTCAGTGGATCCCATTAGGATCCCTCCTCCTCTCACTCCACTCACCACTATCAAAGCCTACACGGATTCTAAGCAGATGCCCGCCAGCTTCAGTTCTCACCCGCAGCCCTTGACCCTGAAGCCCATTCGGCCGAGGAAGTACCCCAACCGACCCAGCAAGACTCCCGTCCACGAGAGACCCCACGCCTGCCCAGCCGAGGGTTGTGACCGACGCTTCTCCAGATCGGACGAGCTGACCAGACACCTGCGGATCCACACGGGCCACAAGCCCTTTCAGTGTCGCATCTGTATGAGGAGCTTCAGCCGCAGCGACCACCTCACCACCCACATCAGGACCCACACAGGGGAGAAGCCCTTCTCGTGTGACTTCTGTGGGCGCAAGTTTGCCCGGAGTGACGAACGCAAGAGGCACGCCAAGATCCACCTCAAACAGAAGGATAAAAAAATGGACAAGAATCCCACGGCTCCCAACCCGGCAGCAACAGCCGGTGTTCCGGTGACAACCTGTGCTTAGACTAGCGTCTCTCAATGCGTAAAAACGCAAAAGGTTGAATTGTACTCACGTTGCTGCAAGCGGCGTCCATTGCCACGCCACGCCAGTGCATTGGACTTTTGCACGTTTTACTACGGGGCCAATTTTCCTGGTGGCGCAATGTGACTTGCACCCAACGCGCCTGCTGGTGCACAACTCGAGATGCGAACCGGTGCATCTTTTCTGGAAGTTCCAGTGAGCTCTGGCGGATCCGCTCTGCGCATATTTTGATGAGTATACATTCCAGTCCATCCGCCAATGTTTTAGCGTATTTTCGGCGCAGCTCCGGAACGCCCGAAAGCAGGACGGCGGAATTTGTGAAGCAACAATCAGGAACAATATTGTCGAAGATTAAGTTAATGTCAGACCTTTAACGCGGTTAAAGGTCTCTTGGTCTCTTCCGACGTGTTATTTGAAGAATATGACTACTATTGGACAACACTGACCCTACATCATAAAAAAACACAGTTGACTTTTATTGAGCACATTTTTGATTATAAATTGAACTCATGTCCTTATTGTGTGGACACTGACGTCTGTTTATAAATCGTTGTGATAGACTAATACAATTCAGCATTGCATTCAGTGGGATCACTTACTTCACTCAGATACTTTTTAAATAAACAAACAAAAAATCCTTGGTGTTTACTAGCCGGACAGCCTTCCCGGTGAACTTGTAACGATAACTGCAAAGTAATCACACAATATAAATATTCCGAAGAATAAGTCAAGACGCACCTTTGTTTCTTCAATGGCCGTCCACTGCCGTGTAATGACCCGCCGCCAGACAGCCTGTGTTGTGTTCTGCAGTTTGCTGCAATTAATGAATTGCCGCTATCATGTTTGACTTTGTGTATACAGCATTCACAACGTGTATACTTTGTGCGTGCACCTCAGTTGTAGATGACCAACAGGATTACTGAGATTGGCTCTGGGGAGGAATTTTCATGAGAGCGCAAGAGCCATTGATAAACACCTCACCATGTGTACAATCGGAACTTTTGTTGTATTGGTCCTCTCCTCCGCCTTCTTTGTCATTTTATTACAAAAAAGGGAGCACTTTTGCACCCAGTCATTAAATTCAAAGCATGTTACTGCACGATGGCATTTTTCCATGGGAACCATGCACAAAGCAAATGGTTCCCTTTTGCTCTTTACAGTTTTAAATGTCTGCATGTGGGGGAAAAAGTTGTCAGACAAGGGATCAAAGTGGTTTGATATAACAGTTAAGAAGACACCTGTGAGAAATGTTTTTTTCCTGGAAAATTTTTGCATAAAGTACAGTATTTTGAACAGAGATGTATTATATTTTGTGGCTTTATTTTTAAGATTTTATTGTATCTTATAATAAGGTACAGGCTTGGTTTTGTGAAGAGATGGTGATTACTCACCAATGTTCTCATTGGCTTATTGTCTATTGTAATGCAAATACTGTAGTTTAAAGTATAGGCATTTGAGAGATAGCTGATGTATTGTTGTACCATTTGCACTGTGCGCAAATGTTGAGATATAAATATATTGTGTTTGCTGAGCAAAGTCCCTCTTGTGTTTTATTGAGAGTTTCATTAACTCTACAGAGTTTCATTAACTCAACACCAAATTCAGACATTCTTTCATTTTACCTATGTCTCACTTTATCTCTATGAGTCCTCAAGAAAGGCCTGAAAGTGCTGGAAATACTCAGCATGTCAGGCAGCATGTGTAGAGGAAGAAACAGAAGTAATGTTTCAGGTCAATTTTGTGTTTATTTCCAATATTTTCTTTCAACATCAACAGTATTTTTATGTTTGTTTCTAAAATATCCCATGCTAAATGTCCAATTAAATCATAAGCAATTCAGATCTCTGTCAGAGAGTAGGCAGGGGGTGAGCCAAAAGATTAGAAAAACACTCAAAAGTATTGAAGGGGAAATCTTCTAGTTCTTGCAAGAAGCCAAAGCCTGAGGTTATAAATATAAGATTAGTAAATTCAATAAACAATCCAGAAGTATTTTCTTCACCCAGAGAACAGTGAAATAGGGAACTGGTTCCCATTAGGAATAGCTGAGGCAGAAACTATGGATACATTGAGAAGGAAGTTAGATATGTGGGACAAAGAAGAGATAATAGCAGATAGGGTTAAAGTAAGTATGATGAAGTAGAATGAAGCCCAGAAACTGGATTAGAACATAAAAAGCAAAATAAAATAGATGCAGGAAAGCTGTTTAAAAATCCTGGGAGCACACAAAAGATCAGACAGCAACTGTGGAAAATAAAGCAGAATTATGTTCTATGTTGATGACTATTAATCAATACTGATAAAACCTCTTTTCAGTTACAAGGGAGGGATTGCAGAGGGGAAGGGAGGGGTATGGTAGGGTGGGGGGTGTGAGAGAACAAAGTAACAAAATGAATGCTTATGATATAATGGAAGTCAGGAGAGGAGAAATGACCCCATTGGCAGTTCTTACTGAAAGAGAGAGAGAGAGAGAGAGAGAGAGAGAGAGAGAGAGAGAGAGGTAATGGCTTCACTATTTCTACAGCTGGTATTCCTTAACACTTTGCATAAAGTAACAATTGAATTCCATAAATATTTCTATATAATTAAGGTAAATAAATATGAAAAAAGTTTGGAGTGCTGAAACATCTGGTTCAGTGACCCAACTATGTTGCTGCAAAAATCAAGCAGATACACACATTATTTCCACATATAAATAACCAAATAAATCAGTAAGAAAGATAAATGCTTTAAAATCATTTACAAGTTTCAGGAATTAGTTGCAAAAGAATTGACTTTTAGTGTATTAATTCAATTATATCTGTTATCAAATTAGAAAGATCCTATAGAATTGAATTTTGGAATTTCAGTCAGTTTTTGCTTAAAAGAATGACTTTAAAGCTGCATTCAATTTATTGCCACATAAAATTAACTAAAAGGTCGGATGATGAGTAGCAGCATTCTTAAAAGGGGTGTTTTCAAAGGGAAAGTAAAAATAATAAGCATTGTAAAATTGATTCCAACAAAACTGTGGAACTGTTTAATAAATGTTGCACATAAAAGTATTTAATTATTTATAGAATTTCATTATATAGCATAGGCTTCATGCTGGAATAAGTTGGGACTAATAGTAAAAGTTAAATATGATTTGTTGTCATTTGAATTAGCTCAGGGAAACCAAGATGAAAGACTCAGAAGAATGTTCTGAACCTGTGGAGAAGACAGCAAAAATTTAGTCCCATTAAAGCTGAGTGTTCTTATTGCAGGCCATGAAGGCAGGAGTATTCCTTGCAGAAAATAGAAAATGTTTGTGATAAATGCACATATCAGGAGCTTGGCAGAGTTGCAATGAGGGACAGCTATTCACACAAGAAAACTTTACCTTATTTCATTTCCCGTCCTTCCGCAAGTCATCTCAAATTTGAATTCTCTGCTTCCCTTCAATTGGAACACTGGTGGGAGAAGAATGTTGAAGCTGGTTCCAAAAGGAAAGACAAAAAAAGAACATTGACAGCAATGTAAATAATATTTACAGCTTTGGTTTCTCTAAAAACATTTATTATAATTTCCAAACAATATTTTCCTTAATATATGTCTTAAATATATTTCCCACTAACCTAAATTTAAGTTTTCCATATATATGAAATCATCTTGAATTATTGAACTTTAGCCTAAACTTTAGCATTTGGATTAAAAGTAATTTAAAACCTAATTGAGGAGCTTCTTTTTAGTCTGCAGGAGTTAATTATCTCTTATTCTTTCTCAAAGAATACTCTCTTTAGACTTTGGGTCAATTCTGCTGAACTTTGCCTTAACTTCTCCAACACAGACAACTTTGAAATGCAGTGATTAAGTCTGTGCACTCTACAGAAAATATGATCTGGACTCACATTATAACCCCTCAGTATTACCCTGTTAGTTTACATTCCTTTTCGCTGTCTTCTGGCTATTTGTCATTTTAGTTGTCTTTGTTTCTTCATTGGTAGTAATGTTTATTCAGTTCCCTCTCCAACTTAATCTCCTTCATTGTAAATCCACATTATGTTCTGTTTTATCTAACATGCTACACTTTATTTTACTTCCTTTTCCAATTCCCTGCCTAGGATCTTAAATCTTTCTGTGAGTTACATCAGCCTAGAGCTCTCTCATATTTCTTTCATAAATCTTTCTGGTCCTCTGCTTCTCTCTCTTTCATTAAAGTTCCTGCTTTGACCAAGGTTTCTGGCAATCACAGAAAAGCAGAGCAAAGGAGGAGGCCTTTTTAGCCCGTGTATTCTGTGCTGGTTCTTTCAATGCAAAATCGTGTAGTTTCCCACTCCCCTGAATCTTTCCCAAATTCTGCATAATTTTTACTCTTTGCAGGATTCTATTCAATTCTCTTTCAGTAGTGAGCAAACCTGATCCATTATTAATCAATAAAAATGAAATAAAATTTTGGTCAGCTGAATAGCTTGGTCTGAAATTCCATCAGATTAAGCTTTTGCTTTATATATTTTACCATGTTGGAAATGATTATATAAACAGCAGTTGTAGTTGTCTACAAGCTGACAAATGATAATCTGCATGGTTTACATTGCTTAAAATGACTGCAAAAACATAACATCTGGTGCCTCCCTGTACTTATGCCACATCTCTCATAGTTTTCCAACACTTGACTATTCCTCCATTCTGACCTTATTCCCGAGACTGTGTGGTTTGTTGATTTCATTTTTCACACGGGATCTCTTTCAGACTTTTGAGTAAAGAACACAATTGGGCAAACTGTCTAATTCAATAGTAACTCACCCAGAGGAGTCAGAGCTGGCTGTTTTGTGTTTAGATATGGGTTTTCAGACTATCATATTGTGGATGCTTTAATGAGCATGGTAAATATTTCTTTCCATTTCAATTCTGACGTGATACCTATAAGAAGCGTAACTTGCGTTTCTACAGCACTTATTTCAATCTCAGAATGTCCCGAAGCCCTTTCTATTGCACGCATCCATTTAACATGCAACCACTCTTGTATTGTGCTGCTGGTTGCTTGTCATGTTCCATCGATTGTGTGAAAACCCTGCACCGTTCTTTTGCACCATTGTCTCAAGACACCCCTTTTCACCCTTTGAATCACCCAGGAACCCACAGTACTGTGCAAAAGTCTTAGGCACAGATATATAGTACGGCTAGGGTGCATTGTCCTGTATTTGTCAACATGGAACAGAGAGCATGTTTGCAAATCTGGCAGGTGCAAAGGGTGCCAGGAATGGTGAGGGTGGTGAGCAGTGGGAGGGGTGTGGGACAGGTGGGAGAGAAGGAGTGCCAGGGATGGGGATGGTGCAGACACTTCCAGCCCTGAGACACCGGGCGAGGACATCTGATTGTAAACAATTGGTATATTGATCGTTACAGAGTGTCTCCCTTCCCCTTTTCCCAGCCACAATCCTCCTCTCTTTGCCCCCTTCCTACTTCCAGACCACAACAGAGACCCATATCAGAATCAGGTTTGACATCACTCACATATGTCATTAATTTATTTTTGTGGCGGAGGTACAGAGCAATACAAAAAAATTACTATACAATACTGTGCAAAAGTCTTAGGCACCCTGGCTATATATATCTGCCTAAGACTTCTGCGCAGTACTGTATTTCCCATTTGTCTCAGAGGATTTATTATTTTCAATTCCTTTAATCAAACATGTTTCTCCTTCACACTGGTTTTAAAATACACTGGAGAATTCTCTGTGGAAACTGAGTCTCTGTTTTCCACCTTAGTGAGCACTTCTGAACAGTAATCATTAAATCATTTATTTTTTTTCTTTAATTTTCCATTGCTTCACTAAAAGCTTTATCACCCTCTGTAGAATTTGTTTTATCATTTTGATTCTAAATCAAATACGTAATTGATGCTTGCTGGAGAACTTCATCTCTAACTCTCGTGCTGGCTCCTTCTCATGCCTTAGGCTGCTCTTTGGCCAAGTTTTTGATTTTCTGTTCTGATATCCTGTTCTGCTTAATGAGAGTACCTTGGTACATTTATAATAAAGAGTCTCTTAGCCTAACCCCCTTTGCTCCAGTGCTAACATCCAGTGCTCTCTTTGAAAGCTTCTTGCTTTTTGTCAGCACATCCTTCTATTGCAAAAGTTTCACTCCTTTGCCATTTTGCTTACATTAGTTTTGGTCTTAAGTATAACGAAAACTGCTGAAAATCCTTTCCAGGTCTGCAATTGACCATGTTTAGTATTACTGCTTTAAAAATGTCTGCTCTTTCCTCAACATAAATGCAAGTTATCCCATTTATTATTGTTTGTCTGCTATTGGTAATCAGATGCCCTCATAGTTATTCACATTTTGTGATCACATTTCCTTTTAAGTTTGACTGACCTGCTACAATGGCGATTCTCTACATCCAATGCAAAAATCTGCCCTGACTTGTGTTTCACTTCTACTATACTCTGTGTAAGTATTAGTGTTTTCTATTGTGGGGACATTCTAAGATCATAAAGCCCATAAATGTTATTTTTTGTTTAAGCTTTTGATGGGGTCCATTAGAAGTTGTGTGAAGAGCATGTTTTTCCTAATATAACTATATCAGATCATACTTCCATACTTCCATTTATTTTGAACAGAAACAAAATTCCCCTTCCCTCCACTTTTCTCTCTCCCCATTTCCTTTTAGTTCAGATGAAAGGTCTCACCCCAAAATGCTGACTGTATATCTCCCTCCATAGATTCTGCCTGACCTGCTGAGGTCTAAAGCAGCTCTTGATTCTTTTATTTAATCAGATCCTTTATTGATATCTGGTATTCAGGAACAGTTATTACCCTTCAACCATCAGGCTTCTGAACTAGAGTGGATAACTTCACTCAACTCTGAAGTGATTCCACAAATGATGGAGTCACTTTCAAGAACTTTACAACTCATGTTCTGAGTATTATTTATTTTGTTTATTTGCACAATTTGTCTTCTTTTGCACATTAGTCTTTGTGTGTAGTTTTCATTGATTCTATTGTATTTCTCTGTTCTACTATGAATGCCTGCAAGAAAATGAATCTCATGGTAGCATGTGGAGACATGTACATATTTTGAAAATAAACTTACTTTGAACATAACTTTGAAATAAATCTAGTCACCTTCCATTACCAATCCTTCCCCTATATCAGCCCTTGATTATTATGCTGAACAAACCTCAATTACCTCAGTGTGGTATATCATGGTGGTTGATAAACTGGATTGCATTCATCTGCTGCTGCACTAGTGTGTGGTGAAGACTGTTATAGTCTTGATCTTGCAGAAACAAGGCTCCAGAACAATGTGCCCTGCACCATCAATCTACAGGCCATGGTACTTCGGGACTTGGGCTATATATCTTGCGACGGTACGCATTTCTCATATTGTAGCTGTATCTGATTTATGTGCTGTGTGTGACTGCTGGTTCTGCGTTTTGCACATTGGACCCGAAGAAACACTGTTTCATTTGGCTGTATTCATGTGTATGGCTGAATGACAATTAAACTCGTAACATGTTCTAGTCCTAAATTGTTTCACAACTGTTTTGAATTGCTTTTGAATTTAGAGGCATTCCTCCAGTTTCAAAACCTGTCACACTTTCATTTTTGGGCTGAGAAACAATTCTAATCCTGCCTTTATGATAATTTCCCTTCACCCTTTACAGTCAAATCCTTCTGAACATGGCTGTTCTCAATATCTTTTATGTTCTTTTTCTTTATTTCAGTTAGTACTTTTCTTTCCTGACCAGAACCTAAACAACATGCAACTCATTCCCCAAGTTGTGCTGTACAAGCCTTGACTGCCATGGTCAGTTAGACATTGACAGCATTGATCCGAGCCATTCAATTCTTTGGGCCTCTGTGGTGGTTATTCTTCTCACTCAAACTTCCTGTCAGTTCACTCTATCTCATGAGATGATATGTCTGTTCCTTCTCATTTATGTTTATCCAGCTTGTTCTTAAACATATTTTGTTTTATCTTTCATTTAGAGATACAGTGCAGAACATGCCCTCCTGCACCATCCAGCAACCCACCTGCTTAATTCCTCTTCTCCAGCCCTTGACCTTTTCCACCTACCTGGCTTCATCTATCATCTTTCAGCTAGCCCCCACTGACCTTTCTGGTCTAGTATCTCCCCCACTTCCTTCTCAGTCCTGAATAAGGGTTTCGGCCTGAAAGGTGGACTATTAATTTCCTTAGATGCTGCCTGACCTGCTGAGTTCCTCCAGCATTTCATGTGTGCGTGTGTGTGTGTGTGTGTGTGTGTGTGTGTGTGTGTGTGTGTGTGTGTTTTGCTTTGGATATCCAATATCTGCAGACTGTATCATGTTTGTTTTTTTAATCCTAACCTAATTACAGGGAAATTAACAATGGCCATTTAGCATACTAACCACCTTTGGAAAGTGGCAAGAAATCCACAGGCTCACGGGAAGGACGTACCAACTTCGTACAGATGGCGTCAGAAATGATCTCCAAACTCCGACGCCCAGAGCCATGCTAATTACTATGCGACCACTTCTTGTGCCGCAATTCCTCTCCGTGGGTGTGGGTTCCACATTCTCACCAATGTCTGACAAAAGGCGTGATCCTTTGTAAATCTCAGCTTCATCAAAGGGACCAAGAAGCATTTAAAGGGATGGTTGGTGACTGCAGATTGGAGTGAAAGGCAGCTTCAATGGTCAGTCTGGAGGAAAGGAATTGGCAGCACTATCAGAGCAGCAATCTCACAGCCCCTGGTTCAATCCTCCACTCAATTTGCTGGAGTTTGCCCATTCTCCTTGTGGCATTGTCATTCTTTGCTGGGTGCTCCCAAATTCCAAGGGTGTGCAGGTAGATTAATTAGCTGCTTTAAATTGCCCCTAGTGTGTAGGTGAAGGCTGCAATCACTATAGGGGGACATAGTGCTGTTGATGGAAATGTAGGAAAAACAGGTTAAGTAACAATTAGTGGGGGAATATGACTTACCATGGACTCAATAGGAGACAAATGGCCTTCTCTAAAAGATACAGAAGAAATTGTAGTGATGAGAGAGTAGGGTTGGACAAAGAGTAGGAACAGAGTGAACCATGTGAAATGGAAAACACATAAGGATGTTGAAGTTTCGGTCACCTACCTACAGGAAAGATGTAAATAAGGTTGAAAGAGTACAGAGAAAATTTGCAAGGAGGTTGCCAGGTCTGGAAGACCTGAGTTATAAGGAAAGATTAAATAGGTTAGCACTTTATTCCTTGGACTGTAGATGATTAAGAGGAGACTTGATAGAGGTATAGCAAATTATAAATAGGGTAAATGCAAGCAGGATTTTTCCCCTGAGGTTGGGTGCAACTACAGCTAGAGGTAATAGGTTAAGGGTAAAAGGTGAAAAGTTGAAGGGGAACGTGAGGGGAAACTCCTTCACTGAGAGTAGTAAGTGTTTGGAATGAGCTGACAGTGAAAATGGTGTGTGCAAGCTTGACTTTAACGTTTAAGTTTGGGTGGGTACGTGGATGGTAAGGATTTGAAGGTCTATGGTCCCGGTGCAGGTCGATGGGAGTAGGCAGTTTACATAGTTTGGCATGGACTAAATGGGCTGAAGGGCCAGCTTCTCCCCTGTACTTTTCTATGACTATATTAGGAAAGGTTTTACGCTCTGTGGTAAATCTGATCAACACTGCAATAGCTTGTCACTTTTCCAGTTGCGAATGGTGACCTTAATAAAATCAACCTGATCAACCCTGTTGTGGGAACCAGTGGTTGTAATCTTCTTCTGTGTGTCCACTAACATTATGGAAGTGAGAGCCACATTTGCCCTGAAGCTGAAAGCCTTTTTTATGTCTTACTTTGCTATTCTGTTGCAGCCATGAGATTCAGAGAAAGGACATAAAGGAGGCTAGGGAGAAGGACAGAGAAACAGAAACATTAGGGAGGGAGGGAGGGAGAGAGAGAGAGAGAGAGAGAGGGAGAGAGAGAGGATAAAGCAGCAGCACTCTGTGAACAAAACAGTGATAATGCTGAGAGACAATGTCCTCTAACTCACAGAGCGGAATGGGACATTCACGAGAAATGCCATGACTGACAGTAACCTGAACTTGAATAGGTATGATATTTTTGAAAAAAACTGAGTTTCTAGTTGAGCAAGAGGGTCTTGTTGGACACAAGTAGCCCTCCTGATGACACTTGAATCTGAATAAAAACAACCCAGGGGAATTCAGGCACTGATTTATTAAGAACTGAATTGCAAAATGGAGTTAAGCGTCAAAGTTTCTCTCGCTCCCTGCAGTGAAGTACCTCATCTCAATTTCCAGCTTTGACAGAGACTTAAGTTGTGAACTGTGGCATAATTTTCAGCAGTTGTGTCAACACCCTGGGGTGCTGCATATTGCTGCTGCAACGTATGACAACAACTTGTCACTCCTGTACATTGCAACATGTCATTCTAATTCATTATCTCAATAAAGCAATACAGCAATTTACAACTCCTAACACACTGGAACAGAAGCTCCAGTGCATACGATGAGGTGCCATGTCAAAATTTCTCATCTGCACATCACTCTTTTGCAATGCATACACACACTACTAACACACACTGCCATTCTCATTCACAACACTGTAAAGGCTATTTGGCCCATCATGTCAGGCTGCCATTCAGTCATGGCTGATTTATTACCTCTCTCAACTCTATGCTCCTGCCTTCTCACTGTAGCCTTTAATGCCCTTACTAATCAAGGAACTAGTAACCTCCAATTTACCTGTGCTCAATGATTTGGGCTCCACAGCTGTCTATGGCAATGAATTGCTCAGATTCACCACTGTCTTACTAAAGAAATTCCTCATCATCTTTGTTTCTGAGATACCTTTGTATTCTGAGGCTGTGCCCTCTCGTCCTAGACTCTCCCAGTATTGGAAACATCCTCTCCACATCCAATCTGTTTTGGTCTTTCAATATTAGATAGGTTTCAATGAGATACACCCCCCCCCTCCATTTTTCTTAACTCCAGTGAGTACAGGCCCAGAGCCATCAAACACTCATAAGTTAACTCTTTCATTCCTGGGATCCTTCTCCTGAACAATTTTCTACTATGATCTCAGCAAATAACAATGCTCTATGATGCAATTTAACTCAATATCATTATTTACCATCAAGTATATCATGGAAATAAAGTATAAAGGAGGTAGAGTTGCATTTCTTTCATGTTCCTTGGGGTTATCAAGAATTTTGGAATATACACATCGTTGTAATGTTGGAAACGTGGAGGGCCATTTACAAAGAAAGATCTCAGAAACAACACCACAATAATCAGATAGTTTATACAGGTGTAAACTTTGACCAGAACATCAGAGAAAATGTGACGGGAGACCCAGGCGAGGATGGTTGGGACCCAAGTGCTGGAGTATCGGAGACAAGAATCGAGACACGATACAAGACTGAAATGAGGAAAGGGTTCTAAACTAGATGCTAGATGAGAATCCAACGTTGAGCTAATGATTGTGCACCATACCTCAGTTCAAGTGGTCTTTAGATATTAAAATCCTGGTGCCAAGACATGGTGGGGTGGGCCTGAAGCTTTAAAGGGGCCACGCCAGCTGTACACATTCTGAAGAATTAGAGCGTCCAAACCCCAAAGGCTGATGCGGCCGGGTGCATGTCATAACAGAAAACTTACTTACATCAGGAGAAGTGAACAGTTTGTTTGGTTAGAATTACAATCATCAAAATAAGCCCTTAAATAAAGCTGAATTCCTTCAAAATTTTACTTCAGGCAAAACGTGCAACATGTTAGTACAGACAGATAGAGCCTCTGATGAACACAGCTGTGTGATTATCAGCAGCTATGTTTCATTTGAAGCTAAGACCATAAGAATTTGGAGCAGCGGTGGAGAATTTGTCCTTAGAGAATTTCACCATTCGCAGCATCATAGCTGATTGCTTTGCCGATTCTACTTTCCCATCCACTCCCACATCATGTGATCCACTCTTTTCAAGCTTCTGTGCATCCAGACCCCTCTTATTCTTCGATCAAAAGTAATGCAGCATGGAAACAGGCCCTTTGGCCCAACTCACCCGTGCTGACCTGTTGCCCAGTGAGGAAGTCCCAACTGCCTGTGTTTGGCTTACAGCCGTCCAGCTCTCCTTTCCAGGCACTTACTTCGATGGCTTTTAAATATTGCTAACGAGCTTGCCTGAACTGCCATTCCTGTCAGCCCACTCCAAAAATGTGCCACCCTTTTGCATGAAGATACCCCTTTTAAATTTGTCACCTATGATCTTAAACCCATGCAGCCTTCTTTTTCTAACCCCTCTCTGGACAAATGATGACATACTTTCATCGTGTTTATGCCCCTTATGACCTTATATACCTCTATCAGATCACCCCTCAATCTATTTCATTCCAGGCAAAAAAGTCTAAGTCTACGCAACCTCTCATCATTTGATCCAGGTACCTTAGTCCACGCAATGTCCTGGTACATCTTTTCTCCCATTCCTTCTGGTGTAATAACATCTTTCCTATAACAGGGTGACCAAAACTGTACACAATGCTCCAAATGTGGCCTCGCCGATGTCTTATACAACTGCAACATAATTCCTATGCTCAGTGCCCTCACTGATGGAAGTTGAAAATCCAGGTGAAGTAGCTCTTTCATTTCAAATATTTTTTTGGGTATTGAAGGGCTTTCAAATCAGGAATCTGAGGTACAGATTTCTTTTATGATTTTGTGGTCACTTTGTCCTGCCACAAAATCGTTAGCACAAAAGAAGAAATTTGCCAGTTGTGCACCCTCTGTGGAGAGGATGATAATGCTGAGATCACGAGAGTTCAATTGATTAATTCCTGTTTTCAATTTAGATTTCTGACTCTGCTAAATATTTCCAGCATCGTCTGTGTGTGTGTGTGTGTGTGTGTGTGTGTGTGTGTGTGTGTGTGAGCATGCACGTATGCCGGTGCGTTAGTTAGGCTGGTAGTTGATATAATTGTTTTAAGGAAAAAGTGATTAGAGATCTGATAGTTGGAGGAAGATCAGAAGTTCTAACACAGACCCCTTCCCCTTTCCCACTTATTTTCCAGTGGGAAATAATTTCCCTTCCGCAAGGGAACGTTGGGACGGGATGAAGCTATTCTACTATTCACCATGTTCTTGCCATTCAGCATACCGCTATCTGAACTCTGAGACTTGGGGTCAAGATTGCCAGGCATTAGGATACCCCAGATTTGGATTTCCAAAGGTCATGACTTTGGAAATTATTAATCAGCCCCCCCCAATGCAAGGTCCATGTTGCTGTCAAATGGTGATTCCTGCACATTGCCTAAGCAACTGCAGAGAAATGTAAATAATCATCCTGTACATTTGTAATAGACTTCAATCAGCAATAATAAACAGTACTTATCTCATTCCTTTGACATACTATTTATCTCAATTCTACAACATTATTATTCAGACAATTTCACACAAAAAATTATAGGGAAGATTTAGGTCACATTCTCAAATGCACTGCACTCAGCCTTAGTGATCTACCTTTAGGTGGCATGATTGAAATAGGAACAGGCCATTTGGCCCCTAACCCCTGATCTGCTGTTCACTGCCAGGGCTTATTTTTACTTCATCCCTTTGTTCACTCAGTATTCAAAACATTAGAAGCTAAAACTTTACTGATCTGCCTCTCTATCCCCTGCCACTCCTTCTTTGTCTCCACACCTCTTAATAAGTTACATATTTGGTAGCATTCCTCTGATGTGCCCTTAAGCATTTTACAATGTTAAATGAATCATAAATGTACAAATCGTTGCAATATGTTCCATTAGTTCTGAGAAAGCTCGGGATGAAAATTGATTAAAGGATACACACGGGAGCTGGTCAATCAGTACTTTGATCCTGTTTAGTCATTCAATTACACCATGGACGATATATATATATATGCTGATTCTGTGTAGCCGTCTTGCTTGATCCCTTTATATTGAGCAATAGTGCGGGAGTGTTGCACACAAATGGTCAATTGCCACTTAGTGACAATCAGCAGAGTATTGTTTCTGCTGAGGTATGTGTTGACCCAAGCAACACTCAAAGCAGAGCATCAGGAAATCCCAGCTTCTAGTTTGTTTTACTTGAGAAGGTTTGATTTGAAGTCTTTTCAAATCCTTCTGAGTTGCCTTGAGCAGGTGATTTGGGTCATTTTTGCCTTTGTTGACCATACAATCTAGTGATCCTGGGTCACCCAAGGGTTCAGCTAGCTGGTGCGGTCATACAGGAAGCAACATTTTAAATACACAAGAAATAGGATCCCTCGATGCTTTCCTTTTATTCAGCAGGATCATGGCCATTCCTCCACCCAAGTATCTCAAATCTATTTCAACGCTACTCTCCATTCCCATTCCCACATTGGGCCACTGCCTCCTCTACCGCTGTGATGAGACCACACTCAGGTTGGAGGAGCAACATCCCATGTTCTGTCTGGGTAGCCTCAAACCACATAGCATGAAAGTAGAGATATTGAACTTTCAGTAATTGCACCACTTTCCCCCTTCCCCCCACTGTCTCCTTCACCATTTCCTCATTCCTGTTTCCCCCTCCCACCTTATCTCTTTGCCTGCCCACCAGCTCCCTCCGCTGCTCCTCCTCCTTCCCTATCTTCCATGGTCTTCTACCTTCTCCTATCAGATTCCCCCCCTCCTCCAATCCTTTATCTCTTTCACAACTCAACTTCCCAGCTCTACTTCACCCCCTCCCCCTCTCCTGGTTTCACCCACCATCTACCACCTTGTACATCTTCCTCCCCTCCCCCACCTTCTTACCCTGACTTCTCAACATTTCATTTCCAGCCCTGATGAAGGGTTTCGGCTTGAAATGTTGACTGTTTAATCTTTTCCATAGATGCTGCCTAGCCTGCTGAGTTTCTCCCACATTTTGCGTGTGTTGCTCAGATTTATTGACCTCACTGTGGAATGTGCATTCATCCACATCCACCAAACTCTGAGGCCGAGGGTTCTGAAGACTCTGAACAGTCTGGGTGAAGACATTTCTCTTCCTCTCTGTTCTAAATGGCTGACTCCTTCTTGCAGATACTTACTCTTCAGCCTAAGGAAGCCACCTCCTGATAACTACCTGACCATTAGCTTGTAGAATGCTGGATATATTATTCTTGTGGTTAAGTTACTGGACTTGCAGGCAAAGTTCTGCATAATTGATCCAAAGACTTGAGGTCAAATCCCACCTCAGCAGCTTGGGAATTAAGACACACATGATTAAATAAATGGGGAATTGAAACCCAGTAATGATAACCATTCTGGTTCAATGATGCTTTGAAAGGAAACAAACAATAGTCTGCAGGAAGCAGGTCCTTCATCTCAAAGTCCCTGTTGACCATCAATCATCCATTCACACCTAATCCTATATAATTTTTTCTGTCTTCTGGCCAGTCCCCGCAGATTCTACAGCTCATACACTGGGGTCATGTACCATGGCTCCATCACCTTCCAATCATCATGTCTGAGATGTGGGAGAGTCTGGAGCAAAAGAGGATATAATCACAGGCTGAACAAACATACTGATGCCACTGGAGATCAGGATCTAATCCAGGTTGCTGGAGCCATGAGACCATAGCTCCATTAGCTAGGTTGCTATACTGTCCTTAAAATTTCCCATCCTTACAATGTCCGGGCTAAATTTGTCTCCAGACCCTTTTAACAGCATTATGGTTGAGCAACCTCTCAGTTCAAAAGGTAATGGGCAGTACATGTACTTAAACACCAGAGGAACGCACACAAAATGCTGGACAAACTCTGCAGGTCAAGAATTAATAATTCATCAGGACCAGAATGGAAGGGTGAAGAAGCCAGAATAAAAAGGTGGGGGAAGAGGAAAGTACAAGCTACAAGGTGATAGGTGAATCCAGGTGAGGGGGAAGATAGGTGATTCGGGGGGGGGGGGGGTCTTAATGAAGTGAGAAGCTAGGTGGAAAAGGTAAAGGGCTGAACAAAAAGGAATCTGAAAGGAGAGTGGACCATGGATATACTTAAATAAGAGATATGTCTGCATCTTTTAAACAAACAAAGCACAACCAATCCAACAGCTTTGTGGTCACAAGTTGTTTATTTCTCGATTTGCAAGTGTGAGCTCAGAGGAAACTAATTAAAAAATCATACTTAATTATTAAAGAAAAATGAATATTATTTCCTCTGCTCACGACAGCAGTGAGATGGAAACATGTTATTTATACTTGGCATACTGAAGAAATCTTCCTCCCAAACTGAGAGTGACAATAATTCATCTATTTATTGCTTGTTTTCTTCATTAAAAATACCTTAAGGTTTCAATACCATCTCATTAAATCAGCCATACTAACAACAGCACCAATTAATGAGTCACTCGTCCAATTGTATATTGCTCTACAAATTCATTCCAAACATCTCCCTGATAAAATTTCCAAAAGTTGGTGTTAGGAGTGGATTCAAGGAACTTGTTTTATTTCAACAAGGTTAAATTTCCCTTCTTGATGATGTAGCATCCACACAAAGCAGGTTTCTCGGCTTCCAGTTTGATTATTTTGGATGAAGTTTTGTTAGATATCTCAGAACAGAATTGAGGGTGACCATTCAGTCCCAACGGCCAATTCTTCCTCTCGGTCTGATACTTGTTGATAGGCATCTAAATAGTACTTGTCTCTTGCCACTTTTATGATCCCAGCTCAACAAAAAGAAAATGAGTGAATTAGCTCTATCTGTCACATGTACATTGACTATACAGTGAAATGCATCATTAGTGTCAAATCAAACAAGCAAGGATTGTGCTGGCATGCTTTCGTTCCCAACATAGTATGCCCACAACTCTCGAACTCTAACTCTAAGCATATGACTTTGGAATGTGGGTGGAAACTGGAGAGCCCGCAGGCAGCATTGAGAAACAATCCCTGAGCTTACAGCTGCTGTGGTAAAACGATTGTGCTAACTACTGTCATGCCCCACACATGGCAAAAAAGTTCTTCCTTGACCAATTTTACCAAGAATCTCAGCTATTTTTGGGAAATGAGTTCCAGATTCCTACTACTCTTGGAGTGAAAACCAGCTTTTTCTATCGAAAAGGAAGTAATCTAGCTCTAATTTTATTGTTGCGCACTTTCTTTCTAGATTAACCTATGTGTGTAAATAGCTTTGCCGCATGGACCTTATTATATAGTGTTAGATCCATACACAGCTTGGAAGGAAGCTCTTCGGCCAACCTGTCCATGCTGACCAAGACATAGGTTTCATTTGTCTGCATTTAGTTTTTATCCATCTAATTGTTTCCTCTGCATGTGCCAGTCCAAATATCTTTTAAAAAATTAATTGTATCCCTCTCTATGGCTTCCTCTACTGAGTCCCTTTATCACTTCAATGTGTATGTCAGGTGCCACCTTAGCAAAGGGATTCATGCAAATTTATGAATGTCTGCCCGGTTTTTACAGCAGAGATGTCATGGAGTCAAATGGCACACAAGATTGACACCAGTTGAATCATTCTGGATCTCGGTACTTCAGTCAAAAGCCTTTCCTGGACCTCATTATGATGCATTAACTGTCTGGTTTAGAGATTTTAAAAAAACCCTGTTGTAAATTCCTACGATATCGCCTGTCGGTGGCAGTTAAAGTATTCATGAACTACTGGTATGCTGTTTGTTAGTTGATTCCTTTTTGTCTGTTCAACTCTGCATGTCGAGTGGTGATGTTCATTCTTTTACTTGGCTTTTGTACAATCTACTTGGTTGCATTATTAGGTCTCCTTCTCAGAAGGCAAGAATGTATGAAATCAGGACAGGAACAGCCCGTAAATATTTCCAACCTGATCTGCCATTCAGTAATATCATATTTGATCATACAACTTAACCCTATTTTCTCATGAGTCACTATTTCCTTGCCAAAACTCCACTGATTTCATCTGTGAATTTAGTCAATCACTGAGGTTACTTGGTTAATTGCGGCGGTGGATTGAACAATGACGACTGAGAGCAAGTCAGGTTCAGAGGTAGGAGGAACTTGGCAGGAAAGAAGGATGGTCTTAATTGGTGTTTGGATAGGAGGAAACAAAAAAGAACCATGAGACGGAGGTCCATAACTTTCCAACTTGAGCCCCAGGTTATACCAGTGTTTGAAAAGTCTGTGCTTTACTCAATAGGTTGTTACTGTAAACTGCCAACTACTAAAGGTCCAGAGTTGTAGGGAGCATCATGACACAACTAGTAATCCAACTGCCTCACAATGTCAGAGACCCAGGTTCAATCCTGACCTCTCTGTGGAGTTTGCATATTCTTGCTTTGACCATCTGGGTATCCTTCAGCTATTTTAGTTACTCCCCATACCTCAGAAATGTGCAAGTTTCCATCTGGGTAGCTTCCAACCTGATGGCATGAACATTGATTTCTCTAAAATCCATTGATGCCCCTCCTCCCCTTCTTACCCCATCCCTATTATTTTCTCTCTCTCTCTCTCTCTCTCTCTCTCTCTCTCTCTCTCTCTCTCTCTCTCTCTCTCTCTCTCTCTCTCTCTCTCTCTCTCTCTTTCCCTCTCAAAATGACTCTTCGCCTGTTCTCTATCTTCCTCTGGTGCTCCCCTCCCCCTTTCTTTCTTCCAAGGGCCTTCTGTCCTATGATACTCCCCCTTCTCCAGCCTTGTATCTCTTTTGCCAATCAACTTCCCAGCTCTTAGCTTCATCCCTTCCCCTCCTGTCTTCTCCTATCACTTCAGGTCTCCCCCTCCCCCTCCCACTTTCAAATCTCTTACTATCTCTTTTTTCCGTTAGTCCTGACGAAGGGTCTCGACCCGAAATGTCGACTGTTCTTCTTCCTATAGATGCTGCCTGCGTTTCACCAGCATTTTGTGTGTGTTGTTTGAATTTCCAGCATCTGCAGATTTTCTCATGTTTGAGGTTTATCGTAAATTGGCTGTGTAAAATTTCCCTACAGATGAATGGTAGAATTTGGGGGGAGTTGTTAAGAATGTGGGGAGATTAAAAAGTGGAATTATTGTAGAATGAGTGTAAATGGGTGGTAAACGGTCAGTTTGAACTTAATGGGCTGAAGGACCCGTTTCTGTGCTCGATTTGACTCAATGGAATGGTAGCATTATAAATTACTGGATTACTGGATGTATGGATCCAAAGGCATTGTTTCATATCCACCATTGGTTGACTAATTCAATTTGGAATTAAAATTATTGATACTAATAATGGCGACCATGAAACTAGTAAATTGTCATAACTGACATGTCCTTCAGGGAAGGAAATTTGCCACCTCTGCTGAGCCTGGTCTATTTGAGGGTCTTCATCCACATATTTGATTGACCCATAACTGGCTTCCAAACTGATTCAGCAACCTGCTCAGTTGACCCAAAGCAAAATGGCACTAATAGTGAGAGTTTGAGATACTGATATTCCACTTCAACTTCTTCAGGCAATCACATGTGGGCATTGAATGCTGATTTTACTAATGATGCCCACATCAACCAAAAAAATAAAAAGCAACAGACACAAAATTCTGGAGGAACTCAGCAGGTCAGGCAGCATCCATAGAAAAGAGTAAACAGTTGGTGTTTCAGGCTGAGACCCTTCATCACCTGCTGAATTCCTTCAGCATTTTGTGTGCGTTGCTTAGGACATCCAGCAACTGTAGATTTTCTTGGGCTTGTGAAGAAAGTAAAAATATCCTCAGAGCAAGGCAAGAGTGCACAGAGACTGTGGCTGTGATTTTTTTCTGCACTGGTTTCCTTCTAGTCTGTCACTGAATGTATAAGCATTATCTTGCACCTTGCAGCTCATTCTGGGAGGACGTCATAAAGAGTTAGTTTAATTTCATTTCCTTTTGGGAGGGTGACTTAGACAGACTGCAGGCTTGTAGGTTTCCTAGAAGGGCGGGTAGATTGTCTACTTGATACTTGATACTTGATACTGATTTGCTAAAACAGCATAACAAGAAAAGTTCTATCCTTTCGAAGTCCACTCGACTGCAGGCTGTGAGTTTTGTAGGTTATACCAGGAGCTTACCAACATTTATGCTGTGACAGTCCTCTGCATTTCAATCAACCAGCCAGCCAACTCATGGCTAGACACGTTAAAGATTACAATATGGTCCTTGGATGTATGCAATTGTGTCTTATATACAATAAGTATGTTAACTTAAAGACTCCAGCAAGTTCACACTTATTCTCCAGATGCTTTGTAAGAAATGGGAGTAGGGAGGGGTGGGGTGGTTGCTGTCATATATCCAGACATGTATGAGTTGGTTTAGACATTTGACAAAATAACCACATGGGACAGGTGGTTGAACGTGATCCTGTGGGCGACATTTATCATGTATCAAAGATGCAATAAGTCAGATCATTAAAACACTCTCATGGGGCGATTGGTGTTATCTTGCTGTGTGCAAAATGCACTCCTCACACTACAGAATTGACTCCACTGGTTGTGAAAACAGCAGTGAAAATGGAACTATTTCTTTAGAAAAGCCCCTGTTATGTTTCATCTTCTGATTGATACCAGCAGCATTGTTTGTTTAAGTGGCAGACTGCAATGATTCAATCCTGTATCAAGGTGCATCTTCAGAGTTCGGTCCCACCGTACATGGTACTGTATTGGCCTGACTTGGAAATGCACTCTGACCTGCTTTCTGGTAAGATCTCAAACTAGTCCCCAATTCAATTGAATTGTCTTTATTTCTTACATTCTTCACATATGTGAGGAGTAAAAATCTTTACGTTGCGTCTCCATCTGAATGTGCAATGTGCAAATTATAGCAATGTGTAATAAATAGTATGTACAGTAAAATGTACAACAGAACAGTCAGTATAGCTTAGAAATACAATTGTGTCAGTGTGAATTAAGCAGTCTGATGTACTGGTGGAAGAAGCTGTCCCAGAGCCTGTTGGTCCTGGCTTTGATGCTACGGTACTGTTTCCCAGAAGGTAGCAGCTGAAACAGTTTGTGGTTGGGGTGACTCAGGACCCCAAAGATCCTTCAGGCCCTTTTTACACACCTGGTGCTGCAAACGTCCTGAATGGTGTGTAGTTCACATACAGATGTGCTGGGCTGTCCGCACCACTCTCTGCAGAGCCCTGCATACCAGGCAGTGATACAGTCAGTCAGGATGCTCTCAATTGTGCCCCTATAGAAAGTCCTTAGGATTTGAGGCATGTGGAACACCAAGTTATCATAAGCCACAGAGTCTTACAGCCACCATCTTGTGCCAACTGTGCATTTATCTTTCATTTAGTGTTTAAAAAAACAAGTTGGTGTGTCTGCAGGTATTATACTCTCTTGCACAATCTCTGGAAAAAAAGGTGGCTGAGGAATGAGCTGAAAGAGGATGTTCAGATAATGGAGGGGGAGGCATGTTTCCACCTGTGGACAGACTAAATCCGGAGGTAGGTATGCAGGAGAGTCATTATTAAATCCAACAGTGAATTCCAGAGAAACTAGGGAGTGTGACAGTCTGGAAATTGATTGCACAGGGAGAGGTTGAATTGAATAGCAAAGATGAACTTAAGGGAATTCAAGGGAAGTTCATGAGGAAGAAAAGGAAAGATTTGCTGATAAGGTAGATGGTGTGAATGGAGGATGTTGTGGGCAAAATACTGGCAAAGGCCACTTGGATGAAATGACCTCCTTCCAATAATGTTGAACATGTCTTAAAAATGAAATGTATGCATTTCTCCTGATGTACTTTCGTAACCTTTCACTGACACCAAGCAGTTTACATTCATTTGAAATATTGTAAGGTGAGAAATTGAATAGTCACTTTGAGTATAGCGGGGTTTGTGGAACCCTTTCTTGTTATGTTGGTTGAAATGCCGACATTGACTGTATCACTGTGGGAAGCAACCATGCGTGTATTTGAATGAATGCCATGGAATTCTCCTCATCTGCAAGAACTCTGACACTCTTCCAGGCCATCACTATAAACACCACTGAAGGTGTTGTGCTTAATTCTCTGACAACCACCTGATATCTACCCATTGAGCCACAGTTATCAATGCTGCAGGGCTTTGGATTCACAATCTAACCCCCTCTGAGTGGGGAAAAACTCCTTGCTTATCAATGTTCAACTTTCATTAAAAAAAAAGACTTGCATTTTCCAAGTTCTTTTCGCATCATTGAGATAATTAAAAACAGATTCCATCTCATGAAATGCTTGTGAAATGTGGGCACTATTGCATTGTGGGAATAACCACACAGATGACACCTCCCAACATATAAATCCGGGTTGACTGCTTTTGCTTCCAACAGGAAATGTTGTAAGGCTTTGTTAGTAAGCACATTCAAATACAGCTTTCTCATAGCCTTGATATTGCTCCAGAGATTGGTGAGATACAAACTTCCTTCCTGAAGTGTTTTGCTGGGCATTTTGGAACATTGACATTTGTGCCTCACATCACATGGTTCATTAATAGAATTACATTTAATTTATATTCTTCTCTGCTTGTGCCTCTAGTTCAATATAAATACATGTAGAACTAAGAATATTAGCTCATCCTGCCATATGATCAACATCGCTCATCAAGTTTAATGTTTTGATGTGAGGGTAAGAGTTAGAAATAAATACTGTAGACGATGAATGAAGATCTAAAAAGAACAGCACTGAAAATCATAACAACCAGCCTCCTTATATTATTCACTACATTGTGAAAAATCTGATCTACATTGCTTACATTTATTTAATGTTATTATTGAAAACTTGAAAAGAATGTCTTACATTCCTATTCCATCTTTAGCCACAGCCAAATGATTCAACTTCTTTCTCTTGCTATCAAATTTTCAGAATTGGAATCAGAATCAGGTTTATTATCACCGGCATGTGACGTGAAATTTGTCACCTCATCAGCAGTTCAATGCAATACATAATCTAGAAGAAAGAAAAAAATAAAATAAGAAATAATACGATAAATTAAAAGTAAATCAATTGCAAATATTGAATAGGTTTTTTTAAATGTGCAAAAACAGAAATAGTGTATATTAAAAAAAGTAAGGTAGTGTCCGAAGCTTCAATGTCCAATTAGGACCATGTGCACTACCTTGTTACTTCTCTTATTGCACTGTTTATTTCTTTTGCCGTTTATCATAATTTTATGTCTCTGTTCTGCACTGTTGTTGCAAGACAGCAAATTCCACAGCAAATAAATAAACCTGATAATAAACCTGATTTTGGGGCCACATACTGCACTAGTGAGAACAAGGATATGAGGATACGTGTGGCTTAAGTGATGGTGTAAGAAGAAGACTTCAGATTTTCAAGTTCAAGTTTATTGTTATCCTACTGCACACATGTATACCACTAAATGTTCATCCGGACCAAGATGTACACACTGTACATATAATTCACACACAACACGTGATTGTAGACTTCAGGAGAGGGAAACCAGAGGTCTATGAGCCCATCCTCTTTGGAGAATCGGAGGTGGAGAGGGTCAGTAACTTTAAATAGATCATATCACTATCTCAGAGGACCTGTCCTGGACCCATCATATAATTGTAAGCACGACAGTAGTTCTACTTCCTTATAACCTTCAAAAACCTTGACAAATTTATATAGATGAAGTGGAAAGTGTATTGACTGTCCACATTATGGGAACACCAATGCTTTTGAAAGGAAAATCCTACAAAAGGTAATGGATTTGGCTCAGTACATCATGCGTAAAGCCCTCCCAACCATTGAGCACATCTGCATGAAATGCTTTTGCAGGAAAGCAGCATCTATCATCAAAGATCCTCCCCACCCAGATATGTTCTTCTCTCGCTGCTGCCATCAGGTAGAGGTACAAGTGCCTCAGGACTCGGAGCACCAGGTTCAAGAACAGTTATTACCCCTCAACCATTAGGCTCTTGGACAAAAGAGGATAATTACTCTCATCAATTGAGATCTCACTTTACAGACTCTTTACCTTGTTATTTCATGTTATTTATTGCTATTTATTTATAGTTGCATTTCAACAGTTTGCTGTCTTCTGTGCTCTTTCTTTGATACTGCTTGCAGTTACCATTCTATAGATCTGTTAAGTATGCCCTTAGGAAAAAGAATCTCAGCGTTCTACATGGTGACTTGTATGTACTTTGATAAAAAAATTTTACTTTGAACTTTTAAAAACAGCAATATCACAAACAAATAATAATGTGATTTACAACACATTAGAAAGTAAACAGTATAACGCTACTAGCGCATCATATGTGATAAGGCCTGGGTCATGGCAGGGAGTTCAGTAGTCTCTCAGCCTGCGTTAGAAGCTGTTTCCCATCCTAACAGCACTTGTCCTAATACTATGGTACCTCCTGCCTGATGGTAGGGGGTCGGAGAGATTGTTGGACAGGTAGGAGGGATCAGTGACAATGCAGCAGTCCTGGTAATAGTGTCCGATGGGTGGAAGCGATATCCTAATGATCGTCTCAGCAGTCCTCGCAATCCTTTCTAGGGACTTGCGGTCAGATACCTTGCATTCCCTTACGAGATGGCTCAGATCACTCTCAATGGTGCTCCTGTAAAAATTGGCTTGAATGAGGGGGAGGGAGCCTCGTTGGTTTTGATTTCCCCAGGAAGTGGAGACACTACTGTGCTTTTTTGACTAAAGAGGTGTTGTTGAGTGACCATGTGTGATCTTCCATTATGCGCACTACTGGACACTTGGTGCTCTTAACTCCCTCCATGGAGGAGCTATCTCTGTGTAGTGAATCACTTTTTATTTGCACAGTCTGTTGTCTTTTGCACATTGGTTGTTTGTCAGTCCTGTTGGACTTTCATTGATTCCATTGTGTTTCTAGCACTTACAGTGAATGCCCACAAGAAAATGAATCTCAGAGTTGTATATGGTGACATATATGTACTTTGATAATAAATTTACTTTCAACTTTGATTAAGGAGACCATCACTACAATAGAGTTTGAGCACCGGGGTCCCGTCATCAGCTAGTTTAGGGGGTCGATACCAAAGATCGAAGCTCAAAGTTCGATTGGAAGTCTGGAGGTAGTAGCCTAATGGCTGGAGCCTGGAAGCCTATCCTGGAGCTGGAGGGCACTCAGTGCGCATGGATGGGAAGGACAGTGGGAGAGAGGAAAGGAGCTTGTCTTGTTATTTTTGGTTTCTGTTTTTTTGGTGTTCTGTGTTGTTTTGCCAAGCATTGTAGATATGCTATGTCGGCGCTGGAATACATGGTGACTCTTGCAGGGAGACCTCAGTACATCCTTAGGTGTGTTGGTTGTTAACACAAATGATGCGTTTCACTGTATGTTTTGATGCGCACATGATAAATAAATCTGAATCTGAATAATGAAGGAGGATGTTCTTCAATAGAAGCAATAAGAGTAGAACTTGGAAATTAGAAAGGATGATTGTATTTATGAAGGTATATTGCATGACTCCTGAGAGGGGGAGGTTCAGACATGTAGGGAAATCACAAATGGTGTAAGAACATTGGGGTTACAGTAAATGAAATTAAAACTTCTGCAACACTAACTGGGATTAAATTTGTGTGAACGAGGTGGAATTTTTAAAGTGCCCTGGAGAGCTTTTTCAGCTAATATGCCACAAACTGTACTATTGGAGCAGTACTGGAGAATATATTACAAAAAAATGTTAAGTTACTTATTTCGGTAGGAAAAAATAGTAAAAGTGTTAATATTTTACAAAGGAAATTAAGATATCATTATACACCAATCTCTGAAAGCCAACATCAAGAAGTAATCTAATGGGAAGATAAATCATATGTTGGCCTTTACTGCCAGTAAAGGTGTCCTATTGGGACTCTACTTGGAATATTATGTATTGGTCTGCTCTCTCTGTCTGCCTATCTAAAGTAAGATATATCCAAGATACAAGGAGTACCACGATGGTGTACCAGATTAATTACTGGGATGGAGGTAGGGTAGGGGTTTGATTCAGAAACATGGTTTATACACTACAGAGTTAAGAGCAAACAGAGTCCGGCCATTCAGGACTGAAATGAGAAACAAATTCTTCAATAGAAGATTCTGAATCCACAGCATTCTCTATCCACAAGGACTATATAAGTTCGGTGACTTTATATATTCAAGAAGAAATTGATAGGGAATGTGTTGGTGCAGGAAAACAGCACTGAAGTCAGAGATCAGCCATGATCCCATTGAATAGCAGAGTGGGCATGAAGGCAGAAAGGCTGCTGCTTACTTATCTCTTTACGTTTTCATTGCATAATGAAGAGAACATGGCTTTATGCCAGGTGTGTGTATTTTCAAAATCTCAGTTACAAAAGTACTGGCTACTGGAAGTTGCCTGGAATGGGTCACTATTTGCACACTTTCTCTAGAAGTGTGCCAGCATTTACACACACCCTCTGGGAGTGTGTGAGCACTTGACTGGCAGTTTCAGAGTACATTAGCATTCACAAATACACACGCTTAAAGAATGTCAGCATTTATTCACACACACTGTGAGTATGTCAGCATCTATAGCTATCCTCTGGAAATGTGTCAGAATATTTTCGTTGTGGATATGAGTGTGATTTATGAACACTCTCTTGGAGTTTCTCAGCATCTTTGTACACCTTCTGGGAGTATCTGTGAATTCTCTCTGCCAGTTACATTTACACTGTCTACTCAGAAATATGATAATATTTGCAGTCCCTTGTCAGAAATGTGCTAGTCTCCAAGAGCGTTTGCACGCTGTCTCGGTGTGAGTTAGCATTTTGGCACTTTGGAACTGTACCAGTGTTTGTGCCACCTTTCTGGGAGCATGTTGGTATTTGTCCCTGCTTTGGGTACATGTTGATAATTGAACACTGTCACTGGGGTATGTTAGTACTTGTGCACACTTCACAACAGTGTGTCACTATTTGTAAACATGCTCCGAGATGAGTCAGTGTTTGAAGTGGTTCTGTTATGTGTGTGAATATTTGTGGTCTACTCCTGGCAGTGTGTCAATATTTACAGGATCACTGTAGTAGTTTGTAACATTTGCACACTCTCTCCTGAATTGTGACAGCATACGTGTATTGTCTTGAGGCAATGCACACATATATTCAGTCTCACTGGGAGTGTGCCAGTATTTGCAGTCTTTCCAAGAATGTGTCACTAATTGTGGTCTGTATCTGGGATTGTGTCTATATTTGCGGTTGCTGTCTGGGAGTGTGCCAGTATTTGTGCATTTTCTCTTGAAGCATCAGCACTTTTTGCACTCTCCCTAAGTGTGTGCTAGGATTTCCTTTCACAGGGAGTGTTTCAGTATTTGTGGACTCTGAGAGTGCCAGATACTTGAGCACCTTTCCTCTGACTGTCCCAGTATTTGCACATGCTGTGCTTCTACCTGTGCTCCCACTTCCTTGGAGTACACCTCTGTTTGTGCTCCCCTCTCTGGGAGGATGCCACTGTTTGCACATTAATAATTAGTAATCATGATCTGTTCCTGGAAATGAGTGTTTGGGCACTGCCCCTCTAAAATGGATCAATTCAATATCAGGGAACATATAGTGTACAACCCAAAACTCTTACTCTCCACAGACATCCACGAAACAAGAAACCCCATAGAATGAATGGTAGAAATATCGGACACTAATGCCCCTCCTCCTTCCCCCCATGTAAACGTCTACAAAATTTTCCCACTACTGTATCTATGGGAGTGTGTTACTACTTGGACCCTGTCTCTGGGAGTGTTGCCTTCATTTGTGAGTTTTGCTGAATGCTTCTCTCCAATGATATGTCCTGAGAGGCCAGGCACACTCTACAGCTCTGCCCATTAGCAACACAAAACACAAAGATGCATGATTACAAACTAACCTAGTTGACAATCTCAACCTGCCACAAATATTCTCTTGTCTTATCCTTCCCTTCCATCATCTTCTCTGCATTTTAAATTACCTTTATTTTATTTATCTTCCCTAGTTTTGTTGAAGGACATCAGACTGGAAATGTTAATTCTGTTTCTCTTTCCGAATCAGTTGGGGTTTTGTCGTGTTACGTTATCCACATCAGTTCAGGAGCCATTATAAGATTATCAAAATTATGACCATGCTGTCAAAGCCCGAGAACTTCAACTATGAGAAGATTGGCCATAATGGCTTTGTTTTTGATAAAATAGGTGAGACTGTGAGATGATTTAAATGAGTGTAAAACTGCAAAGACTGAATAAAGCAGAGTTTATTCATACACAGTAAAACTCCAATAATCTGCTGCTCTGGCATACCAGGTGCTGAACCCTGTTCTTCCTTCTACTCACTGGATCCCAAGTACCCATGTCCCCTCCTGATTCACTGGGGCTCCAATTTCCATGTTCCTTTGTAATTGCTCTAGCCTCAGTTCCTGCACTCAGTGCTGGCCCTGACAGTTTTATTGCACCAGTTAACATACAGCATGTTGTAGACCACAGTTTTGGGTTAATTTGCAGAAGGATTGCAGAGAAATTGTGGGAATCAAAATTCATTGTTTGAAGAGGTGATGGAAGTTGGGAAGAAGTTGACTAGTGTTCTTTACAATTTTTATTTACTGGTACAGAGCACAGTAGGCTCTTTTGCCCTTTGAACTACGCAACCCCTGACAACCCTGATTAACGCTAACCTAATCACGGGACAATTCACAATGAGCAATTAACCCACCCCGTATGTTCGGCCTGTGGGAAGATCCTGGAGCACCCAGAGAAAGCACGCGGATTCCATGGGGAAGATGTACAGAGACTCCGAACAGAATGCCGCTGTAATTGAACTCTGAAACGCACCAAGCTGTAATAGCGTCGTGCCACCTGCCACGCTACTTGAGACACAATGGGCTAAATGGCCAAGTTCTATGTTGCAGAGTTCCAAAAAAAATCTCTGTAGCGGTGGGGGTGGGGAGAACGCACATCCATGTTTGAGTACTGCCACCTTTCATTCATGTATATTCCCGAAGGTTCACCACACTTCAAATCAGCCAGCCAACACTATTCTGCCGTTGATTAGGGAACATATCCAACTTTGCAGCTGTATGTCGATTGGAAAGCAAATCCAAACTGGTGGCTGGTGGTCAATAGAACTTATTCACATCTCCATTCAGTTTAAGTGATACACCTGTATTATTAAAGCAAGTGAAATTCTTTGATAACATCATTTATTTATTTTTGCATTTTACCTTGATTATTAGCTACAGCACTGCCCGAGCATTATATCCTTTATCTCTGGACTCCAGCCCAATATTGCACATGAGCAATCCTATCCATTTTGAGTCATACTACAGAAACACAAAAGATGTCACGGCACAGAAAAATGCCTTTTGCCTTAAAGGCTCTAGGCCAGCTCTGAGTAGAGCTAACCTGTCACATCCAGTACAGAAGCATGAAGTCCCACATCACCAGGTTCAGAAACTTGATGGAAGTTCCAACAGCTATCAGGTTCTTGAAGCAAAGTGCACAGCACAAACTCTAGCTCGGCAACAGAACATTATGGCTCAGCTCTTGCACCACTGTGGACTGAATGTTTTTTTTAAATACTTTAACATCTTGCTTCTGCAGTCTTTTTTTTTCATTCTCTTTTCACTGTCCTGCATAATTACTGCACAGTTTGTATTTTGTGCATTATCTGTGTCTGTGATGCTGCTGCATCGAGCTTTTGCTTACTGTATTTGTGCATGAGACTTAACTCAACTTTAATTTAAAATGTCAAATTTCTTTCCCCCAAAAGATGCTGCCAGACCTGCCGAGTTCCTTCAGCAGGTTGTTTGATGCTAGAGATCCTTGCCTCAGCAGTTCACTGTGTCACCACTTACATTATAAATTCTTCCCTGCAGTCCTATGTAACTCTTTCTTTCAATTACCCATTCAGTTCCCTTTTGAATGGAGGAACAAGAAGACTGCACATGCTGCCATCTGGAGCAAAAGATCACTATAAATGAAGGGAAATATCAAACTTCTATTTCCCTCCACAGATAACTGTCTGGCCTGAGATTATCCACCAGTATGTTTTTGCTCCTTTTTGATTGGCTCCATTTCCACCATCCCGAGGGCTGAGTGCTGAGAAAGTCTGAGTAGGTCTTCGATCTATGCAGATAAATCGGGATGAATTATTTCATTTGGTGTCGTGTCTCCTGTGTGTCTAGATTCTCTTTTTTTCCACCGCAAATAGCATTTATTACCAGCTCCTATTTGGTGTCATGAACAGAATGGATGATAGAACGGTGTGCAGGTTGTGTCCTCGTTATCGCAATGTCATAAACTTGGAAGCTTACTGTGCCCAGATTAGCTGTAGTCACTACTTGAAAAATACACTTCTGGGATGTAAAGTCTCATCAAGAAGGCTTGAAAGCTTCCGTGAAAATGCAAACCTATCCTTTTGCCACTCAATCCACGCAGACGCCCCGCGTCGTTCCTGTGTCAGTAGTGATCCCATTACCTCTGCAAAGTTCCTGTTGACGCCTCCCAGGCAGCGGGCTCCAAATCGCACTTGCTGCAGAAAAGTAAAATACTTCTTGTGTTTTTATTACAGTTCTTCAGCGGCGCCAGATTCGGGGAAAAGACCGGGGGCCCTCGCTGGGCAACACTCGCCCGCCTACCTCCTGACTCTCGCAGCAGGGCTTCTACGTCATCGCCGCTGAACCCGTGCCCTCTGACCTCCCCTGGCTGTAGCTGACGCGGTGACGGCGACGGTCGGTCGGGAAGTTGGAGTGGTGGCAGAATGAGTTGGTAAGTGAGGTCGGGGGGCCAGGGGAGGACGAGAGCCGGGGCTCGATCGGCCCTGGAGCCCATCTCCGCCCACTGGAGGCCGCGTTGCCTGATCACGGCTGGGCCTGCGGGTCAGACGCTGTAGTTCACCGTACATCATTCTCTGCGGGAGGGGCGAGGAGAGAGTAGGGGAGGAGTTAGGCTCGATGGAGAAGGGGAGAGGAGGGGGTGGTGTGCGGAAGGGAGGGGAGGGAAGAAGGGAGGAGGAAAGGCAGTGGAGTTCCCAAATCCAGGGAGGTTAACAAGGACCGAAAGATCCCTTATTCTGGGTGAGGAAGTGTAAAGGGAGTCATGATTCTTTAATCATAGGGAGGAAGGTGCGGAATGGGGAACCCAACCCTGGAGGATTCAAGAAGGGAACAGCCCCATAGACAACGTGAGAGCTCTTGTTAAGCTGAGGTGGCGATCAGGAGAGTGATTGCTTAAATCTTTGTTGCAGGGAGCATAAAGCATCATGCAAACAGGCCCTTCAACCCAACTGGTCCATCCCTCTGGACTTTTCCTATATGTACCTGTCCAACTTACTTCATCTAAATCCATAGGATGTGGTGGAAGGAAGTCTGTTCATTATTTCTTTCAATACCCCTGCTCATCTGGAAGGTGGTTTGATAAGACTGTTCAAGGACTAACTAAACAAGTTGAATTAAATGCAGAACAGTTCATCACTATCCTATTTCTGCCTGCATTGAAATTAAACTGCACAGAATATGCTGTACCACCAAGCAGCTTTGTTAACTGAATTATTGGATCTTTTCACATTGTGCAAAAGGTGAAAAACATTGTGTTGATAGTGCTGTCTGCAATAATAAATTAAATGTTAAAATGCTGATGATAGCTTGTTTCTGGCACTTAGGGATTGTGTTGTCAGTAGTCCAGATCTCAGAACCATATAGGAAAGCAGGGATTACTGTTACCTGATAAACGCTGAGCTTTCTGAAGTTTGGAGCTTCAAACATCATTTTCCTTAATCAACATGTAGCTGTTCTGGCCCTTCAAAGACATTGGTGAATTTCCTCCTTAATAGCTGTCTTTGCAGAAGTGGTGCCCAAGATGATGTTTTTTTAGGGTGTCAGTGTAACTCTGTACTGTCAGGGCCTTTACCTTATGGGTACTGTAACAACTCAAAATGGAGAAGGAACATAGGATTGGTACTGAGAACTCAACTATCAGATGGGGTGGACCAGTTGTCATCACCAACTGCTCTGTCTGTGGAAAAGTTTGCTGTTCATGTGTCGGTCTCATTAACCAGCTCAGAGGCCAAGTCCTGCTGAAGGGTCTTGGCCCAAAACATCGACTGTACTGTTTTTCCATTTTCCTGCTGAGTTCCTCTAGCATTTTATGTGAGTTGCCTGGATTTCCATCATCTGCGGATTTTCTCTTGTTTGAGCAAGTAGTCATCCTTGATCCTGAGAACAACCCAAGGTTATAGTATTATTAATATAGATTTTGAATAGGGTATATGTCCTTCCAGTCAGAATTTACAGTCTTTGTTGTGAGGTGGCATGTAAATTCGAACCCATAGAATCGTATAAAGTATACAACAGGAAGTCTTCTGGGCTGTCATATCTGTTCCAGTCTGTATGGAGCTTTCTGGCCTGTTGCTCCCTTCTGGCAATTGGTCTGTATTGTAGTAGGTCATTGTTCTTTGAGTACTCATCTAAGTACTGTATGTATGGAGGTCAATGAGCCAGCCCTCATTAGGGGAACCGAGGTGGAGAGGGTCAGTAGCTTTCAGTTCCATGGTGTTAACTTATCAGAGGATCTGTCCTGGGATCAGCATATAAGTGTCATTAAAAAGGCACGGGAGCTCCTCTACTTTCTTAGAAGTTTACGCAAATTAGGCATGTTACAAAAAAACTTGACAAACTTCTGTAGACGCACAGTCCGAGAGTATCCTAACAGGTTGCATCACAGCTTGGTATGGAAGCAGCAATGCTCAGAAATGGAGAAGGAAGTCCCTCCCCCACCATGAGGTTCATTTACATGGAGTGCTGCTGCAAGAAATCAGTGTCCATCATCAAAGACACCCGCCATCCAGGCCATGCTGTCTTGCTGCTCCCAGTGGGTAGGAGGTACCGAGGTTTTAAGTACCACACCACCAGGCTCAGGAACAGTTATCATCTATTACCTCCTGAAGTGGCGTGCTTAACTTCACTCACCTTAACTCTGAATTGGTTCTGTGACCTCCAGACTCACTTTCAATAACTGTTTACAACTCATGTTCTTGGTATTATTTTTATTTTCATACACTGCTGTCAAAGCCATCTTCATCTCCCCTTCACTCTCTGCTTTCTGTAGGGATCGCTCCCGCTATGATTCCCTTGTCCATTCATCCCTCCCCACTAATCTCCTTCCTGGCACTTGCCTCTGCAAGCAGAAGAAATGCCTTGCCTGCCCATTCACCTCCTCTCAGGGCACCAGTCTTTCCAGATGAGACCTGTGACTCTGTTGGGGTTCTCTACTGTAGTGGCTTCCTCTTCATTGGTGAGACCCGATACAGATTGGGTGACTGCTTTGTCGAGCGTCTCTGCTCCATCCATAAAAAGTGGGATTTCCCAGTCACCAACCATTTTTATTCCTTTTCCCATTCCAGCATGTTGGTCCATGACTTCCTCTTCTGCCACGATGAGGTTAGGGGAGCAACACCTCATATTCTGTCAAGGTAGCCTCCAGCTTGATGGCATGAATATCGATTTTTCCAATTTACAGTAATTTTTTTCCTCCTCTCAAATTCTCCATAATAGTCTCTTCCTACTTCTCACCTGCCTATCACCTCCCCCAGATGTCCCTCTTGTTTCCCTTTCTCCCATGATCCACTCCCCTCCTTGTCAGATTCCTCCTTCTCCAGCCCTTTACTTTTGCCACCTATCATTTTCAGTGACCTACCTGCTCCCCCATTCCCCACTTACCTGGCTTCTTATATCATCTTCTAGCTTGTCCTTCCTCTCCTATCTGGTCCCAATGAGGGGTCTTGGCCCAAAACAGTGACTGTGTATTCGTTTCCATAGATGCTGCCTGATTGCTGAGTTCTTTCAGCATTTTGTGTGCGTTGCTCTGGATTTCCAGCATCTACAGAATCTCTTGTGATTTTCATTTGCATAGTTTGTCTTTTGCATATTGGTTCTTTGTCTTTTTGTTATAGTTATTAAATTCTATTGTTTCTTTTTCCTTGTCAATGCTTGTAAGAAAATGAATTTTAAAGTAACATATGGTGGCATTCAAGATTGTTAAATATTATTTCCAGTACACAATTATAAAGCAGAATTAAATAATTACTGCTTTTGATCCAATGCAGCAGAAAAAAAAGATTAAAAAAACACAACAATAATAAAAAACAAAAGAAATATAAATACATAAGATGCATAGATTGATTGTATATCCATAAAGTGATGCTTGGCACAGGAGTGTCTGTACATAAGGTGACTGTCAAGAAATGATGAAGTAGTGGCAATCGAGGCTGTGGAGGGGTGAGTTAGTGAGTGGAGGTGTTGCTCAACTTTACTGCTGGGGAAAGTGACTGATCTGAGTTTGGTAGCACTGGTGTGGATACTGTGGAGCCTCTTACCTGATGAGAGTGGAACAAACAGTCTGTGAACAGGGTTGGTGGGGTCCTTCATGATGTTACAGGCCCTTTTCTGGCACCTTTCTGTGTACATGTCCTGGATGGTTGTTAGGTTGGTGCCGGTGATGTATTCAACAGTTTTGACTACCCTTTGTAGGGATTTCCTGTCCGCTGCAGTCCAGTTTCTGTATTGTGCAGTGTGTTAGGATGCTCCCTACTGCACATCTGCAGAATGACGCTAGTGTAGATGTGCGTACTCCAGCTCTCTTCGGCTTCCTCTGAAAGCAGAGGCACTGGTTGTGTGGTTATTTGCCTGGCACCAGGCTTCGAGCTCTTCCACCTCCTCTCTGTAGGCCATTGTTGGTGATGACCCCACAGCACTGTTGTCTTCAGTGAACTTGACAACGTGGTTTCTTGGGTGCTTGCCCGTACATTCATGTGTGAGCAGAGTGCACAGCACTGGGTTCAGCACATAGTCCTGGAGGGGCACCTGTGTTGGGTGATGGGGAGGGAAGTGCAGTTGTGCATCCTGACTATCTGGTTAGAAAGTTCAACACCCAGTTGTACAGTGACGTGTTTAGACTGAGGAATATGTTCACCAAGGTCTGTGGTGCAGTAGTGTTGAATGCTGAACTGAAATCCAGAAGTCAAGTGAAGTTTATTGTCATTTAACTACATACATGTAAGGTACATATACAACCATATAATGTATGTAGAAGCAAGACCACGTTTTCTTTGAACCAGGGTGTAAAGCACAGTCTACACATAACACAGGATAACTTATGGAAGTCAGGATAAAATCTACAGATGAATCACAGATAAATAACAAACTAAAGTGCATTAATATTGAATATTGTGCTGGAACAGATTAACCAGTAACACTTTGAATATGATGCGGCTGGGAGTTCAGAAGCATAATAGCCCGGGGAAAGAAACTGTTTCTCATGCTGTCTGTTCTTGTTTTTGTGCATCATAGTCTCCTGCCTGATGGTAGAAAGTGAAGAAGGATACTGATGGATTGGTGGGATCCTTAGTATGCTAAGGGCCCTGCATATGCAGTGCTCCTGATAAATGTCCCCGATCCTCTCAGCTGTTCTCACGGGTTTTTATAGGGACTTCTGGTCTGATGCTCTGCTGCTCCCATACCAGATGGAGGTGCAACTTGTCAGGACGCTCTCTGTGAAGTTTCTATAAAATGCAGTTAAGATGGGGATGGAGCCTCAATCTTCTTAAGGAAGTAGAGGGACTGCTGTGTCTTTTTGTTCAGAGAGGTGATGTGAAGGGACCAGGTGAGGGTATCTGTGATGTGAACTCCCAAGAACTTGTTGCATTATGGAGGATCCATGTATTTGCAGAGGGAGATGATTATCTGCACCTTCCTGAAGTCCACTATGATTTTCTTTGTCTTCTGCATGTTCAGGCTCAGGATGTTCTTCTCACACCAATCCACCAGCCGCTCCACTTCCTCTCTATATTCCGTCTCGTCATCGTTCTGTCATAAGCATTTTGGTGAGTGTTCCCTGTGGTAGGAAGTCCAAACACTGTTGTGTCATTCATAACCTTGATGGCATAGTTTGAGCTGGATCCTGTGACACAGTTATGTGTCTGCAATGTGAACTGCAGCAGGCTGAGCCCACAGCCTTGGGAGTGCCAGTGCTCAGCATAATGGGATGAGAGAGGCTGCTGCCTACACGGACTTACTATGGCCTTACTGTTAAGAAGTCCAGTATCGTGCTGCAGAGGGAGGTGTTGAGACCAGCAAGGACAGTTTCCTGACTAGTTTCTTGGGTATGATGTGTTGAACGCCAAACTGAAGTCAGTAAACAGCCTGACATACGAGACCCCATTTTCCAATTGGGACAGGACAGAGTGGAGGGCAGAGGCTATTGAATCTTAGGTGGATTGATTTGAGCACGAAGTGAACTGGACAAGGTCCAGTGTACGGAGAAATAAAATTCGGATTAAGTGTCCTTGTTCTCCAGGTATTTGACAGATGTCATTGCATCTGTCATAGAGCAGTTCTGTCATAAGCATTTTGGTGAGTGTTCCCTGTGGTAGGAAGTTTGATAGGTGTCGTTACCAGCTATTAAAAACACTTCATGGTGATTGGTGTCGCCGGGTGGTAGTTGTTTATTTCTGAAGGTGTAGAATTCTTTGGTACAGGGATAATGGTGGCTGATTTGAAGCACGTGGGAACAACAGCCTGAGTGAAGTATTGAGGATTACCATGAAAATGTCAGTGAGTAGGTGTGCACACACCTTGAGTACACAACCTGGGATGTTATCTGGCTCAGCCACTTTACAGAGTCCTCACCTCTGCTGCTAATATTGGAGGGGCGTAGATTTCGTGGCCAGCGTTGTGTTGCATGCTTCAAAGCGTAAACAAAAGTTGTTTAGAGCTATAGGGAGGGAGTCAACACTGTTTCCTTGCGTACTTAGTAATGCTCTTGATGCCCAGCTGTATGTGCTGGTGATTGTTAAGGGACAACATTCCTGAATTTTTGAGTGTAGCCAGTCTTTGCCCTCTTGATGCCCAAGATGAGATTTTTCTTGACTGATCTGAGAGTTGTTTTGTCAGACCTGAAGGCAGTATCCTGGGTTTTTAAGTATGGGGTAGGGAGTGCACCTCAGCGTTGGGCCATGAGACAATTGTTCTTGAGTTACCTACGTTGTCTACTCAAAACTGGTGACAAATGAGGCATATTCCTTGAGCCCTGTGCCTTGAATTTCGTTACTGATATTTATCATCTTTAAGAGTTAGTTCCCAACATATGGGAAATAGTTCATGATCCAGAGACTGGCTATGGATCTTTATAATCAGAACCAGTGTTTGAACAAGTGGGAGGCAGTTTGGTTGATGACCTTTGTATTGTGAATGTTCACACTGAGAGCATCCTTTCCTATGCTTCAGGTGAATGAATTGATATTGACTTGGACTCCAAGTGAGCAAGTACAAGGATCCTCTGCTGCAGCTGCTGAGTTTGTGTGACCTTAGTTCTGTAGTGTTGGCACAGTAGGTTGAACAGTTTCCCTTGTAGCATTGACACACTTATTTCAGTCTGTCTCACCAACTTTGTTGCAATTCATTTCCTGAACACTTTCAATTGGAGGGGAGTTAATCTACAGTACCTTCCTTTTAACTCTGTCCAGGGCTCTAGTAATTAAGTGTGCCAAGAAAATCACTGTTCTTCATCCAATTCTTTTTTTTTCTCCTCTCATGGGTACAATTTGACAATATTTTTGTAAATTCCCTCTGTACCTTCTCAATGTCTGTGATGTGGTGATTGAAATTATACCCAGTTTTGAAGCTGATATTACATAGGACAGGTCCTCTAGCCTGCCTTGTCCATACCAACTGTGAAGTGTCCACTTATACTAATCCCATTTATCAGCTTTTATGCCTTTCGCTTTTCAATTCCTTGTTCAAATTATGTCGAGTTTAGGATACTATACTTCTTATATTCAGTGTTTTGGCTAATGAAGGATATTTCTTGCATGCTTTTTAAAATTACATGCACATATCACATACGAAGTTTAAGGACCCAGACCAGTGTGAGGTAATGCAATGGATTTTCAAATGCTGGCATGAGGTATGAGGTAAGACGAAGAAACGCAAACCAATCCTAAGAGGGATCTGAAGTGGGGAGAGTGAGGACTTTCACATTCCTGGGTGTCAAGATCTCTGAAGACCTAACCTGGTCCCAACATATCAATGCAGTTATAAAGAAGGCAGGGCTGTGACTATACTTCATTAGGAGTTTGAAGAGATTTGGTATGACAAATATACTCAAAAACTTCTATAGATGTATCGCGGAGAGCATTCTGACAGGTTGCATCACTGTCTGGTATGGAGTGGCCACTGCACAGGACCAAAACAAGCTGCAGAGGGTTGTAAATTTACTCAGCTCCATCTTGGGTACTAGCCTACAAAATACCCAGGACATCAAGGAGCAGTGTCTCGGAAAGGCAGTGTCCATTATTAAGGACCTGCAGCACCCAGGGCATGCCCTTTTCTCACTGTTACCATCAGGTTGGAGGTACAGAAGCCTGAAGGCACACACTCAGCAATTCAGGAACAGCTTCTTCCCCTTTGCCGTAAGATTCCTAAATGGACATTGAACCAGTGAACACTACCTTGCTTTAGTATATATTATTTCTGTTTTTTGCACTATTTTTAAACTATTCAATACATGTATAATGTAATTGATTGATTTATCATTTTTTCATTCTATATTATGTGTTGCATTGAACTGCTGCTAAATTAACAATAAATCTGATTATTAATAAACCTGATTCTGATTCTGAGTATTGGTACAGAGAGACTTTAGGGTGCAAGTTGAAAGTTCCTTGTAAATGACTGCACTGAGGAAGAAATTTAGCATGCTTGCTTTCATAGACTGAGGCATTGAGTACAAGAATTGGGATCACATTGCAGCTTTACATAAAGCTAAGCCACACTCGGAGTATTATGTACAGTTCTGCTTACCACACTTTAGGAAAATGTAGGAGCATAGAGTGCAGCAGAGGTTCACCAGCTGTTACCTGGAACACAGGATTTTAGTTACAAGGAGAGATTGGATAGGCTGTGTTTTTTCTCACTGGAGTGTAGAAAGCTCTGAGGTTTATCAGATTATGGGGGTGGGTGAGGCATTGATAGGGTAGATGGTCTTTCTCCAAGGGGACATATCTAAAACTAGAGGGCATGGGTTAAGGGTGAGGGGAGAAATGTATTGGCGATCTGAAGGGCAAATTATTCTACATCGGGGAGCATGGGTATGTGGAATGAGCTGCTAGATGGAGTGGTAGAATATTTAATAAGTATAGCTAAAATATTTAAGGGGCAACACACACAAAATGCTGGAGGAATTTTGCAGGCCGGGTGGCATCTGTGGAAAAAAGTACAGCCGACATTTCAGGCCGAAACCCTTCGGAAGAACTGGAGAAAAAGCTGTGGAAGAGATTTAAAAGGTGGGAGTAAGGGAGAGAGACCACCAGGTGGTAGGTGAAACCTGGAGGGGGAGGGATGAAGTAAAGAGCTGGGAAGTTGATTAGTAAGATGAGATGAGGGAAAAGGGGATGGGTAATAGAGAAGGTGGGGGGGGGGAAGGGAAGTGTTGGGGGCATTATCGGAAGTTTGAGAAATCGATGTTCATGCCTTCAGGTTGGAGGCTACCCAAATGGAATAAAAGTTGTTGTTCCTCCAACCTAAGTGTAGCCTCTAAGTTGTGCATTTGGATAGATGCTTGGATAGGAAACATGTAGAGGTAAGGGATGAATGCAGGCAAAGGGGATTGGTGTAGATAAGTCAGTATGGCCAAAGTGACCATTTCTCTGCTGTGCAGGTCTGTGGCTGTTTTATGGGCCTACACAGAGGTCCTGCTCTTCCACATCACCGAATAACCCACCATTGTTGGAAACTCCCTTGTTATAGTTTATCAAGAGCATTACCTCATATCTATCTGCCAAGATAATTGGAGCATTCATACTTTCCTACAATCTAAAGCTATCCTCACTTCATCCGTTTTGTTATCAGAGTTGCCTCTGCAAACTACCTGGTTGGGGATGATTGTTAGTCAGGTTTTTGTACAGTTTGCTGTTCAATCTCAACTCACCAATTTGGTGGACTGGATTTCAATCAAAAATAATTTTGATATTGCTATACTCAGCTCTGATCTGTAGTTGAACTACAAATTATGGACTCAAGTTTTTGGAATAGTTGTGAACTTAGTGTTTTGTCTCAAGAATTATTAACGAACAAGCCTGTAGCACAATATTCTGTGCTAGTCAAAAGAATAATGTATATACCTGTATTATTGCCTCTATACCTAATAGTATTTTGCTGTGCTTGGGTATCAAGTTTATTGAATTATAATGGAGCTTTTTAATTATTTTGTACAAGGCATAAATTCATTGATTGTCCATGTAAAGAAAATACACTTGAGGGCCAAGTGAGAAGTTGTAGAGTACATGTTCTTAAATTTAAGCACATAATTTGAGTTCAGTGGGAACTAAACCAATATCAGATAAGATGTCACTGGAATATCTGCCTGCAGTTCACTTGGTATAAAAGGACCCGTGACACTATCTTGACAAAAAATACAAGAGTTTTTCTTTGGTGTCCTTGGGCAACAATCTCATTATTACTTAAAAACAGATTACTACGTGAGAAATTTCTGTACACACCAGTTGCTTCATTTCCCTCCTGTATATTACAGTGATAATTTAGACTACCTTATTGGCATTTGTGATGTCAGCAAGGCAGAAGTGTAACTGTTTCTTTATAAATCTGGTCAATGAATATTGGAGCTCATACTTAAGGAATTCCCTTGGCTATAAGCATTTCTAGTAATAAATAGTTTCTTTAAAAAGATCGAAGCAAAAACAGAGTCTATGCAGACCAAGATGCCTATCTAACTGGTCCCATTTGATTTTGGCCCATAACCTCTAAAACTTTACTATCCACATTTGTCTGAAGTTCTTAAATATTGTAATTGTACCTACCACTACAGCTTCCTCTGGCAGACCATTCTGTTAGCTGTGGTTTCACTAGATAGTAGTTGGGGACAGTGAGCATTACTAAATAGGCAACAAGGCATTTGGTTATTTGAGAGGTAAGCATGTTGTCTTCTGTTTTGGGTTTTGGAGTTGTTTGTCTACTGTAACATTAAAAGACCCTACTACTAGCAGATGGTAAAACTAGCCAAATAAAATAAAATTGTAAAGGAGAATCACTATATTAGATTGTCACTTACATAGGACTGTTCATGGTTATTTTACATTGTATTGTGCAGAATAACTAATACAAACATACAAATTATGAAACTAAAGCTAGAGCAGAAAGAATAAATCTTAAACACAAACCCGCACATCCCAAACACGCAACAACCTACGCCAACTGATAATGTAACCAAATTACGAGTTAATAAAAATCCTTAAGTTTTGATAATCCTCATGAGGGCCAAGCAAGTAATCTGAGAGATAAAATCCTTACTCCTAGTAAGACTGAGGAATTCCAACACTTTCTAATTCCCTGGGAACCACGAGCCACAGGCACTAATGTTGAAGCCAAAGGCAACATTAAAATTGTCCTTTAAAATCAGGTCAAGATGTCCATACTTTGCAGATATTTCTAAAAAGGTGCCCAAGGAACTTGTTATTATCATCAAGGCAGATGGACATGTCCACAACAGCAGCTCTCTTAGCCTTCAAGAAATGACGTTTGGGATCCAGGTGCGACCTTCTAGATTAAAGAATGATTGTTCCTTAAAAACTGTAGCTGACCAAGGCTCCTTTATTACATAGCATGTCAATAATTTTATTATGATGGTGCATCCTCAGCTCCTTCACAAATAGGCATGTGCCTGAAGTGTAAATAATGGTTTCTCTTGCCTACAGTTTTTAGGCATAGTTGGCCAGACCAAAGCAAGGATGTTCTTAATGGGCATAAGTTTGACCAGAGGAGCAGGCCAGTGATTCATTCATACTGCTGAGGCACAAAGCCTCTCAACCAGCTGTTAGATAGGGTCTTGTTACAAAAGTAATGAACCTTAATCCCTTGGTGGCCGACCTCACTCCCCCAAATTCCACGACCTAATTGTTCCTATTAATCTCTGCGTACCCTTTCTTCCTTATTTCTCACAGCCTCATCTAAGTAACTGGTGGCACTGAGACATAACTGCTTGTATTCCCTATTCATTTCTTCAGTATCGAATCCCAGCAAATTCAAATTACTTTTCCATCTTTTGAATTTATAAAATCCATATTTTTTTAAAATGATAGCTAATGGTGTGTGAATTTCAAACTTGGGGGACCAATAGACCACCATCTCTATATTTGCAATATTAAAGGCTAATAGTAAAACTTATGGGGAGGTGTAAAAAGTCCTGAGGCCCCCGACTGTCCCACCTACCTTGAAAAGATCACTTTGGGCAGCTGCATGAAGGATTAAAGAATAAAGTTGCGGGATGGAATATGTTCTGAAGACTTCCATCTTTTGGGTCGGCTCAAGTCCAGCTTCAAGATGTCATACCTCATCCCTCGAGTTTATTTATTTAGTCATGGCTGGAACATTCAATTCTGGCACCAAGATATTTCTCAATGTTATGTGAACTAATAAATGAATTTCTCCTCCATTGAAAATCCAGTGATTGGCAGCGTTAAAAAAAAATGTTTTATTTTAACATTCCATATAAAAGCCAACATTTTTGTTGAAATTAGCCTCACAGCCTGTCTTACAGAAGTTTTCCAGGATCTTGAGGTTTTTGGCTATGCTCTTGTGACAAATCACTCACAAGGGCAACATCTGAAGAGGCTGAGGCTGTATAAGACATTGTCAGTGACAAGATTGAAACATGGAGCTATTTCTATCTAATGAACACAAGAGAAAGTCCATGATGATATTAAGTAGGGATGGATCTGGACTTAGCCTTGCCATTCTCAACAAGAGTGCTGGAAGCTGTCTACATACAAGTCTTGATGTTCACAAAAAGAGCAACAAACCCCATCCCGCCTAAAGCTACAACAGTAAACTTATGGCTAGTGGAGTCAGATACTTTTGCAAGATCAGCAGTTCAGCTTGATTTTATGGTTCCTTTGATCCCCTTCAGTAAATTGCTTAAATTAGCAATATTTTTGTTATAGCTAGGATTGCTTAGATAAAATCCTTCTGACGGCTGCATCCATCAAAACATTGGCCAAAATCTTTAAGAATAGTCTCAAATGAATCAGACCAATTGTTAAAAGATGCCAGTTGTCCATTGATTAATTTTTCATTGTCAGACTTTGGAGTTGGGTCTGTCTGCTCTTCATCATTAAGATGGGTATTCTACCCACCTTATTCCAAGAGGAAAACAATTGCCAGCTCATTGGTCTCTATTTTCCCATCCTCAGCCAGACTGTTGAGCCATCTACCGTATCCTTCTCAAAGCTGTCAATACTGGTGACTACCCTCTGCTGAAGTAGTCAAATTAAAATCCACAGCCTGTTCTGTACAAGGACTAAAACTGCTCAAATGTCTTATTAGGTTTGGCAGAGACATAAAATGCCTCTCCAGATCTTTGATCCCAATGGAGCAGTACACCTCTGCCAGACCACCCACCAGTTCTCTTGCCAGACCTATTCTTATATTTCTTGTACCATTTTGAAAATTCTTTTCTTAGCATTTGAGTTAAGGCTATTTGGCTATTTTGTTTTTCTTCCTTGTTCTGAACTTAAAGCCTTTCTTCTTCCATCTACTAAAATACTGTTAACCTTTTATACAATCCCAAAACATTTAATCTTCATGTCAGGAACTTCCCTGGATAGAAGGATCTCAAGCTCAGCTAAAAGTTGTGAGTTTGAAACATTATCCCCACTAAGACTATTAAAATTATTATCACTACAATGATCAAATGGTGGATTATCCAACAGTCAAACCTGCTAAAATGTCTGACTATCTGTATATTGGGTTCTGTCTCACTGGTAATAAGTATATTGACTACATCTGAATTAATCTTATTCATGTTGCCTATTAATCTGTAGATACTACTCTCTCAATTGGAGAAATTCCACTGTTCTTTTATCTGAAATCTTATTGGTCTTGGAGCACATCTCACTGGCAATCAAAACATTAATATTTTTCTTGCCAATGTATTTTTGCTCCAAGGCCAATAGCAGATTTACCTCTTCACTAATCCATATTGATTGAGGTCTACCTTTCCTAACCTATTTCTACGCAACTAGAAGAGCTAGGGGTACATTGGCTCTTTTCTTCATGTGTACATGTCGCATTGGTGCTGGACTAGACCAATTTGAGTTGAAAGACGCATCACATTTGGTGCATTTGAAACACCCGAAGTTCATGCACAGAACCAGCAGTCTTCCCCCCCCACCCCCCTCCACCTTAGAGGCCAGTCTATTCAAATATCTATACTGAGCACACTTTGGAAAATGGCAGGCATTAGAGTGATAAATCACTCAATTTACCAAACTGCACTTTTGAAACATTATTCTTGTGGACACAGCTAAATGTTTCTTAAAAGCATTGAAAGCAGTGAAACCTTCATTACAAAAAGTACAATTAAAATTCCTACCAGTGTACACAGTTATAGCCTCATTACTAACACAATATGATTAGTCTTTGTCACTATTACCACCTGACTCCAATGCCACCAGGCTTTTCTCTACTTGGGATGCTATCTTTATTTCATTAACTTCATTATTAGGATTAACTATACTTCTAAAATACCAACACTTCTAAAATTATCACTCAAATTACCTTTAAACTTAATGAATTTGTGAATACTATTCTATGCACCTTGGAAAATGTTTTCAGTCAGATGCATTTTTAAATATTTCTCCTTGTCTTGATTTGTGCCTCTAGTTTGAGACTGAGCTGGCCTGTGCCCAACCACCCCTCATGATATTATATACTTCTATAAAGCTACCTCAAGGGATAAAGTCCCAGCTAATTCAGTTTTATACCTCAAGTCCTTCAGTCCCAGTAACATGCTCATGAATGTTTTTCCACTCTTTCCAGTTTAATGAGATCTTTCCTATAGCTGGGTGACCAGACTGTGCAAAGCCCCATGTCTAATCTCTCCAAGGACTTAGAATCTTTGCAATACAGCATTGATAAAGGCCTTTTGACCCACATCTATGCTGACCACAGTGCCCATCCAGTTAGTCCCAATTTCCTGTTTGGCCATATTCCTCCCATCCCCTCTTCTCCATGAGCTTCTTAACTGATATTGTACCTGGTAGCAAATTCCAAATTCTCACCACCTAATGCATGAAAAAAAGGTGCCCCTGCAGTTGTTTCAAGTCTACAGCCTTTAATTTTGAAATTCCTTGCTCTGGGAAGACTTACTATTTACCTTGTCTATGCCTTAATGTCCTAGCTAAATCCTGAAATCTTAACCTGAACTCTTTCTAGTTTAATCACATCTTTCCAAAAAAAGTGTGACAAAACTGTATACAGTACTTCAGCTGCTGCTTCACTAATGACATGGACTTCTGGCTTCCTCTCACTTCCTTTCCAGTCTTGAGGGAGGATCCAAAACATTGTCTGTTTGTTCCCTTTCAGTTGATGGTGCCTGATCGCCAGCATTGTGTGTGTATTGCTTTTATCTCTGACCTTGGCACTGGGAATAATCTAGATATCACTACCTCAAGGCATAAATTCTTACTGGGAGTTCAGTAAGAAATATTTAGGATCTTATCCCTTGTTCTGTCCATGCCACTTGTACACACAAATGTAATAACCTCTTGCTGTTCAGCCACACTCAGCAGAATTTTTTGCAATCACTCAGATATCCTTAATCATGGCCAGGGAACAACACACAATTCAAGCATCCACACAACTACAGAACTATTTGTCTGTCCCCCTCACTATGTCTCCTATACTTTGACTATAGCTTTTCCCCAGGTATCAGAACCTGACTACTACCACTTGTCCCCAAAAGAACATACCTCTCAACAGTATCCAAAGAGTTATTCTTGTTTATAAGGGAATGACCACAGTGGAAACCTGTACTGATTGGCTACTTCCCTTATTTTTCCTGGCAGTCACCCTCCTAAGGAAACTTGAACATTAATGTGAACCACCCTCCCAAATGGGCTTGAGTACATCCAAATCCAGTATAGTTCCTTCACCCATTTTGTCGGGTTGCATGGATGTAATATCAGGGAGTCCATGAGTTTTCCTGACTTCCCACCTCTGCCAACTATAAGTTAAGTAGTGAGGATCAACAGCAATCAGTGCCTCATCATTGATGCTCTTTTTTTAAAGATCAGCTCTCACCTTCAATACCTAGGCTACATGCTCATCCTCTTGAGCCAACATTTCAGCTCCCCAATTCTTCCACTGACACACTTTAAAATGGCCTTGCTGACACTGCCTTCTTTTCATTGGCTGCTGTTAATTAGCTAATCAGCCAATCATCTTACAATTGACTAACAATGAGCAAACTTACCTGTAAAAGTCCTTTAAAGTGAAACTCACAAGAAAGCCTTGAGACCTAGGTTTATACAACATGATGTCCCAATTTTGATACTCAGTGCCCTGACAGATGAAGGTAAGCTTGCCAAATGCTTTCCTCACCACCCTGTCTATTTCTGTCACCACTTTCAGGGAACTCTGTATTTGCAACTAACTCTTGGTCTCTCTGTTTTATAACACTATCCAGGCCCCTACCATTTACAGTACAAGTCCTACCCTGGTTTAACTTGCTAAAGTGCAACACCTTGCAGTTGCTGAGTTTAACGTGATCTACTGTTTATTGACTACTTCCCAGTACATCTAGATCCCTTAAATAAACAATACTGTGCACTACATTGCCAATTTAGGTGTTACCCACAAATTTGTAACCATGTTAACATTGGCTTTCAAATTGTTAACGTAGATGGCAAAGAGTAATGTGACCAGTGGCGTGCCAGAGGGATCAATACTGGGTCCACTACTCTTGCCATCTACGTTAACCACCTTCCGCTAGCACCCTTCATCAATTTTCATCTATTTTGTATCTATTGCCTAGCTCACCCTGGATCCTAGGTGATCAAACTTTCTAGATTAGCCTGTCACGTAGGACCTTGTCAAAAGCCTTGCTAAAGTCCACTTATACAAGATCTACCACTCTGGCCTCGTCAGTCTTCATTAACTCTTCAAAAAAATTTATGAGACATGATTTCCCACATACAAAGCCATGCTGAATATTTCTTATTAGTCTCTGACTTTACAAATATTGGGGAATTCCCTCTCTTAAAATCCCCCTTCCCCCTATGTTGCAGGAAAAATTGTCCTGCGGTTTCTTGGCTTTTCCTTCCAGTTCTTAAAAAACGGGTACGCCACTGCCATCCTCCAGTCTAATGGTAGCATACTGCATGGCTATATATGGTACAGATCTCTGCCGGTTCTCTGCAATATTTCTAATTCTTATAGCCATGTGTAGTTCAGTACAGCCATTCTTTTGCAAGGGTGAAGTTTTTAAACTTGATCAGAAGTTGATGCAATGTGTAGAGCAGATCTACTCATAATGGTTTCAAAGACCAGTGTCAGCACAGTAGCTGACCAAGTAGTGCACTGCCACTTTGCTCTAGTGACCTGAGTGTAATCTGGACTCAGTGACGTCTGTGCGGATTTCGTGCATTCTCCCTGTGATCGTATGGGTTTTCTCCAGTTGCTCTGCTGTTGCCCTGTGGTTCCAAATGCATCGTTCTTGAATCAGAATTGGGTTTATTAGCACTGGCGTAGCTCATGAAATGTATTGTTTTATGGCAGCAGTACAATGTAATAAATAAAATATTACACTGTATAAATTAAATAAGTTAGTGCAAAGAGTGAGCAAAAATAGTGAGGTAGAGTTAATGGGTTCATTGTCCATTCAGAAATCTGATGGTGGAGGGGAAGCTGTTCCTAAATCATTTGAGTGTGTGACTTCGGGTTGCCTTACCTCCTCTGTGATGGTAGTAATGAGAGAGGGACATGTCCTGGTTGTTAGGGGTCCTTAATGATCAGTGCCATCTTTTTGAGGTACTACCTTTTAAAAATCGGTAGATTAATTGACTGCTGTCAGTCATCCACAGGTGTAGATGGGTGGTAGAGGAATCAGAGAGGAGTTGATGGCCAAATGAGGTGAATAAGGACAGGGAAATAAGTGAGAAATGGGATTGATGTGGTTGAACAAAGTACCAATACCTGATGAGCAATACAGTCGGCCCTCCTTATCCGTGAATCCCGCATGTGCGAATTCAACCAACTGTGAATCGCGAAAACCTGGAAGTGCTCTTCCAGCACTTGTTATTCGAGCATGTACAGACTTTTTTTTCTTGTCATTATTCCCTAAACAATGCAGTATAACAACCACTTTACATAGTATTTACATTGTATTAGGTATTATAAGTAATCTAGAGATGATTTAAAGTATACGGGAGGATGTGCGTGGGTTATCGTGGATTGGATCGAAAAAAATCGGAAGTTCTCTTACTAAGTAAGTCGGAACAGGTACATCCGGTGTTATTTAGCGTCAGTTAGTCAAACGTTTGTCTTAGTATGGAGTATATATTTTACCTTTCTATGCATATAAAGCACTTAAGAATGTATGTTTCATCACTGGGCTCGGGAACTTCTTCCCGAGTTCAATGCAGTGACAGACCGCTATCGAGTGCGCTCTCCACCGTGTCGGGTTGATGTGAGGATCAAAAACCCAATAATTAAACCACTATGTTGCTTAGTAATAATTGTAGCTTTCATCGGGGCACAGCCTTTCTCACTTTATCCATTAAAATTGTTCTGATCGTTGACCAACTGTAGCCTAATGCTTTTCCAATGACCAATGGCGTTTCACGTCTTTCCAATCAATTTATTATTTCCACTTTATTTTCAATCACGATCGTGATTATTTTCGTGAACAAAAACACTGCAGATTCAGATCTCTGCTGCTGGGTCCTAATATCTACTGCACTGAGACGGGTAAATAAGGTCTGGGATTCTGCTGGGTCCTAATGTCCACCGCATTGCGACAGGCTGAAAAAGGGACTTGAGCATCCGCGAATTTTGGTATCCGCGAGGGGTCCCGGAACCAGTCCCTTGCGGATAAGGAGGGCCGACTGTATAGCCTTTCTGTTGTAAGAAAATGTATGGATTCACTCTATAGGGTTCAGGGTTATGTTTAGAATCTTTTCTTCAAGCATATATGAAGTTTGTAATGCTCCTAATTGAGATTACTTTCTGTATAAGGCTGCTTATGTCAAGGCGACTTGTTTCAACCACTGACAGATAAAATTCCTTACGTGACCCACAGCCCCAACCCTAATTTAGGGCTGATGCTCAGTTAAATCAAAACATTCAAAATAAAAACGATGTTTGTTTGGTAAGGGCAACGAAGATTATAGAGGCAAGGGAAGTTGATGGGTAAAACATAGAACTCTCATGTGAGAATTATTTTACAGTAATTTGATAGTGGAACAGGAGAATGGCTGAATGCCTGAAGCACTTGATTGCAGAGGGCTAAAATGCTAAACGTGCTTTGTTCAATTGAGCAAATGTTAGCATAAGAAAAAATAAGATTCCCACCTCGCAGTTAGCAAAACTATGTACAGTTTGGAGATATTGTTAATGAGATTCAATATTGTTTAGGTAGATTGTAAGTGTAAAGGAGAAAAAAAAGATTTTTACTCCGGGTCTGATGCAGCATAGAAAGAACGCAATAAGCATAGAAAACGCAATAAATATGCGCTCAGTTGCCATTTTATTAGGTACATCTGTACAACTGCTCGTTGATGCAAATATCTAACCAGCCAATCATGTGGCAGCAGCACAATGCATACAGGCATGCAGACATGGTCAAGAGGTTCAGTTTTGTTCAGAACAAACATTAGAAGGAGGAAGAAATGTCGTCTTTGACCGTGGAATGATCGTTGGTGACAGATGGGGTGGTTTGACTATCTCAGAAACTGCTGATCTCCTGGGATTGTCATGGACAACTTTCTCTAGAGTTTACAGAGAATGGTGTTTAAAACAAAAAAAATCTAGTGAGCGGCATTCTGTGGACTGTAAATCAAATGACAGCACATTACAACAGTGGCTTGCAGAAGAGCATCTCTGAACACACAACATGAAGTGGATGGGCCGCAGCAACAGAAGACCATGAACATACACTCAGTGATTTATTTGGTAGTGGGGTAGCTAATGAAGTGGCCACTTACTTGAGTGTAAATATAAAACCAATCCTATAGAACTCGGTGCAGAAGTAACTGTAATGGGGCAGTGTATGGGGGGAGGGGGACTGAAGAGCTTGAGGGACTGTGGAGAGTAGTAGATGTGGACGTAGTGGGTTAATGGGTGGCCCCAATAACTAATTCATTTGTTCTCAAGGACCCTTGCTTATAAATCTAATCAGTCATATTTATGTATTTCGTGGAACCAAATATCGGGGAGCTGTGACTGGAATAGAGAGATCTCACCATGTGATCTAGAGTGCTGCAGCAGGCAATGAAATCGAAAACCATTTTTTCCCCACTGGTCTTTCATTTCATCTTTAACTTCCTCAATGTGTTCTGGTTTTTTTTCTCTTCCAGGGTTTCAGAAAAAACTTTAAGGTTTCATGCCGTCAATATCCTGATTTGTCTGGCTTGTGTCTGCCTGGGTGGTTTTATGTCCTGTATTCGCAAAAACTGTTGTTCTTGTCCATTTATGGTCCATTCTGTTTGGGAAATAGGCCCATTATAGCCCATTTTGGTTATGGAGTGAGATTGTTCTGAAATGACATCAGAAACCACACAAAGGGTAATGAAAATCTGGAATCCTGTTCCCTAAAATCATATACACCAATATCTTTTAGATTTTATATTCTGCTTTTAATATAGTAAAGCCTTGTTGAATATGACACTTTGCAATTTACTCTGAAGGTTTTACATTCAAAATGTCTCCAATTAGACTGGGTATGGCTGTAAAAGTAAAGCTAGGGAGTGGAAGATGGCCTAGAAAACACAGTCCATAGTGTTATGTAAGGGCAGAGGTGTTTCAGAAGAAATTACTCCAAGTGAGACTCATTTAAGGCCATTTTGTTGGATCAGAGATGTACTTAAGTAATATATCTGGTTCGAGTTTAAGCTTGATGTATTGTCATTCAGACAGACAGACATTCTTTATTGATCCTGAGGGAAATTAGGTTTCGTTACAGCCGCACCAACCAAGGATAGTGTAGAAATACAGCAATACAAAACCATAAATAATTAAATAATAATAAGTTAAACATGCCAAGTGGAAATGTCCAGGATCTGTCTATTAGCTCAGGGTGTCTGACCCTCCGAGGGAGGAGTTGTAAAGTTTGATGGCCACAGGCAGGACTTTCTATGACGCTCAGTGTTACATCTCGGTGGGACAACATCCTTTTTTCAGACACCACCGTCGGAGAGTCCAGTTCCACCCCCCCCCCCAACATCACTGGCCTTACGAATGAACCACATTACCTAACAAAGCAACGTTCCTCCAGACCAAAGTGCACAACACAGTGCATATAACTCATGCACATATCATATAAAGCAATATTCATTGTCATCATCATCATCATCATTATGTGCCATGCCGTATGACATAGGCAATCGTGGTCTTATGACCATGATTGTTCTTGGCAAATTTTTCTACTGAAGCGGTTTGCCGTTGACTTCTGGGCAGTGTCTTTACAAGGCGGGTGAGCCCAGCCATTATCAATACCCTTCAGAGATTGTCTACCTGGTGTCAGTGGTTGCATTACCAGGACTTGCGATATGCACCAGCTGCACATTTGACCATCCGCCTGCTCCCACAGCTTCATTGGACCCCAATCAGGGGCGCTACACATTGCCCAAGGGTGATCTGCAGGCTGGAGGAGGGAAGGAACACCTTACACCTCCTTTGGTCGAGACCCCAACAGCCAGAAAGCAATATTACCGCTATTAAAATTAAAATAATTAGGTGTATTTGTGAAAATAAGGAATTGATAGTAAACATGACATAAAACATTGGTAGCCACATCCTGGGAAAGAATCCTCTAAAAATGTAATAATAACCAATCTGATTTTATAAAGCTATTTTTTCTAAAAAATTAACATGACAACATCTGACATACATCCTGCCATTGAACATTTGGCACATTCAGCTTCTCAGCTTTTGCAAAACAAAAACCTAATATTGGTGGGGCGACCGAAGAGCTGAGATTGCCATGTTTATCTGCGTGGAGGTTAAGATAGAATTGGATTTGAGCCTTGCTGTCACAGTTCTGCAAGTTAAGTGTATCTCTCAGTGATGATGGTTTCAGTACTCAATCAGTAGGAGAGAACAAAAACCTGCTATTAAATCAGTTTTTAAGCTCTGCGTGCAACCACCATGCGGAGGTATTTGGAATGTTTCCTGGCCTGTTAGTATTCTTGAACATTGATTTTCTTCCTCTGTCAGCACTTGTGCTTGTCCGACCCTATTTGCATCTGAACATGAGGCCAGGTTTGTCTTTGCAAGCCTATACAATTGCCCTTGGTAAAACTCTGAATGGCTGGCAGCTCGTGCTCATTTCAATAGCAACAAAGTGTATGCAAATGCACTATGTCCAAAATGCTTGTTGTAATGTCATGAAAGGGTACTTTATTCATTATTAATAGGAATTTGAAGCATGCCATTTCTCGTATGCTGCCCTGTGATCTCAAGTGTATAATCACTGCTCGGGTCAGCATTTATGACAATCTAGACAGTAGTTTGAACTGCACTCCATCTGTCCTGCAAGTGTATAAAATAATAATTCTTCTTCAAGACGGCTTGAATGTTAGAGCAGTTCTATTGTTGCCTGTTTTTGACCGGCTTCCAGAAAGTCAAATTGCGACATTTATGACATCTGTTGCTAAAGACAGTGGGGATTATCTTGTTGCTCTGCACTTGTTTCCTTGTGTCAGTTATTTTGTGGTCCTCTGTTTACTTTGTGCACTATAATTTTCAGTAGACTTGTTAATGCTGTGTCTTAACAGTCTAATAGCAAAACTAAGACTATTGACAAAGATTTGGTCTCAAAAGAACATGTATTTTATTCTACATACTCCTGTTCTTCTTTAGACCAGTCAGTGAGTTCACATGTGAGGATTTATGAGGAATGGAAACCAATAATATGATTGGAACATGACTTCCACTGCTATCTTGCAGCCAAGGTGACGCATTCTCTTCTCACTAGAGCTCATTTACAAATGCAACCCTCTCACTAGGACTCGTATACCGATTTGGCTCATTAGCTGACTCCGCTAACAGCCATGTGACTCAGCGGGGGATAAACCAGGGTCAGTATGATTTGCGGTTCAACCGAACAGGAACGTTGGGATGTTCAGATCAAAGGAAACTTGATTTGAGCGAATGCTGTGTAAATATTGCCCATACACAGACATTGGTAGCCCAGAAAGGACAGAACGTATACCAGCATAAAATTCTAAAGTAAATATATAAACCAATTCTCAACTTTATCAAACAGTTAACAGAGAAAGAAAAAGCAAGATAAAAGGGCCCATTGCAGTTCAACCAGTCTAAATGTGTAGATAAATGTTGGACCTTATTTCTGTAGTAGTTGGGAATATCGCTTTAGTCACAGTGCTGACTTCTTATCACCAACCACAGGTAGAACTTCCCTTCTTGGAATCCTCTGTCTCGCAAAGCACTCCTTGCAATAGGACCTCCCCTTCGGATGGGATCCTCTAGGTGTCTTCCGTGTTGCTCTTCGCTCCGCACCTCTCGTCAAAAGACCCCAAACCAGACCACTGTCCTTCAGAAAACTCTTCCCACCCAACTCTCTAGAGCCTTTTCTCACATCCCCCAACCCTGATTGGCTGATACAACATTCCTAAGTTGGACAGCATGGCTCCTTATCTTTAGCTGAAGACAAAACACTCTTAACAGCAGGACATGCTGTTTTTACAGAAAACGGCTAAAATAAAATACCTGACAGCATAGCTGTAGAAATCTTAACCAGGGCATTATACAAGTATCACACAAGTTTAGGATTTCATTTTTCAGGATGACGGTGTCAATGGCAGGGCCTTATAACCTATCTCTATGAAAATATGTTGAGCCACTTTTTTTTTAACTCGCTGCATATATCTGTTGAACGTACTCCCACAATCCTGTTGTGAAGTGAGTTCTGGGATCTACACCCAGTGACAATGAAGAAATGGTGTTATATTTCCAAGCTAAGTTCACGTGTACCTTGGAAAGTAAACTGGGGTTCCCATGTTGCTACTTTTATCTTTCTTGGTGGTAAAGCTTGCAAGTTAGGACGGTGCTACAGGAGTTGAGCAGGTGAGTGACTATATTTTATTGAACCTAGCAAACTCAGTAGCCAAGTTAGGAATTGTTCTTTCAGGTGATGAATGGTTACCAATCAGGTATGTTGCTTCTATCCTTGATGGTTTTATAGGAGCTGAATGTCCAGGAAGGTGGAAGGCATTTCACCACAGTTCTCAAGTTTGTGATGTAGATTGTGGAAATCTTTGGAGTTTTAGGGGTGAGCCACTTTTGCAGGATGTCCAGTCTTGTTACTGGCCCATCGGAATTCTGATCTGTGCTGACCTCAAGGATGTTGGTGGTGAGGACTAGGTGACATTAATGCCATGAACAGTTGCTTAGATTGTTTCAGTGGAAATTGGGCACTCTCTCAGTGGAAGTGTATTTGGTAAACTTGTGGCATTAGTGTTAATGTCACAGGTCTCTCTGTGCCTATGTGTGTGGACCACTTCATTTGCTGATGAAGTAGTAAATGGAATTGAGCAGTGACAACAGGAAACAGTTCCTTCCATAATGTCAGAAGTAGAAAATGATTGAAGAAGGAGCTGAAGATGGTTGGGTCTGGGACACTGTATTTGTGTTTATGGACTGGGATGATTAGCCTCCAACAATGAAAGCTAGCTTCTTATGTATGATAGATAACTCTAATTGCTGGTGTGTTCTCCTTAATGCCGGTTGTTTTCAGTTGACCAGGACTTCTTGATGCCACGACTACGTGCTTTGAATTCAAGAGTAGTTATTCTCACCTAGCCTCTGGAATTCAACTATTTCATCCACACTTAGCCTCCTCCTGTGATGATATGTCAAAATATACTCAGTGGCCACTTCATTAGGTACACCGGTACTCCTGCTGTTAATGCAATTATCTAATTGGCCAATCATGTGGATGCAACTCAGTGCATGCAGACATGGTCAAGAGATTCATTTGCTGTTCAGGCCAAACATCAGAATGGGGAAAGAAATGTGATCAAAGAGTTGTTGACCATGGAATGATTGTTGGTGCCAGACAAGTTGGTCCTGATTATCTCAGAAACTGCTGATCTCCTGAGATTTTCACATGTAACCGTCTCCAGAGTTTACAGACAGTAGAGCAGCAAAACAAAAACAAATTCAGTGATCGGCAGTTCTGTGGGCGAAATATTTTTGTTAATGAGAGGTCAGAGGAGAAAGGCCAGACTATTTCAAGCTGACAGGAAGGTTATAAAACAACAGTGTGTTACAACAGTGATGTGCTGAAGAGCATCTCTGAATGCACAACCTGTCAAACCTAATAGTGGATGGGGTACAGCAGGCGAAGACCACAAGCATACACTGAGTAGCCATTTCATTAGGTACAGGAGTGTATATGGCCCTGTTGAAATGCAAACTCAGTAAAAGTGAGCAGCATATCAGAATCAAAGCAGTGCTTCATGACACTTTCCATCACCTTGCTGACGTTTGAGAATGGATTGAATGGATGCCATTTAGCCAGGGTGAGTTTGTTTTGCTTTCTGTTATTAGCGTATGTGTAGGTAATTTTCCATGCGGTTGGGTAGTTGCCAGTGTTTCAAGTATATTAGAAAAACTTTGCTAGCTGCATAGCTGGTTCAGTAGTGCAATTCTTTGCTATTACAGACAGGACATGGCCTAGTCCTGTAGCCTTTGCTACACCCAGCTCAACATGATGAAAATGCAAAATTCGTAGTTATTTTTTATAAGCAGTGAATTTATGACACAGAAGATCCCCACTGGTGTATTGTGGGTGTTGATGCTTTGTATGAGTATGCTTTCACTCTATTTTAATCGTAGCTTGCCAGTATATTCTTAATTTCCTTTCCCAAGTTAAATGCATTAGCTTTGAACAAGGCACTTGTTCTTGTACGATATTACTCTTCAGCTTACCCTGCCTGTGCTGACCCTCATGCCAAATTAAATTAGTCTCGTCCTTTCGCACATCTACAGTACATGCAAAAGTCTTCGGCACTTAGATTTTGTATATAAATTTTGTTTTAGCTGTTTATTTTTGTCTTCTGTATGTGTGTCAGTAGAAAACAGCAAATTCTAAATTTCCAAACATTTGTTTTCCAAAAAATTAAATGTTAGAAATTTTTGTACTCTGTTAAAGAAAAAAACATTAAGTAATAGACCACTTCTCAAATAAAAACTTGATTTTTTTGTGGGCATATAGCCCAGTGCATGATTAAACAAAGATAGCAAGCAGATGCTAATAACATAAAGAATTGAATGAACTCAACCGATCAACTGAAACAGAAACGGGTGTAGAAGAGATCAAACTGGGCAAAGAACATCTAAATTAAAAGGTGAGGGTGTGGCAGATGTGACAGTTTAACCTTCAAATCATCAAATTCTTACACAATGGCAAGAGTGAGCATAGCAACAAGACATAAGGTGGCCATCCTGCATCCATAAGGTCTCTCCCAAGTAGAAATTTTGCAGCAAATAGGAATTTCAAGATGAGTTGTCCACGCTCTTCTGAAGAAGCACAAAGGAACAGGCAAGGTTGAGGACCAGAATCGCAGACGTTGGCCACAGAAACTGGGTGCAGCAGTTGAGAGAAACACCAAATTGGTGTCCTTTCTAAATCAGAAGATGTTCAGCACTGCTTTCGGCTCTGAACTCACAGAAACACAGGAACCTAAGTACACCCCTCTACATTCCGGAGAAGTCTTGTCAAGTGTGGTCTTCGTGGAAGTGTTGCTGCCAGAAAGCCAAAAGATCCACCTATGAGCAAAAGCAGAAGGACTGGGGTGCTGAACAATGGCAGCAAATGCTCTAGACTAACGAATCAAAATTTGTAACATGAGGCAGTTTGTCCATGGAAGAGCTGGAGAGTGCTACATGGATGAGTGTCTGCAGCTAATAGTGAAGCATAGGCAAGGTTCCCTACAGGTTTGAAGCTGCATTTCTGCAAATGGAATTGGTGATCTGGTCAGAATTAATGAAATCGTCAATGCTGAGAAGTACAAGCAGATTCTCATCCATCACACATACCATCAGTGAGGTGTCTAATCGGTCCCAACTTCATTCCACTGCAGGACAATGACCCCAAACATAAAGCCAATGTCATTACTATCTTCAGCAAAAACATGAATAAGGAGTTTTGCAACAGATGTTATGGTCTTCACAGAACTCTCATCTCAACATCAACGAGGCTGTCTGAGATTACCTGGAGAGACAGAAGCAAGTAAGACAGTCAAAGTCTGCAGAAGAACCATGGAAAGATGATTGGAACAGCCTAATACCTGATTTTCATATAAAGACAGTGTACCTAAGAGAATTGATGCAGTTTTAAAAGTCACACCAAATATTTGATTTACTTTTTTACTGTTTACTGTTCTTTGCAGTAAACTTCTGATATTTAGAAACTTTAAATTTCATTACTTTTGAAAGCATCTTCGCTTTGCACATTGTTTTCTACATGTGCCCAAGATTTTTTGTACATTACTGTATATCCCTCCCATTGTCTGCCTGTTCATACACTTGACTAAATACCTCTTAACCTGATAGTACCACCTCTTCTGGCTGCATGATCCCGGCACCTACAGCTCTGTTTAAAATAATTTCCCCTCTCACATTAAAGCCTCTATTTGGCATTCCAGTTACTCTAAAAGGATTCCAATCTATCTTTCAGAACTTTATATACATTTTATCAGGTTTTCCCCTCTGCCTCTGATGCTATGGAGTAAATAATCAAAGTTTTTAAAACCTCCTTTCTAGCTAATGCTCTTTAATCCAGGCGACATCCAGGTGAACCTCTTCTACACCAGGTCCAAAGCCTTTAAATCCTTCCTGTAATGCAGTGACCAGAACTGTGCACAATATTTTAAACAATCTCTGATCAAAGTTTTATACAGCTGTAACATGACTTCCCTACCTTTATACTCAATGCACCGACCAAAGATTGGGTATATTTAAAATGTAAGTGGATAGATTTTTGACTAGGAAGGGACTCAAAGGTTATGGAGAGAAGGCAGGAGAACAGGGTTAAGAGGGATAATAAATCTGTCACGATGGAATAACGGAGAAGACTTGATGGGCTGAATGGCCTTATTCTGCTCCTGTATCTTATTGTCTTTTATTTGTAAAGCAAGTGAGCCATATGCCCATCAGATCAGGGATAAAACTGTGTTGATAACCTAGAGCTGGGTTGGTCAGTTCTGCTCCCCATCTTGTTTTCAATGTAAAATTAACATATTCTCTCTTTCACAATTCTGACAAATGGTTTTGATCTGAATTAATCACTGTTTCCCTTTCCACAGATGGTACCCGATCTGCTGAATGTCTCCAGCATTTTCTGTTTTTGTTTCATCATTTTGATTTTCAGCTTCCTTGAAAGTCAATCTCTGATTGGCTGTAGCCTACACTAAATGTGTCTCAGCCAGTTAGCTGATCTTGATTTCAGGTTTGAGCCAGTTCTATTAACAGATTGTCAACTAAATCTTCTGTGTAATTTCCTTTTTTCTCTCTTGGCTGGAGATGGCAAAAATCACCGACTGATGTTATTTTCTGAGGCACGTTAACGTTTAGTGCATAGTGTAACAAAAGCATTTTCTGGCATTACAACATAGATAGATGAGTTTTCTAAACTCAAAATTGTCTGTTCTATGCTTCAAAAGGCTAAACTTCATAATGGATTAACCTATTAATGGATTAACCTGAAGTGTGTTTGTAAATCTGTAATCGATGGGCAAAGTATAAATAATACAGTTTAAAACCTTATCTAAAATGTGGTAATTCGAGTATTGAGATTAAGCTTATACTGAGGAATATATTTTTTTACTAAAAAGCATGCACTGTGAATACCATTCAACTCCTATAATTTTACTTAGCTTTGCTGGACCTCTGTATCTTTCCTGTTATCTCATTCCCAGTTAGTTTTGCTCATAGATCACTATGGCTTCTTGGGATTGAGCCATTTGCTTAGATGTTATCATCTAATTGAAAATTTAATGTCCTTTGAGATCAAAATTGGGATGAGAAGTTTATCTTTGAAATAAATTGTATAATAGATCTCAATTCATTATGATTTTCTTTAATGTTTGGTTTCTGATTGAAACTGAGCTTGTGGAGAATCTTCAGGGGTACGGCTTTAGCCAAATACTGTGATCCAGAATTCACGCTGTGAGTGAGTGAGTGTTCTCTATATTTTAGTCAATGTTCATCTTTCACCCCTCTATGACTAGCTGAAATTGTACCTCACTTGCACATTTGAAATCAGCGGAACTCTTCGACTTAGACGATTTGAAGATACAGTACTTATTCACTTAATATTCTAGTAAGTGCTCATTTGATTATTGCGGACCATGACATTATCGAGAAGCAAACAATAACACAGGGCAAGACCATTTTGTCCCTTGAACCAGATACATCTTGTATCATGTCAATAGTTGATCTACTTCAATACCTTGTCTCCAAATCTTTCAATTCCTTTGTTGACGTTAAGCCAATAATCTCTTGTGATCATGATAATTTGGTTAAAGTTTGAGTTTGTGGTTAATAAATAATGTTGCATTGTAAAAGAGAAGTTTATATATTTTATCTTTTTTTTAATTTTGGTTAACAATTATGACAAAGCCACTAATATTTAAGGACTCTACATTGCAGAAGTTTAATAATCTCTCAGCACTTTCAAATAATTGAAGAATGTTTAACAACTTTCATGCTCTGTCAAAATGTTCAAAAATGTTCTGTAGCATTTTTAGAACTGAAATGTTGCAGCTCTATGAAACTCTGCTTTGACTACAGTTGGAGAATTATGTGAATTTCTGGTAGCCTCATTATAGGAAGAATGTGGAAACTTTAGAGAGGAGATTTGCCAGGATGCTGCCTGGATTAAAAAGCACGTCTTATGAGGGTAAGTTGAGCTGGAGCTTGTCTCTTTGGAGCAAAGGAGGATGAGAGACTTGATATGGGTGTATAGGATAAGGGACATAGAAAGAAATGACAGCTAGTGACTTATTTTCCTAGGACAAAAATGGCTAATATGAGGCATAATTTTAAGCTTATTGGAGGAAAGCATAGCGGGGATGTCAGAGTTAAGTTTTGTTACACAGAAAATGGTGGTGTCGAATGCATTGCCAAGGGTGGTGGTAGGAGCAGATATATCAGGCACTTTTTAAAGGCTCTTAGATAGGCATAAGAACAACTGAAAAATGGAGAGCTATGTGCAAGGGAAGGGTTAGATAGAACTTTGATGGAGCATCTACGTTCTGTGTTTTATGAAATGTAATTATTGGTATGATGTAGGAAGTGCAGCAGTTAAATTGAACACATGAAGCTTCAGTAAGCTGCAATAATGAGCAGGTACTCTGTTCTCTGTTAATATCATTGAGATAGATACTGTATTAGAACATAGAACAGTATAGCACAGGAACAGCCCTTTGGCCTCATTGTTGTGCTGAGTCAATTAAAATTAGTGATGAAAAGATCAACTAAACTAATCTTTTCTGTCGACACAAAGTCCATATTCTTCTATTTTTCTCATATTCATGTGCTGATCTAAAGTTCCCTTAAAAGTCCCTAATATATATCTACCTCTGCCACCACCCCGGGTAGTGCATTTGAGGCGCCTACCACTCTGTATAAAAAAAAGCACTTGCCCTCACATTTCCTTTAAAATTACCCCCTCTCACCTTCAGTGCAGGACCTCTGGTTTTAGACATTTCAACCCATGGAGAAAGATTCTGTCTATTCTATCTATTCCTCATAATCTTATAAACCTTTATCATATCTTCACTCAGCCTCCCCTGCTTCGGAGAAAACAAACCAAGTTTGTCCAGTCTCTCATTATAACATAATCCAGGTAGCATCATGGTAAACTTCTGCACCGTCTCCAAAGTCTCGACATTCCTTCTATAATGAGTTGACCAGAAATGTATACAATACTCCAAATGCGGCCTGACTAGAATTTTATAAAGCTGCAACGTAACTTCCTGACTTTTGAACACAATGCCTTGACTACTACAGGCAAGCATGGCAAAAACCTTCTTAAACACTCTATCATCCTGTGTAACCGTTAGCAGTATTGTCTCTGCACTTGACCCACTGAAGTGCAACATCTCACATTTGACCGGGCTAAATGCCGACTCTTCTGCCCACCGACCATTTAAATGCCGACCATTTCTCTGCCCATATCTGCAAATGATCAATATCCCTCTATATTCATGGCCAATTTCTAAGCTACCCACAACACCGCCAATCTTTGTATCATCTGCAAACTTACTAACCCACCCATTTACATGTTCATTTAGTTCATTTAAATACGCGTCAAACAGCAGAGGTCCCCGTACATATCCCTGTGGAACACCACTAATCACAGATCTCCAGCTAGAATAAGTCCCTTCAACCACTACAATCTGCCTTCTGTGGGCAACCCTGAATGCAAATGGCCAATTCAAAATGGATCCCATCTTAATTTTTTAGATCAGCCTCCTTTGAGGGACCTCTTCAGACATCTTACTGAAATCCACGTAGACAACATCCACTGCTCTATCCTCATGAATCATCCTTGTCATGTCATCTAAAAACTCAATCAAAGTTAGTAAGACGTGCAAGGCCATGCTGTCTCTCCCTAATTTGGCCATGGTTTTCCAAAAGCTTGTAAATCCTATCCCTAAGAATTCACTCCAGTAACTTCCCTACCAATGGCATGAAACTCACCACTCTATAGTTTCCAGCATTATCCCTGATTCTCTTCTTGAACATCGGACCAATTAGCTAAGACACTGTCCTTAACATCACTGCTCCTCCTCAGATAGAACTTTTATATCCACCCAATAGGCAGTAAGTAAGTGCCTCAGTTTAGCATCTGATCTGAATGACTTTACCTCCAGCTCTTACTCTGCTGTGCTGGAGCACCAACCAAGACTTCTGAGCTTGCCTCTCTGGGGAAGCACTTGAACCAACAACCTTTTGATCTCAGCTGAAAGTATTGCTAACTGAACCACAGCTGACCATTAAAATAAAGTGGACTCTGAGGAAATGCAATTCTGAAATGGTAATAGCAGAATTATGTTTTGCAGGATACCTTTCAAGATTGGTCAGCCCAAGAAACAGATTGTGCCAAAGACCGTAAGTACATGTTAAAAGTACACTATGCATTTGGCTTCTGCCTTTAGTGGTTATATGAATTTTTATTTCATTTTGGTGTTTATTTTTCTGTGTGTTGGCACGTAGCTAAGTGGTTAAGGTGTTCGTCTAGTTATCTGAAGGTCACTAGTTCGAGCCTTGGCTGACGCTGCGTGTGTGTCCTTGAGCAAGGCACTTAACCACACATTGCTCTGCAATGACACCGGTGCCAAGCTGTATCGGCCCTAATGCCCTTCCCTTGGACAACGTCAGTGACGTGGAGAGGGGAGACTTGCAGCTTGGGCAACTGCTGGTCTTCCATTAAAAAAAATATCCTTGCCCAGGCTTGCGCCCTGAAAACTTTCCAAGGTGCAAATCCATGGTCTGTCGAAACTAACGGAGGCCTACACTTTATTTTTCTTTTGTCATTGACCATTAAGTAACCTAAGTTATTCTGTCTCTCCAAAATGAAATGGATTTGATTTCTCTACTTAAAAATACAATGCTTTACGAATGGTTGCTTTACGCCACTTCGCTTTTACAAAAGACCGACATTAGTAACCTGTTTTTGCATTACAAAGAGGATTTTTGCTTTTACGAAAATTTTTCCCATATAAGTTAATGGTTCTTCGCTTTAGGTTTCATAGGAACGTTCTACCTTTGTAAAGGGGGGGGGAACACCTGTAGAGGATACCTAACGATACTTTATCTTACTTATGTGCTAATATGTGCATATATGGATAAAGCATGAAAATCTGAATATTGATCTGTGAATTATGAGAGAGCTGTTTTGTGGCAAGAAACACCCAGTTCACGTTAAGCATAAGACACGAGCAGAATTATGCTGTTTGGTCCATCGAGTCTACTCCACCATTTGATTATGGTTGATTGATTTTTTAACTTTTCTCTCACAGTCCCATTTCCTTGCCTCCTCCCTGTAACCAATGATACTCTTAATAATCAAGAGCCTATCAACCATCTGGCGAAAGAAATTCCTCCTCATCTCTGTTCTACAACGATGTCCTTTTATTCCGATGTTTTGTCTTCCAGTGTTTGACACTCCCATTACTGGAAACATCTTCTTCGTATCTGCTTCTCCAATGAGATCCCTTCTCATGCTTCTAAACTCCAATGAGTACAGGCCCAGAAACTTCAACACTTCTCATACATTAACCCTCTTATAGCTGAGATCATTCTCGTAAATATCCGGTGGACCCTCTCAAACACCAGCACATCTTTACTTACATATAGGGTTCAGAATTGCTCATAATACTCCCAAATGTGATCCGACTCACATTTCATGTGACAAATAAAGCTTTAAATCTTTATCTTTACAAATGCCTTATAAAGCTTTAATTCAAGTTCAGGTTTAATTGTCATTTAACTATACAGATGTATACAGCTAAACAAAACAGGATTCCTCCAGTGCCAAGGTGTAAAACACAGCATATAAGTCAAACATAGCACATATTGTAACAATAGCACATAGTCACAAAAATAATATTACGGCAAATCTGGGGTGACATGGCCTGAAGATTAATGGGGCATGGTATGTTGTCCTGGAGCTATGTTTCTGCAAGAACAAGTATGGCAGCAGTTCCTCATCTTCCACTGAGTCAATTGCAGATGAAAGCATCTTCCAGGGAATGAACACTGGAGAGCAGCACTGATGGCAGAGCTGGTCTGCAGGGTTCAGTCTCCAACCCAGAACAGATTCCAGTAGGCCCATCATTGCTTCTGTTCTGTCCCACACCACTGTCGGCACCATCTCCCCTGTGGCTGTAACAGGTGAAGCCACAGAATGAAAATCTAGCTGAGTGGTGCCACAACAACAACCTCTCACTCTATGTCAGCAAGACCGAGGAGCTGATTATTGACTTGAGAAGGAAGAAACCAGAGGTCCCTGGTCAGTTCTCATTGAGGGATCAGAGGTGGAGACTCTCAGCAATTTTAAATTTTCTGGTATAATTTCAGAGGATCTATTCTAAGTCCAGTGCGTATGTGCCATTACAAAGAAAGCACAGCAGTGCCTCTACCTTCTTAGAAAGTTGTAAAGATTTGCTATGTTATCTAAAAATTTGACCAACTTCTATGTAAGTATATTGACTGATTGCATCACAGCCTGGTATGGAATCACCAATGCCCTTGAACAGAAGCACCTACAAAATGGAGTGGATATGGCCCAGTCGCTCATGGGTTCCTTCCCCCACCATTGAGCACATCTGCATGGAATGCTGGTGCATGAAAGCAGCATTCATCATCAAGGACCTCCACTATCCTGACCATGTACTCTTCTCATTGCTGCCATCTGGAACCACACCACCAGGTTCAAGATCAGTTATTACTGCTCAAGCATCAAGCTCTTGAAATGGGATAACTTCACTCAATTTCACTCACCCTATCACTGAATTGTTCCCACAACTTATGGGTTCACTTTTAAGGAGTCTACATTTCGTTATATCTATTGCTTGCTTGTTTGTTTGTTTGTTTGTTTGTCTATTTATTTATTTATTATATATTTACTTTCTTTTTGAATGTGCAGTTTGCTGTCCTTTAGACATTGAGGGAGATCAATGATTAATTCTGTTGTGTTCCTTGTATTTACTGTGAATGCCTGCAAGAAAATGAGTTGTACATGGTAACATATACAATATGTATATGTTACCATAGATGTACATAGATGTATGTCCATGGATGTTTAATTCTCCCAGCTGTGACCCTCTTTCAGCCATGACACTGATGCCACAGTGTAGTGCCTACCGATTTCTAACTACACTATAAGCTTAATTTCCTTGTTTTGTACATTGTGTGTATCAGTTATAACACTTTCAGGTCTAGATTCACCATCCCTCTTCCCAAATTGTCTACACATTCAACCCACCCCCTAGTATTTAGTTTAAAGCCCTATCCATAGCCCTAATTATGCATTTCTTCAGGACCCTCTACCCAGCATGGTTCAGGTGGAGTTCATCTCACCAGAAAACTTCCTTCTTCCTCAATACGTGTGGCAATGTCACAAGAATTCAAGCCTACTTCTTTCATACCAGTCTCTGAGCCACACATTTACCTCTCTAATCTTATTGACCCCGTGTATGTGGCTTTGGTAGAAATCCAGAGATTATCACCTTTTTGATTCTTATTTTTTTAAATTTAGTTCTAATGTTCTTAATAGTCCCTGTTAGAAACCCTTTCTTTGTTCAACCTATGTCATTGGTACCCACGTGGACTTTAATAAAATGAGTCTTTCCCCTTCCACTCCAAGTCAAAGTTGATGTCATAAACCTGGACATCAGGTAGACTTCCCATCTTAATGTTATTGCTACAAACAACCTCTCTGGCACTAAAAATTAACTTGCATAGATCATAAACATAAGATATCCAGATGCTGGAAATCCAAATCAAAGAACACAAAATGCTGGAGGAACTCAGATCTGGCTGCATCTATAGAGATGAATACACAGTTGACGTTTCAGGCTGAGACCTCTTATCAAGACTTGCACGAATGCAGACACTCACTTTTTCAATGTTTATGATTACAATAAATAAATGGATAACTTCTTTACTTTTGTCTTTTCTTTTAAAACTCTGATTGCTTGTCATCATTCTCCATTTCTCCTTGTCTTTCTTTCCCGAACTTTATTCTGCATTTTATATCCTATCTGATATTGAATTTAGTATCTGAACTTCATTTCTGTGCAGCTGGTGAGCAATTCTTTAATCTGATTTGTTAAAGAGATATACAGTTACTTGTTCTGTTCACTCAAATAGAAGACGATGGTTCAAGTTTTTTTTAAGGTTTGGCTGACAAGCAGCTTTTCTGTAGAAAGTGCAAAGCCAGCTGTCTTCATCTTGTAACTCTCCTTTGTATGTGTCACATGGGACAGTCTAGCCCATTGTGTCCAGGTAATTCATTTATTTGCTACATGCTAGTAGCATGTACCATTGAACTTTCAAGGGCAATCCCTTTGTTAAGCACTGTTAAAGATGTTCTGTGCTGTGTTCACTTCGTGTTACACTTTATCAATTTAAAGACATGTTACACTAAGCCACATAATACAGTGGATTCTGGTTAATTGGGACACATCAGGACAGTACATTTTGGCCCAATTAGGCAGCTGCCTCAATTAGCCAGTTTCATGGAAATAGTTATAAAGGTGTAGAAACAGAAACTGCTGTTTAACTGAGTAACAAATTATGTATTTAAATGAAATGCGGGACAACTTAGAATATAACCAATATTACTCGTGCTTGTCTTGTATCAGGTGATGCAGACACCGGTGCGGGAGAGTTTTTAAAGTGAGAAAGCCATTGCACTGGGTTCAGTCGTTTGAGCAGATGTCACAACTGGGTCTTCCCTGTTTGACCAAGACTGCTTCTGTGCCTTGGCCTGTTCTTTGCTCTCCATGTAGCATTGCAGAACTGCCTTTCTTGCCATTGGATCTCATTGTAGATCTCATCTGCCCAGTTCGCTGGAGCTGACTTCGCATGCTAAGATAGGTAAATCCCTATTTCACTGGGGTGACACTCATTGGCTACCCTTACCTGGTTTACCCCATCTGTCAAAGAGGTGTACCAGGATGTGGGCACTGTCATATGCAAGCAGCTTCTTGGAGCCACAGGTGAGAGTTGAGTGTCCAAAGGGGACCAAAGGTAACATTCAAGATTATTATTGATACCTTCAAGTTCTTTATAGTTATTAACTTATTAAACTAATTTCATCTTCACTCCTGGCTGTTTCTGGTATTTCCAAGTCTGAATGCTAGAAAACGCATTGAGCATAACAGTTCTGAATTCTCTTACTACTTATTTCTCAGCAAGGAGCAATGAGAAAAATCACTGATTTTTGAACACAAACACATTCAACTGATGCTGTTTAAAAACTGTTCACTCTAAGCCAAGTGTAGTGTCTAATAACCACAGAAGCACACATGACTGACGCTATAACACTATAGATGAGTAGTGGAGACTATATTGACTGGCTGCATCATAGTCTGGTGTGGAAATACCAAAACCCATGAACAGATAATCCTACAAAAAGTAGTGGATATGGCCCAGCCATCATGGGTAAAGCCCTCTGAACTACTGATCACATCTACATGTCGCAAGAAAGCGGTATCCATCTTCAGAGACCCCACCATCCAAGACATGCGCTCTTCTCACTGCTGCCATCAGGAACAAGGTACAGGAGCCTCAGGACTCACACCACCAGGAAGAGCGACAGTTACTGCCTCTTAGCCATTAGGCCCTTGAACCAAAGGGGATAACTTAATTTAACTTCACTTGCCCCATTATTGAAATGTTCCCACAATGAATGGGCTCACTTTCAAGGACTCTTCATCTCATGATCTGAATAGTTATTGCCCATTTATTTGTTCTATTATTTCTTTTTTTTTTGTTTGTGCACAGTTTGTTGTCTTTTGCACATTGTTTGAACACCCAAATTGGTGCTATTGTTCTGTTATGGTTATTATTCTATGGATTTATTTTGAACTTAGAGTTTATGTAAAATTGAGTTCAAGACAAAAGATCCTATAGTGTTAAATTTAATTGCAACAGTCATGTTTGTTTCACTTGTATTTTACTGAAAGGGAAGTGAATAACATGAGGTTTAGAAAAGTCAGGTCCACTGGTCAAGTATTAAATTCAAAGGAATACATTTAAATTGACATCGAGGTCAGTATAGACACCACAGGCAGCAGAGAATTCTGAGAATTATATTTTGATTTTCCTGTTGAAGGTTTTTAGCTATATTTCCAATTTTCTGACATTATTTGAAAGTTAAAACTGTTTCCCTTGTGGGTTTGTGAACAACTTGCACTAGAGGAAGGCAGGTTGAACTGGCCGGTTTGGGTTTCCTCATTAGTTTTTGTTTCTTTCGGCTCTCATGATAACTTGTTGATTTTGGCTTATTCCAGAATACTGTGAATCATGTCAGTTATAGAGCTGCGTACTTGACATGGTGGTATATCAGTTAGCATAATGCTTTACAGCTTCAGCTCTAGGATTGGAGTTCAATTCCTGCCAATGTCTGTCAGGAGTGTATACTTTCTCCGTGTGACACATGGGTTTCCTCCCAGTGCTCCGGTTTCTGCCCACATTCCAAAATTGTGTGAGCTAGAGTTAATAATTTGTGGGCATGCTGCATTGGCACAGGAAGCATGGCAATGCTTGCAGGATGCCTAAGCCTATCTAGGACAGTGGTTGTTGACGCAAAATATTGCATTTTGCTGTGTGAGTTGTATGATTTGATGTACATATGTCAAATAAAGCTAATCTTTAAAAATAATCTTTCATCTCTGTTTCTGTTGAGGGCTGATTGCTTGCTAAAGTCTGATTAGATCATTATAGATTTTATTGATTATTTTCTCCCTTGGCAATAGGAAGCAATGCAGGTCAGGTAAGAGTAATAGATAATTTGAGGCATGAGGAAGGCAATGTGAAGCTTTCACAGACTAATTGAGCTGAATGGCTTATTTGTGTTCCATTTGTTATATGTATGGATAAATAGTTAACTTTTAAATACAGTGTACAGTATATTGTGAATATTAAGGTGACATTGTACATTTATTTGAGAAGTATTTATATATAGAGCATCATGTGTCATCACTCATTTTCTTTCAGGAATGCGCTGAGTAATGTAAGTTACTAAGAATTGCTTATGGATATGTTGCGTTACTTGGGATTACTTCCTCTTTTGAAACTGATGATTGATCATTTAAACTTTAAAGAAACATACTTAATGATAATAATAACTTTATTGAAAAAGATTATGTAGTTAAAAGTGCTTTACGATGGGATAAAGGAACAAATACAAAAATAAAGTAACATGAAAATAAAAGATGAAAATATGTTAGTTAAAAACAAGATTAAATAAATAGGTTTTGTGTTGGTGTTTAAAATTATCAACTGAGTCTGCATCCCTTAGGTACTGAATTACATTAAACTATGTTTAGGAGCGTAGTTCACAAAAGCTGACCTGCCAGTTATCTTTTGATGGAAATTGCTTAAAATTAAGAGAATGGTAGAAGAAGACCTGAGAGCTTGAATAGGATTATAAAACAAAAATGATTCTGTGATGTACTCTGGTCCAAGACCATTAACAGCCTTAAAAACAAGTAAGAGAACTTTAAAATCAATTCCAAAACATACAAGAAGCAAATACAGAGTGACTAGTGTGGGAGTAATGTGTTCCATCATCCTGATTTTGGTGAAAAGTCAAGCAGTGGCACTCTGAATGTTGTTGAAGTTTATCAATAGATTGCTTTGGAAGACCAGTACATTGGAGTAATCTAGTCTGTTGAGTATAAAGACCTGAATTAATTTTTCAATATCATTACTTGACAGCAGTGAGCGTACCTTTGCAATATTTCTTAAGTGTAGATGTGGTGTTCTGGTCACTTTCTTTATGTGGGATTTAAAATTTAAATCTGAATCAAGGATACCAGACTAGTTACTTCTGATTTTACAAGGCAAGCCAAGTTCCTAGGTTTACCAAGATATTATCTCTGTTGGCTTTGGGACCAAGCAGAAGTATTTCTGTGTTCTCTTCATTTTGCTTTACAGATGGTTTCTCTGATGTGCCAGCCAGAGATTTCCATTTAGCATATATCGTAAGACCCTTAAATAACAAAGATGGTGAAGAAATAGTGCCTTAATACTGAACAACCTAAGAAAATAATTAATGTGCATAATTGAAGTATGAAGTTAACAGAGCGGCAATGATGTTTGCTGTATTGCGAGCTAATCATTGCTTCTGAAACTGGAGGTATTTTTATACAAATGGCATTACGTAAATCTTGTCTCAAGATGGAACATGTTACTGTGTTCAGAAGACTGCCCTGGCAGATAATGCGAGGCTTATTGTCATGATGAAAGGTTTACGTACACGTACCTACAATGAACAAGTTATGTTAGGGTGAACCGCAGGAAGAATCACTCTGATGTGGATGATACGTCTGTGAGCTGAACAGCTTTATAACATGCTTCAACACAACCATAATCTATATACCATAAATTAAAGAGTTAGCTAAGCAGTCGGTCTCATAAACAGCTCAGTACAATAGTGATATTAATGTATTAAAATTTAACCTGAGGCACGTGTGATGGTTTTATTGAGTCACGATTATATTTGGCATAATTTTCTGCTATGTGCCTTTGGGTGGGGTTGGGTCTTTTTGATCTTTATTGATCATGTAAGTTTGATAGCCTGTTTTTTTTCTTCAAACATTCTTGAGTTTAGAAGTGTTTATCTGCAAAGTTCTATAGATATGTACAGGGTGAGCTTCCGTTATTGTGTATACCTGTTTGCAAATAGACTTTTCACTAGACTGAATCTGTAAGAAAACTTGGACTATAAGAAGGACGTTCTGTTGAAGTTAGAGACATACAATTATAGAGTACCACAGCACAAAACCAGGCCTTTTGGCCCATCTAATGTCTGCAAACAGTTATTATGCTTAGTCCCATCAACCTACACCTGGGCCTCCATACTCCTGTCATCAGTTGTATTTATCCAAACTTCACATAAATGTTGCAATCGAACCCACATCTACCACTGCTGGCAGCTTGTTCCACACTCATACCATCATGTGGGTAAAGATAGTTCTCTTCAGGTTCCCCTTAAATATTTCACTTTTCTCCTTCATCCAAACGAGTTGTACTCGTTCATTTGAACATGATGTTGCACCATAATTGGTTACCAAGCTGCATGTTTTTTAATTCACCCCACCCTGCTACCCTGGAAGCAGCTCTCATTATGACAGATCATGACAATTTTTTAAGAAAAACCTTTGGGAAGATAATGCCTATGAAATTATGTAAGTGCCATTTATTAAGAAGGTTATGGCTGAAATACAGTAACTTTGTTGGAAGAGGTTAAATAAAAGGACTCAGGGCAGATTGTGGACATGCAACATTTTCTAGAAGAATAAATTAAGTAACCCAATCCCAATTTGAAAATCTAGAAATATAATGCTGGTAGTAGTCAGGGAGACTGGGTGCATGAGTGAAGAGAATTAAATAACGTTTTAGCATTTTAACCTATCATCAGGAACACTAAGTTAGTTTGGAAAGGTCATACTTTATACCTCAACAGCGAGCTGTTGGTTTCTCCTCTCGCTGTGGAAAGAGTGATACCTCTCTCTCCCTTGTTAGTGAGAGAAAGAGAGCCTGTGGGATGTCAAGCTGTTAGGATGAAGAGTCTTTTGTTGATGGACTGTAGATTGTGGTCTCTTTGGAGCTTTGCTGTTGCTTGCATGGTGGGTGGTGGGGGGGGGGGGGTTTGCTAATGCCTTCTGCAGGAACTTGGGAAGGGGGAGAGTTGATGCTTTGCTGTTTGTGTGTGGGAGGGGGAAAGGGGCTTTGAGGTTCTGTCATTAATTCTTTAGGGATTTTCTTCTGTTTTGTAGATGTCTATGAAGGATAAGAATTTCACGTATACTGTATACATTCTTTGATATTAAATGAAGCCTTTGAACCATTGAAATGTAAACTGTTTCTCTCCAAATTCTCTCCAAATACTACTTCAACTCAATTGATCATTATGTGTAATTGATTTTTAAAAATATTTAGGTTTCCATTAAAAAATAGCTGATTGGATATTTCTTGATTCCTATTTAGTTGGAACCAAATTAATTTACTTCCAATTTAGTTACTTAATCACATGTATAAAAATACATAATGCCACCGACTTTGTATGATGACCATGCCCTACCTATCCAGCAAGATATACACACATTAGAGTCCCCGTCAATGTATATCCTTCAACACAATATCACAGAGCAGATTATCCTATTCATTGTGATTTGTGGGAGCTTGCTGTTCACAAATTAGCTGCCATCTTTCCCACGTTGCCGTGGCGACTGCATATCACAAATATTTCAATAATGATAAGGTTTTGGAGCTGATGCGAACACAATGGAATAAATGGTTTCTTCCATTATTTACTCTAATATGCAGAGAGCAGCAGAAACCTTTGAGGGCTTCTGACTTGACTATTGTGTCTTTATAGCTATAGATATTAACTCCTTTAGGGGCATTGATTGATTTATCAGATCCTGGTAAAATTTGGGGTAATAAATCTGAACTTCTCAATGGAAAAGGCACCACATTGCAAAAAAATGCTAAAACTCGGGGGGTGGAGAGGGAGGGGGAGGGGAGAGGGAGAGAGAGAAAGAGAGAGAAAATGAATCCTGATTGGTCTCTCTGTGTGCTAAGTAGACCTATCAGTTTTCTGTGGGCTGTCTTTACAGTTGACTTCTCTCTCTCTTTCATTGTCCATCAGTTCAGTTTAGCGTCCTGCAGCACCGTGGCTGAGTGTTTCAAAAAAAAAGAAAATGTAAAATGTACTTCACCCCAGACTACACTAAAGTGTAGGGGTCAACAATAGTAACAGTGTTGCCTGCTGCACTGTCTGCAACAGTGACTTTTCTATTGCCCATGGTGGGTTAAATGACTGTAAAAGACATGTTGAGGTGAGTTTAAGAGGTGTCATTCATTCATTAGCACAGCTAAGGTCATTTAAACTAACTGGCTAGCTGCTCTGGAGCTACTCTATTGATGTCCTACTTGATGAGGCCAAACTCCCTGTAGACTTGCTTAAAGTTGTAATAGAATAAGAAAAAAATGACTCCATGATAATATATTACACAAGTACATATTTTAATGTCACATTTTTTGCATAAGGCAATATAGTGAGGATATACTTTATGCTTTTATTTCTTTTAGGGACCACAACATATTAGGGAAGCTAAGTGCAGGGAAGGCTGCTCAAGTACTTCACAGTTCTTTTCAGCAGAAAACCAAAGTCTGACTGAGAAGGTCACTAGAGTAGAGGTGTACTTTACATCTTTCACAAAACACTTGTGAATCTGATGTTTTGCAAAATTAACAAATTCATTGACACAGACTGCTATGAGGTTGAGACTTCCGGCAAAATGCTCAAATCTGCCAACAAGCCACATCACAGTACAAGGAAAGTTTGCAAAAGAAATAGAAAAGCTATTTACATTAGCATTTAGCTGTTAGCATTGAGACTGTCAACAAAATACTCAACAAAGAAAACGTGTATGTGTGTGTGTGTGTAGTTTCAATATGTGATCAAATAAATTGTTGCGTTCTTTCATAATCAAATGTCCTGTATACATACATCCTTGGGGGTCAACCAGGGTGGGGGGGTAGATATGGGGCTGTGGTGGTGCTACCTCCCTGAAATGAGTTTTTGCAGGGTGGGGAGTCTGAGGATTACGTGCCTCAGTAAAATATTTGTCTGCTAATTCTCTAGTGATCTGGAACGGTTTACTATGTTAAATATGTGGTATATTTATACATTGCCTTAAAATGCTGTAAAATGTTTCATGGGATGCTATTGGACAAAATTTAAAGAACACTGAACGCATGTTTAGGTTTTCATATAAACTTAAATAATTTCAATTTATTTTGACAATCTTTTGGCCACTGGTTCCATAGTTTATTATTTGGCATGCCCTAAATCTTTGCCTGATAGCACTTAGGTTATAGATTTTGAGATGCTTTACCTTTATTTAAGGGCATTGTATGAATAACTTAAATTCATACATCTCCTTTTCTACTAGAATTGCTGGAATAATGGAATTAGGGAATTACAGAGATGTGAGAGAGGAGCTGGCCAATGTTGATTGGAAGGGGCACTAGCAAGGATGATGGTGTAACAGCAGTGGCTGGAGAATCTGGGAAGAAATCGGAAGGTGAAGGAGAGGTATATTCTATAGAATAACTAGTTTTCTAATGGAACTATGAGGCACCCATGGCTGACAAGGGAAAACAGCATAAAAGCAAAAGGGAGACATATAACAGCAAAAATTAGTCGGAAATTAGAGGATGGAAAGCTTTTAGAAAGCACCAGCAGGCACCTGAAAAAGCAATAAGGTGAAAAAAGATGAAATATGAAGGTAAGCTAGACAATACTGTAATATAAAAGTGCATATCAGAAGTTTTTTTTTGATAAGTAAAGAGTAAAAAAAGGTGAGAATGGATTGTCAGATTGCTAGAAAATGATGCTGGAGGGTTGTAATGGGGAATAAAAGAATGGCAGGCAAATTTAATCAGTATTTTGTGTCAGACTTCATAATGGAAGACATCAGCAATATGCCAGAAATTCGAGAGAGTCAAGGAGCAAAATTGAGTATAGTTGCTATTACTAAGGAGAAGGTGCTTGGGAAGCTGAAAAGTCTGAAGGTAGATAAGTCACCTGGACGAAATTCTGAAAGACATAGCTGAAGAGATTATGGAGACATTAGTGGTAATCTTTCAAGAATCACTGGTTTATGGATCTTTCTAGAGGACTGGAAAATTGCAATTATCACTCCACTCTTTAAGAAGGGAAAGAGACAAAAGAAAGGAAATTATTGGCCATAAAGATTGACTTCAGTGACTAGTAAGATGTTGGAGTCCATTATTAAGGATGAAGTTTCAGGGTACTTGGAGGCATATGATAAAGTAAGCCAAAATCAGCATGGTTTCCTTAAGGGGAAATCTTATGTGACAGATTCTTTGAGTTCTGGAATTCTTTGAGGAAATTAAAGGGAGGATAGACAAAGGAAGTCAGTGGACATTGTTGACGGGTTTTCAGAAGTCCTTTGAGAAAGTGTCACACATGAGACTGCTTAACAAGATATTACAGGATATTACATGGTGTTATAGCAAAGCTAGTAGCATGGATAGAAGATTGGCTGACTGGCAGCAGCAAAACAGTGGAAATCAAGGTAACCTATTCTGGTTCACTGCCAGTGATTAGTGGTGTTCCACAGCATCTGTTGGGACCACTTACTTTTACAGTTTATATAAATGATTTGGGTGACGGAATTGATTGCTTTATAGCTAAAGTCGTGGATGACATGAAGATAGGTGGAGGGGCAGGTAGTATTGAGGAGGCAGAATGCCTGCAGAAGTACTTAGGCTGATTGGGAGAATGGGCAAAGAAGTGACAGATGGAATATCGTATCCAGAAGTGTACGGGCATGCACTTTGGTAGAAAAAATAAGGGTTAGACTATTTCTAAACAGAATGAAAATACAGAAATCATAAGTGCAAAGGGATTTGGGTCTCTTTGTGCAGGATTCCCTAAAGGTTAACTTGCAGGTTAAGTCATTAGTAAGGAAATCAAATGCAATTACAGCATTCGTTTTGAGAGGACTAGAATATAAGAGTAAGGTGGTAATTCTGGGGTTTTATAAGGCTTTGGCCAGACTGCACTTGGAGTATTGTAAGCAATTTTGGTACACTTATCTAAGAAATGATGTGCTGGCCTTGAAAAAAGTTCACAAAAATGATTGTGGCAAAAAAATGTAAAGATTGACGTCAATGTACAGGTGAGGGGAGGGGAAGGAGTTTAGCTGGAAGGTGATAGGTGAAACCTGGTGGACGGAAAGGTCAAGAGCTGGAGAAGAAGGAAACTGATAGGAGAAGAGTTGGACCATAGGAGAAAGTGAAGGAGGAGGGGGAAGTAATAAGCAGGTGAGAAGAGGTAAAAGGTCAAAGTGGGGAATAGAAGAAGTGGGGGGGGGGGAGAGAAATACTTTACTGGAAGGAGAAATCGATATTCATGCCATCAGCTTGGAGGCTATCCAGATGGAATATAACGTACTGTTCCTGTACCCTGAGAGTGGCCTCGTCTTTGCACAAGAGGAGACCATGGACCGACATGTCAGAATGGGAATAGGGACAGAAATTAAAATTCTTGGCCACAGGGAAGTCCCGCTTGTGGCGGATGGAGTAGAAGTTCTCAGTGAAGCAATTCTCTCAATTTACGCCAGGTAGAGGAGGCTGCATCAGGAGCACCAGACCCAACAGACAACCCTAGCAAATTAGCAGATCATCATATATCCAAGTCTTCAAAATAATCAAAGTTGTCACTGCACACTTCCAGTATTGTCAGAATCAGAATCAGATTCAGCTTTATTATCACTGACATATGTTTTGAAACTTGTTGTTTTATGGCAGCAGTGTAGTGCAATACAAACATTTACTATAAGTTACTAAAAAAAAGTACTAAACAACAAAGACAGTGCAAAAAGGTAACAAAACAGTGAGGTCGTGTTCATAGACCATTCAGAAATCTGAAGCTGGGCAGGAAGAAGCTGTAGCTAAAATGCTGAGTGTGCATCCTCCTCCCTGATGGTAGTGATGAGAAGAGGGCAGGTTCTGGATGATGAGGGTCCTTGATGATGGATGTCACCTTTTTGAGGCACCACCTTCTGAAGACATCCTTGATGGTAGGGAGGCTAGTGTCCATGTTGGAGCTGGATGAGTCTTCAATCCTTTGCAGCTTTTTTTGATCTTGTGCATTGGTGTCTCCACACCAGGCAATGATGCAACCAGTTAAAATGCTCTCCACAGTACATCTGCAGAAATTTGGTAGAGTCTTTCGTGGCACACTGTACCAAATCTCTTCAAACTCCTAATGAATTATATCCACTAGCATGCCATCTTTGTGATTGCCTCAATATATTGGGCCGTCAAAAATCATTTGAGATGTTGACTCTCAGGAACTCGAAGCAGCCTACCCTTTCCACACTGGTTGTTGTGACCCACCGAACCAGTTGAGATTCTGACAACTTTTGTGTCATTGGCAAATCTGTTGATGGTGTTTGAGCTGTACCTACCCACACTGTTGTGGGTGTAGAGAGAATGGAGCAGTGGGATAAGCACACATCCTCGAGATGTGCCTGTGTTGATCGTCAGCAAAGAGGAGATTTTATTTCCGATCTGCACAAACTGTGGTCTCTCAATGAGGAAGCCAAGGATACTATTATAGATGGAGGTTCATAGGCCCAGGTTTTGAAGCTTGTTAACTAGTACTGTGAGGGTGATGGTTTGAATGCTGTCCTCTAATGAATGACTAGCAGCCTGACATAATTTGTTGTCCAGGTGGTCCAAGGTCAAATAGAAAACCAGTGAGATTGCATGTGCCCTAGACCTGTTGTGACGGTAAGCAAATTGCATTATGCCCAGGTCCTTGCTCAAACAGGAGTAAGTCCCAGCTATGACCAACCTCTTCACCAGAGTAAATACAAGTGCTACTGGGCAATCATCGTTGAGGTTGCTCATCCTCCTCTTCTTGGGCATTTTGTTGTTACTGATATCTGAAGGTTAGTGATAACTGTTAGTTAACCAGCAGTGCTGATAGGGAAACTGTTGTACCCCTTGGGTAAAACTGCATAAGCATTAAATCTCTCAGAGGGATTTCTGTGCCATGATGTTCTGTATGCTAGGTAACAAGCATGCCATTATATAAAGCTGTTTTGTTGTGCCAAATTTCTTTACAACAATAAACATAACAACAGTGACTACTCTTCAGATATATTTCAGTGCTTATAAAAGTGCTATGAGGTATTCGATTGAAATGAAATCCACAGTTTACGATTTTTAAGTGGATGACTTATCATTGTACTGTGTAGGTTAGTTGAGTTCCTTGAGTTCTCATATATTGTCACCAATTTTATTTCTGAGTGTGTCTAATTACGTTAGTTTAAAAGTTCTATCACCCAGAAACACAAGGGAGAAAGCTGTGACTTGGTTTTCTTCAGGTCAGCTTCGGTACTTTATACATGAATGGAGATGACCAAATGGTTATGATGTTTGTGATCATTCAGCAAGTGCAATTGAGTTTGTATTGGCTGAATTTTTCCTAACCTTCCATAGATTTTTTAGCTGAAAAGGTTTTTGGGGGAATAGGCTGTTTAGTCCCTTGGTGCATCACCAGCATTCCCTCGAATCATTGACCATAAGGCATAGGAGCAGAATTGGACCGTTTGGCCCATTGAGTCTGCTCCACCATTCCACCATGGCTGATTTATTATCCCTCTCAGTCCCATTCTCCTGCCTTTGACACCCTGACTAATCAAGAATCTCCACTTTAAATGTACTCAATGACTTGGCCTCCATAGCGATCCATGGCAATGTATCGACAGATTCAATACCCTTTATCATAGTTGATTCTAAGCTTGGCTTTCAAGTAGACCCATATAACCCTGTCAATGATATGTACTTGATGATTGAATGTACTTAGCCCTCTTAAGAATTCTCGAGACAACCCGCATCCCTCCTTTACATTCTCTGCTTGCAGTCTTTGTTGCTATGTTGAAAGGCTCAATGAGCAATGCTTTGATAAAGTTTATGAGGTCTTCGAGATATTGAGCATCTATGGATGACTAATAGCAGTGATGGGCCTTCTTTCCAGTGGAATTGTTGTTTCCTGGATTTTATCCTGCCTCTTCCAAAAAGCTGTGAGACATGAGTGCCTCATCCTTCATGAATCCCTGTGCACCAGTCCTGGAAGGTTGTTTTCTGGGATCATTGCTTGGCGCGTGGCCTAGTGGGCAAGGCATCAGACTAGTAACCTGAAGGTCACTGGTTCGAGCCTCAGCTGAGGCAGCGTGTTTGTGTCCTTGAGCAAGGCACTTAACAACACATTGCTCTGCGATGTCACCAGTGCCAAGCTGCATGGGTCCTAGTGCCCTTCCCTTGGACAATGGTGGTGGCATGGAGAGGGGAAGGCAGCTTGGGCAACTGCCGGTCTCCCATACAACCCTGCCCAGGCCTGCGCCCTGGAAACTCCAGGCGCAGATCCATGGTCTCTCGAGACTGACGGATGCCACCACTGCTCCATATGGAAATTGGCAGTAATTCATCTGGGGTCACCAGTGCTAGGTGTCTGGCTGCAAGTTTACTTAATTCTGCACATTTGCTTTCATTGTTTTTAGTGAAACATGGTTTGATATGTAAATGACAGCTGATATACGTGTTCTCATTGAAGGCTAGGTAAAGAGTATTAGAATGGAAGAATTAGTCACTTAGTCCATCACCTCTTTGTGAGTTCTTAGAATGATCTTTAAAATAGTCCAGCATTATCTGTTCCCACTGCGCTGCTCTGCAATATTTTCATCCTGTAATGTATACCAAATTTCTTCTAGGAATTTACAACTGAATCTATTTCAGCCATTCATTCAAGTACTCCAGACAATTGTATATTATTGCATATGTGAAGGGGAGAAAAAAATTCTCCTTGTGTGCTCTTTGTTTTGCCAGTTGTTTTAAATCTGTGTTCTCTGATTACCAACATTCCTGCCACTAGAAACAATTTCTCCCTTTCTACCCTGTCAAAACCCTTCATGATTTTACAATAATATCTTGAGCTATCACTGTAATTATGTATTGTCAGGACTATCTATATATCCCACTTTGTCTCTCAATTATCATGTTGTCCATATTGTCAGCAGTAATTATATTTGTGGCATTTGTAAATGTCGCAGTAGATAGAATTGGTGATTATTATTAGTGCCGTGCTAATCGCTGTGAATGGCCAATCCTTAACACTGTGAATGATTCATCGATCTGAGTGTTGGGCAGGTCAAATAGTGTCATCTGAATCATCTAGGCTGGAATGGAAATTGCTCCTTTTAATGCCAGTACTGGTGCTGAATGGGCCACAGTAAAACTGTGTTTGCATTGTTTGTCTGGAGGGAGTTATTAAGCCAAGAAGGTGCATACCCACTGTAGAGGTTCCGAATTCTGTTGAAAATTTAGTATGTAATTCCTTCATATTATATACACATAGGTTAAATTTGGACTAAAGGCTTCCTTGCAGGGTTCAACCGAGATCCGAAATCTTCTAATGAAAAATAAATTGGGAAATATGATTTAGGTATCTTGAGAATTTCTATAGGCTCCTTTCAGTTCCATTGCATCTCATAAGTTCTAAAACAATTCCGAAGAATTATTCTCTGCCTTGCATTTGGAATAATTTTCCTTTGAAGAAAAGGGGTCTCTCACTTCAGTGTTGTGTGATAAACCAATTAAAAGGTATGATTATTATTACAAAGAACCAAAGTACATTAACTAGAAACAATTTAGTCAAGTCGTCAGCTCCCCCCCATGCATTTTCTAGTTCTATTCACTTATTTTGGCCTTGTTTGCATTGACATTCTGTTTTGTTGACCACATTATAAGGTCCCAATTTGTCTCTGTATTTGCCTTTGCAATATGAATTTGCCTTTCCCCATTTTGATGTTTTGATAAATCCAAAGGCATTGGAGCTCCTTAAAATGATTTTTATTTACTTGGTTGATTCACCAGAGAAAGGCATCTTCCCATTCGCTGAGCATGCCGCCCAGTATACCAGCTTTCCACTGGACACCCACATTTTAAGGTATGCAGGAGAGTAATTTTTTTTAAAAACTTTTTATTTTAGAGATACAGCGCAGGATAGGCCCTTCTGGCCTTTTGAGCTGCTTTGCTAGCAACCGCCAATTTAACCCTAGCCCAATCATGGGACAATTTACAATGTCCAGTTAACCTATTAACTGGTATGTCTTTGGATTGTGGGAGGAAATTGGAGCATATGGAGAAAACTCATGAATGGGATAGGAAATACAGACTCCTTATAGAGGACCAATGTTCCCACTAATTTGTAATGACCAGTGTGCACAAAAATCTTGCCCAGTGACAACAATATGTGTGCACTGAATTTTTTATATAGTATTATTTTAACAGCTAGCATATATAGATCGAATGATACATCTTGCGATGCACTCAAACACATCATCAGTGATGTAACCTGGGGTCACAGGGTGTTTCAGGTCTTTCAACATCAGACACCCAACCGAGGTTGATCAGGTCCCAGCTTGTGTCTGAGTAGCATTATGACATAGATCACTCCTCCTTGATCCACAGCAATCTTGAGGTTCGCTCTGCTGCCTCAGTGGTGTTCCTAATGGCTGGGCTCCTGAGATGCCCAACCGGCTGTGGGCTTGGTAGAGGGATTGACCAGCAAGCCCTCTGCAGCCCATCTCTATGAGCCCACTGCTTCTCGCTGCAAGATTCCTCCACCAAGTCTTGGTACTTTGTCTTTTTTCTTTCAAGGGCCTCTCCATCTGGTCTTCCCAGGAATGGCTAGCTCCAACATGACCACCTGTCTAGATGACTGACAGCAGCACGATGTCTGAACATAGAACATAGAATAGTATAGCACATTACAGGCCCTTCGGCCCATAATGTTGTGCCGACCCTCAAACCCTGCCTCTCATATAACCCCCCCCCACCTTAAATTCCTCCATATACCTGTCTAGTAGTCTCTTAAACTTCACTAGTGTATCTGCCTCCACCACTGACTCAGGCAGTGCATTCCACACACCAACCACTCTGAATGAAAAATCTTCCTCTAATATCCCCCTTAAACTTTCTACCCCTTACCTTAAAGCCATGTCCTCTTGTACTGAGTAGCGGTGCCCTGGGGAAGAGGCGCTGGCTGTCCACTCTGTCTATTCCTTATAATATCTTGTACACCTCTATCATGTCTCCTCTCATCCTCCTTCTCTCCAAGAGTAAAGCCCTAGCTCCCTTAATCTCTGATCATAATCCATACTCTCTAAACCAGGCAGCATCCTGGAAAATCTCCTCTGTACCCTTTCCAATGCTTCCACATCCTTCCTATACTGAGGCGACTAGAACTGGACACAGTACTCCAAGTGTGGCCTAACTAGAGTTTTATAGAGCTGCGTCATTACATTGCGACTGTTAAACTCTATCCCTCGACTTATGAAAGCTAACACCCCATAAGCTTTCTTAACTACCCTATCTACCTGTGAGGCAACTTTCAGGGATCTGTGGACATGTACCCCCAGATCCCTCTGCTCCTCCACACTACCAAGTATCCTGCCATTTACTTTGTACTCTGCCTTGGAGTTTGTCCTTCAAAAGTGTACCACCTCACACTTCTCCAGGTTGAACTCCATCTGCCACTTCTCAGCCCACTTCTGCATCCTATCAATGTCTCTCTGCAATCTTTGACAATCCTCTACACTATTTACAACACCACCAACCTTTGTGTCATCTGCAAACTTGCCAACCCTTCTACCCCCACATCCAGGTCGTTAATAAAAATCACAAAAAGTAGAGGTCCCAGAACAGATCCTTGTGGAACACTACTAATCACAGCCCTCCAATCTGAATGTACTCCCTCCACCATGACCCTCTACCTTCTGCAGGCAAACCAATTCTGACAACAACACACACAAAATGCTGGTGGAACACAGCAGGCCAGACAGCATCTATAGGGAGAAGCGCTGTCGATGTTTCGGGCCGAGACCCTTCGTCAGGACTAACTGAAAGGAAAGATAGTAAGAGAATTGAAAGTAGTGGGGGGAGCGGGAAATACAAAATGATAGGAGGGGTTGCTATGAAGCTAAGAGCTGGAAAGGTGATTGGCGAAAGTGATAGAGCTGGAGAAAGGAAAGGATCATGGGATGGGAGGCCTCAGGAGAAAGAGTGGGGGGGGAGCACCAGAGGGAGATGGAGAACAGGCAGACAACTAAATATGTCAGGGATGGGGTAAGAAGGGGAGGAGGGGCATTAATGAAGTTAGAGAAGTCAATGTTCATGCCATCAGGTTGGAGGCTACCCAGCCGGTATATAAGGTGTTGTTCTTCCAACCTGAGTTTGGATTCATTTTGATAATAGAGGAGGCCATGGATAGACATATCAGAATGAGAATGGGACGTGGAATTAAAATGTGTGGCCACTGGGAGATCTTGCTTTTTCTGGTGGACCGAGCGTAGGTGTTCAGCGAAACGGTCTCCCAGTCTGCGTCGGGTCTCACCAATATATAAAAGGCCACACCGGGAGCACCGAACGCAGTATACCACACCAGCCGACTCACAGGTGAAGTGTCGCCTCACCTGGAAGAACTGTCTGGGGCCCTGAATGGTTGTGAGGGAGGAGGTGTAAGGGCAGGTGTAGCACTTGTTCCATTTACAAGGATAAGTGCCAGGAGGGAGATCGGTGGGAAGGGACGGGGGGGGGGGGACGAGTGGACAAGGGAGTCGCGTAGGGAGTGATCCCTGCGAAAAGCAGAAAGGGGGGGAGGGAAAAATGTGCTTGGTAGTGGGATCCCGTTGGAGGTGGCGGAAGTTACGGAGAATTATATGTTGGACCTGGAGGCTGGTGGGGTGGTAGGTGAGGACAAGAGGAACTCTATCCCGAGTGGGGTGGCAGGTGGCTGAGGTGAGGGCAGATGTGCGGGAAATGAGAGAGATGCGTTTGAGAGCAGAGTTGATGGTGGACGAAGGGAAGCCCCTTTGTTTAAAAAAGGAAGGCATCTCCTTCGTCCTGGAAGGAAAAGCCTCATCCTGAGAGCAGATGCGGCGGAGACGGAGGAATTGTGAGAAGGGGATAGACTTTTTGCAAGAGACAGGTGGAAAGAGGAATAGTCCAGGTAGCTGTGAGAGTCTGTAGGCTTATAGTAGATATAAGTAAATAGGCCGTCTCCAGAGATGGAGACAGAAAGATCAAGAAAGAGGAGGGAGGTGTCGGAAATAGACCAGGTAAATTTGAGAGCAGGGTAAAATTTGGAGGCAAAGTTAATGAAGTCGACGAGCTCAGCATGCGTGCAAGAGGCAGCACCAATACAGTCGTCGATGTAGCTATGGAAAAGGGGGATGGATACCGGTATAGACTTGGAACATGGACTGTTCCACAAAGCCTACAAAAAGGCAAAAAGGCAAACCAATTCTGAATCCACCTTGCCAAACTTCCCTGGATCCCATGCCTTCTGACTTTCTGAATAACCCTACCATGTGGAACCTTGTCAAATGCCTTACTAAAATCCATGTAGATCACATCCACTGCACTACCCTCATCTATATGACTGGTCACCTCCTCAAAGAACTCTATCAGGCTTGTTAGGCACGATCTGCCCTTCACAAAGCCATGCTGACTGGTCCTGATCAGACCATGATTCTCTAAATGCCCATAGATCCTATCTCTAAGAATCTTTTCCAACAGCTTTCCCACCAGAGACGTAAGGCTCACGGGTCTATAATTACCTGGACTATCCCTACTACCTTTTTTGAACAAGGGGACAACATTCGCCTCCCTCCAATCCTCTGGTACCATTCCCGTGGACAATGAGGACATAAAGATCCTAGCCAGAGGCTCAGCAATCTCTTCCCTCACCTCGTGGAGCAGCTTGGGGAACATTCCGTCAGGCCCCAGGGACTTATCTGTCCTAATGTATTTTAACAACTCCAACACCTCCTCTCCCTTAATATCAACATGCTCCAGAACATCAACCTCACTCATATTGTCCTCACCCTCATCAAGTTCCCTCTCACTGGTGAATACCGAAGAGAAGTATTCATTGAGGACCTCGCTCACTTCCACAGCCTCCAGGCACATCTTCCCACTTTTATTCCTAATCGGTCCTACCTTCACTCCTGTCATCCTTTTGTTCTTCACATAATTGAAGAATGCCTTGGGGTTTTCCTTTACCCTACTCGCCAAGGCCTTCTCATGCCCCCTTCTTGCTCTTCTCAGCCCCTTCTTAAGCTCCTTTCTTGCTACCCTATATTCCTCAATAGACCCATCTGATCCTTGCTTCCTAAACCTCATGTATGCTGCCTTCTTCCACCTGTCTAGATTTTCCACTTCACTTGTCACCCATGGTTCCTTCACCCTACCATTCTTTATCTTCCTCACCGGGACAAATTTATCCCTAACATCCTGCAAGAGATCCCTAAACATCGACCACATGTCCATAGCACATTTCCCTGCAAAAACATCATCCCAATTCACACCCGCAAGTTCTAGCCTTATAGCCTCATAATTTGCCCTTCCCCATTTAAAAATTTCCCTGTCCTCTCTGATTCTATCCTTTTCCATGATAATGAAAAAAGTATGTACTTAAGCATGGCCTAAGCATGGTCGAGGTGACGTGCTCAGGGAATTTGAGCTGTTTTCCTAGGTTGACTCGCGATTGCCTGTCCTTTGCTCTTCCTTGGAGGCCAGTATGATTCTTGGATTGGATTTGACCCTTCTCCCCTGCCTTGATAAAAGCAATTGCTTGCTTTACTGGGCAATGGTGTTTGACCTGTGGAATGGCTGTGCAGAAGGTGTCAGCCACTGTCTTCAGCACCTGGTCATGGCACCAATTATAATGCCCCTCCCTCAAGGCTTTTGGGCAGAAGCTGAGGATTAGCTCAAGTGGCCCTTCCCTTGGCACAGGGAGAATGCTGGTGTTTCAGCCTTGCCCCAGCAGTAGATGTTCACCGGGCTCAGCAAGATGTCACAGACAGACTGGATCAGGAACCAGATCTGGTGGAGTTCAGCTCGCCAAATTTCCCTCCACAAGATATTGTGCTCCGTTACCTGGTTCCATCTTGTCCAGGCACCTTGTTGCCGTATGCCAGCAATCTTACTAGCATATCGCTGCTCCAGAGCAGCCCGCACCTCCTGCTGGACCAGCTGGCACCACACACTTCCTCGCACCTTATCATAGTGGACAGTTGGGAAGCAACTCAAGCTCGCCCATCCCAGAGCCGCTGAGTCCACCAGCACACTATGGAGCAGCCGTGCTTCGGCTTGTTCAACTGCATCCTGTGCACTCTGCCTCCTCCCCGTCCTCACCTCAATGCCTTTGGGCCGCTGGACTCTCTGTATTGCAGCACTTCTCTTGTATGGGTGACCACAGCGGGTGCATTGTCTGAAGTTCGAGAAATCGCGTTCATGCCATCAAGTTGGAGGCTACCCAGACTGAATATAAGGTGTTGCTCCTCCAACCTGAGTGTGACATCATTGCAACAGTAGAGGAGGCCATGGACTGACAGGTTGGAATGGGAATAGGAAGTGGAATTAAAATGGATGGCCACTGGAAGATCTCACTTTTTATGGTGGACAAAGTAGTCTCCCAATCTGTGTCGGGTCTCACCAATATACAGGAGGCCAAACTGGATCACCTTCTGAAGATGATGCCAATCAGATGTGACTGTCCCAGAGATAATTCTTAGACTGAAATTAGTGTTGTAGTTCTGAATGAGTTTCCTGGTCCTGATTGGGACATGGTGGCGCAACCTGCTTTTGCGACATGGAACGATACGCATTTGTTAGGTCCAGCCAGAACACAGAGAGATCTCCCTTGCCTTCCTGTCCTTTTGTTAACTGAGTGATGTCTCCTGTCTGCTATCCTGCCCTTCTTCACTCAGGTGTTAATGTAATGATGCTTCAGGTAGTAGTCCATTAGGCATCAGGCCATAACAGTGAACAATGTCTTCCTCTCAATGCTGAGCAGTGAGATTACTCAAAACTGCTTTATGTTCTTGGCGTTCTCCTTGGGAATCCAGACACCATCTGCGAATCTTCATTGGTGGGTCACTCTCTCCCTCCTCCTAATCACCCTGAGAATCCTCCACCGAGGTTTGGGACACCACTTGTATACCTTGTATGGTACTCCACTTGGTCCAGGTGCTAAGCTTGCCCTAGCTGTTCTTACTATTTCTTGGACCTCTTTCAAACTGGGCTCCTTGCTGTCAAACTCAGTGGTAGGTGCTGGTGGATGCCCCCAAGTTTTGCTCCCTAGTTGTGTCTGCATAGATGTCCTGGAGATGCTGATCGATCTTTTTTTGGGCAAGGTAGATGTCCACTCCGCTTTTGTCCAAGAAAATTCTTAGTGAAGTGGACTGGCTTTGAAGGCAGCCCTCTTTCTGGTCCTCTCCTTCCTGCGCTGTCTGTGCCATTCTGCCCTGCAGAGGGTGAGGAGCTTCTTTCTCATGATGTTACGAAGGTCCTGCTTCCTTCTTCTCCTCCGCTGCTTCCATGAATAGGTCCTGTCTCAACTTGCTGATCTTGTTGGCTCTCAGGTTCATCGCATAGGGGGTGCTCACCCGATGCTTCTGCTCCGTGCCAGACCTCTCTGCAATGAAACTGACGTGACCCTGAGCCATCTGTCAGCATCCCTTCCTGAAGCATCAAGTATCTTGTCCACGTTGTCATTGAACTGATGCCACTCATCCCCCTTGCTTGCTAGAGGCCACTTCACCTGGTGAAGTTTCGATGCTGTGGTTGATCTTGGGGTTTTGGGTACACGGAAGTTCTGGGTACTGTGATAGGACTCCAGGCCTGGCTCCTGCTGCATCACACCAGGGGTGATTCCTGTCTGCCGCACCTGCTGTCAATAAGAACTTTGATCTCCTCTGGGTTTGATCATTTTTGCTCTCGTACATCTGCACTCTCACAAAACATACAAGCAGGCCCGTAGCGGGTAATGAATGATTTTCAGACCGGAGCTTTTGCACACCATCCGTATGTGATTTGCTTCCTAACTGACACTTTAAAAAGTCAAGTTTCTACTTGCAAATTCTCCAGCAACTTTTGCATCGCAATAGTACACCCAAGTAACACTAGTTTCTGTATTTTACATAAATATTTCATAGCTGCATGACTTTATGAGCTTTCAGTGCAGCGGTTTCTACTGTTTCATTTAAATGAACTAGCAGTTCCTTTGTGCTTCACCCCCTTTGCTTCTTTGGAACTCAATATAGTGAATTAATAACTTCTTCAATAAAAACAGTGTAAGTAAGTCAGTTTAAAATCTGCAGACAAATCATTGTCAACACCATTGGCATCAGTGACCGGACAAGGAAATGTGATTGTGTACAATTGTGAAATATACTTAACATGCCAACGAGGTAGACGTGACAACCTTTAGCGCGCAGTTTAAATTCCTTTGTGCGCTAGTAGCAAAAGTTGTGTGCGCGTATGTGCACGCATCCTAGAGGGAACATTGCAGAGGACAAACAAGAGAAAATTTGTAGGTGTTGGAAGTCCGAGCAATGCACATAGCAGGCCAGCAGCATCTATGGAAAAGAATACAGTTGGTGTTTCAGGCTAAAACCCTTGCATGGGACTGAGAATGCCAGGATTGAAATCTAAACTCTGACACCCCGAGCTTTAACAGTGTTGCAGTAACTGTTACACTATCGTGATACCAATGTTGACACCAAAATTTAAATGGGGTTAGAAGTGTTGACTTAAACAGATAGGACTATATCTGACGTTTGAATGTTTCTCAGTGGTGATAAGTGGCTCTCGGGTGTGGCATCATGGAACCCTGGGAAAACTGAAGACAGTGGAAACAAAGGGGTGAACTTCTACTGGGTAAATTATACCCAGGACAAATGAGAATCATCTCACTCACAGGCGGTTACAACTGCACATCATTGTGTTGCCCATTCTTCAGCTGCCACATCAACAACCTGATAAGTAATACTTATCGTGGTTGTTGGGTAGTGACCAATCCTTGACATTCTCCTTGACATTCAGTGTGATTATCACTGCTAACCTCAATAACACTTGATGAACATTTGTTTATATCAAGATATAAAGTCAATATGGATGGATCTGAAAGTACCAAGGGCAGCACACATCGGTTGAATTTGTCTGTAGGCCTTACTGATAGTGTAGGGAATGACATCAAGTAGGAAAGTACAGATGTAAGCATGTATAGAGTCTGACTTTAATCTACATATTGTTTACTATACTGAATCAGCAATACTTTGGAGGATGAGTTCTAGACAGTATATTGAATATCTTCTTTTATATCAGTGGATTCAGCAGTCATCAGTATTCTCTGAGGCTGGATTTGCACAAAGCAAAGTGGATTCATTAATAATCTTGTTGAATGTTGTCCTTTGGATCAGTATATGACAGTGTTCTGGGTAAGGATTTCTAACCAAAAATATTAAATCTTTTTTCTTTACCCACAGATATTACCTGACCTGTTGAGTGTTTGCAGCATTGTTGGTTTTTATTTCAGACTTCTAACATGCAGTTTATTAGATTTTAACCTAAATACAAGAAAGACTGCAGGTGCTGGAAATCCAAAGCAACACACACAAAATGCCAGAGAAACTCTGCAGGCCAGGTAGAATCTATGGAAAAGAATCAACGTTTCATACAGGGACCATTCATCAGAACTGAAAAGGAAGGGGGAAGACAGCAGAATATAAAAAATGGGAGGAGGGAAAGGGGGCTAGCTGGATGGTATTAAGTGAATCCAGATGGCTGGGAAAGGTCAAGGGCTGGAGAAGTAAGAATCTGATGGGAGAGGAGAATGGACCATAGGGAAAAGTGAAGGAGGAGGGGACCCAGGGAGAAGTGGTAGGCAGGTGAGAAGAAAAGCCAGAGTCGGGAATAGAGGAAGACGGGAGGGGGAGGGAATTTTTTTTTAACTAAAAGGAGAAATTGATATTTGTGTCATCAAATTGGAGGCTACTCATGAGAGAATATAAGTTGTTGTTCCTCCACCCTGAGGATGGCCTTAGCTCTACTCCTGGTTAATATATTTTCCAATTCCCCAATAACCAAGTTTTTAGTTTGGTTTGATCAACACTATGAAGTGAATGCCCTGTTTACTAAGTGGAATAATATTCCAATGTAACTTCGCTATCAAGAAAAGAGACCGTAAGACATAAGCAGAATTAGGCCGTCGATTCTGCTCCTCCATTCGATCATGACTGATTTATTATCCCTCTGAACTGCATCCCCTCCCCCCTGATTCCCTGATTAATCAAGAACCTATCAACCTCCAGTTTAAATATACTCAAGGACTTGGAGCCCACAGGTGTCTGTGGCAATCAATTCCACAGATTCACCACCACTGGCTAAAAGAAAAAAATTCTTGTCTTCTCTGTGATATGGAGTTATACTACAATTTAAAATTACCATGGAGGCATTTCATAAAAAATGGCATGCGTAGTTATATTAACATTTACTATGAAAATTACTAAGATTTTATAGTGCCTATAAAAAATATTCACCGCCCCACCCCCCCGGAAGTTTTCATGTTTTATTGTTTTACAACATTAAATCACAGTGGATTAATTTGGCTTTTTTGATGCTCAGCTACAGAAAAAGGTTCTTGTGTTGACGTGAAAACAGATCTCTACAAAATGATCTAAATTAATAACGAATATAAACCACAAAATAATTGATAGCATAAGTATTCACCCACTTAAAGTCAGTATTTATTAGATGCTCCTCTGGCAGCAATTGCAGCCTTGAGTTTGTGTGTATAGGTCTGTATCAGCTTTGCACATCTGGACACTGCAATTTTCCCCCATTCTTCTTTACAAAACTTCTCAAGCTCAGTGTGATTGCATGGGTATCGTGAGTGAACAACCCTTTTCAAGTCCAGCCACAAATTCTCAATTGGATTGGCCACTCCAGGATATTTATCTTGGTGTTTTTAAGCCATTACTGTGTAGCTTTGGCTTTATGCTTGGGGTTACTGACTTGCTGGAAAACACATCCTCTCCAAGTCATAGTTCTCTTGCAGACTGCATCAGATTTTCCTCCATGATTTCCCTGTACTCTGCTGCATTCATTTACCTTCACAAGCCTTCTGGGGCCTGTTGCAGTGAAGCATCCCCACAGTACGATGCAGCTACCACCATGCTTTACGGTAGGGATGGTGTGTTTTCGATGATGTGTGGTGTTTGGATTTCGCCAAACATAGTGTTTAGTCTGACGGCCAAAAACTCAATTTTAGTTTCATCAGACCATAGAAACGTTGCCCAGCTGACTTCAGAGTTTGCCACTCTCCCATAAAGCCACGACTGGTGAAGCAGCCAAGCAGCAGTTGTATGCGCTGTCTCTCCCATCTCAGCCACTGAAGCTTTTAATTCCTCCAGAGTTGGCATAGGTCTCGAGGTGGCCTTTCTCACTAGTCTCCCTCTTGCATGATCACTCAGTTTTTGAGAACACCCTGCTCTAGGCATACTTACAGCTGTACCATATTCTATCCATTTCTTGATGATTGACTTAACTATACTCCAAGGAATATTCAGTGACTTGGAAATTTTCTTGTATCAAGCTCTTGACTTGTGCTTTTCAAAAACCTTTTTGTGGAGTTGCTTGGAGTGTTCTTTTGTCTTCATCGTGTAGTTTTTGCTGGGATACTGGCTCATTAGCAGTGGGACCTTCCAGATACAGGTGTATTTTTACTATAATCAATTGAAACACCGTGATTACACACAGTGATCTCTGTTTAACTAATTATGTGACTTCTAAAATCAATTGGCTGTACCAGTGATGATTTGGCGTGTCATATTAAAAGGGTGAATACTTAGTCAATCAATTATTTTGTGTTTTATATTTGTAATTAATTTAGATCACATTGTAAAGATTTGTTTTCACTTTGACATGAAAGAGCTCTTTTCTGTTGATCTGGATGTTGTTGTTCGTCCTTTGGAGTCGAAGACGACCACGACTTCTGTCAGGTGGAGGGTTTGTGACTGTGGGTCCAGAGGTGACTGGTGAGGCCAATCCGGGCCCTGAAAGCTCACCCACATGTGGGACACATGAGGGTAGGTGCTGCAGTGGAAGTGGAGGTAGTTCGAGTCTTGCGCACGGCGCATTTCCTCTGAGCCTCTGCGGTGCATCTGATTTCTGCTGCATACGCTCCTTTAGTGGTCCTGCTCCACCAGATTGGACGGTCCAGAGCAAGCAATTCCCGGCTACTGGGATTGATGTTGAGGTCTTTGAGGGACACTTTGAGGCAGTCTTTGAAACGTTTCTTCTGCCCTCCAACTGAGCACTTGCCCTGGCTCAGCACTCCATACAGCAGCTGTTTTGGTGGTCGACTGTCAGACATCCTGATGACATGGCCAGCCCATCTGGCTTCGGCTTTCTGTAGGAGGGTGTAGACGCTGTAGGTGCTAGCCCACTCCAGGACTTCCGTGTCTGGGACTTTGTCCTGCCATCGTACATGGAGAAGTCTGCGGAGGCAGCTCAAGTGGAAGTAGTTGAGCTGTATAGTGTGTCTGCTGTAGACAGTCCAGGTCTTGCTGGCATAGAGGAGGGTGGTGAGAACCACTGCTCGGTAGACCTTCAGCTTGGTGGTAAGGCTGAGTTCTCTCTGCTCCCATACATTCTCACGGAGTCTCCCAAAGGCAGCACTGGCTTTGGCAATTCTGTTGCTGATCTCTGCATCTATGTTCACCGCTCATGATAGAATACTGCCCAGATAAGTAAAGCTGTCGACTGCCAGTAGCTTCTGCCCCTTTACTGTGATGTGTGGTTCCTGGTAGGGCTTTCCGGGTGCGGGCTGATACATAACTTAGTTTTTTCTGGTGCTGATTGTAAGTCCAAAGTTGTCACGGGCTCGTGAGAAGCAGTCCATTTCTCACTGCATCTTCTGCTCTGTGCTGGCATTGAGGGTGCAATCATCAGCGAATAAGAGGTCTCTGACGATGGTCTCCTTTACCTTTGTAACAGCCTGTAGATGCCGGAGGTTAAATAACCCACCGCCAGTCCTGTATCTGACGTGTATACCATCCTGACAATCGCGGAATGCATCATTCAGTATAACAGAGAAGACCATGCTAAAGAGTGTAGGGGCGAGAATGCATCCTTGCTTCACACCGTTTATCACTTCTGACTCATCACCATCATGCCGTTGTGGAACTGCCGAACAATCGTGATGAACCTGCTAGGGCAGCCAAGCTTCTCGATTATCTTCTGTAAGCCATCTCTGCTGACTATCAAATGCTTTGGTCAGATCGATGAAGGTGTTAAAGAGGTCGCTGTGCTGCTCTTGACATTTTTCCTGGAGTTGATCTGGATACTAGAAAACTGGAATACTGGAGTAGTTCTGAGGACTAAAGCTTTGGAATAATACTTTTATTTGCAGAGGATCTGTAGTGTGAAGTGATACCTAAGGATTACATTACGAGCAACTACCAGTATTCCTTAGAAATTAGAAGACAAATGTAAGATTTTAATATAAAGTCTGTTCAATGTTATTAGTAGATCAAGAGAGTTGTCAAAATTTTGGAGGCATGTTTTTAGGAGTGAAGTTAGGAAAATTTGCTACATATGGAGACTGGTAAAAATTTGAACTTGCCTTCCATAATAAGCAAATATTCAATCCATGGTTTATTTTAAATTTGAGATATATTTTTCTTAACCAAAGGTAATGAGGCAATAAAGATTCCTGGATTTAGGTTGGTTGAGGTACAGGCTTGGCTGACTAAGTTGTCAATTTATCTTCTGAAATCATTATTTCCAGTGGCAGAAGGGTTGACAAACGTTTTTAAGTCATATCACGTGACTCAGATTTAGAATACCTTGCCTTCTCGATTGGTGAAAACAGATTCACTCATAGCCTTCATAAATGAAATGAATAAATAACTGAAGGAGGAAAGAAAATAAAGGATATGGGAAAGGAGTGGAGAAATTGAGCAAATTGGATTGCATTGGGAAAACGACACCATAAATTAAATGCATTGAACATCCTCCTCTGGCATAATGTTATTCCGTGTCTCACTGGGTCCTAATCTTGCCACTGAGGGTAACCTGTGGGGGAGGCTACAATTCCCTGGTTCAGAAACTATTCAATCATGTCTGCATTATCAGTGGGAGCTGGTCTTGTAGCTATCCAGTGATCAATTATAAAGATATACACAGTGGATTCCGATTAATCTTAAAGAACAAAATTTAATCAAGAAAATAGCCAGTATTCCCTTCATTTATTTGGGACACAATGCTGCATAATTGGACCAGGAGACTGTTGCTGAATAGTTTTTCACAGTTCAGCACTTGTGTGGCCATTAGACACTGCACTGTGCTTAGCACAAACAGTTTTTAAATAATGCCAGTTAGTGTGTTTTTGTTCAAAAGTAGTGATTTTTGTCACATAGTTAGTGAGAAATAAGCAGTAAGATAATTCAGAATTGTTTTGCTCACTGTTGTTTCAAGCATTCAGGCTTGCTAATGCAAAAATGACCAGGAGTAAAAATGAAATGATTTCATTAATTCAATGAGTTATGAACTACCAAGGATTCAAGGTATCAATGATCATCTTGAATATTACAATAAAATTAAAGATTTTGAGGATGCACTCATCAATAGCAATGTGTGAAGGCAGTCCATTATCTGCACTGGGTGTCTGCGCTGATTTTGTTCATTTACAGTCAGTCAAAAGAAAAGTATGCTGCCTCCGTTGATAACTATTAGGAACTAATATGCTGTTTTTTTGCTGTATTATTAGTAGTGTTCTAACTTATTCTGTTCTTTGTGTCAATACATAGTTTTACTTTTTTTATACTTTTTAACTATTTCCTTGAAACTTTGACTAATCGGAACAGCCTCTTAATTAAGCCAAAATGTACTGGCCCAGATGTGTCCCAGTTAACTGGAATCCACAAACTAAAACAGGCCCTTCAGCTCACTGAATTGAAGAAGACCATTAAGTACTCCTTTACACTAATCTCATTTTATTTACCCTCATTCTCACCAGCACCTCCCAGATCCTACACATGAGAGACAATTTACACTGGTTACTTAATCTAGCAACCCTTTGGGTCTTTGGGACACACGAGGGAGCTAGAATACTCAGCAGAAACCCAAGTGGTGATAGGAAGAACTTGCAACTCCATGCAGACATGGGTCTTTTTGGCTACGAGGCAGAGCCTCTTCTTTTTGTTCTACTGTGCATCAGAACTTAAGGTGGTTCTGTGAGCTTCCTCTGTGGTTTAACAAAGTAATATTTTGTTTTTGTTAAGATAATATCAAAAGTGTCTTGCGTATTTATGTCCTTATTCTCCAAACTGCAATTTCTTTGATGTAGACCTTTTAACTTTTGACGACACAAATGTTGGTGTGGTGTAGATAGTGTAGAAGGTTGTCCTCTGTTATCATGGGGTATTTGACAGGATACAGATCTGCTCTGAGAGTGGCAGATTGCGTTCAATCCAGTAAAGTGTGAAGTGACTCACTTTGGAAGGTCCAATTTGATACCAAAGTACAAAGTTAATGGGAAGATTCTTAGCAAGGAAGAACAGAGGGATTGCAGTTCATTGATCTTTCAAAGTTGCTGGGCAAGTTAATAGGGTGGTTATGAAGATCTGTGGTGTGTTGGCCTACGTAAGTAGGGGGATTGAGTTCAAGAGCTGTGGCATAATGTTGCAGCTCTATAAATCTCTGGTTAGATAATTTTTGGAGTATTTTGTTCTGTTCTAGTTGCCTCATTATAGGAATGATATCGAAGCTTTTGGGAGGGAGCATAGCAGATTTGCCAGGATGCTGCCTGGATTAGAGAACATGTCTAATGAGGAAAGGTTGAGTGAGCTTGGGCTTTTCTATTTGGAGCAAAGGAGATGAGTGGAAACTCAAAAGATTAGTCTCAGGTGATGAAGCATAGATAGAGTGGACAGCCAGCACCCTTCTCCCAGGGTGTCAATGACTAATACGAGAGGACAAGCCTTTAAGGTGATTGGAGGAAAGTACAGGAGGATGTCAGAAGTAGATATTGTACAGAGGGATGGCAAGTGCATGCACTACTGGGGCGGTGGTAGAGGTAGATAGGTACATTAGGAATTCATTAGATACATAAGAGATTCTTAGGTAAAAGAAAAATGGGGAAATATGTGGAAAGGAAGGGTCAGATTGATCTCAGAGTACGTTAAAAGTTTGCAATAACTTCCTGGCTAAAGGGCCAATACTGTGTTGTAGTTTTCTTTGTTCTGAGTTCAAGTTAGCTGGATATTTTTACTTAGTGCATTCTTTTTTGCTTAAATTATTTATTCTGTTTTTCATTCACTTACCCCCTGCTCGTTCGGTTGTGCCCATGTGCCATGTCCAATGACGTAGGTAAACATAGTCTTTCCATGACCATGATTGTTCTTGGCAAATTTTTCTGCAGAAGTGGTTTGACACAGCATTCTTCTGGGCAGAGTCTTTACAAGACGGGTAACCCTAGCCATTGTCAATACTCTTCAGAGAGTGTCTGCCTGGTGTCAGTGGTCACGTATCCAGGACTTGAGATATGTACCAGCTGCTCATACGACCATCCACTCATCATCTGCTCCCATGGCTTCAAATGACCCTGATTGGTGTTTGGGGGAGAGTGCTAAGCAGTTATCACACCTTGTCTAAAGGTGACCTTCAGGGCTAACGGAGGGAAGGAACACCTTACACCTTCTTTGGTGGAGACGTATCTCCTCTCTGCCAATCATATCTCCTACCAACATAGCAGAAGACTGTGGCTGATGAAAATTTGAAGGGAAAGCGATGAATGTTTCTCTCTTCACAGATGTTGTCTGTCCTGAGAAATATTCAACTGGTTAGACAACATCCATGAAGAGAGAAACATTACTAATAATAGAATTATTACCAGCTAGAGATGTGTACATTAATTTCCTTTGAATTTTTCTGGTTGTGAAATGAAACAAATATATTTTATGTGAAACTAGCATGTTCACTGATTATTTGAGAATGTGAATAGGGTGGGGAGTTGACTTGTGTCTCCGGTGCTTTCCTCCCTCACCCTTTCCACCCATTGACAAGCCATAGATTTTTTTACATGTAGCAGCTGTATAAAAAAGTGATGGCATGGTCATAATATGAAATTATTGAACTACGTTCTGGTTAGAAGATAGCTTGTGTTTGTACTTAATCAAAGGATAATCCAAGAATGACGTTGATCTATATCTGTGCAGTGTGGAATAAAGAGGTTAGGAGTATACATGGAGCAGTTAATTAAAATGATAAACATATGGCACCATGGTGTTACAGTTCTAAAAAGGATTTATGAATTACATTAAAACATCTCAAGTTATTCTAATGCCTTTGACTGCGGATCAAGTCCTTTTGAATTGTCAATGTTGGACGATCTGTGACAGCAGTTTGTACACTATAAGGTCCCATAAACAGCAAATCTAATAATGAGATTATCTGTTTTAAAAGATGTTACATTAATAGTTACAATTCCGAATTAAACATCTCCTTACGCTTTCGAAGTAGTTTGGTGAAACCTTACAGCAATCTCTTTTGTCAACCTGAAAATTATAATGCTTCATGTACTCACTGTGCTTGGGTTTAGTCTCCCCAAAGCAGAGGAGACAGGTAAACAGAGAATATCAAATCTAGGAAATCAAGAAAGATTGAGGACCTTGTCATCCATGGTGGCAGGCAGTCCTTAGCTAAGGTCAAAGCCATCAAAAGCAGTGGTGAAAGGTCACATCACTTGTGGAGAACAATAGAGATAGAGAAATCACTTTATGATTCTCACAAATGTGTTTCTGTCTCAGTTGGTAGAAAGGATGTATGGTGAAAAAATACTGATTGAAGGTACATTTTAACAGGATAGATATGATCCAAACATTCTTCCTTTCGACATAAACTGTAACCTCAAAGTGGTGTACGTTGTATTCTGACAGAGCTGATGAGTGATTGTCAGTTAATGGTGGAATTTTGAATTTGGATGCTCTGCAGTGGAATGCAACAATTCAAGGTTAGGTTTTTTGATCTTGGTATGAAATAGTAAGAATTAGGAATATGCTGTCTGTTAAGCTGGTGGAAATGCATTCAGCAGAAGCCTTCAAAAGGGAATTTGATAAGTACTCGAAGAAAAGGAATAAAGAGTGTTGGAGTGGAACTAACTGGATTGCTGTTAGAAGGAGCTGCTATAGACTTTGGCCAAATATCCTACTCGCTTAATCTCAGAGCAACAGTCCCGTGGTGAATTGATCAGCCTGTTAATTATTTTTTTTTATAATTTAGAGTTAAAAATGCTTCCCCTTCCAGATTTGCAATGTAGATTTTGTAGAAATTTTGTGGCAGTTCATTCCATTGCTGAGCTTCCGGCGATGATCTTAGATTGGGGGAAGTGGCAGAGGCCGTGCCTCTGGCACAAGGTCTGGCCCTGTGGCTCAGAAGGGTAGGGAAAGGAAGAGGAAGGCAGTGGTGATAGGAGACTCTATAGTTAGGGGGTCAGTCAGGTGATTCTGTGGACGCAGGAAAGAAACCCGGATGGTACTTTGCATCCCAGGTGCCAGGATCCGGGATGTTTCGGATCGTGTCCAAGATATCCTGTGGCGGGAGGGAGAACAGCCAGAGGTCTTAGTACATACTGGTACCAATGACATAGCTGGAAAAGGTCCTGAAAAAAGACTACAGGGAGTTCGGAAGGAAGTTGAGAAGCAGGACCGCAAAGGTAGTAATCTCGGAATTACTGCCTGTGCCACACGATGGTGAGAATAGGATTAGAATGAGGTGGAGGATAAATACATGGCTGAGGGATTGGAGCAAGGGGCAGGGATTCAGATTTCTGGATCATTGGGACCTCTTTTGGGGCAGGTGTGACCTGTTCAAAAAAGACAGGTAGCACTTGAATCTCAGGGGGACCAATATCCTGGCAGTGAGGTTTGCTAAGGCTACTGGGGGGAGTTTAAACTAGAATTGTTGGGGGGTGGGAACCGAACTGAAGAGACTGGGGAAGAGGAGGTTGGCTCACAAATAGAGAAAGCTTATAGACAATGCGAGAGGGAGGATAGGCAGGTAATAGAGAAGGGATGCGCTCAGACCGAAGGCTTGAGATGTGTCTATTTTAACGCAAGGAATGTTGTGAACAAAGCGAATGAGCTCAGAGCGTGGATCAGTACTTGGAGATATGATGTGGTGTCCATTACAGCGACTTGGATGGCTCAGCGACAGGATTGCTTACTTCAAGTGCCGGGTTTTAGATGTTTCAGAAAGGACTGGAAGGGAGGCAAAAGAGGTGGTGGCGTGGCACTGTTGATTGGAGATAGTGTTACAGCTGCAGAAAAGGTGGACCCCATGGAGGGATTGTCTACGGAGTCTCTGTGGGTGGAGGTTAGGAACAGGAATGGGTCAATAACTTTACTGGGTGTTTTTTATCGGCCGCCTAATAGTAACAGGGATATCGAGGAGCAGATAGGGAAACAGATCCTGGAAAGGTGTAATAATAACAGAGTTGTCGTGATGGGAGATTTGAATTTCCCAAATATCGAGTGGCATCTCCCAAGAGTGAGAGGTTTAGATGGGGTGGAGTTTGTTAGCTGTGTTCAGGAAAGTTTCTTGACACAGTATGTAGATAAGCCTACAAGAGGAGATGCTGTACTTGATTTGGTATTGGGAAATGAACCTGGTTAGGTGTCAGATCTTTCAGTGGGAGAGCAATTTGGAGATAATGATCATAATTCTATATGCTTTACAATTGCATTGGAGAGACATAGGAACAGATAAGTTAGAAAAGCGTTTAATTGGAGTAAGTGGAATTATGAGGCTATCAGGCAGGAGATTGGAAGCTTAAACTGGAAACAGACGTTTTCAGGGAAAAGTACAGAAGAAATGTGGCAAATATTCAGGGGATATTTGTGTAGAGTTCTGTATAGGTACGTTCCAGTTAGGCAGGGAAGTTATGGTAGGGTACAGGAACCATGGTGTACAAAGACTGTAATAAATCTAGTCAAGAAGAAAAGAAAAGCTTATAAAAGGTTCAGAGAGCTAGGTAATGTCAGAGATCTAGAAGTTTTTTAAGGCTACTAGGAAGGATCTTAAGAAGGAAATTAGGAGAGCCAGAAGGGGCCATGAGAAGGCCTTGGCAGGCAGAATTAAAGAAAACCCCAAGGCATTCTACAAGTATGTGAAGAGCAAGAGGATAAGACAGGAAAGAATAGGACCTATCAGTGTGACAGTGGGAAAGTGTGTATGGAGCCAGAGGAAATAGCAGAGGTACTGAATGAATACTTTATTTTAGTATTCACTTTGGAAATGGATCTTAGTGATTGTAGTGATGACTTGCAGCGGACTGAAAAGCTTGATCATGTAGATATTAAGAAAGAGGATGTGCTGGAGCTTTGGGAAAGCATCAAGTTGGATAAGTCACTGGGACCTGACGAAATGTACCCCAGGCTACTGTGGGAGGCGAGGGAGGAGATTGCTGAGTCTCTGGCAATGATCTTTGCATCATCAATGGGGACAGGAGAGGTTCCGGAAGATTGGAGGGTTGTGGATGTTGTTCCTTTATTCAAGAAAGGGAGTAGAGATAGCCCAGGAAATTATAGACCAGTGGGTCTTACCTCAGTGGTTGGTAAGTTGATGGAGAAGATCCTGAGAGGCAGGATTTATGAACATTTGGAGAGGTATAATATGATAAGCAGTAGTCAGCATGTAAAGGGCAGGTCGTGCCTTATGAGCCTGTTTGAATTTTTTGAGGATGTGACTCAACACATTGATGAAGGAAGAGCAATAGATGTAGTGTATATGGATTTCAGCAAGACATAGAAACATAGAAAATAGGTGCAGGAGTAGGCCATTTGACCCTTCAAGGCTACGCCGCCATTCAGTATGATCATGGCTGATCATCCAACTCAGAACCCTGTACCTGCTTTCTCTCCATACCCCCTGATATCTTTAGCCACAAGGGCCATATCTAACTTCCTCTTAAATATAGCTGATGAACCGGCCTCAACTGTTTCCTGTGGCAGAGAATTCCACAGATTCACCACTCTCTGTGTGAAGAAGTCTTTCCTCATCTCGGTCCTAAAAGGCTTCCCCTTTATCCTTAAACTGTGACCTCTCGTTCTGGACTTTCCCAACATCGGAAACAATCTTCCTGCATCTAGCCTGTTCAATCCCTTTAGAATTATATACGTTTCAATAAGATCCCCCCTCAATCTTCTAAATTCCAGTGAGTATAAGCCTAGTTGATCCAGTCTTTCTTCACATAAAAGTTCTGCCATCCCAGGAATCAATCTGGTGAACCTTCTTTGTACTCCCTCTTTGGCAAGAATGTCTTTCCTCAGATTAGGGGTCCAAAACTGCACACAATACTCTAGGTGCGGTCTCACCAAGGCCTTGTACAATTGCAGTAGAACCTCCCTGCTCCTGTACTCAAATCCTTTTGCTATGAATGCCAACATACCATTTGCCTTTTTCACCGCCTGCTGTACCTGCATGCCCACCTTCAATGATTGGGTACAATGACACCCAGGTCTCGTTTCACCTCCCCTTTTCCTAATCGGCCACCATTCAGATAATAATCTGTTTTCCTGTTCTTGCAACCAAAGCAGATAACCTCACATTTATCCACATTAAATTCCATCTGCCATGAATTTGCCCACTCACCTAACCTATCCAGATCACTCTGCATCCTCTTAGCATCCTCCTCACAGCTAACACCGCCGCCCAGCTTCGTGTCATCCGTATACTTGGAGATGCTGCATTTAATTCTCTCGTCTACATCATTAATATATATTGTAAACAACTGGGGTCCCAGCACTAAGCCTTGTGATACCCCATTAGTCACTGCCATTTGACATTTGATAAGGTACCCTATGCAAGGCTTACTGAGAAAGTAAGGAGGCATGGGATCCAAGGGGACATTGCTTTGTGGATCGAGAACTGGCTTGCCCACAGAAGGCAAAGAGTGGTTGTAGATGAGTCATGTTCTGCATGGAGGTTGTCACCAGTGGAGTGCCTCAGGGATCTGTTCTGGGACCCTTACTCTTTGTGATTTTTATAAGTGACCTGGATGAGGAAGTGGAAGGATGGGTTAGTAAGTTTGCTGATGACACAAAGGTTGGAGGTGTTGTGGATAGTGTGGAGGGCTGTCAGAGGTTAGAGCGGGACATTGATAGGATGCAAAACTGGGCTAAGAAGTGGCAGGTGGACTTCAACCCAGATAGGTGTGAAGTGGTTCATTTTGGTAGGTCAAATATAATGGCAGAATCCACTATTACTGGTAAGACTCTTGGGATGTGGAGAATCAGAGGGATCTTGGGGTCCGAGTCCATAGGACACTCAAAGCAGCTGCATAGGTTGACTCAGTGGTTAAGAGGGCGTATGGTGTATTGGCCTTCATCAATTGTGGAATTGAACTTAGGAGTCGAGAGGTAATGTTGCAGCTTGATAGGACCCTAGTCAGACCCCACTTGGAGTACTATACTCAATTCTAGTTGCCTCTCTACAGGAAGCATGTGGAAACTATATAAAGAGTGCAGAAGAGATTTACAAGGTTGTTGCCTGGATTGGGGAACATGCCTTATGAGAATAGGTTGAGTGAACTCGGTCTTTTCTCCTTGGAGCAAAGGAGGATGAGATGTGACCTGATAGAGGTGTATAAGATGATAAGATAGTGGATAGTCAGAGGCTTTTTCCCAGGGCTGAAATGGTTGCCACAAGAGGACAGAGCTTTAAGGTACTGGGGAGTAGGTACAGAGGAGTTGTCAGGGGTAACTTTTTTTACTCAGAGAATAGTGAGTGCGTGGAATAGACTGCTGGCAACGGTGGTGGAGGCAGATATGATAGGGTCTTTTAAGAGGCTTTTAGATAGGTACGTGGAGCTTAGTAAAATAGAGGGCTATAGGTAAGCCCAGTAATTTCTAGGGTAGGGATATGTTCGGCACAACCATGTGGGCCGAGGGCCCTGTATTGTGCTGTAAGTTTTCTATGTTTTCTATTACTGAGCCTCTGGCAATGATCTTTGCATCATCAATAGGGGCGGGGGAAGTACCACAGTATTAGAAGTTTGCAAATGTTGTTCCCTTGTTCAAGAAAGGGAGTAGACATAACCCTGGAAATTATAGACCAGTGAGTCTTACTTCAGTGGAGAGCAAGTTGTTGGAAAAGATCCTGAGAGGCAAGATTTATGAGCATTTGGAGAGACATCATCTGATTAGGGATAATCAGCGTGGCTTCATCAAGGGCAGATTGTGCCTTATAAGCCTGATTGAATTATTTGAGGATGTAACAAAACATATTGACAAAGGTAGAGCAGCAAAGGTAGAAGCAGCATGGTGTAAAGCATTTGATAAGGTTTCCCATGCATGGCTCATTCAGAAAATAATGAGGCATGGGATCCAAGGAGACCTTGCTTTGTGGATGTAGAATTGGCTTGCCCACAGAAGGGAAAGGGTGGTTGTAGATGGTTTGTATTCTGCATGGAGGATGGTGACCAGTGGTGTTCCACAGGCATCAGTGACCCCTTTTCTTCGTGATTTTTATAAGTGACCTGGATGAGGAAGTAGAAGGGTGGATTAGTCAGTTTTTTGATGACACAAAGGTTGGGGCTGTTGTGGATAGTCTGGAGGGTTTTCAGATGTTATAGCAAGACATTGATAGGATGCAGAACTGGGCTGAGAAGTGGCAGATGGAGTTCAATCCAGATAAGTGTGAAGTTATTCATTTTGGAAGGTCAAATTTGAAGACAGCATATAATATTAATGGTAAGAATCTTGGCAGTGTGAAGGATCTTGGAGTTCATGTCCATAGGACATTCAAAGCTGCTGTGCAGTTTGATAGTGCTGTTAAGAAGGTGTATGAGTGGTGGCCTTAATCAATCGTGGGATTGTGTTCAATAGCTGTGAAGTAATATTAAAGTTAAATAAGACCTTAGTTAGACGCCATCTGTGTTCAGTTCTGTTCAGCTCACTACAGGAAGGATGTAGATACTATAGAGAGAGTGCAGAAGAGATTTACAAGGATGTTGCCTGGATTGGGGAGCAAGCTTTATGAGAACAGGTTGAGTGAACTTGGCCTTTTCTCCTTGGAGCGACGGAGGATGAGAGGTGACCTAATAGAGGTGTATAAGATGTTGAGAGGCATTGATCATGTGGATAGCCAGAGGCTTTTTCTCAGGGCTGAAATGGCTAACATGAGGGGGCATAGTTTTAAGGTGCTTGGAAGTACATATAAGGGGAGTGTCCGAGGTAAGTTATTCACACAGTGAGTGTTGGGTGCATTAAATGCACTGCCAGCGATGGTGGTAGAGGTGGATACAATAGGGTCTTTAAAGAGACTCTTACATAGGTACATGGAGCTCAGAAAAATAGAGGGCTATGCTGTAGGGAAACTCTCTGCAGTTTCTAGAGTAGGTTACATAGTCGCACAGCATTGTGGACTGAAGGGCCTGTAATGTGCTGTAGATTCTATGTTTACAATCTATGTTCTTTCATTGAATCTTTTACATCTCAAGGTTCAAGATTATTTAATGTCATTTCCAGTACACAAGTACTAGAAAACAAAATAATTGTTACTCTGCATCTGATGCAACACAAAAAAACACAATAAGGTAAGGAACACAATAATAAAGCAAAACATAATAAATATAAATACATAAGAATGCTTAAGTACATAGACTGATTTTGTGTATGTAAAGTGACGCTAGGCACAGAAGTGTCTACAAAAGGTGACTGACAGGAAATGATAAAAGATAGTGGGGATGGGGTGGGTTCCAATTTCCTTCTATTCTATTCTCTTCCAATTTACAATTTTTTCCTTGATTTAACTTTGCAGGTAGAAAGAGATTTTGAACGAGAATATGCCAAGCTCCAGCAGTAAGTATAACGTTTAAAACTGAGCACACATTGATACAGTATAATTTTTAATTTTTGTGTTGCTCCAGCACAATATTTGGTTGTGACATTATTTTATTGATTTAGTGTTCGGATTGTTTTTACTCGGCAATCTTGGCGATGGTCTGTTGCTCAAGGTACCCAACATTGAATCGATGAGAACTCATCTAGAATGTGTGCCACAGCACCAGGCCGGGTTACCTCAGTTGCTGGCAGGCTGTGCAGGCACCTTGCCCATTCTGGAAACGGATAAGAAGGGCTCCTTTTAGATCCATTTCAGGCTGTTCTGTATCAAGGTAGTTCTTGCCAAATACTCTTTCTGCCATGGGGCCTCATCTCTTATGTCTTGATGTGACAGTCTCAGCTGCAGAAGATGTTATGATGCAAAATATGCAGCTGGTGGATGGAAAGATTGTTCAACAGAGGCGACTAAATCAGCTTGTACCTTGAAGAGCAGCTTGCATGCTGCATTCTCCTTTCTATGTGGCTTACTTCAGGAAGTTTCTGTCAGGTTTCTGTAATGGTGGGCATGACAGAGTTTAGCAAAGTGTCCATTTTATACAGATTGCAATGAAATATTTAACTCAAATAGAAACTTGCGGCAACAGAAGTTTGTTTTTTTTGTTCCTGATGTGAAATATTAATCAGCTTCTGAGATTCACTCTGGTTCTGCATTTAGGCTAGAAGACCAAATTAAGAAGCTTCACAAAGATATGAAGAAGAGTACCGAGGCGGATGTGGGTAAGTACAAGTGTTGTACGAGGCAGAGTTAGGAAGTGTGGGCACACCTGTGAACTACCTGGAGACAAGGAGGCAAGGCAGCCTTTCTTGTGACATTCACAAACATGTTTATCTCAGTGGCCACATTGTAGCTTTCATATACAAGGGTAATGGGGATAGATTCTGGGTTTGAAGGCAGAGGGATAAGTGATTTGTGGTTATGTGATCTTAGAATGTAATTTCTGTGCTCGAGGATGTGAATTCCATTCATGGGGATAGAGCATTAACATGATCATGGAGAGCATTTTTGGTGTGCACAATGTATATAGGCATGATATTTTATGAATAGGTAGGTAACAGGACTGAAGAGACTATACATATAGATAAATACTTTATTGATCTCAAAGGAAGTTACAGTGTCACAGTAGCATTACAAGGGCGCAGATATAAATATTAGAAGAGAATTAGAAAGAATAAAAAGTGAGTTACCTCAAACAGTCTAACAGAAGGTTATAGGTTGACTCATTATAGAGCCTACTGGCCAAGGGTAAAAATGACCTCATACAATTCATTTTGGAGCAGCACGTTTGCCTTAGTCTGTTACTTAAAGTGCTTCTCTGTTCAGCCAAGGTGGCATGCAGAGGGCGGGAATCATTGTCCAGATTTGGCAGGATTTCCTGTAGGATTTTAAATCGCAGCAAGAGGTGGAGAGCGAAGAGGTAAAAGAAGCTCGGAGAGAAGCTGTTTTTTAAAACTGGTCGGGGCAAAGAGGCTAGACTGCGCAGGCGAGTGAAAGTGAGGCAGCGGGAGAATTTAAATAACGAGCAGAGGCTGAGTACGAGCATCACTCCAGGTGAGGAAAGGCCGGGTAAGCTCCTTTAATTAATCTAATTAGCTTAGGAGTAGGTAATGGAGGCAGCAGTTAGTGCAGTTGAGTGCTCCGTTTGCAGTATGTGGGAAGTCAGGGCGAGCACAGCTGTCCCTGATGACTACACCTGCAAAAGGTGCATCCAGCTGCAGCTCCTGACAAACCGTGTTAGGGAACTGGAGCTGGAGCTGGATGAACTTCGGATCATTCGGGAGGCAGAGGCAGAAATAAACAGGAGTTACAGGGAGATGGTCACCCCTAGGAGTCAGGAGGCAGGTAGGTGGGTGACTGTCAGGAGAGGGAAGGGGAATAGACAGGAAGAGCAGAGCACCCCTATGGCCGTTCCCATCAACAATAAGTATACTGTTTTGGATACTGTTGGTGGGGATAACCTACCAGGGACAAGTTGCAGTGGTTGCGTCTCTGGCACCGAGGCTGGACCCTCAGCTCAGAAGGGAAGGAGGGAAAAGGGGAGAGCAGTAGTGATAGGGGATTCAATAGTTAGGGGGACAGATAGGAGGTTCTGTGGAAGAGATTGAGAATCCTGGATGGTCTGTTGCCTCCCTGGTGCCAGGGTCTGTGATATCTGGGATCGAATTCTCAGTATTCTCAAGAGGGAGGGTGAGCAGCCGGATGTCATGGTCCATGTAGGGACCAATGATGTGGGTAGGAAGTGTGAGGAGGTCCTGAAAGGTGAGTTTAGGGAGCTAGATGCCAAGTTAAAGGAGAGGACCTCCAGGATAGCAATCTCAGGATTGCTACCAGTGCCACGTGCAGGTGGGTTTAGAAGTAGTAAGATAGTGCACGTGGCTGAAGACATGGTGCAGGAGGGAGGGCTTCAGATTTATAGATAATTGGGCAGTTTTCCAGGGAAGGTGGGACCTGTTCCGGTGGGACGGTTTACATCTAAACTGGAGGGGGACAAATATTCTTGCAGGTAGGTTTGCTAGAGAGGCTCCAGTGGATTTAAACTAGATATGAGGGGGGAGGGGAACCAGAGAGTAGGAACAGATGTATGGGAGAAGGAAGAAAATAAGACAGTAAAGTTCTTTGTACTGTTAGAGACAAACAGAGAAGAGGAGGTGGAGAATTTCTTAAATGCATTTATTTTAATGCTAGGAGCATTGTAAGAAAGGTGGATAAGCTTAGAGCATGGATTGATACTGGAAATATGATGTTGTAGTTATTGGTGAAACATGGTTGCAGGAGGGGTGTGATTGGCAACTAAATATTCCTGGATTTCGTTGCTTCAGGTGTGATGGAATTGGAGGGACAAGAGGGGGAGGTGTTGCGTTGCTTGTCAGGGAAAATGTTACAGCGGTGCTCTGGCAGGATAAATTAGAGGGCTCCGTCTAGGGAGGCTGTTTGGGTGGAATTGAGGAATGGGAAAGGTGTAGTAACACTTACAGGGGTGTATTATAGACCACCTAATGGGGAGTGAGAATTGGAGGAGCACATTTGCAAGGAGATAGCAGATATTTGTAGTAAGCACAGGGTTGTGATTGTGGGGAATTTTAATTTTCCACACATAGACTGGGAAGCCCGTACTGTAGAAGGGATGGATGGTTTGAAGTTTGTAAAATGTGTGCAGGATAGTTTTTTGCAGCAATACATAGAGGTACTGACTAAAGAAGGGGCAGTGTTGGATCTTCTGTTAGGGAATGAAATAGGTCAGGTGACAGAGGTATGTGTTGGGGAGCACTTTAGGTCCAGTGATCACAATGCCATTAGTTTCAATATAATTATGGAGAAGGATAGGACTGGACCCAGGGTTGAGATTTTTGATTGGAGAAAGGCTAACTTTGAGGAGTTGCGAAAGGATTTAGAAGGAGTGGATTGGGATAATTAATTTTATGGGAAGGATGTAATAGAGAAATTGGATAGTAATCTCATGTGGATAAGGGTGAAGAAAGCTTTTGGTATGTTGGCCTTTTAAATCAGAGCACTGAGTGTAGGAGTTGGGATGTAATGTTAAAATTGTACAAGGCATTGGCAAGGCTGAATTTGGAGTATTGTGTACAGTTCTGGTCACCGAATTATAGGAAAGATGTCAACAAAATAGAGAGAGTACAGAGAAGATTTACTAGAATGTTACCTGGGTTTCAGCACCTAAGTTACAGGGAAAGGTTGAACAAGTTAGGTCTTTATTCTTTGGAGCGTAGAAGGTTGAGGGGAGACTTGATAGAGGTATTTAAAATTATGATAAAGTTGACGTGGATAGGCTTTTTCCATTGAGAGTAGGGGAGATTCAAACAAGAAGACATGAGTTGAGAGTTAGGGGGCAAAAGTTTAAGGGTAACAAGAGGGGGAATTCCTTTACTCAGAGAGTGGTAGCTGTGTGGAACGAGCTTCCAGTAGAAGTGGTAAGGACAGGTTCGGTATTGTCATTTAAAGTAAAATTGGATAGGTATATGGACAGGAAAGGAATGGAGGATTACGGGCTGAGTGCGGGTCAGTGGGACTAGGTGAGAGTAAGCGTTTGTCATGGACTAGAAGGGCTGAGATGGCCTGTTTCCACGCTGTAGTTGTTATATGGTTATATAGTCCTTTGTTCTCACAGTCTCCAGGGTGTCCAGTTTGACTCCTATAACAGAGCCAGCCTTTCTAATCAGTTTATCAAGCCTGTTGGCATCACCCTTGTAGATGCCATTGCCCCAGCACACCGCTACATAGAAAATTGTATTGGCGGCAACTGACTGGTAGAACATGTGAAGGAGAGGCCTGCATACTCCAAAGGACCTCAGTCTTCTGAGGAAGCAGACGTAACTCTGGGCCTTTTTGTACACAGCCTCTGTGTTGATGCTCTACTCAAGTCTGTCATCCAGGTGCACCTTCAGGTGCTTGTAGGTTCTCACCACATCCATGTCCTCACCATCAATAGTAACAGGAAGCAGTGCAGGCTTAGTCTTCCTCAGGTCCATCACCATCTCCTTTGTCTTACGGACAGACAGACAGACATATTTTATTGATCTCGAGGGAAATTGGGTTTTGTTACAGTGGCACCAACTAAGAATAGTGTAGAAATACAGCAATATAAAACCATAAATAATTAAATAATAATATGTAAATTATTCCAAGTGGAAATAAGTCCAGGAGCAGCCTATTGGCTCAGGGTGTCTGACACTCCGAGGGAGGAGTTGTAAAGTTTGATGGCCACAGGCAGGAATGACTTCCTATAATGCTCAGTGTTGCATCTCGGTGGAATGAGTCTCTGGCTGAATGTACTCCTGTGCCTAACCAGTACATTATGGAGTGGATGGGAGACGTTGTCCAAGATGGCATGCAACTTGGACAGCATCCTCTTTTCAGACACCACTGTCAGAGAGTCCAGTTCCACCCCCACAACATCACTGGCCTGATGAATGAATTTGTTGATTCTGTTGGTGTCTGCTACCCTCAGCCTGTTGCCCCAGCACACAACAGCAAACACGATTGCACTGGCCACCACATCTCATGCTGAGCTGCAGATGATTTAGCTTGCACCATTTGACAAATCCTTTCCTCTCTTTAAATACCCAACTATTGCTGAGTCATCAGAGAATTTCTGCAGATGACATGACTCAGTGTTGTATCGAAACTCCGAGGTATACAGGGTAAACAGGAAGGGAGCCAATACATCCTCCTGTGGGGCCCCAGTGCTGCTTATAGCCATGTCTGACATATTTGGTAGTTTGAAGCTACACCCAATTTCACACTCTCTGAGAAATAATACAGCTCCAAGTAACATAAAACATTAAGACATATAAGCAGAATAAGGACATCCAGTCTATCAAGTCTTCTCCACCATTCCATCATGGCTGATTTATTATCCTTCTTAAACCCATTCTACTGCTTTCTCCCTGTAACCCATGTATGGTGTGTTGGCATTCATCAACTGTGGGACTGAGTTCAAGAGCTGTAAGGTAATGTTCTAACTATATAAGACCTTGGTCAGACCCCACTTGGAGTACTGTGTTCAGTTCTGGTCATCTCCCTACAGGAAGGATGTGGATATTATAAAGAGAGTGCAGAGGAGATTTACAAGGATGTTGCTTGGATTGGAGGGCATGCCTTATGGGAATAGGTTGAGCGTACTTGGCCTTTTCTCTTTGGAGAGATGGAGGATGAGGGGTGAACTAATAGAGGCATTTAAGATGATGAGAAGCATTGATCATGTGGATAGCCAGAAGCTTTTTCCTAGGGTTGAAATGGCTAACATGAGTAACATGAGGAGGCATAGTTTTAAGGTGCTTGGAAGCAGGTACGGAGGGGATGGTCTTTTAAGAGACTCTAGGTAGGTACATGCAGCTTAGAAAAATAGAAGGCTATGTGGTAGGGAAATTCTAGGCAGTTTCTTGACTAGGTTACATGGTTGGCACAACATTGTGGGCCAAAGAGCCTGTAATGTGCTGTAGATTTCTATGTTTCTATGTTAACCCTTAACACCCTTACTAATCAAGAAACTATCAACCTCTGCTTTAAATGCAACCAATAATTTAGCCTCTTCAGCCATCTGTGGCAATGAATTCCATGGATTCACCACCCTCTGGCTAAAGAAATTCCTCCTCATCTCTGTTCTAAAGGGACATCCTTCAATTCTGAGGATGTGTCTCAGGGTCCTAGACTCCCCCTCTGTCGGAAACATCCTCTCTACATCCATGGCAATATCTATGGAAAAGGGTACAGCTGACATTTCAGGCCGAGGCTGAACATAAGGTGTGCTTGGCCATTTCCATAGATGCTGCCTGGCTGTTGAGTTCCTCCAGGATTCTGTGTGTGTTGCTTGGATTTCCAAAATTTGCAGATTTCTCTTCCTTTCAATATTCAATAGGTTTTAATGAGATCCTCCCTTCATTCTTCTTAATATCAGTGAGTACTCGCTGATGCAAATAAACTATTCACTTCTGCTACTCCTTGCAACATGGGCACGCTTCAGTCATTCAGTACAACTCATAGTTCTGAAACTCATTTTTATTCACCTTGAACTCATTTTTATTCACCTTGAATTCTTTACAGCCAATTTTAAAATGCAGTCATTCTTGTGGGTAATGATGCGTCACATTTCAGCATAATCAGCTTGCAATGAGATAAACAATTTGGTGACTTTACGTATTGTTCCAGGGACAAATGTTTGTAAGGATATTGAAGTAAAATGGCCTTGCACTTTTTTCAAGATTGTGCTCAGGATCTTTTGCATCATTCAGAAGCCAGCGCCTCCTCAGATAGCAACACACTCAGAATGCAGGAGGAACTCAGGTGAGGCAGCATCTATAGAAAAGAGGAAACAGTTGAAGTTTCGTGCCAAGATCCTTCATCAGGACTGGAGAGAAAGAGACCTCCTCAGAGTTCAGTATGGCTGCAATACTGTTTTGGAGAGTCAGTCTGGATCTTGTGTTCAACCCTGGAACCACCAAGTCTGACAAATATATGGCTGAGCTGGCATTATGCTTACTGCCAGTGACCTTCATATTTGATAACTTGATGCATCACTCCCGAGTCACTGCAAGAACTCTTGTCTGTTACTGAAAGGGAAAGATTTCTTGTGAATTGTACTCCTACAGTCTAATGAAAATTTTCATAATGTGCATCCTTCATCACTGGCAAGCAAGCTGGTATATGTTTACTAGAAACTAATTAAAACTTAATATGGCAATGAAACGAAAAGAGTAAATTAAATTAGTAGCCTAGCAGAGTGATCATGTTTGGAAGAGTTAGTCATTTTACACTGAATACAGAGCCTTGAATACAATGCCACTGTACGATGAGTATATGATTACATATTAGAACTGAACAACAATTGCAGTACATTAGAACCTCAAGATGTGCTTTTGCTTGCACAAGCTCTTGCACCCATTATACTTTTAAAAATAACATGAGAGATTTAGATGTATGTTATGTAATGTAGCTAAATGGTCACTGACAAAGAAAAAATGAATGTTGCATGACTCACACTAAAATGATAATTGACATTCTGCAACTCAAGCTGGATGTTGAGATTTTTTTTGTTAAAATGCTGAATGCTGGAAATAAAACAGCTTTAATGTATTTCTTGTCTTCAGCCTGATGTGGAATAATATTAGCGGCCTTTAGAGGAAAGCATCGTTTTAGCAAAAGCCAACTTGAAACGTTTTGAATTGTACTGCCTAGATTTATATCTTGTTCCCTAACCTTCCATTTTGTATCCACTGAATCTAGTAAATAAAAAGACAGGCTTTTTAAATTTGCCTTCCTTGACCTCAGGAAATCCCAATAGCTACGTAGCCATTGAAGTGCTTGCTTCTGAAACCATTTGTATAGCAGGAAACATAAGGTAGCATTTACACACACCACATTTCCAAAAACAGCAATGAGATAATGATCAGGTAACTACAAGAGATTATAGTTGGACAGTAAGTATTGGGCAGGTGACTAGCATAATACACTTCCTCACAGGACTGTCATGAGATCTTTATCCAGTTGAGACGATGGACTGGGACTGTAGTTTAATGTATAATTTGAAAGATGTTCACTCTAACACTGTAGCACCTATTGAACATAATTTGAATCTCCTGTACTCATCTCTGGTGTTGATCTTGAACATGCAGACACACTTTTAATCCAAAAGCAAAAATACAATCTATTGCACTACATTTAAAACTGTAACAACCACATATCTGTAACAACTCTTCAACCTGGTAGCACCATGAGCAAGCTGTGAAGGTAAATGACACTATTTGTTAGGTTTTGACCATGTTTTTTAGCGCTGGGAGTAGCAGACCAGGTCCGAATAGTATCAAACCTGGCAATGATTCAGAGAAATGGAGAACAGTTTGCACCTCGCTGAGTGAACTGTAAAAAAGACAAAACAAAAAGCCAGAGATTTTAAATACAGCAAAAGAATGACTTTTAAGTACACGCCATTTTCCTCCAATCTACTGATTACAGAAATATGAAATGACTTGAACCATTTCTAATTCAGTCATTTGAGATTTGAGTATTGAGATTCTCCTTTTCACTCTTGCATTCCCTCCCAACTTAACTAGATAATAATATGACTTGTCATTTCTTGTCTCTCCAAATGTTTCATTTCAGTTATTTTTTTCTTGTCTTATATTAATCCTAGCATGGGGGATGTTGGCACATGCCCATTTTAGAATAACACAAGTGTTGCAAGGCAGTGAAACTTCATATTCAGCTTAGGCTGATGCTGCCATTTCAAAATATATGTCATGTTGGCGTGTAAATCACAATCCTTTTGGAATAAAAACCACACACAAAGGCACTACCTTACTTTACTTCATAAAGACATATTAATAGCTCAAAATTTGTATAAATCTTGGGAGTTGATAATCTCTTTAATATAAAGGAGGATGGATGGAGTTCACGCTTTATTAGAAGAGCATTAAAGCGTTATGAATGACAGATAGAGGAATATCAGTGTTAGTATGTTTATTTTGCTGATTCAAGGAAAAGACATTGCATGGCTCTGAATGATGAGTATGATGCGTTTACTTTACCTAATTAATACTTTTTCAATTAAGTGCTGTAACATTCTCCTCGGCAGCAATGTCAAAATCCGCAGTGAAAATTTCAACAGATCTGTTGGCCAACCCTTTGTGTGATCAAGATCAAACTTTCATGGAGACGGTGACTGCTCTGGACACTGCAATGCGCAGAATGGACGCCTTCAATCAGGAGAAGGTTTGCACATTTTGTTTCACGTTATTTAAATGGCAAAGTAGAGCAAATTGCTCTATCAGGAGAGTGTAGTGCTGGATGTACCCTAAATTGAGTCATAGAGTTAGACAGCATGGAAACAGGTCTTTGGTCCAACTCATCTGTGTCAATCAAGTTGTTTACCTCATCTAGCCCACTTCCCGATGTTTGATCCGTAACTCTCTAAACCTTGCTTATTCAAGTGCCTGTCTAAATTCCTTTTAAGTGTAATTGTACCCACTTGTACCCCTTCCCCTGGCAGTTTGTTCCATATACAGATCATCCTTTGTGTGAAAACATTGCCCTTCAAGTTCCTTTAAAATTCTTCTTCCCTCACTTTAAATAAATACTTTGTAGATTTTAGGCTGCCTTATCCTGGGAAAAAGGCTGTGGTCATTCATCTTTGCTACTCTTGATTTTATAAACCTTTGGAAGCCACCCCTTAGCCTCCTTTACTTCGGGGAAAATAGTCCCATCCTATCCATTTCCTCCTGACTATCCTACTTAAACAATTTGAAAAATCAAAATCTAAGTGATCAGTAAGTCTGCACAGCTAAAAATTGATTGTAAAAGTAGATCTGACTTGCCCTGATGTGGGATTTCAACCTCCCTTATTGACAGTTCATTTCCTCCCACTGATTCTGCTCGACTGGCTAAGTTTTTCCAGCAGATTGTTTGTTGCTCTCATTTCCAGCTTCTGAAGTATCTTGTATGCTCCATGAGGGTTTGACTATATGTGACTTGAGTCAAACAAGAGGCAAATTTTAATGCCCTCTGAAGTAGCTAGCACTGTGATTGTGAAAACATTTAAGGGAGGATTGGCTTTTAAAAGGGTCATATCAAGATTCTAAGGGCAGCATGTTCCTGTTATAGTGAAGAGTAGACATACTAAGGTCAGTGGACCGTGGCTGACAAAAGGTAAAGAGGCTCTGGTGAAGAAAAAGAATGAAGTGTGCATTGCTTTAAGGCAGCTGCGTATAATTGAATGCCTTGATGAATATAACATATTTAGAGGAAGCTTAAGAGGGAAGTCAGGAAGGCAGGAAGAGGGTCTGAGGTAAAATTGGCAGGCAGAGTTAAACATAATCCCAAGGGGTTCTTCAGTTATATTGGCCACACTGGATCTTTATTCTCCAGAGCACAGGAGAATGCGCTCCAGACAATAAAGAGAAGGTCCCCGGTGGTCTAGTGGTTAGGATTCAGCACTTTCATGATTGCAGCCTGGGTTCGTAACCCCGGTCATAGAAGATTCCTGGGGCACCACGGTAGCGTTGCAGTTAGCGTGATTTTATTGCAGTTTGGAGCGCATTGATTTGACTAGGATTAAATCAGTGGGTTGCTGGGCAGCTTGAATGGTTGGAAAGACCTGTTCCGTACTGAATCTCTAAATAAAATTAGTAGATTTAAGAAAATCAACAGTAAGGGGCAACATCATAGAAGCTTATAAAACTGTGAGGGGTATGGATAAAATGGACAGTCATAGTCTTTTTCCTAGGATTAGGGAGTTGAAAACTGAAGGACACAGATGCTAGATAAGAGGGGAGAAATTTAAGGGAAGGTAGTTTAAGAGAGGTAATGTTTTTACACAAGGTGGTGAGAACCTGGAATGAGCTGCCAAAGGAAGTGGCTGAGGTGGGTATAATTGCAACATTTAAGAGGCATTTGGATAGGCAGATGGAGGGAAAGGGCTTTGGGGATTAAGGGCTGAACACAAGAACTGGGAATAGCAGGGAGGTTGCTGTGGTTGACATGGACCACTTGGCCCAAAGATCCTGTTTCCTTGCTGTATGGAATGGATATGACTGTATGATCCATGAAGTATATGTTGTTGCTTTATCTTCTCTCAAACTGTCATCCAAATTGTATCTTCTTCGACCTTTCCTCAGCCACTTCTCTAACGTATTCTTGAGTGCTGTAATGGTCTCTGGTACAATTACTAACTAGGTAGAATATTGCTTTGTTTCACAGCCCTCTTAATAATCTTCCGTCTAAAGTCTTTTGAATTTAATCTTATATTATTTTTACTTAATAATGTACCTTTTCATAATTATAAACTAATACAGTTACACTTTGTGCCATAGTTTTCAAGACTTTCTTTGTAATAGTGGTTCTTCATACTAAGCAGTAGTGTGCTGATCGGGGCTACTCTGTCTCTGATTGCCCAACAACCTTCCTATCGTGTGAAACTCCAAAGAGAAATCCAGTGGTTTGGGGTATACAGAGAGGAACTTTGTGTTGGCAGGAGAGTTGGTCTTGGGGGGAATCTGATTTGCAAAATAAAAAGGCAAAATAATTAGCATTGTTTGATACAAGATCCAGTCAAGGGTGCGTTTCCTGAAAGGATAGTGAAAATGAATTTATTACCGCTTTAAAAGAAAATTAGTTAACCCAACTAATGTTACAGGGCTGAGAGGAAAGTGCAATGAAACAGCACTCTGAATCCATAGTCACTGGGATGGCAGAAGTGCTAAATGCCACCTTTGTGTATAAGATTCCATGATGTAGCTTGGGGTTTTTGAGAGGCTTCCTTATGGATTGTTTGAGAGGAATGACATTTCACTTGTATGTGAAGCTGTGGGCGAATCTATTTCCTATCTCCATTCCAACATAAGTAGAGTAATATCTGTTGTCTGGATTTGTCTGTGTCATTTAAATACTTCCATGTCTGTTCAAATGAGCTTGGAGGTCAACCCCAAAACGCAATGTAGTCATATAGAAGTAGTGAAAATCAGAGATTAAAAATTGAAATTTATGTAAATTGTCTTGTACAGCTTGATATGAAAATTATTTGCACCCTAGTACATTGGAATTACCCACATGCTTTTTTATCTTCATTTTTGCATGCATCCTTTACTTCTAACTTGCACTTCCTTTCATGGTTCAGTATATTTATGCAAAGTGTTTCTTTATCAGGTCAATCAGATTCAGAAAACCAGCATTGAACCCTTAAAAAAGTAAGTACAAAACTTTTATTAAATGTATGTTCTTGTTGGAATATGCCTGGTATGGTTGTTTGAAAGAAGGAAATGATGGATGTATTAACAGATGCAGTAAAAGGATAATCTGTTTCTTCTGTTAATTATTGGTCACAGCTAATCTAGTGTGCAAGTTGATTCAGGAGTGAAACCATTCACCCACTTACCTAGTTCTTAAAACCATTGTCAATTCCGCATGCTCTGCATTTTTTAAGGACTGAGACCGCTGACTGCAAAAGAGAGAGCTTTTCCTTGTACTTTCCATAGATCCTTTGCTCATCAATTTAAGTCTTTATCCTTTGGAACTCGACCCCTCCACTAAGTGAACTGTTTGCTCTAGTTCCTTCCCTAAACCTTGTCAAGATTTCGAACACCTTCTTTGAAGAGAGCCTTCTCAGCCTTCTTTGCTCCAGAGGGAACAATCTTAGCTTCTGCTGTCTTCCTTGTAAATTAAATCCCTCTTTCCTGGAACATCCTTTATCCAGCAGTTCCTGCACTCTTCTGGTGTGTGCTTTCTTCTGATGTTCAGTGGCTAGAATTTACTCTGATTGTGGCCAAGCCACAATATAATGATCCAACATAATCTTCTTGTTCTGATTGGCTGTATCAGAATAAGTTCGCGGAACGTTCATACTTGAACATCACAGTATTGGTCCATCGGCTCATAACATCTGGGACATCTGGGAGTACAAAAGGACCTTAGGGAATAGATGAGGGGGTAGGTTGGGAAGTTTCTAGCAGATGAATCAGCCAGTGAGTGAGAGTCACAAGCCAAGCAAATCTGAGTCACCAAAATCATTGTCTATTCCCACTGAATAGCAAAGTGAAAAAGTATTTAACACCAGAAGCAGAAGCAAATATTTCTCATCTGTGAAGCCAGCACTGATGGCTATAAATTCTAGATAGTGAGCCCCATCCCTCTGGACTTGCGATATTCTATATTTATTCACGGCTAGTTGATTCTGTGGTGAATTTGCCTGATGTATTAAATAGGCCCTGCCAGAAGAAACAGGTATAGGTTACCAAACGAGGGCAATTCATACTTTTGAAATTCTTCAATTTTTTTGCCTGTGTACTTAACAGTTTGAAAGAATCAACATATGATTCTTTACAAAAGTACATATGAGTTGAGAACAGATTCAGAACTTTCGTGTGAAGGCGTGAAAGATTCTTCTGTTTTTGCCCCCTTGGAACCTTCTATTCCACTCAATGATTTACTGATTTCACTCTTGCTTGAGTGCAGCTATGTTTTTTAGTCTGCTGCCTTGGGATCTGTGGGATAGAAACAGCAGAATAATATCCTGGAGCCCAGTGGAAATCTGTTTTAGAAGTCAATTGCATGTGGTTCTTCATTATATCCCCCTGCTGATTATAACAGGCCAGTCCAAACTTGATTTGAATTGACTAGTAATTTTTCAATGACTAGTACCTTTCCATCACTGGAGACCAGTTTCAGTCAGAATCAAAATCAGATTTAATATCACTGGCTTATGTCGTGAAAAGTGTTGTTTTGCGGCAGCAGTACCTTGCAGTACATTGTCATAAAAAAACCTATAAATAACAATAAGAAGTACATATATAAAAGTAAATTAAATAAGTATTGCAGAAGGGAAAAATAGTGAGGTGATGTTCATGGGTTCATTGTCCATTCAGAAATCTAAAGGCAAAAGGAAAGAAGCTGTTCACTTTAAGTGTGTGTCTTCAGACTCCTGTACCACCTCCTTGAAAGGGCATGTCTTGGGTGAAGAGAGTCCTTAATGATGGCTGGAGCCTTTTTGAGGTATTGCCCTTGAAGATACCTTCAATGCTGGGGAGGCTATGCCCATGTTGGAGATGACAGAGTTTGCAACCTTCTGCAGCTTTTTGCAATTCTCTGTGATGGTCCTTACATACTGGAGGATGGTGCAACAAGTTAGAATGCACATCATGGTACACTTGTAGAGATTTGTTAGACTCTTTGGTGACGTACCAACTCTCCTCAAACTCCTAAGGAAATGTTATTGCTGTTGTGCTTTGTTTGTAATTGCATCCATGTGTTGGGCCCAGGATAGATCCAAAGATATTGACAACCAGGAACTTGAAGCTGCTCACAGTTTCCACTGCTGATCCCTTGATGAGAGCTAGTGTGTGTTCCCTCAACTTCATCTTCCTGAAGTCTACAATCAATTCCTTGGTTTTACTGATGTTGTATGCAAGGTTGTTGTTGCAACATCACTGAAACAGCTGATTTATCTCACTCCTGTATGCCTCCTCGACACCATCTGAAATTCTCCTAACATTAGTTGTGTCATTGGCAAATTTATAGATGGCATTTGAACTGTGCCTACCCGCACAATCTTGGGTGTAGAGAGAGTAAAACAGTGGGCTAAGCGCGCATCCTTGAGGTGCACCAGTGTTGATTGCCAGTGAAGAGATGCTATTTCTGATCCACACTAACTGGTCTCCTGATGAGGAAGTCAAGGATCCAGCTGTAGAGGGAGGCACAGAGGTCTAGGTTTTGGAGCATATTGATTAGTACAGAGGGGATGATGCGGTTAATCTGTAATCAATAAACAGCAATCTGACATAGGTATTGCTATTGTCCGGGTGATCCAACATTGAAAGGAGAGCCAGTCAGATTGCATCTGCTGTAGACCTATTGTGGCAATAGGCAAATTGCTTCAGCAGGAGTTGATTCTGGCCGTGACCAACAAAATGATAGCACAATGCCAACTATCTTTTGATTTTTCACGAGCTGAAGTTCATGACACAGGAATTATGATTTCATCATTACTGACATGATGGAATTATACTAAACAAGAATCAATGGGAATCATGCATGTGTTGCATGCACATATACAAACTCTCTCGCTCAGAAATACTATTTCATCTCTTTGGCTTTCTTGCGTATGAACAATTTCAGGTCAATGTGCTGCTGCCATCAGCCTGCCAGCTTAGAAAGTTTCACATCTGTGTTGGACCATTATAATGGAGAGCATGTTATTGGTCAGAGAATGCCCTTTGGATAAATGTATAGAATTTGAACATGCAATTGTGGCCTATTTGTCTGGAATGTTGAAGCAATGTCTTGTGATTGCAAGCCATATTCTCAGGTGAAGTATTAGATTGGGATTCCGTCATCTATTTAGATGGATGCTGATGACCTGCGGTTCTCTGTGTGACTTTACTTCTCCTGATCTGCAACCAACTGTGGATGCTCAGTCGGCGAGGAAGATTTGCAGTAGTGCAGTTACATCTCAAGTGTCTTACTAAATGTGATTTGCTTCAATATAATTTTGAAGAAAATTTTAACTGCTCTATAAACACAAGTTCTCGTTTCTTTGTGGAACTTTCTTTAGATTGGAATAACATACAAATAAGAGATAGATAGTATATTTAGTATATGCGGTCAACAAAATAAGTCATAAATAAGAACCAAAAATGCTTGAAACAGGCAGCAGGTTGGGAAAGTTAATGTGAAGAATTAGTGTTTTAGAACAGTGACCTTGTACCTGAACCAGGAAATGTTAAGGAATCAAAGTCTTTAATGTTGCACAGAAAGGAAAGGTGGTGACAGAAGAAAGGGAAGGGTGATAAAGTGGTGGAGGTCAAGAGAGATTGAATGACACAAGTAGCAGTGATGCTGTTTAATCGAGAGTGTGTGGAAGGCTGGACTGTTAATAGATGTAACTTCCAAAGTGTGAATGAGAACAAGAGGAGAAAAGATGTTGGGACAGTGAGTTAATGGAGCACTGCAGCTGCTGGGAACACTCAATATCGTGTACTGTTTAATTATTGTCACATAGACTGAGGTACAGAGAAACACTATTGTTTTGCATTCCTGATGTGGATCTTGGGAAGGAGGTAGAAGTGGGTTGTATATGAATGGCGAAAATGAGCTCTGTGCGACTCTAGCCAGATGATCATTATTGGGGCCGTGTTCTGCCAGAAGGTGTCGGAAAGCTGGCATTCAGCTTCTGTGAGATAGACATCAGTTTGTCCATCAACAACAGTGTCATTAATTGGTGCCCATCTATTTCCAGCAACCACAATATTTTGTATCTCACCGTTCCAGCAAGTTTATTTCTTAACACAAGAGATTCTGCAGATGCTGGAAATCCAGAAATTTGTGACAATTAATCTCTGAATCACTGTACTATCACAGACATTCACATTTTATGCTCCTCTCCTTTCCCTGGAGTTCAAAGTATGTTTAGTTTCTAATCTTTGTTGTTTTTGCTGCAAGGTCATTAAGCAGAAATGTTAACCTAATTTTTTCCCCTAAGTATTTTCATCATATTCTCTTTTCTATCAACTTTGCACCATCTGCAACTTTTGCTTTTTTCAGTAATTCAGCTTGTAGTCAAACGTTGGGATTTCAGACAGTGACTGTAGTGCAAAGGAACTTCACTTACATTTTGAGCAACACAAAGAAAATGTTGTTTGATCTCAGCAAGTTAGGCAGATCTATTGTATAAAGGGGAGTAAATAGTTAAATAGTTAAATAAATAAATGTTTCAGGCAGATGTTTACCATTTGCTTTTTAATCTCTTTGGGTATCCTGAGATCATGATGAATGGCATATAAATAGAAGTCATTCTTTTTTTATTTAATTAGAAAAAAAATACTCTTGTGAAGTTAATACGACAAATATAATGATTGATGTCTAATCTAAATAAACATCTAATTTAAACTGAAAATAATTCACAGGGACGAATTAGTGCCCTTTCTAGACTCAAGTTGAATTTGGCCTCCATTGGGAAACCTGCAATGCTGAGCATCATAAACATGTGCTTTTATGCATGTTTTGAACACTAATTGCTTTGCAACAAGAATAGAGTCTGACTTTTTATCCTGATGCAGGATTTCAGACCAAAATGCCACCAGTTCTTATCCCTCCCATAGATGCTGCTCTATCTGCTGTGTTCCTGCAGCAGGTTGTTGCTCCAGAGTCTACACTGTCTTGTGTCTGTCTTTTTATTTGGTTTTTATGTACTCAAGACAGGTTGGAATGTATTACAAAGACAAATTCATGGTAAGAAATATAATTTAAGTTTATGTATTAAGATTATACATAAGTAAACTTAGCAAAACATAGATTTAAATAGATAGATTTAAAACAAATACCAAGTTAGTCTTGAACACTTGGAAAATGCCTTCATCATGAGCATGTTTTCACAGTCCAATAAACAACAGATCTGTTGGTGGATGCTGCCTTTTATAAGCTTACTGATGTGTTTATACCTGGATGAGGTAATATGCTTGCCTTCCCAGTAGACCTCACATGTTGCCTTAGAAACGCATGTGTACCAGGTCAGAATAATAGCTGTCTTGCATACAAAGCCAGTATTAGACCTCAATATAAGGAGCTTTTGATCAGGTCAAAGCAAAGAGATAGTGGTGAATCACACACGAAGGATTGCCTGTACGGCTGACCTAGCTATTGTTTAATTAATTTCTTGATGAAGGTTGAACACTCAGTCAAGGGCTTTATACAGGTTCTGATCTCCAAATCAGATTTCCCAGCTCACGCAGTTAAAACCAAGTCATCAAGAAAAATAAAATCAAAATTATTCTCAGGTTGCTTATGGAGGGAGCACTAGGTAAGTTCATATATTTGATTGCCCAGTAAAGAGCTTTTATTGTACCTAGTGAACAAAGTATACCATCTATAGATCCCACCATAGTCTTCCTCCTCCATTTCCCGTTCAGCCCAACAGCTCTCCAAGGTCTCAGCTCCTTCATTCCTGCTCTCTTTCATATCCCTGATTTTTATGACAGCAGTGGTGAACTGTTCCAGTAGCCCATAATTTGTTGTCAACATAAGTTTGAGTTTGATGGTGCTCAGCATTATTTTTTGAGGTGAGAAACAGATTCTGAAATGTACCAAAGTTGCAGCTCTGGGTTGCACCACAATGTTATTAGCTTTGATAAAGGGGAATCTTACTGATTGCCTCACCATTAATATATATTAATGGATATTGTATAATGTATATCAAATAACATGGTTACTGTCGCCTATGAATTTAAATCTCAGTGTTGTATATGGTGACATACATGTACTTTAATAAATTTACTTTGAACTTTGGAATCTTATCTATATTCATCCAGGCACCCATTTAATGAACTTGGAAGCTCTTCAATCTCTAGATATTGAATGTTTTAATAGTTTAACTTGTAAAATAATTTTCGATGTCAATCTCTTTTGTATCTCTTTAAAGCTCTTAACCTAATCTTTCTTTCCCTTTCTACTTACTATCTTTTTGTAACTGATTTGTTACTGAATTCATTGTTACTATTCTTTCACACTCTTTTCACTGTCAATTTCAATGGTTTCAGTTAACCATTGTTTGCACTATTCGTTTGGATCCCAGATGTCCAGTTGTCCTCAAAGTTTGAATCCTGCAGATAATTCTGGAGTATTTAAAATATTGTATTCCACTTCAAGATGGCCTAAAAAACATAACCTGAACAACTAATGATACGTTTATGCAAAGTTGTTCTGTCTATTTCCAATATGTTGAATTATCCGAGAAGTGCTGCAGTCTGAAGAGCAAATTTGTGTGCAAGCAGTAAAGCAAACAACTGTATATATATGGACGCAAACTCAACTAAAGTAAATGCCTTTCTTTTCTGAATCTATATGTAGGAACTTGCTGTGCAAAAACTGGCAGACCCATTAGCCTCTGAAACAATAGTGACAATGCTTTGGAAGCAATTAGCATTTTGGGCCACACTTAAGAATTTGAAATGGCAAAAGGCAATTACATGCTTTTCCAAGGCTCTCCTGAGCCTATTTAATATTAAACTTTAGAGTGCACAATTGCCAAGTATTTGTGTGTTTAATACAGTACTCCTTTCAAAAGCTTGCCAAGGTCCATCAGCACTACACAGTACAATATCAGATTGGGACAGAGACTGTGATGAAGGTCTGAATGCCTATTTTTAAATATTCCAGAATTATCTGTAATATACAGGAGATTTCTTGTGGCATTTAACTGAGGCAATTAACAAAACTGACTCCACACTACGAAAGGGCATATAATAACGTCTGTCCTTAATTAAGCATTCTTGAAAATTATTCTGATTTTCCTTAAAGACGACGGGATTCAAACTATAACTTATAGTCTTATAGACAACTGGGCATTTGGGACAAAAGTGAATAGGGCAAACAATTGTACATCTGCTTAACTGGACCATTGAAATGGACAGTGCAAGGAGTGTGAAAGGATAGTAACAATGACTTCAGTAACAAATCGGTTATGAAAAGATGGAAAGTAGAAAGGGAAAGAAAGATTAGGCTGAACACAGAAGGCAAAAAGTTGGAATATAATGTACTTGGAGTATTGCATGGTATTCTGAACAGTACACTAAAATAAAGTTAGACTAGAGAGGGTACAAAAAAGATGCATGAGGATATTATGTGGTTTGGTGGGCTTGAGGTATCTGGAGAAATAGCGTAGGCTAGGACTGTTTTCCCTGGAACAAAGAAAGTTGAATGGTGACATAAAATTATGAGAGGTGTAGATAGCCAGTTGTTGTTTCCCATGGTAGGAGTGACTAAAACTAAGGTACGTGGCTTTAGGTGGAGAGAGGAGGTGTAAAGGCAATCTGAGGGGTAATTTTTTTACACTACGATTAGCTGGCATGTGGAATAAGCTGCTTGAGGAGGTGGTGGAGGCTGGATCAGTAACAATTAAGAGGCATCACCAAAGCTACTTGAATGAGCAAGACATAGGGGGATGTTTAATTAAGGCAGGCAGGTGGGATTACATAGTTGGTAGACATGTGGTGAGCCAAAGGACTTGATTCATGCTGTGCAACTCGATGACAGCCTGATTTCAGAATCATTTCATGGTGATTTTGCACTTTTATTGGGGTTTTAAAAAAAGACAGTGATTTGTCCGGCAGCAACAAATGCAGTAATGACAGAGAAGTGCAAAGATATCCCGCTGAAAGAAATTCTAAACACATTAAAATTTTCATGAATGAGGGAGATCAGAACAAGAAAAGATGAAAAGTAAGTTAAATCAATATCAGGTTTCTGGTTGACTGACATCAGTCGTGAGATTTGTTGTTTTGTGGCAGGAAAACAGTGCAGGCATAACAAATTGCTATAAATTACAGAAAAAAAAATAGTGCAAAAGAAAATGGTGAAGTAGTGTTCATGGACTACAGAAATCTGATGGTGGGGAGGAGGTGGGGGAAGAAGCTGTTTCCAAAGCACTGAGTGTGGGTTGTCAAGCTCCTGTACCTCCTCCCTGATGGGTAATAATGAGAAGCGGGCATGTTCCAGATGGTGAGGGTCCTTAATAAGAATCTTAATATGTTTATGTCTTGTTGTGATTATGTTGCTGCGTGAGTTGACCAGAGAAGTATTTGGTGACTCTAAAACAGGGTGTTCTTAAATTTTCAGGATCTTTATCATAATCTGTTTCTGTTGGTTAAGGGAAGCTGATCAGGCTTTTTGTTTCAAAATAAAAGAACAAAGACTTGCTGGATATAACATTCAGCAGCAGGGTATACCAAAGGCTAAATGTGTCTTTCCTATTTGTCAGTAGTCCCTGATCGTGTTCAGTCTTGTATCTAGCAATGTAAGGCCTTAGAAGTTTAGTGTTGCAAACTGTATTATCAACCTATGAGGAATTATGATGTACCAGTGGCTTTTATGTGCCACTGCTATTAAGAATGCACCATTCTAAGCCTCTCAGAATTAATTTCCTTGTTCTTTCAGGCTAACTCCATGAAGAGTGAAATTGTGTACGAGTGATAGAGAGCATGTAGAATTGAGGTTCAGTCTCTGACAGGCTGGCTCCACAGCTTTACTGTAGGAGCAGATGGAATGTGGTTTCTCTGTATTATTGGGATTCTGTTAGAGGTTATACTGACCACAACATTTTGACCACTCTTTGACTAATTATTGAGCAATTGGTTAAAATAGCTGAACCCAGTTAAGTTAGAGTGTGGCAGGCACACAACATTACCGCAAAAATTTGGAATGTGCAGGAGTAGTGGCGAAGATGGCTGTCATTCGTGGAACAAGGGAAAACAAGAAACAGAAGTAGGACCAGATCATTCAGCCTCTTGTGACTAAGTTACCTTCATGGACACTAGCCTCTGTAGGATCCAGGGCAGCTTCAAGAAGCGGTGCCTTAAAAAGGACCCCATCATTTAGCAGCCATCATTAACGTCCCCCACCACTCAGGTCATGCCTTCTTCTCATTACTACCATCAGGAAGGAGGCATGGGAGCCTGAAGGTGTGTGCTCAACAATTCATGAACAGCTTCTTCCCCTATACTACCGGTTTCTGAATGGACATTGAACCCAAGAACACTACCTCACTACTTTTTTTTCACTACTTATTTAATTTTACTTACTGTAATTCATGTTTTTTCTTTATTATTATGCACTGCATTGTATGACTGCCACAAAGACAACCTTCACAACATATGCTGGTGATATTAAACCTGATTCTGATTCTGCTTTACCATTAAATAAGATTGCGACTGATCTTGTGCATTAGTCACACTATGTGCACTAATCCCTCATTGTCCTTTCCTTGTTGCCCTTAACCTCTAGAAGAACTTGAAATGACTGTCCAACTCTTGTATCCAGTAAATGAGGCTTCAATAGAGGCTTTCTTGACATCATTAATATTTCCTTTGGGTTCACATTTTTACAATGGCAAGCTGTAGTGGACTGGTAGCATTCCAGGAATAAGTATTGTGTTCTTGTTATGTGGCCCTGTATACAATGTTTGTTTTGTCTTGGAGGCACATTAGAATAAGGAATTGCTAATAGTTTAAAAAAACCTCATCCATATTCTGATGCATTCAATGCCAACGGCTGCCATGGATTTCTGACCACAGACCATGTTTCAATCCATTGTGATAGTCTCCAACATTTCCTTTACAGACAATGAATCCCACTTTTACGTTGTTCTGGATATAAGATCTCAGCATTTTGATAAAATCACTGACAGATTTCCTAGGAACATAGCAGTTAACTTGTAAAATAAAAATGTCGGCTGTAGATTCTATTACTGTTACATTGTGCTTCACAGCAGTTTACTGACCGAGGGAAACCACTACGACACAGCAGTTAACTTCAGAAAAGCAGTTCTAAGACTCCTGTTCTGTCCATTGAAGTTAAGAATTTATTCAGTGGTTTATGCTTGGGAATTTAGCATAATTTTCTGTGCATCTCATATTTCTACGCTCTTTCTTTCACACACAATGATCTAGTATGGTGGGAAAAAAGACTTTTATCTAGTTATAATTGCAGAGATTTACTGATTAGCACTTCTTGCAAACCTTTTCCTTCTTTGGGATGAATACTCTTTACCCATTCATCGACTGTTTGTTAGATCATGCCTGAGCTTTAATGAATGGATAGAGATTTCCCTTTTATTAAGCCATTTTTTTTTAATACTGCTAACACCGACTTACATTTTAAACCACTTGGCTCAAGCAGACGGTTTCAATTTCACTTCCTGGTGGGTGGATGGACGGACGTGTAGGATCACATTGGGGAGGCAGGCATTCCTGAAGGCTTTTTAAATATCCGATGCCGACTCTTTTCTCTGTCGCTCTCACTTGATTTTTAGCTTGAATTACACACCTGATGGTCTGAGGAAGGAGTCTTCGCATGACGTTGACTGCAGAATGCATGATGTAATTATGAATTCCTCCATCACGTTGTGTCTATTAACTTAATGATTTTGGAAAAGTTCTCTGCATTCCTTCAGCCTGAATATCTCCACATATAATGTTTTATACAGTTGCCCAGTTTTTGTCACATTTCCATTTATCAGCTTGATTCCTTTGCAATTGCTGTTACACCTTTAACCCTACAATAGCCTTTTCATTCTCAAATCAAAGCCATATATTTAAGGGCAAAAAAATTTCCATTCTGAAAATGAGCACCCAGCAATATTGATTCTGTACATTATCCTAGCTAGAGAATAGTGCACTCAGCACAGGGCCCAAATGATAGGAGTGATGATTATTGACATGTATTACATTACAGAAAAAGAAATCAAAGGGTAGATGCAATAAATGTAACTGAACCATAATGTCTTGATGAGAACTTTTACTCACAATTTTATGAACATCTTCCATTACTCTTTTAAGGTGTTTTGAACCAGTGCAATCAGGTAGAATGTGAATGTCTTTCTTGAGCTTGAATGGTTTCAGGTCAGGACTGTTATTTCAATTATTTTAATACAACTCCCAATGGGTTACAACTAAGCAAGGTGAAATAGTGCAGAAGTTACATCATGAGTTGGCTACGAGTGTAAGTTTGTGCGTGTGTGTGAGAGAGAGAGAGAAAAGTTCTGTTGATTCTGAGGTGGCCAAACAATTCTGTATAAGATTTACAACAACAGCCACAGTGGGCAAGTCTGCTTTATGGGGAGGGGCTAGGGTGATCTGCAATTCACCTTTGTGTGCTCTTGATTTGTGAGATATGAGGTACTTAATGCTTTTATGAATATCCCTTTTCCAGTTTGAGCAGTTATGGGCAGGAGATTCCCACAAGTCTACAAGGATATTACTTTTAATACTATTAAAATATTAATATTTTATTATTACTTTTAAGGATTTACTTTTGCATGTAACGTAGCAGTTAGCACAACACTTTATAACACCAGCGATCAGGAATTCAATTCCTCTTGCTGTCTGTAAGGAGTTTGTACGTTCTCTTTGGGTTTCCTCTGGGTGCTTTGGTTTCCTCCCACTTTCCTAAACATATGATTAGGGTTAAGTTTAGTGAGTTGGGGACTTCAATGTTGGTGGTGGGATTATAGCGAAACTTGCAGGCTTCTCCCAGCACGGTCCTCAGACTGTGTTGTTCGTTGGCGCATGTGATGCAATTGACTGTATGTTTCGATGTTTCAATGTACCTGCGACAAATGAAGCTAATCCTTAAATCGCTCTTTTACAAAATTGTCCATGAAGCATTCTGTCAGTCTTTTCCAGTTGCAGCATGAGAGTGCTGAAAGCCTAGTGTCGGGCATGTGAATGGTTTGGTCACCAACTGGAGCTGTTTAACTGTTGCCATAGCCTTGTTTCTGGGGATAGGAGTCTGGGAGAGGACATTGACTTAATTTGCCCATCATGCAAATTGATTTGGAGAATTTTGCAGAAGTAATATTGGTCATAATTCTCCAGTGCCTTGAGGTGCACTGACTTTGAAATGTACAGTGATGGGGCAGGATTACTGCTGTTTGTGAAACTAGGAGTTTGGCATTGAGGTCTGATTTCTTGGTGTTGAAACATTGTTTTCCCCTGTCAACTGAAGACGCTCCCGAACTTTTGTTGGGAGGTGCCTATTAACACTGTGCTCTATTTTGGAGTAGGCATGGTTGAGTTTGTGTCTCCTATGAGTAATTTTGTCAATAGTTACCATCTTAATGGAGAGGAACTACCACAAGAGTCAATAACCTGAGCAAAGAATGGAATAAAAATTAATAAGGAGGATTTGTTTGAATTAAACAGATACCTCAGCCTTGGATTTTTCTTCATTCTAGTTTGCATTTGTGAGTGATGTGGAAGTTTACCGTGCGAGGAGCCACATCCATTGCACAAGTGTGTGCTGTAATGTTCAGTACATCTGGTTTGCTTAGGATTTAAGCAAAAACATTGTTGAAGCTTGCTGCCTCAATCTCCGCACTTCTTTTTGACAGCCTCTGATTTCTTTTCTTGCACCTTCGCTATTATGCGAGTCAGTGATGGCAAAACTGTCAGAAGGAAGAATTCGAGCTTTGATCAGTGGCTCGGAAAGCTAGCAATCGCTTCATTTTGATATTCGGGGCTGCCTACAATCTTGAAATGAGTTCAGTTATGTTGCTACTTTAGGTGCTATGTCACTAAGCAACAAGTAAACAGTTAATTGGCAGCTACTCTCTCCATCTGTGGATTTTAGTACCACTGAGAGGATTTTTTTTAACCTTTTGTGAAATCAAATAAGGATGTCAGTCAGCAAAACACCAATCACAGCTCACTGAGTGAAATAAGGCAGAGAGCACAGAACAGTTTTTGCATTTGGTGATTCCAGATTTATTTCTTGAGTTGAAGGCAGCTGAGCAGACATTGTTTTTACTTTTCTCAAAGACTTGAAAAAATTTGCAGGTTTTGTGGTACAGGCAACAAAGTATTTGAGGCCAGTGAGCAAATCAGTCACAGTTGTATTGAACAGCAGAGCAGGCTTGAGGTACCCTACGGTCCATGACTCCATTTACTTCTCTTATGATGGGGGATGAGCAGAGGAATGGGACTATTGCTGTTCAAAAACTCTGGTGCAAAGTTGGTGGCCTGTTGGGTGTCATTCCTTGGACCACACAACTTGGTGATTTTTAAATTGCAAGTGGTCAGTCCTGCTCAGGTCTTCCCCAGGTTATGGCGGATTTGTATTTCTCTGATCTGTTCTTAAGTCAGACAGTTTGTAAGTCAGAAATGCAGCTGTGAACCAGACAGTGGAAGATGCCTGCAGCAGCTGACAAATCCATCCTTCAGGTTTCCTGAGTGCTCATTTGTGTGTATGGGCTGTACATAAGACAGGCGTTCATAAACTTGGGGGAGGACCTATGCCTTAATTTTTACAGTTTGGATTTATTTATCACATCGAAACGTACAGTGAATGAAATATGTTGTTTGTGTTAACCACCAACACACCTAGGGATGTACTGGGGGCAGCCCACAAGTGGCACCGGTTTACTGTCCTTTAGGGCTACAGTCTGAAAGATTCACAAAGCATAAAGTCATGGCAATCACACATGGCTTTTAATTCAGTTTGATGTTGTATACATTGTGTGCCCACGCCAGACTGCTGCCAGGCTGATTTAACACACAAGAGGGCCAAGCTGCCATTTGGCAGTACTTATTTGGATGTTCCAAGTCAGGAAACTCCAAAACAGTTTTGTTCTTCCTCAGACCTTTGACTTCATTAGTATGACAACAATGGGCCAACGTCTGTAATTGTAGCAAAGAGCTGATTAGCCAAGAGTCAGGTAAGCATTTAAATTATTTAGTTGGATGGGAATAGCATAGAAATAGTAATCACTGCCCCAGTACGTGCTGAGTAATTTTTATATTAATTAATGAATAAATTAATTAATCCCAAAAGTAGTAGTAAACATGAATGATCTGTAAGACCATTCAGCAATTGAGCTACTCTGTCATTCAGTCATGGCTAATCTATTTTCTCTCTCAACCACATTCTCTTGCCTTCTCCCCATAATCTCTGACACCCTTACTATTCTAAAAGAACTATTGGCCTATCTCATCACAAACAAGAACAATTAGCAGTTGCGGGTAATCCAAGCAACACACACAAAATGCTGGAGGAACTCAGCAGGCAAGTTAGCATCTATGGAAAAGAGTATAGTCGACATTTCGGGCCATGGCCTTTCTCCAGTCCTGAGGAAGTGAGTCATTTGCCACAGGGTACCTTTTCTCTCACCTGCTGTTGTAACCACAGTGTTTGTGGCTCTTCCGTTTGACTCTGGGGTCTCTGGAGACCTCAGCATATTAACAATGGAACACCCAACGGTATTATTGCCATTAGATGTTGAGGGTGGTGTTTAGTAAACAATAGTATCAATTCTGCAGATTATTGTAGAATATTAAAAGCAGTTTGAGTGGAATTAAAAGCCAATGGGGGAAGAAAGCATCAATGGGGATCCCTGAGTAATAGTTTAGATGGAGGGTATATGGCAATTACATATGCATATAATAGGGCAATAAGGTAATCAGGGATTTTAATCTGTTCATAGATTGGACAAACTAAATTAATATTAATGACAAAGTATGTACATGCGTTAGGTGTTCAGATCAACATGTTGAAGAACTAGGAACAGAGTTTTTTTAGATAGAACGGTATTCAACGAGAAAGAGAGTGATGTTGGTTGCAGTGTCTTCATAATGTGACAGAATTTTACATTAAATTTTGTCAGTTACATTGTTCCATTTTAAATGAAGTTTTTAACTTAAAAGCCACTATGAAAGTATGAGGGTCGTCTGTAGTAGATTGGGAAACCACATCAATGTCTAAGACAGAGACAATAGGAAATGGGTAGCATTTACACTTAAGAAAATACAGATAGTTTATAACACATATTGAGCATTCATGATACAAAAGGCAACAGTAAATGTGATCCAACGTGCTACCGGTAAGATGGCGATGCGGTCGGACACAGTGGCTTACATGGGGCCGACCAAAGGTGTTACTGTCTTTTTAAAACTTTCTTTTTTATGATCGTAAGACCTTGCTGGACTTGGTGTGGACCATGCTACTGCCTGTGTCAGAGGCTTTGGAATCGGTGCCTGAAGGCAGTGTGCAGTCTAACAGTGAGTGATTGATTGCCTTAGTCACTTTCCTTGTGATCGCAAGACCTTGTTGGTTCACTGGTTTATTGGCAAAAGGCGGGTATGGACAGCAGGGGAGCTGACTGGCCTCAGTTGTAGAGAGGACTAGGACTCAAGCTGTGGTGTCATGTGTTTCCAATTGTCCAGGAGAGAGGCATCCCTGCTGTCCTCCAGTGTTTGCTCGGCAGAGGACAAGTTGCATTATGTTCGACTGCTGATTGCTGCAACATTTATGGATTCGGGGTCTAGGACATGTATGTTTTTTGTATGTTATTTTTTACTGCTATTTTATATGTGCGAAATGTGCCTTGTACTGTTTATGACTGTTGGTACTGTGTTTTACATCTTGATCCAGGAATAACACTGTTTTATTTGGCTGTATTCATTGGTCTTCATGTATGGTTGAATGACCATTAAACTTAGACTTGAACTTAGACAATAATAAAACGTTAGCATTCATTTTAACCATATAACCATATAACAATCACAGCACAGAAACAGGCCATCTTGGCCCTCCTAGTCCGTGCTGAACGCTTAATCTCACCTAGTCCCACCTACCCGCACTCAGCCCATAACCCTCCACTCCTTTCCTGTCCATATACCTATCCAATTTTACCTTAAATGACACAACTGAACTGGCCTCTACTACTTCTACAGGAAGCTCATTCCACACAGCTATCACTCTTTGAGTAAAGAAATACCCCCTCGTGTTTCCCTTAAACTTCTGCCCCCTAACTCTCAAATCATGTCCTCTAGTTTGAATCTCCCCTACTCTCAATGGAAACAGCCTGTTCACGTCAACTCTATCCTTCTCAAAATTTTAAATACCTCGATCAAATCCCCCCTCAACCTTCTACGCTGCAATGAATAGAGACCTAACTTGTTCAACCTTTCTCTGTAACTTAATTGCTGAAACCCAGGTAACATCCTAGTAAATCGTCTCTGCACTCTCTCTCTAATTTATTGATATCTTTCCTATAATTCGGTGACCAGAACTGCACACAATATTCCAAATTTGGCCTTACCAATGCCTTGTACAACTTTAGCATTACATCCCAACTTCTGTACTCAATGCTTTGATTTATAAAGGCCAGCATTCCAAAGCCCTCTTCACCACCCTATCTACATGAGATTCCACTTTCAGGGAACTATGCACAGTTATTCCTAGATCTCTCTGTTCCTCTGCATTCCTCAATGCCCTGCCATTTACTCTGTATGTTCTATTTGGATTATTCCTGCCAAAATGTAGAACCTCACACTTCTCAGCATTAAACTCCATCTGCCAACGTTCAGCCCATTCTTCTAACCGGCATAAATCTCCCTGCAAGCTTTGAAAATCCACCTCATTATCCACAACACCTCCTACCTTAGTATCATCGGCATACTTACTAATCCAATTTACCACCCCATCATCCAGATCATTTATGTATATTACAAACAACATTGGGCCCAAAACAGATCCCTGAGGCACCCCGCTAGTCACCGGCCTCCATCCCGATAAACAATTATCCACCACTACTCTCTGGCATCTCCCATCTAGCCACTGTTGAATCCATTTTATTACTCCAGCATTAATACCTAACGACTGAACCTTCTTAACTAACCTTCCATGTGGAACTTTGTAAAAGGCTTTGCTGAAGTCCATATAGACTACATCCACTGCCTTACCCTCGTCAACATTCCTCGTAACTTCTTCAAAAAATTCAGTAAGGTTTGTCAAACATGACCTTCCATGCACAAATCCAGAACAGAACAGAATATAAAAGCAACAGAATAAAAGGAACAGAATATAAAAGCAAGGATGTAATGCTGAGGCATTGGTCAGAACATACTTGGAGTATTGTGAGCAGTTTTGGACACCTTATCTAAGAAAGGATGTGTTGGCATTAGAGAACATCCAGAGGTTCACAAGAATTATCCCAGGAATGAAAGAGTTAATTTCGGAGGAGTGTTTGATGGTTCTGGGCCTGCACTTGCTGAAGTTTAGAAGAATGAGGAAGATATTATTGAAACCAATTGAATATTGAAAGGCCTAGATAAAATAGACATGGAGCGAATGTTTGCTGTTGTGGGGGAGTCTAGGACCCCAGGGCACTGCATCAGAATATATGGATGCCCCTTTAGAAAAGAGATGAGGAGGAATTTTTTCTTTAGCCAGAGGGTGGTAAATCTGTTTAATTCATTGCCACAGACGGCTGTGGACGTTGTCTTTGGATATATTTAAAGCAGAGGTTGATAAGTTCTTGATTAGAAAGACAATCAGGTTACAGGAAGAAGGCAGGGCAATGTGGTTGAGAGGGATAATAAATCAGCTATGATGGAATAGAGGAGAAGACTCAATGAGCCGAATGGTCCAATTCTGCTGCTGTGTCTCATGGTTTCACGGAAATTGAAAATAGCATTAAATGTAAAGAAAAGGTTCATAAAATGTTTTAGAAAGCAATGCCTGGGATTTGAGCATTTTGGAATTCAGCAACGGATGATCCCATGATTAGTAAAGTAGAGGAAATAGATTAGGAGAATAAATAGATTAGGAGTATCTATAAAAGGGTCTATCATAAAAGTGTAGAGAGGGAAGATGTGGTATGATTCTGACAGATGTGAGAATTTGTAATGGAGAATGAGGGAACGGCCCAAAACATCAACTCTTTGTTCTTTTCCATAGATGCAGCCTGACCTGCTGAGTTCCTCTAGCATTTTGTGTGTGCAAAGTAATTAAACTGATCATTTCTTAGAGTTATAGAAATCAGCCTTTCGACCCATCTAGTTTGTGCCAAACCATTTAAACTGCCTAGTCCCACTGAACTGCACCCGGCCCATAGCTCTCCATATTGGCCCCATCCATGTACCTATCCAAGCTTGTCTAAAATGTTGAAATCAAGCTCACATGCACTACTTGTGCTGGCAGCTCATTCCACACTTCAAGACCCTCTGACAGCCAATGTGCCAGAAGTTTTCCTTACTTGTGCTGCCACTTACAACAAATTATGGACATGTATTCCCAGATCCCTTTGTTGTAACACACTGCTAAGTGTCCTACTGTGTAAGACCTACCCTGGTTGGTTCTACCAAAGTGCAACACCTCACACTTATCTGCATTAAATTCCATCTGCCATTTCTTCAGCCCATTTTTCCTGATGGTCCAGGTCTCCTACTGCAAGTTCCAATAGTCTTCCTCACTGTCCACACACCCCCAATGTGTCATCTGCAAATTTGCTGATCCAGTTAACCACATTATCATCCATTCTGTTCAACTCCACAGAAAGAAAGCACAAAAACGTCCAAGGATTCTTTTATTGGACTTAAATCCAGACAGAACATGTGTTGTAATGCAACAAAAGACACAAATGCTGATGCTGGAGGCCTGACTAAGAATAGTAGCTTGGGTGGCGGCTACAATGAGACAAACTCATGCATGTGGCCTTTACACTGGCAAATGCAGAGCCAGTGAAAGAGTGGCCATTAAAGACCAAAGGAGTAAAATCATGTGGACAGGTTGTATGCACTGAGTGATTTCTGAGAATGATGGCTGTGTGTATTGGCTTGGTCAGTGACAGACTGATGATTATTAAATGCTTGTTTCTCTTAAGGTAGGCAAGAGTGAAGCTTTCCACCTACCCTTCATTCTCTCTCTCCTGCCTCTCTGCACCATTTCTTTCCATTACCTTCCACCTCTCCACCCTTCTCTCCACCTCTTTTCCTTCCCTCCCCTTCCCTCCTCCCTTCCCCCTCCCCTTTTCCTCTTCCCCTTCTCCCTTCTTCCGTCTCCCTTCCTTCTTCCTGTTCCACATTTCCCCAACCCTTCACCTCCTCCTCCTCCTCCCCCACTCTCCCCTCTCTCCCCTTTACCCCCTCTCCATATCTCCCACATTAACCCTTCCTTACCGCTCTTAGTCTGCTTCCCCCTTTCACTCCCTTTCTCTTTCCTCTCTCTCTCTCTTTCTCTCTCTTCATCCACCCCTCCCACACTCTCTCCACTCACTCCACCCTCCTCATCCCCTCTCTCCCCTTCACTCTCCCTTTCACCTCTTCATCCCCCTCTTCTTCCCCCCTTACTCCCGTCACCCTCTTTCTCTCCTCTCTCTCCTTTTCCCTCCCTTTATTCTTGCCCTCTCTCTTTCTTTCCCTCTCACTCACTCTCCCTATCTCCTCCTCTTCCTCCCTCCCCCTCCCTCCCTCTCACCAAATAGGCCACTCTCTTACTGTCTTCCCTTTGGGATTTGAGCTCCATGTACATGAGTGTGGGAGGACTGGTCTAGAGTTCAGCCAGCTGGAACCAGTGAATGAATATTCCTGAGAGAGTCCTCCCACTTGCAATTCATGGAGAATATTGCAAGTGTGTCTGGCAGATTAGTCTCCCTCTTGATCCTTAAGTAGAGGGTTGCGATGCTTTTTCACTGCTACAGATTAGCAATGTTATAATTAGTATAACATGGCAGTTTATAAATTGTCATATTATAAGAAGTGAATGAAGGTCTGTAATTATTGGACAAGTATTGAATTCACACCCTTGGAGATAAAGCAACACTTCTATTTTCTTGCTTTAGTATTCTGTGTTATAACCAGCAGCTGGTGGTCTCAATACTTGATAATTCAAAACGGAGTAACTCCTCAAATGAAAAAGCTAAAGCAGAGTGTTGATATTGATTCGTAGGAAAGTTTATTTCATAAAGCAGGGAAAGAGGCTCATTAGACCTCTTGTGTTCTTTGAAGAAGCTGTGAAACAGCTCAGTTGATGTTCAAATGTGGCTTTTGTCCAAGAGAACTCTTGCATGGGCAAGGGAGTAGTTGTGTAATCGCAGTTTGGCAGGGGCCAAAACAGAATTTGTTTTAAAAAGGAAATGAATACATTTACAATATCTTCTCTGTAGGATCAGTAGCATCCGTTACTTACAGCCTGATGGACACTTGCCCACTTTGGTGACTCTTGATTGTAGAGAACATATCCAGCAGGTCAGGGCTTGGCATTAATTCTCAAATCTGACTATAATTGTAGTCTCAATGTTTTTATTAAGAGCTTTTACAGCTCAAGTCCTTGCTGATGAAAATATTATAATGCTGTTGTTGTGCTGGACAGATTGACTTGAAGAGGATGCTGATGTCTATTGCCTGTGACAGCTACTAGTTGGAGACAGGCTGGCGGAACATTTCCTCTGGGCATTATTTGTCTTGCAGTGGTAAGGTTTTGGGTAGGTCTCAGTGGGAGTATTTTCACTTGTAGGAGGTAATTTGAATTTTTCTTTTGACATCTTCTTTGTGTTGGGGTTTGAGAAGTACATTTAGTCAACAATTACTGCCCCTCTCAGGCTTGTGTCAGATTTCAAGCATTAAGTTCAACTTATTTCTGTGTCATATTGTTTTTTCCATAGTAACCATCTTCAAAGATGTGAATTTTAGTAATTCACCATCTATACATTGGCTCACTCACCTTAGCCATTAATGGAGATGAAATGGAATGGAAGTGGGATAAATCTCATATTTTTAAAAATATCCATCGAACATATGTAAAATATTTAGTAATATCTGCATTCATTCCAAAAAGAGAGGTTTATGTTTGAATAAGACTTTAGTATATGGCAAATTGCTTTATGGCATTTACTATCTATGTACTTGTCAGGTAGGAAACCTGTGCACTACAAAGTTACGCCAAATATGTTGAAAATAATGACCAGACAGATAACTTGCTTTACTAGAGTATTGGCTAAAGATTTAAATTTTAGTGCAAGACCTGTGCTCTTCAGTGTTCGAAGTTCAAAGAAAATTTGTTATCAAAGTATATATATGTCACCGTATACAACTCTGAGATTTATTTTCCTGCAGGCATACTCAATAAGGTCATAATAGAACAATCAACATAATAGAATCAATCTAAGACTGTACCAACTTGGGCATTCAGTCAGTGTGTCAAAGACAACAAACTGTGCAAATACAAAAAGAAAGAAATTGTAATGAGTAAATAAGCAATAAATATCAAGAACATGAGATGAAGAGTCCTTGAAATTGAATTCATAGGTTACGGGGAGGGTGGGGTTATCTTTTTGCTTCAGGAGCCTATTGGTTGAGGGGCAGTAATTGCTTCTGAACTTAGTTGTGTGAGTCTTGAGGCTCCTGTACCTTTTTCTTGACTGCAGCAGTAAGAAGAGAGCAAGTCCTGGTGGATGCTGCTTTCCTGCAATAATGCTTTGTGTAGATGTGCTGAGTGGGGGGGGGGGGGGGGCTTTCCCTGTTAATGGACTGGGCCGTACCCACTACTTTTTGTAGGATTTTCCGGTCAAAGGCATTGGTGTTTCCATACCAGGCTGTGATGCAGCCAGTAATTATACTCTCCACTACACTCTATAGAAAATTGTTGAAGTTTTAGATGTCATGCTGAATCTTTACATACACCTAGGAAAGTAAAAGTGCTGCCATGCTTTCTTCATCATTTCACTTACATGCTAGGCCCAGGATAGGTCCTCTGAAACAATAACACCAAGGAATTTAAAGTGATCCTCTGATGAAGACTGGCTCATGGGCATCTATTTTCCTCCTGCTGAAGTCAATAATCAGCTCGTTGGTCTTGCTGACATTGAGTAAGAGGTTGTTATTATGGCTCCACTCAGCCAGATTTTCATTCCCCCTCCTGTATGCTGATTCATCTCCACCTTTGATTCGGCCTACGATAGTGGCGTTGACAGCAAAATTGAATGTGGCATTGATGCTATGCTTAACCACACAGTCATAAGTGTAATGCGAATAAAGCATGGGGCTGAAAGCACACAGCCTTGTGGTGTTCCTGTGCTGATGGAGCTTGTGGAGAAGATATTGTTGTCAATCTGAATTGTCCGAGGTCTGGAAGTGAGGAAATCAAGGATCCAATTGAATAAGGAGGTGTTGAGGCCAAGATCTTGAAGCTTGTTGCTTAGTTGTGAGGGGATGATGGTATTGAATACTGAGCTGTAGTGGATAAAGAGCATCCTGATGTGTACATCTTTGCTGTTCAGAAGTTCAGGGTTGAGAAAAAAACCAATGAGGTGGCATCTGTTGTGACCACAAGGCAAATTTGAGTAGATCCAAGCCACTTCTCAAACAGGAGTTGCTATGTTTCATCACCAACCTCTCAAAACACTTCATCAAGATGGATGTAGGTGCTACTAGATGATAGTCATTGAGGTAGGTTACCACGTTCTTCTTGGGCACTGGTTTAAGTGAAGCCTACTTAAAGCAGGTGGGAACCTCTGACTGTCAAAGTGAGAGGTTAATGATCTCAGTGAACTTCAGCTAGTTGATCTGCACAAGTTTTAAGTACTTGGCCAGGTACCCCATCTGGGCCAGAAGCTTCTCGTGGGTTCATCCTTTTGAACGTTGCTCGCACGTTGATCGGAGGGACTGAAATCACAGGATCATTAGGGGCTGTGGAAGTTTGTGATGGGACCTCCATGTTTTGTTGGTCAATGTGAGCGTAAAAGGCATTGAGCTCATCTGAAAGTGAAGCCCTGGTGTTGCCTGTGTCACTTGATTTTTTATAAGAGATGATAGCGTTCAAGTCCTGCCACAACTGCCGAGCATCTTTCATTGATTCAAGTTTGGTCTGGAGTTGCTGCTTCACTCTTGAGATAGCTTTCTGGATATCGTCCCTGGACCTCTTTTAACCTTCTTGGTCACCAAACTTGAATGCCTCTGATCTGGGCCTCAGCAGGTTGCAGTTTTTGTGGTTCACACAAGATCACAAAACAAAGGAGCAGAAGCAGGCCATTCAGCCCATCAAGTCTGCTCCGCCACTCCACCATGAGCTAAACTATTCTCCCATCTAGTTCCAATTTCCGGCTTTCTCCCCATATCTCTTGATACCCTGACTAATTAGATACCTATCAATCTCCTCCTTAAACACCCTCAAGGATTGGGCCTCCACAGCTGTATGTGGCAACAAATTCCATAAATCCATGACCCTCTGGCTGAAAAAATTTCTCATCTCTGTTTAAATGGGTACCCTCTAATTCTAAGACTGTGACCTCTTGTCCTGGACTCACTCACCAAGGGAAACAGCCTTTCCGCATCTACTCTGTCCAACCCTTTCAATATTGGAAATGTTTCTATGAGATACCCTCTCATTCTTCTATACTCAAATGAATACAATCCAAGAGCCGACAAATGCTCCTCATATGTTAGTCCCTGCATTCCAGGAATCATCCTAGTAAAACTTCTCTAAACTCTCTCTAACATCAGAACATCCTTTCTCAGATAGGGGGCCCAAAACTGCACACAGTATTCCAAATGGGGTCTCACCAATGCCCCATAGAGCCTCATCAACACCTCCTTACTCTTATACACTATTCCTCTTGAAATGAATGCCAACATAGCATTCGCTTTCCTTACTGCCGATACAACATGGTGGTTAACCTTTAGGGTATCCTGCACTAGGACCCCCAAGTCCCTTTGCACTTCCGATTTTTGAATTTTCTCCCCATCTAAATAATAATCTGCTCGATTGTTTCTTCTTCCAAAATGTACAACCGTACATTTCTCAACATTGTATCTCATCTGCCATTTCTTTGCCCACTCTCCTAAACTGACCAAGCTCTCTGCAACCTTTCCATTTCCTCAACACTTCCTGCTCCTCCACCTATCTTGGTGTCATCTGCAAACTTAGCCACAAAACCATTTAGTCCATAATCTAAATCGTCGATATACAGTGTAAAAAGAAGAGGCCCCAACACCGACCCCTGTGGTACACCAGTAGTAACCAGCAACCAACCAGAATAGGATCCCTGTATTCTGTATTCCCACTCTTTGCTTTCTGCCTATCAGCCAATGCTCCACCCATTCCAATATCTTTCCTGTAATTCCATGGGCCCTCATCTTATTAAATAGCCTCTTATGCGGCACCTTATCAAAGACCTTTTGGAAATGCAAATACACAACATCCACAGCCTCTCCCTTAGTAATTTTATTTGAGATTACCTCAAAAAATTCTGATAGATTGGTGAGGCAGGATCTTCCCTTCATGAAACCATGCTGGCTTTGGCCTATTTTGTCATGCACCTCAAGGTAATTCATAATCTCATCCTTGAGGATTGACTCCAATAACTTTCCAACTACCGATGTCAGACTAATAGGTCTGTAATTTTCTTTTTGCTGCCTCCCCCCTTTCTTCAACAATGGAACTACATTTGCAACCTTCCAGTTCTCTGGAACCGTGCCAGAGTCTACTGATTCCTGGAAGATTATTTCTAATGCCTCCACAATCTCCAAAGTCACCTCCTTCAGAACCTGTGGATGCCCTTCATCCGGTCCGGGAGACTTATCTATCCTTAGTCCATTTAGCTTCTCAAGCACTTTCTCTCTAGTAATTTTGACTGTACCTAATTCTATTCCCTGAGACCTCCGGCAATCAGGTATGTTGCTCATGTCTTCCACTGTGAAGACTGATGCAAAATACTCATTAGTTCCTCTGCCATCTCTTTGTTACCTATTATAATTTCTCCAGCATCCTTTTCAATGTGTCCTAGATCTACCCATGTCACTCTTTTACTCTTCATATATCTTTTAAAAACTCTGTGTCCTTTTTTGTTAATTGCCGATTTCCTTTCATAATTCATCTTTTCTTTCCTAATGACTTTCTTAGTTTCCTTCTGTAAACTTATAAAATTCGTCCAGTCCTCAGTTTTCCCACTAATTTTTGCTGCCTTGTACCCTACCTCTTTTGCTTTTATTTTAGCCTTCTCTCGTTTGCCACATTTGTGTCATTTTTCCTTTGATGATTTTCTTTTTTCTTGGAATATTCTTTTCCTGCACTCTCCTTATTTCTTGTAGGAATTTCATCCAGTCTGCTCTACTGTCCCTCTATTTAGCTTACTTTTCCAATCAACGAGCCAGTTCCTCTCTCATACCACTGTAATTTCCTTTGTTCCACTGAAATATTGATACACCTGATACCAGCTTCTCCTTTTCATATTTGAAACTGAACTCAATCGTATTATGATCACTACTTCCAAGGGGTTCCATTACCTCTGGCTCCCTAATCACCTCAGGCTCATTACACAGCACCCAATCCAATACAGCTGATCCCCTGGTGGGCTTATGGACAAGCTGCTCCAGAAATATCTTCCTGACTTTCCCAATCCACCTTCATATTAAAATCTCTCATAATTATCTTGACATTTTCCTTCTGACACACTTTTTCTATTTCCAGCTGTAATTTGTAGTCCACATCCCAGCTGCTGTTTGGAGGCCTGTATATAACTGTTATTAGTGTCTTTTTACCCTTGCCATTTTTTAACTCGACCCATAGGGATTCTACTTCTTCTGATCCTATGTCCCTTCTTTCTAGTGATTTGATATCATTGCTTACCATCAGGGCCATGCCAGCCCCTTTACCTACTTTCCTATCTTTCCTATACACAGTGTATCCTTGAACATTCAGCTCCCAATCACATCTATCATTTAGCCATGACTCAGTGATGGCCACTATGTCATATGTTTTAACCTGTAGCTGTACAACAAGCTCATCCACTTTATTTCTAATGCTGCGGGCATTTAAGTATTGTACATTTAGATCAGTATCTGTTACTGATTTTGTTATATTTCTATCACACAGCAAATTACCCTGTCTATTCACCTGTCTGTCCTTCTTGCCATCTTTGCTGCACAGTATTTTTGACTTATTACTATTTTCCTCTTCCTTGACCCTAACACCCTGGTTTTCTTGCCCTTGCCAACTTAAGTGGTTCATCCAGGGCTTCTGATTGGAGAAGACTCTGAATAATTTTGTGGGAACACACTCATCTACAACCATGGCAACCATGGTGTATTCATTCAGATCCACAGATGAGTCCTTGAACACGACCTAGTCCGCTGACTCAAAGTCATCCTGCAGCTGTTCCTCTGCCTCCAGCAACCATCTCTGGAGCTTTGCTCTTTAGCCTATACCTGTATGCAGGTAGGAGAAGGACAGCTAATAGATCAGATTTACTGAAATGTCGCCTGGGCAGGGAATGGTAGACAGTCCATAGTATAACAATGATCTAATGTGTTGGGACTTCTGGTACTGATGGTAATTGAATCAGAATTTAATATCACGACCATATGTCGTAAAATTTGTTGTCTCTGTGGCAACAACACACTACATAATAATAGAGTAAGTATATATATATATATGAAATAGCTAAATAAGTAGTAGAAAAGGAAAAATAATAAAGTAGTAAGTTTCTGAATGGGTTCAGAGTCCATTCAGAAATTGGATGGCAGGGGAGAAGATCTGAATCATTGAGGTAGGGTTTTCTTCAAGCAAGCATGGTTGAAGTACCCAAATATGTTTTGAAATGGATTGGGATGAACTGTTTCTTGTTTGAAGACAGTATCATTCAGTGTCTCAAGCGCTTGATTATATTCAGCTAATGGTGGTATGTAATCTGCGGTCAGGATTATGAAAGAGAACTCCCTAAGTAAATAGAATGGATGGCATTTGACCATTAGTTTTTCAGGTTGGGTGAATACGAGTTTGACAGAACTATTACATCAGAGCACTACTGAAAGATTATCATGAAACACATACCTCCACCTTTTGCCTTTTCTGAATTAGCAGTTCGCATCATTCCGTAAATTGAGAAGCCTTCGGATCTGATCACTGTATCTGGCACGCTCAAACATAGAACACAACACACTTTCATTTCCCAGCAATCTTTTCCCTCAGGTCTTCAATTTTGTCCTCCAGGGACTGCACATTTGCTAACAAGATACTGGGTAGAGGGGGCCTGATCCCTTTGGGTTTCACCCTGGCTTGAATTCCCCCCCCCCCCCGTCTTGCCTCACTTCGGCCGTGATGGTAAACCTTAAATGTGTCATATGTGCTTGGTCTGCTGAGTCCTTCAGAAGATCGTGAAATCAGCAGATCATTAAGTTGATTTAAAAGTTCATTGCTTAAAGGAAATTTACATATTTGTAGGTTACAGGGAGTGTAATTCAAGAGTTATATTTAGAAGTATTGTATGTAGCGCGCAGAATGTCACAGTGGTTCACCAGTGCCATCTAGCATGTTTTTATTAAATGAGTGCCACACAATCCTTCAGATCCACCTCAGATGGAGTTTTAGTTTAACGTCAAAACTTCCCTCTAGAATACCATTTGTGTACAAGTTTCTGGAGTGGGCATAAACCAGAGACATGCTCTGGGGCACCATCACTAACAGCTAAGTCCCCAACAAAACATTAAATTCCATAGCATTTTTATAATGGTTATTACACATAACCTCTATCAGCTGCTTTATTTTCAAACCTTCAAATTCAGAATAAATTTACTTCAGTAAGAGTTGGTTTAATGCCATTTCAGATGAATTTTAAATAATTTGCATCAGCCATTTCTGAGATTGCCTTGTCTCACCAGCCCTTGGTTAGCTTGTTATTCTTCATAGGAAGCGTGGTCAGAGATGAGGTACAAACTTGGTCTTAAATCTTTGGCCTTTAAACTCTACAAAAACCACCATAAAAACCATTGAGGTTCTGCTGGATAGCCAAACAGAAACTTCAGCTATGGTGGAGGAAACACATTTTGTAGAGGCTTGGGGCTGCCAAATGAAGTTCAGATTTGTATTCCGTCAAATACATACTGATCTCAATTTGTTGAAATCAGTGTGTGGCAGTGATAAAATTAATTAATACTGCCTTATTCTCAAATCAAGGATCAGACAAACCAGCACTTCAAATATTTACAGAAGTAGAAGTGAGTTGGATGATCTTGGTAGTGGCGTCAACATTTTGCCCACAGTTTTGAGTGTTATGTGCAGACTTTCATCTTCAATTATAGAAAGACATTCAATTCTTAGCAACTGGACAACAGGCTCACCAGTGAGAAACCACAGCTGCAGAGGAGAGACTTCAGAAATGTAAACAATTCCTATTGGAATTGAGAGGTTTGCCAGAAGATTTTTTATCTAACGTCATGGAAGGCATTTGATGGAGGAAAAGGCAGTGTTGGTTAGGTTATCAGTACTGAATTACTGTCATTCCAGGTTTGTCATTATGAAAATATGGGACAAATCAGGGGAAGTGTAATTTCACAACAGCTGTTTGATTGCAGAACTTTATGAAGTTCTTGAGGGAATGGGGCTTAAGCTTAACAACCTCAAAATAATGATCAAGTCAAGTTCAAGTTTATTTTCATTTCAGTTGTATACATGGATACAACAACGTTCTTCTTGACCAAGATGCAGAACACAGTACAAATAACTCACAAACAACACATAAAGTAATATTACCACAAATAAATTAACGAATGATATAACCCACTTACATTGCAGATTAAAAAGTAAACAGTATAACGCTACTGGTGCTTCATACATGATGACACCCGGGTGGTGGCGGCAGGGAGTTCAGTAATCTTACAGCCTGGGGGAAGAAGCTGTTTTCCAACCTAACAGTCCGTGTCCTAATGCTAAGGTAAATCCTGCCTGATTTTAAAGGGTCAAGGATATTGTTGGACAGATGGGAGGGATCATTGACAATGGTAAGGCCCTCTACCAACCTGCCCCTGCTGTACTAAACTACCTTTTGACAAAGCTGGAAAGAATCCATGGAAAATGTTGGAGTGCTGCTTGTATCTCGGAAGCCATCTGTCAAATAAGGCAAGAACCAATAAAATAACCATTCTCTCTGTATGCAAATACAGTGTTTAACCACCTGAAGAATAAATTCAAAGTCAGCACAACATTAATGTTCTTCTAAGCAGTTGTAATTGGAGAGACACTACTAATGCTGTCTCTGCATAATCCTCAGATCCATTGGCAGGAAGAATAATGATGTCTTCTCCTAGTCTTTACTCAGCATTCATCCCTAATTTGTTCCAAAGACATTGACACCAGCCTGCTGAAACATATTCTGTTCTGGTAAAAGATCATCATATGACCAGAAGAAAAAACTTCAACAGCTGCTTGGAAAAGTGCAAATAGTTCATCAAATTTCCATCTCACAACTGCTCAAAATGAAGAAGAAACATGAAAAATAGTGGTGAGAACCTTGAGTACATGGATTGGGAGCATACAGCTACTGAGTATAAAGATGGGGAAGGAGCAGACCTGTCTCTAAAACAATCCATCATCCACTCTACCAAAATTATATCTGTTGCACATTGGCTTCATCACCCACCACAGGACTGGAGTGGAAAAGAGCTTGACTCCCTAAAAAGATACAAGGAGTGATTCATGCAGAAATGTGTCTTTTAAAATGGACAAATGACCTCAGAGGAAGTTATTTCAGAGGACCTGTCTGGCCCAGCACTTAAGTGCAATAATGAAGAAAGTATGGAACCGCCTCTATTTCTATAGATTTGTGGTGGAGCGTATATGACTGGCTGCATCATAGCCTGGTACCGAAACACCAATGTCCTCAAAAATCCTACAGAAAGTGGTGGATACGGCCCAGTCCATCACGGTTAAAGGCTATAACACGTAGGAGAAGAATTAGGCTTTCTGGACCATCGAGTCTGCTCCACCATACAATCATGGCTGATCCTTTTTTTCTATCTCCTCCTCAACCCCATTTTCCAACCTTTTTGCCGTAACCTTTGATGCCATGTCCAATCAAAAACCTATTAATCTCTTCTTTAAATATACCCAACAACCTGGCCTCCACAGCTGCATGTAGCAACAAATTCTGCAAATTCACCACAATTTGGCTAAAGAAATTTCTCTGCATCTGTTTTGAAAGGGTGCCCCTCTATCTGCCCACTTGTCCTAGACTCTCCCACTATGGGAAACATCCTTTCCACATCTACTCTGTCTAGGCCTTTCAACGTTTGAAAGATTTCAAAGAGATCCCCCCTCATCCTTCTGAATTCCAATATGTACAGACCCAGAGCCATCAAATGTTTCTCATATGATAACCCTTTCATTCCTGGAATCATCCTTGTGAACGTCCTCTGGATCCTCTCCAATGCCAGCACATCTTTTCTAAGATGAGGGGCCCAAAACTGTTCACAAGGTGAGGTCTCAACAGTGCTTTATAAAGCCTCAGCATCATATTCTTGCTCTTGTATTCTAGACCTCTTGAAATGAATGTTAACGTGGCATTTGCCTTCCTCACCACTGAGTCTACAAGTTAACCTTTAGGGTATTCTGCACAAGGACTTCCAAGTCCCTTTGCATCTCTGATTTTTGGATTTTCTCCCAGTTTGCATGACCATGCATTTTCCAGCACTGTATTTTATTTACCACTTTCTTGCCCATTCTCCTAATCTGTCTAAGTCCTTCTGCATCCTACCTGTTTCCTCAACACTACCTGCCCCTCCACCAATCTTCGTATCATTTGCAAACTTGGGAGCAAAGCCATCTATTCCATCATCTAAATCATTGATATACAGCATACAAAGAAGCAGTCCCAACACCGACCCCTTCCGAACACCACTAGTCACTGGCAGCCAACCAGAAAAGAATCCTTTTATTCCCACTTGTTGCCTCCTCCCAATCAGCCAATGCTCTAGCCATGTTAGTAAATTTCCTGCAATACCACGGGCTTTTAACTTGGTAAGCAATCTCATTTGTGGCACCTTGTCAAAGGCCTTCCAAAAGTCCAAATATACAACATCCACTGCATCCCTTTTATCTATCCTACTTGTAATCTCCTCAGAGAATTCCAGCAGGTTTGTCAGGAAGCCATGCTGACTTGGTACTATCTTGTCCTGTGTCACCAAATACTCCATAACCTCATCCTTAACAATTGACTCCAATATCTTCCCAATCACTGAGATCAGGCTAGCTGGTCTATAATTTCCTTTTTGCTGCCTTCCTCCTTTCTTAAAGAGTGGAGTGACATTTACAGTTTTCTAATCCTCTGGCAACATGCCAGAGTCCAATGATTTTTGAAATATTTCTAATGCCACCACAATCTCTAACGCTACCTCTTTCAGAACCTTAGGGTGCAGTTCCTCTGGTCTGGGTGACTTATGTACCTTAAGGTCTTTCAGATTTTTGAGTACCTTCTCCCTTGTAACAGTAATTGCACCCACTTCTCTTCCTTCACACACTACAACATCAGGCATACTGCTAGTGTCTTCCACAGTGAAGACTGATGCAAGATGCTCATTTAGTTCATCAACTCTCTCCTTATCCCCTGTTATTATTTCACTTGCCTCATTTTCTAGCAGTCCTATATCCAATCTCATTTCTCTTTTATTTTTAACTTTAAAAAAACTTTTACTACGCACTTTGATATTATTTGCTAGCTTTCTTTCATATTTCATCTTTTTCTAATAATTTTTTTAGTTGCTCTCAAGTAGGTTTTTAAAAACTTCCCAGTCCTCTATCTTTCCGCTAATTTTTGCTTTGTTGTATGCCCTTTTACTGTTACAATTGCTTTTACTTCCTTGGTCAGCCACAGTTGTATTATTTTACCATTTGAGTATTTCTTCATTTTTGGAATACACATGTCCTGCACCTTCCCCATTTTTCCCAGAAATGCACCCATTGCTGCTCTGCTGACATCCCTGCCAGCAGCTCCTTCGAATTTACTTTGGCCAACTCCTCTCTCATACCACTGTAATTTCCCTTATGCCACTGAAATACTGCTACATCAGACTTCAATTTCTCCCTATCAAATTTCAAGTTGTACACAATCATATTGTGATCATTGCTTCCCAAGGATTCTTTTACCTTAAGCTCCCTAATTGTGTCATTACATAACACTCAATCCAGTATAACTGATCCCCTAGTAGGCTCAATGACAAATTGCTCTAAAAAGCTATCTCTTAGGCATTCAACAAACTCACTCTCTTGAGATCCATTACCAACCTGATTTTCCCAATTGACCTGTATGTTAAAATCTCCCATGACTACCATAACATTGTCCTTTTGACTCGCCTTTTCTATTTCCCGTTGTAACCTGTGGTCCACCTCCCAGCCACTGTTGGTAGGCCTGTATGTAACTGCCATCAACCTTTGCAGTTTCTTAACTCAACCCACAAGGATTTGACATCTTCCCATCCTATGGCACATCTTTCGACTGGTTTGATGCCATTCTTTACCAGTAGGGTCACACTACCCCTTCTGCCGACCTTCTATCACTCCGATATAACATGTAACCTTGGACATTCAGCTCCCAACTACAACCATCCTTCAGCCACCATTGAGCACATCTACACAGAGCGTTGTAAACAGGTAAGCAGTGTCTATCATCAGAGACACCCACCACCCGGGTCATACTCTCTTCTCATTGCTGCCATCAGAAAGAAGTACAGGAGCCTCAGGACTTGCAGCACCAGATTCAGGAACAGTTATTACCCCTTAAACATCAGGCTCTTAAATCAAAGGGAATATCTTGACTCAACTTTATTTGCCCCACCGCTAAGCTGTTCCCGCATCCTATGGATTCCCTTTTAAGGACTCTTCTCACTTATTTGTTGATTATTATTTCTTTTCTTTCTTTTTGTATTTGCACATTGTTGCTTTTGCACACTGGTTGTCCACCGTTGATGCAGTCTTTCAATGATTAGAAACATAGAAAGCCTACAGCACAGTAGAGGCCCTTCGGCCCACAAAGTTGTGCCAAACATGTCCCTACCTTAGAAATTACTAGGCTTACCCATAGCCGTCTATTTTTCTAAGCTCCATGTACCTATCTCAATGTCTCTTAAAAGACCCTATCGTATCCGCCTCCACCACCGTTGCCAGCAGCCCATTCCACGCACTCACCACTCTCTGAGTGAAAAACTTACCCCTGACATCTCCTCTGTACCTACTCCCCAGCACCTTAAACTTGTGTCCTCTTGTGGCAACCATTTCAGCCCTGGGAAAAAGCCTCTGATTATCCACACATCAGTATCTATCAGGTCACTTCTCATCCTCCATCGCTCCAAGGAGAAAAGGCCGAGTTCATTCAACCTATTCTCATAAGGCATGCCAAGCAACGTTCTTGTAAATCTCCTCTGCACCCTTTTTATAGCTTCCATATCCTTCCTGTAGTGAGGCGACCAGAACTGAGCACAATACTCCAAGTGGGATCTGACCAGGGTCCTATATAACTGCAACATTACCTCTTGGCTCCTAAATTCAATTCCACGATTGATGTAGGCCAGTACACTGTACGCCTTCTTAACCACAGAGTCAACCTGTGTAGCTGCTTTGAGCGTCCTATGGACTTGGACCCCAAGATCCCACTGATCCTCCACACTGCCAAGAGTCTTACCATTAATACTATATTCTGCCATCATATTTGACCTACCAAAATGAACCACTTCACACTTATATGGGTTGAACTCCATCTGCCTCTTCTATTGTGGTTATTGTACTTAGTGAGTATGCCCGCAAGAAAATGAATCTTAGGGTTGTATATGGTTTATGTAGTTTTGTTATACTCTAGCAAAGACACAATGGGATGAATGGACACTACAAGACTATAAATTTTTGTGTTCTGGAAATTACCTGGCCTTCAGATTCATATGTGTTTCTGGAACTGTTGTTTAGACATCATTGCGCAACACTTTCCATAATTGTCAAATTATCCAGATTTATTGATCATATTTGCTGCCATACAACTGCCAGTTGTTAGATAACTTTGATTTGCAGAAACTTTCTCAGTCTGCTCAGAATTGCTTGAGTTTCAAATAAACTATTTTATTTTTTTAAATGTGATCTAAAATAAACAAATGTTACTTTTAAAAAATAAGGCAGTGATGAAGTCTTGATTAAAGATTAGTTGTATTTATCATATATGCATCAAAACGGCAAAATATACAGTGAAATGCATTGTTTGCGTCAACGACCCGTGCAGTCTGAGATTGTGCTGGCGCAGCCCACAAATGTCGCTTTGCTTCCAGCACCCCAGCACCAACATAGCATGCCCACAACATACTAACCATAGCTCATATATCTTGGAATGTGGGAGGAAACCAGAGCAACGGAATAAACCCAAATGGTCATGGGGAGAATGTATGAACTCCTTACAGACAACAGCAGGAACTGAGCCCCGATCGTATGTAATGTAGTTGATAATGTTATGTTATCCACTAGACCACCCTGCCGCCTTTTAAATTATTAAATTTGTATTTAATTTTTAAAGTCATTAAAGTTGTCCTCTCAGTTTAGGAAGCCTTTTGAATCCTTATAGTTCATAACTTAATTCCGCATATTTTCTAATATCAGACTAATTAACCAACATGAAGTAATGCTCCTCATTAATCCACATTTCTGCTACAGTAAAGTAATTTTTAGGTTGTGTTACAACCAAATTTTATTGCAGTGAAAATATTCCTCTCAATTCTTACGCCTAGTTTCTCAGAAAATGGTTGTTTTAGCCTCTGCAAAGAAAATCCATTGTAGTTTATGTTAAATTTTCTGCAGTGTTGATAAACTGAGATAATTGGCTTCAGATTACTCTTGGATTACACAATTAAATCCTTTCCCCTGTATAAGCAGCCTGTTTGCGTAGACCACTGACCTTTACATACGTAAATAGTATGACACATGAAAGCATGTGGATACAAGTGGAATCTACAGATGTGTAAAAGGTTAGTTGGGCAAGTAACGGCAAGCTGAGATGGTTGAGTAACTTTTCATTGAAAGGGTGCAATTCCAACTGAAATAAGATACATTTTTTGGGGAAAAAGTCAACTGACCCAAAACTTTCTGCCATATTATCACACTTACCTCATGCGATTGCTGGTTCAAGTTCTGCTCTGGAAACAGTGCAAAAAATTTAGGCTGACACTCAGCAGTGTAGATCAAAGGGATGCTGAGTGTTAGAGGTGTTGTCTTTGGAGTGAGATAATAGACTGCAGCTATCAGCTGACCAAGATGGATGTAGAAGATTCCATGGCACTAGTGGAGTAGAAATGATCCACATTTTCTGGGTCAGTGTTAGCCCCTTGCTCACCATATATTAAAAACATTATCTAGTGTTGGTGGGAGTTAGCCATGGCCATATTGGGTGATTCTAGCATTACAACTGTGACTATACTTTAAAATGGTCTGCAGTGGCTTGAATTGAACCTGAATGGTGCCATATTAATGCAGTTCATTTTTTTTAAATGACATAAATTTTCTGAAATGGGAAAGGCAACCTCCATTATTTTTGTTTTATTGTTTTTCCAGAATAAAACAATTTGGTTGAAACATCGGAGTGGATCTTATTACACATAGCTGTGACATTTTCTCTCTGGAAAAGGTGTGCTATATCTCTTAGTCATTAAAAGTGTAATTCTGCTATAATATCCTGAAGGGTCTAAATGCACAGCCTCCACAATGCCTGTTTTTGTTTGAGCTTTTTGCTTGCACAAGTAACTGCTTGTACTGCTCATGCCGAAAGGTCATATTAATCCCCTGTAAAGTGGGCTTGCGTGATGAAAGCATTGTTAGATATAAGTATGATATTTATTGACTCATTTGGCTTTGGCACCAGTTTGGGATGCCACTGTAAGTGAAGTGAGCCAGTCATTGCAGTGAAAGTCTGTCTTAGTTCACAGGCAGACGTTTCCTGCTACAAGCCTAGCTGCAACTGCAGTCATTGTTTTACTGTGGTTCTTTTTCCTTTATTGGTTGTGTTTGTGATACTGTAAAATTAATATTAGTAACACCATGTCAATCTCGCTGCAGATGCTGTTTATCCCAGTGGTGACATTGTGCTTTATATTAGCAGCAAGTAAAGTGTTCAGGTTGGTTGGAAGATCAGCTAAAAGATGGAGAATTGTCAAATATACTTGTTGTCACTAATACCGCTGGAAGGATAGATGTTAACGATTGATGTATTGCACCTTGACAGAAAAGTGAATGTTTGGAGAAGAGGATGTACCTTGTTCTAGGAGTCTGTGGAATCCAATCTAGTTAAAATACATGTTTTGAGAATAATACACACAAAATGCTGTAAGAACTCATCAAGGCCAGGCAAAGAGTAAACAGTTGATGTTTCGGGTCAAGACCCTTCATCAGGACTGGAAAAGAAGATGAGAAGTTAATGGAGGGAGGAGAGGAGGAAGTGCAAGGCAGTAGGTGATAGCTGAAACAGATAGAGGGGGAGGGGTGAAATAAAGAGCTGGAAAGCTGATTATAACCATATAACCATATAACAATCACAGCACGGAAACAGGCCATCTTGGCCCTCCTAGTCCGTGCCGAACCCTTAATCTCACCTAGTCCCACCTACCCGCACTCAGCCCATAACCCTCCACTCCTTTCCTGTCCATATACCTATCCAATTTTACCTTAAATGACACAACTGAACTGGCCTCTACTACTTCTACAGGAAGCTCATTCCACACAGCTATCACTCTTTGAGTAAAGAAATACCCCCTCGTGTTTCCCTTAAACTTCTGCCCCCTAACTCTAAAATCATGTCCTCTAGTTTGAATCTCCCCTACTCTCAATGGAAACAGCCTGTTCACGTCAACTCTATCTATCCTTCTCAAAATTTTAAATACCTCGATCAAATCCCCCCTCAACCTTCTACACTGCAATGAATAGAGACCTAACTTGTTCAACCTTTCTCTGTAACTTAATTGCTGAAACCCAGGTAACATCCTAGTAAATCGTCTCTGCACTCTCTCTCTAATTTATTGATATCTTTCCTATAATTCGGTGACCAGAACTGCACACAATATTCCAAATTTGGCCTTACCAATGCCTTGTACAACTTTAGCATTACATCCCAACTTCTGTACTCAATGCTTTGATTTATAAAGGCCAGCGTTCCAAAAGCCCTCTTCACCACCCTATCTACATGAGACTCCACTTTCAGGGAACTATGCACAGTTATTCCTAGATCTCTCTGTTCCTCTGCACTCCTCAATGCCCTACCATTTA